>NC_135435.1:19326654-20009154 GCF_051991255.1 Vanacampus margaritifer | reverse complement strand
ATGCGGCCTAATACCTAACTCCTGGAGAGCTATTAAAATGAGATCTTCTCTGCACTAATCCATATTATTGGACACCACAAGATTTTCACATCCTGGGAATAATAACATATTTCCTCAAATGGCGGCTTCTGCTTTAATTAATCAGCAGGCGCGTCGTCCACTTGAATAAATGCTGCAACTGAAATAGACACCTCTTTTTCGTCTTGATGAAAAACTAATAGGTGGTTCAACAAGGTGTCTGTCATTCCCATTACTACACCATTATGAGTGTATGTGTCTTCGCCGCAAAATACATTACTTGCAAATGACGCATGGTAACTGTAAAGCTTTCTACAGGGCTTGCCCTTATTTGGGTAGCCAATCACAGGGCACATACTGACTCATCATGTGCTATGTATTTAGTTAAACATTTGGTGAGGTTTGTTTTTAAATCACAATTATTTACTCCGGAGTGAGTGGCCACTTATAGGCCACCGTATAAAGTTATGAATTTTGTTAATAATATAGTTATATGTGACCTCACTAGTCTAAACATGACATTCTGATTAATAGTCCGTTTGTGGAATATGAGTTATGAAGCAAAATCCAGCTGTTTTTATCCATCTCAGGAGGCGGCCATTTTGCCATTTGATGTCGACTGAAGATGACATCATATGTTGTTCAGGTCTCAGGTAACAACCAATCACAGCGCAGCTTTAGAAAACAGGTGAGCTGTGAATGGCAAGTGGCAAAATGGCTGCCCCAAGATGGACTTTGCTTCGTAACTCATCTTCCACAAATGTAATATTAATCAGAATGTCATGTTTAGACTAGTGAGGTCACATATACCATATTATTGTCAAGACATGTTTAAGGTTGACTTCCACTTTAAGTATTGATTATAAGGGCAGGGCCACTCTATTTGGCTCACCCCCAAAAAGTTAATAGTGGACGCTCTTTATGTTTATAAAACTCTTCAAGTGTTTTCAAATGATCACATACTCATACTATATGGTATCGTGTTCTGACATATAATAAAATATATTATATTGAAGCACATTTTGCTGTCATCATCTTGTGGTAGAGTAAATAAAAACTCCCAGCAACAAAATGAGTACAAAATGAGTGTATATACTGTAAATATACACACACACACACAACTTTTGAGTGTTTACATAATTTGTACGCATGTATGTAAATCCTCAACCGTTTTTTTTCTTCTTCTTCCCTTTACGTTTCTCTCCACATGCACTCGTGTGCGCTTTAATATTCTTTGTGGGATATCAAGAGACACACACTAGCTGAAACCTCATTTTCCTCCTCTAATGACATATCAAATGTTTGCATATAGGCCATATCAGTATGGAAATGTGCGCAGGCATACAAGCCAAACCTTGAAATAAAAGAAGCAATCAAAGTGATGTGTGCGCGCGCGCGCGCGCTTTGTCACCAGCTTGGACGAGCCCGTGTGTCAAACGTGACTTGCGGCGCACACAGATACACGCGCGCACACGCGTGCGCACGCACGCACAGCCCGGCCTTGTTATCCGGGGGCCTGTCTTGCAGGCAGCCTCTCTAACGCTGAGTGATGTTTAAATTAGTTTACAATTTAGCCTCCTCGCTATCTGCAGACGGCTCTTAACTCAGCGTGCGCGCGTGTCGTGTTGTTGTGTGCGGCCCTTTGTGCATGTGTGAGCGTAACAAATTGTTGCCAGTACGGCAGACATCTAATGACTTCAAATTAGCTGCCTGGCGCTCGCCTTGACACGTTGTTACCACTGTTCCCAGCCTCTGTGTGTGTGTGTGTGCGCGCGTCACTGTGTGTATGTGTGTGCGTGAGCAGCGCAGCGCAACCATATCATGAAGCATAAATTGGCTTCACCTCTTCTCACTCTGCTTCTGTCTTTTTTCTCTTTGTCGCTCTCCATCAATTTGATTAAAAAATTACTGTAGCATGGCAAGGAAAGGTGTGCCTGCGCGTGTGTACGTGTGCGTGTTCACAAAAAAAAAAAAAACCTTCGTGCGCGCACCTAAATGAATACAATACAGTAGCGTTTATTCTATTGAAAAGAAAAGAATCGACCTGTTAACCTTCTTATCGTACATGAAAGAGGATAACAAATGTTGAAGTCCGGCATTTGGCTCTGACAATCCTTTCCACTCAACACTAGATCACTTCAGGAGTGTGCGTGTGTGTTGTGTGCGTGCGCGCGAGTATTAGATCAGTGTTCAGTGTTGTAAACAGAGCCGCGGATTGCCTTTCTCGCTCGTCTAATCACGCCATCTCTCCGCCGCCAAGCAATCGTCGTGCGTGCACACATGTGCACACGCGTGCACACTTTAGCCTGTGGATAACCACGCTAACCTCATCCCATAAAAAAAAAAAAAAGGAGGGGCTGAAGCAAAATAATGGAAATGTCAAGTTTTGAAATGCAAAAATAACTTTTCAACGGCTAAATGTGGCATGTGGATCAATGAAGTGCATGTCTGCTGACCGTCTGCACATTGATCAATACAAGCCATGCTTAGCCTCATCTCTGTCTCAACCTCGCCATTCATTTCTTATAGTATTCACATCTATTGATAAAAATAATGCATACCGTTCCAAGATCCTTCCATTGACTGCATATCATTGATTTGGACAGTTGAGTATTTATTCTGATCTGTGTATCGTCATTACAATGCAATACGGCTGTGCATAGTAATTTGACTCTTTTCTTGTTTCTATTCTAAGTATGTTCAAGTCAACAAAATGGTTCATCTATGTTAATCTGAGGTTTAGATCCTCACTCCTGCACACTCTACCTGCCTAGGTAGAGATGGATATTCATCATCCATCCATCAATCCTTCGTTCCCTCGCTCCCTACCGTTTATCCATCATTACCTACCCAACTAACCAACTCACTCAATCTGTCATCCATCCATCCATCTCCATCCATCCATCCATCCATAGATCCATCCATCCATCCTTATCTAACCCATCCACCCAATCCATCCATCCATCTGTCTATTTCCATCCATCCATACCAACCTACTCCATCCATCCATGCATCCATCCATCCATCAATCCATCCATCCATCCATACCCAACCTACTCTATGTGTCAATCCATCCATCCATCATCTATCCATTCATAGATCCGTCAATCCCTACCAACCCACTCTTTCCATCCATCCATCCATCATTATCCAACCCATCCATCCATCTGTCCATTTCCATCCATCCATCCATCCATAGATCCGTCCATCCCTACCCACCCACTCCTTCCATCCATCCATCAATCCATCCATCCATACCCAACCTACTCTATCTGTCAATCCATCCATCCATCTGTCCATCCCTACCCACCCACTCCTTCCATCCATCCATCCATCCATCCATCCATACCCAACCTACTCTGTGTCAATCCATCCATCCATCCATGCATCCATCCATCATCTATCCATCCATAGATCTGTCAATCCCTACCAACCCACTCTTTCCATCCATCCATCATTATCCAACCCATCCATCTGTCCATTTCCATCCATCCATCATCCATCCATCCATAGATCCGTCCATCCCTACCCACCCACTCCTTCCATCCATCCATCAATCCATCCATCCATCCATACCCAACCTACTCTATCTGTCAATCCATCCATCCATCCAGCCATCATCCATCCACCCATCCATAGATCCGTCCATCTCTACCCACCCACTCCTTCCATCCATCCATCCATCCATCCATCCATCCATCCATACCCAACCTACCCTATCTGTCACTCCATCTGTCAATCCTTCCATCCATACGTCCGTCCATACATCCACCCATCCTTACCTACCCACTCTGTCAGTCTATCCATCCATCCATCCATCCCTTTTGCATGGTCATACATCTGGATCCTAAACATGATGATGTGGTTGTCCAAGTGGTGCCAAGTAGATTTGTTTCACTCATTGGTTCAAAAGATCATCATTTCATTGTATGGATGTGTATGTTGTGTATGTTGTGAGAGCATTTGGTTGGCCAGTTGGAGGTGTCAAGAGTTTAAACTGTCTGCGTGCGGGGATGAGGGTGAAAGGTCACGTCGTAAGTGTGAGCACACCAACACGCATGCTTTGGATGTGATTAGCAATGTGTGTGCGTGTATGTGTGTGTAATCTCGCAGCAGGCATGAAGGGCAATCAGGCTTCTCCTACCTGGGATGTGCTTGGCCCAGCCGATGTTGACCACCAGCTCTCTGTCGGCCAGGTCGCACAACGTAGTCAGGGCCTTGATGTCGCTGTCGGGTACTGTCGGGTCAGGCATGGCGTAGATCTTCTCTGGCTCGGCCACCAGCAGGTGAGAGACGATTTTGTTATCTGCAAGGCAGCCAAAGGCAACTGACATGACCACCAGACGAGGAGAAAGACACAGAGACAGGGAGAGAGTGAATATATGTTTGTTTGATTTTACACCAGAGCAAGTTGTTTCACACCAGTGTGGGTTAACAAATAATCAATATAGTAAAATGTCACATGCAAATACCTCAAAGGAATGACATGGTCATTAGACATTGCACATAATCATTCAGCTACACAATTCCACATGCAAATCACACTGTAGAATAATGCCGCCTATGATTGCAAGAGCGTCTGATTAGCTATGAAATGTTCAGGCAAAACACTCATTATTTGCTCAAGTCATTTTTATAGACAGTGTAAAATAGACTGATGAGTTTCAATAATGTGAAGCGAATGGAGGACATAACATTAGGAATCAAGGCAGAACAGGAAAATATAATAATGTTGTTTGATATTACGTGGAACAATAATTTAGTTAATTGGAGTACATTTTAGAAGAGGGGGCAGGCAAACCTTTGAGCTCATGACAGGCCATGTCACTGTAGAGGTACATTTTGAGTGTGTGTGTCAATGTTTTTTTATTTTATTATTATTATTATTTTCAATGAATGAATAACCAATCTTTAAGGTGAATACATAATTAAAAAAAAAACTAATATGCAACAAATACTACAATACTCTTGACAATGACAATACAATTTTTTTTATTTTCTAGTCATGTCATATTCAAAGGGTGCGAATGCCGCCATTATTGCCTGCCCTTTCATTTGCACCAATCAAAAGCGGCCTTCTAATTTTTGCTCGACCACAATTTGTGCAATGACAACAAATGTTTAATTCAAGTATTCAATCATAACGCAAAAAGAGGATCATTGTGAAGACGCTCCAAAAGGCCACACACACCATGTGCCTCTCGTTTCCCACCTCAAAGATGCTCATCCATACACATGCAAGGAGGAGATAATAGTAAAAGCCAAACGGCTCAGCCGGTAATAATGACATGTGGTGATGAGATCTCTATGGCCCATTAGCAACACGCAGATATCCTGCTCCCAAATTAATCCACTGACTAATCAAGCACAGGAATAACAACAGAGGAGAAGAGAGCTAAGAGTTACAATAAATAAGCAGGAAATGAGTGTTATAAATGGTTTGTAAATATCAGTTTATATACACACACAATTGTTCTCGTATCGAGCTTGGGTTGCAGGTTACACACACACACGTGCACACAGCTGTATCTGCAAGTAAATCTTACTTAATGTTTCTCTAATTAGAATCAATGGAAACCCATTTCCAAACACTGAGCTATTGTCCTATTCTCACACAATCAATGAGGACGCTGTGGCTTTGTCTACACATAAATAGGCAGCAGAAATTATGTATAAATGTGTTTATATGTGTATAAATATACATATGCAGTATAAACAACACTGTGTAGTATGCAGGCATATGCATAAGTGTTGAGTGGATGTGCAAATTAAAGTTATTTTTTACCATTCCCAGTTTGTCAAAACAAGGAGAATCGCCTACAAGTTGTGTATTTAAGGAAAAGGCAACTTCTGAAAGTTTGCTAGCTATGCCAACAAACGAAGCAAGTTAACAAAACTAGCATCAAGGTTGTAGCACTTAAAACAATAGATATTTGAACACAATTAGTGCTGCGACACGTTGACAGACAATATAACAAGACACACAGGCATATATTCTTTATCCTCTGTGAAAAATGTCATTTTATTTTGTATATTACGTATGTCTGTATTACAATGTCCCCTGGTGGCCACCATGCCACACAAGAAGGACCAATGGGAAACATGAAACAAGAATGAATAAAGAGTTTAATTCCTTATATTCTACAGTATTTAGTTATCTTAATACTGTATGTTTTCTTTTTAAATAAAGCACAATCATGCGGAGTGTTATTTTCTTTAAAAAAAACAAACATGTTACAACATTTTTGTTTTTTGTGGAGCTGGGGCATTTCATCCATTTCAATGGAAAAAAAGATGATTTCACACATGAGAGTTTGATCTATGAGTGCAGTCAAAATACTAATTCAAATTGTAAGTCAAGGCACTAATTTATAAGAATATTATTTTCACAAATGATCAAACTTCACTGTTATGCTCTTCCTCCAAACTGCAACAAAAACTCAAAAGCTTGTTTTCAGCCCTCCAACAAGTCAATGCTACTCACATCTTGCGAGGGATTAAAGGAATAAATACTACCCCTGGAATTTGAATAATAATTAGAGGGTCAATAGTTGATATTTGTTAGCGGTCGATCATTTGGGTTAGTGGAAGCTCACTTCAACAGTGTGTGTATTTGTGCAAACAATAACGTGGCCACAATTGCATGATCCCATCATTTCCATGATTAGTGGTGCAGAAGTTAGCCTAAGCCGCCGTGCAGCCATTCAGCATATTGGGCTAAATCAGAATATGCTCCAGCTTTAAGCAAAATGGGCTTTTGGGAGCAAGCTGCTAAACACTGCTCAATCTGCACTGCCTGTATGCATGTGTGTGTGCGTGAGACCAGACGGTTAGCTAGAGAGCTAACTCTAGTTTGATGCGGTTGCCAGATTGGATTTAATCCGGATTAAAGTTCCGGCTGGTCCCTCCCTACCTAACGCGCCTCCTCCTCCTCTTCTGTGAGAAAGCCCATCATTTAGGTTCACCTCCCATCCCTTCACTCTTACTCCCTCTTGCGCTTGTTCATTTTCCAATCATCAGGTTTTGGCTAGGAATGGACTTGACAGTAAAAAAAACAGCAAATCCGGCCAGAGCTAAATGAATATCTTTAGAGTAAAATATGACACGTATAAAATGTTATGACCCTAAACTGGTAACTGTAGAAACAAGGAAATAAACTAGGCCCCAAACAGATGGGCTTCTCACCACCCTGCGTCCATTTATGCATGTGTGTGTTTGTGTATGCGAGTGTGTAGCCTTGTTTTAACGATCCAACTGTTGTCTACATGAAAACTCTCGGGCCTCAATCATGCAATATTAGTGGAGAAATATTTGACTCATACAGGTATGAAGATTCTTACCCTTTAATGCCAACCATGAGTACATGCATTTATTTGTATGTGTTTGTGCGTGTTCTTACATGGCTTCTTGGCAGGCAGAGCCAGTTGAGGGTTCAGATAAGGACTATTGTCAGCATCTATCCGGCGTTTATACTTCTGTCTTCCACCGCGAACCCTGTCCAGACGAACACCTGGAAACAATGCAGACATAATAAAGTGTGTGTCAATCACAGCCATGGTAAACCTTACACAGTCATCAAGTACATGTAAAAAAAAGTTGAGTTCATTAGTTCAGATCACTTTTAAATGCTGGAAGTTTGAATATTTAAGTAAGGAAGGTCTGCCTAACAGTTTTGAGGTTGGGGGGTTCAAATCTCAAGTCTAGCCTTCCTGTGTGGAGTTTTAAATGTGTAAATTTCCACATTGCCTGTATTTTCTTTTTCAATCTACTGTAAATGTGCCCTACGATTGGCTGGAGAAAAGTAAGCAGATGTACCCTGCCTCCACTGGGATAAATATATATTAAGTATATACTGTACAGCTAGCTAGGTTCTCTTTTTTCTTCCTATTGATCTTGGGGCAATTCTGCGTCACTTCCTGTTCAATTTGGGGCACTTCCTGTTGATATTGGGGCGCTTCCGAGTCATTTCCTGTTCAATTTGGGGCACTTCCTGTTGATTTTGGTGTACTTCCGGGTCACTTCCTGTTCAATTTTGCGCACTTTCTGTTGATTTTGGGGCACTTCCTGGTCATTCCCTGTTCAATTTGAGGTACTTCCTGATGATTTGTGGGGAACCCGTTGTCATTTCCTGTTGATTTTGGGGCATTCCAGGTCACTTCCTGTTCAATTTGGAGCACTTCCTGATTTTAGGTTCTTCCTTGGCCCATGTATCAGTGTTATGTGGAATGGATCTGACTTTTGTACCAAACTAGAGTCAATCTAAGACAGCACATGGGCCTCAGATGCTTTAAAACTAGCCAAATGACAAACCATAAATACAGAGCACCTCATTCAAAGTACATAATACAGTGGAAGAAGCAAAGTTTTAAAGTGTAGAAAACAAAACACAATAGTAAAAGCTTTCATATAGGTGTTTTTAGGGGTAGACTATGCAAGGAATAACAAAAGAACAAAAATAAACTACATTATGACAACCTTTGATGTTATCTGCTCTTAATAATACATACATAAATCAATTTAACTGAGACCAAAGTAACTCAACACATCTGTGGTAAAAAAAGGGCTCGCTATCTCACCACTTCTGTTTCTGAGGCCAATTGCTATCTCGCCCTCTCTCCCTCTGTCACCTTAATTAATTGACACAAAGGAGCCCTAATTTAATTAGGCTTGTCTCTCAGGGTATTGGATGTTACCGTGGTTACCACTTAAAGATGGATAAGGAAGACATAGGTGTCATGTGCCCTGGAGAAAAGGAGGACTCCATTTAGGATAATATGATGGGATTAATAACTATATTTTTTTGCAAGTACTATTTAGGAATGTAGTTTACGAGGGTTTTTTGACAGATTAATTAGGTTCTAAACTGCTTAGCCTTTTGCTAAGCGATGTAAAACACTGCATACTGGTACAGTAATTGCCTTGAGAAATGACTCACCCAACTAAATAGGTTTTCGGGATAAAAGCGGTTGTTTTGCTGATTTGTTTCTTTGAATTTTAAGCACAAATTTCAGACAGCGCTGCACGATGACAGTGAACTCAACTCACCTCACATCAAGCAACACTTTGGAAAATAGTGAATAATTCCTCAAAAAAAGAGGATTCATTTTATTATTAATCTATATCAAATATTTATCAATTTTGCCTCTAAAAATGTAGGTTTAGTGTCAAACTAAACAGAAATCAAAAATAAACATGATCTGCTTCTCAAGACACAAGTCTATTTTGCTTGTGTTGTTGTTAAGAAATGTATAAACCAAATACATCATTGCTCAGTTTTATTGCGTGCTTGAGTAGTGTCTCTGTTTCTAAGACCCAATTTTGGACAGCCAAAGAATCACATAATTAAGTATAAATAAGTTGTAATCATTAAAAAAAAAAAAGACTCACACACGCATTTGTTTAATTAAGACACTGCGTTTTGTGTGTGCGTGTGTGAAAAAGTAAGGAGCCGGTATAAAGAGTACAGGCATTTTAAGGATAATCCAGTGAAGATTACTTTCTTAGTTTAACAAGCAAAACTAATCTTTGTCAGAGCTGCACTTGCTAGCTTGCAAACACACAACCACATACACGCACAGAAGGGGTGTGAATTAGTGCATTACTGGCACAAAAGAGGGAGTACAAGAGATAGAGAATAAAAACGGAAACATGTCATGAGCAAACATGTTATTATTTAAAATTAACAGAAAAACATGCAGGGAAGCTATGCACGCGGTTCATATCGCGCTTTTGGCCGGATACTACGGTGGCCCTGAAGTGCGCAAAATGCCAAAACAAAAAACTACCGCAAATCAGAAAACAAAACACAAAATCAAAAATTTTTTTGTAAAGACGGGTTTTGGCCGGATACTACGGTGGCCCTGAAGTGCGCAAAATGCCAAAACAAAAAAACTACCGCAAATCAAAAAACAAAACACAAAATCAAAAAAATTATTGTAAAGACGGGCATTAATGCATTAAAACTGCAATGCATTGGTGTTGGAGAGGGAGAGAGAGAGAGAGTGTGTGTGTGTGAGAGAGAGAGAGAGAGAGAGAGAGAGAGAGAGAGAGAGAGAGAGAGAGAGAGAGAGAGAGAGAGAGAGAGAGAGAGAGAGAGAGAGAGAGAGAGAGAGAGAGAGAGAGAGAGAGAAGGTCTAGTCTAGCTGCAATGTGGGAGCAGTGTCAGCAAAAGGTCAAGAAACTCTTAACTCTTTGACTGCCAGACGTTTTCAGAAAAGGGATGCCGTGGGTGCCAGCCGATTTAAGCATTTTGACTGATCTTTCAAGGTCCACAGAAAATTATGTGTTTGGACTATGGAAACACACATACTACCAAATGAAAGATTGGACTCTCATCTTTCATCAGAAAAGAAAAGTTTGTTTCTACCTTATTCCGTTTTTTAGTAATCAACAATAGAAAATGGTTAGTTTCATCTCTGTTTTGAAACAAACGTCTTTTAACGTCTTTGGCACTCCTCCATAGGATTTTACTAAACGTTATTTAACGTTTTTGGCAGTCAAAGTCAACAACAGGGGGCAAAAAAAATAAAATAAATAAATATATATATATATATATATAAATAAATAAATAAATAAATATATCTTAAAAATAAATAAATAAATAAATAATAATAATAAAAAAAAAAAATATATATATATATATATATATAAAAACATACAAGCAGCCTGCTCAGCCTTGCACCTGCATGGCCAAACATTTAGTGTCATCTTGGAATAATGCTTTTCTGATGCGCACATAGTCCCAACGAATTGGACACTTTCTCCCAGACTAACTGTAATGTGCAGAATGCAGAAGCGTTACACCCCCCACCCCCCCACCCCCCCAGCTCTCCCTTGTAACTTAAAAGGGCCGACAGTCACTTCATAAAGAGCCCTCTCTAACTACCTCATCTATTTTCCACCAAATTAACTCTCCCCCGGTGCTGATTAATGATCAAATCTAAATGAATCAAATTAAAAATTGAAAATTATATTTCCAAAGCCTACAAAAAAAGAGACAGGAGGAGGCAAGGGCGGAGAGTGGAAGTGCTTTAGCTCATCCTAACAAATGAGCCTTCAAATCATAAAGAATGGCGTAGGGAAGGAGAGAGGGCAAAGAAAATGTAAGCTAGATGTAAAGATGGTGGGTAAAAATGCACGAGGGAGAGCACAATAAATGACTTTATGGGAGAGAAATGGAAATCAAATGTTGATAAAAGCTGATGAAGAAGAATGAAGAGAAGATTGTGATGGAAGGAATTAAGGAGAGAGTTTAACATGGTTGGGGGGTTTGTAATGGATGGCCCAGTAAAAGTAAGAAATTTAAAGGATGGGGGGGGGAAAAAGTGGTGATGTTAGTGCTAATAAATGAAATAGGTTGAGAATAATGAGAGTGAATTGAGACGAGATGAAGAAGAAGACTGAAGACGTCCTTTCATGGTCAAAGCATGATGAAAACCACGTAAGGGTCCAAGTAACGTTTTTTTGTCATCGCCTATAATGTTTTCTTCATTTTCCCTCCCATAAATTATCATTGGTAAGACACTCTCTCTCTTTGTTCTCTGCACTCTCAAGTTCCAACAGTTTTTATTAACCTCTTCATTTGCAAAGTCCGCACTACTTTTGGCCAATCTTTTCCATTTTTTTTTTTAAATTAGTTAATATTTTCCTTTCAAATGTTTTGCCTAAAATGACATTGCAACAGATAAAATTGACTTCATTCATTCTGATGTATATATTTTTTTAAAGTTAGTGAGGGATACGGTACATGAACATGAAGACTTCCCAAGGCCAGTCCCGTCTTCCCACTGGTATGGAAATTTTCAGAGTAGCGACGATCGGAATAGCTGAAGCTAACAAAGGTTTTCCTCCTAATCTTATCGTATTTCACATTCTCTGACCTGTAATGACTGTGCCATCTTTTTGGCCGGACATTTTGTTGCTCCACAGAGCATTATGGTCCTCGACAGCAGCCGACGGGTGAGTCGAAAGTCCCTTGTCACCCAATCATCCAATTTGAAGGCAAATTTGACAAAAACGTGATTAGCGTTAAGTTTGATCTGAAATATGAAGTCAACCCGTAATAAGAAGCAATGTGACTTCAGAAAGAAAGTTCATAATTTGCATCTTTTTTTTTGAAGGCTGATGTGCCATTGCACAATGCTGAAATATAAATGAGATGAAGACAGAGAGGCTTAATTTCAATGGGCTGATGATGTAAGACAAGTCGTGTTGGGATTGGAGTTGGCGTAAGGGCAAGTCAAACGGATTGAGGGGTGACAAAAAGCCCAATGAGAATGTGCTGACGGTGAAAGAGAGAGAGAAGAAGGAGTCAGGGCGAAAGAAGACCTTAGCTAATGCCGAGACACAGAAGAAAAAAAAGCCTGTGACTTTGTTAAAAAGAAAAAAAATATCTGCCCACACTGCAAGCTAGTGTTATCAAATCTGCTTGTTTCTGCTGAGGACATTCAAGATGACAGCATTTGCATTTTCTTTATTGCCACTGTCGTTTGACTAAAGGTAAAGGAGGGCTTGAATTAAAAGATAAAAATAAAAAGCTGATATTGAAATATTGAGGTGATGGCAGGGAGAGGAACGTGTGAGTGACTTTTTCATTTATTTATTTATTTTCCTAAAGATCAGTCCAAATATGACCAGCCGTGCCTGAGGCAGCGAGCAGGTGGCTGTGGTCACTCTTGGGTGGGTCCCCGTGTGTGTAAGAAGATGGCCATGTGTTTGAGTTCACTGTCAGGTCCCTTGAAAAAAAATCAAATAAAATCCCTATTCGATGTGTCATTGCTATTTTCTTCTCCCCAACATCTCGTCCACACGGCGAGGCGTCTGCTTATAGTTTCACCCTGCAAGCTCCCTCCAAAATAAAATCAAGCCTGTGTGGGACAGAGAGGGGCCACTTAGTCGGAGCTCTCGTCACAGTGTTATCACTCCTTTCTGGATGGGCTGCAACCAGATGCCGCACACACACATGCATATCCACATTCACAAGCGCACACACTTAGTGAGGATAGCCACGACAGGCCAGATTTAGCTGCATGCTTCCCATGAGGAAGCGCCAGACGCCACGGGTTGTCTGGCGCTTCTCTCCTCCCTCATTTCCTCATCTTCTCTGGTCTCGCTCAACATTGTTCTGATCTCCTTTCCGTTCACTCTTTACATTCTTCTATTCTCCTTACATTTTTCTCAATAAACTGATATGTTAATGAAATCACTATGGTAAATAGACAAAAGTGGAACGGAAATGAAATAGTGAATATATGAAATAAACGGCAAATTGAGCATTTGATTATTATTGTATTGTATTTTATTTTTACATACTTATTTTTCCTGTTACACATAATCAGCTAAAATTAAATACAAATATAAATAATTATATTATATATATATATTATATATTATATATATATATTAGGGGTGTCAAAATGAGGGCATTAATTTCATTTAATTTAAAGTTAATTTCATTTATTTTTATTAATGATCGTCCCTTACTTGGAAAACCTAAACTGGGGGAAATCCAGTTGCAACGCAATCAAAATTTAGCAGCAATACATTTTATAATAATGCATATGTTTGTGGAGATTGGGGTCAAGTTGTATTTTACAATTTAAAAAATGTGCAGAATTGGACAAGTTACTTCATGCCAAAGATTAGAAAAAAAAATGCACTGAGCTGTCACCAACGTCTTACAAATGCAATTATGCCATCTAGTGGTAGAAAAATGACCTCAACGCAACTCAAGATCACACTCTTTTGTACAGTACAGTAAATATTTTTTTTAATTTAAACTAAATTCTATGCACCCACATTTCTATTAGTTTAACATTTTTTCCATTTTTATGTTAACACGAGCATGAAAACTTTTTATTCTACATTTAGAAGAGATATAAAATTACAGGAAATATTTATATGAAAAACACTAGACTACAAATAGAAGCAAAAAGAATAGAATGTATTATTGTCAAGAACTGTTTTGACTCGAATTCCCCCTTAAAAGGAAAACGGATAGAAGTAAGGATCAAATTGGAGAGTTACGACACGTTACCAGCTGCATATGGACAACAAACACACTCACGCAGAAAGAAAGTGTCATACACAGACTGTGGCATTCCAACCAATCTCCCTCATTAGGTCTTGGGGAGCATGGCCAAAGTTGGCATTGAGCTGCTGTGTGTGTGTGTGTGTGTGTGTGTGTGCGCGCGCGAGTGTGTGTGCACGCAAGGCCACATGCCAGGCTTTATATGAGCGGCGCGTGGTCTGGTGTCCCTGCTAGCCGACCATCTGAATCCAGCTGGCCGTTTATGACTTGATAGAGATTGAGGCTTCGGTCTCGGCTCGGACATGTTGCGTCCGTCTCTTTAAAGCAGGACGCACGTGTGACGTGCCGTCATCAAAGCCGCACACTGTTGTCAATGGGAGCATATGCACGCTACACATGCACCCATTGTTTCTGCCAAAACCTTTCATGTTCAATTGTCTGATGTGCGTTTTGTATTCACATCACGACACTTTATTTCTGATGTTTGATGCCAGACTTTTTTTTTTGGGGGGGCAAAATATGCATAAAGTGCGTTTAAGGGGGAGCAAATCAAATTGCTAACACAGACACCCCAGGTGATCGTTTTGCACTCGTCTGCTTCATTATTTCCAGCCAATCTTTTACCTGCAATCACACCCCCCTCTCCGGCAACACGCTTCTCCCTAAGCCCCGCCCCCGCGACCTTTCGGGCTTCAGCTGACGCATCATTATGACCTCATTAAAAATGGACAGACAGTCATTGCCAGAGGGGAAGTTCTCATAATCAAGTCAGGCTTTTTAATTGCCTGGCTCCAGAAATTAGCTGCTACATATTGGTGGGTGGGCGTCCCCGCGTTCCTACGCTTACTGCCTTCCTCTGCTTGTTTACTCTTTTTCCTCACACACTCTTAAACGGCTGAATGTGTTTGGAATTTGAATGATACTATCGTTTAAGCGCATAAATGCTAAGGTCACTGATGGTGCAGTGGGTCAAGTGCTTGACTTCCGTGCAAGCAATGTGGGCTCACTTCTCACTTGGTGACGGCGTGAATGGTTGTCTGTGTCTTAATGTGCCCTGCTACTGACCGGCAACCAGTCCAGAGTACTGTATAGTGTGTCTTTCAGTATAGATCCTAATGAGAATAAGTGGCACAGAAAATGGATGGATGCTGATTTCAAAGATTGTAGAATAGAGTGCGATAATGAAATGGTATGTCCAGCCAACCAATGAAAACATGTTTTCTAATGTAACTTTTTTGACTGAGACTCATTGGATTATGTTTACTGAATTATGAGATGTTTCACTTTTTTATTGTATATTTTTTTAGGGATGTTCGATAACGCTTTTTTCAGACCGATGCCGGTACAAGTACTCAACTCGAGTAGACACGATATCAAGTACCAATACTACTACTACTTTTGATACATACTGTAAATGTTCCCCTAAAAACAATGACAGATAATTTTAAAGAAAAACTTATATATGGTAATCCGACATAGCATTTTTCCTTAAAATTGCATGAAATGAATGTACATTTCTGTTTTCATAATTTTTGATTTTTAGTTCCGGATCGTTAAACAGCCACAAGAGTGCACCATGAGTTACCGGTACCTTGAAATAAGGCCAGCTATAAGTACGAACCCGCTACCTGGTATTGGTAATCGTTCATCTCTAATATTTTTGTATCGTTTTGTTTCATTTCTTGAATTTTTGTACGCTTCAAGAAGACTTTATAAAAATTGTGTGTCAATAATGGTTTTCTTCAAATATATCACATAGTCACAAATTGTGTGATACAAAATATTGGCAAAATATTGCACACACTGTCAAAACCCCCGACTATCACTGTTAGTTAGCACTGATGCTAACTCATCAAATCCTGTCTTTGTAAAGAAATAATTTATTATGCAGCATTTGTATTGGCTCATAGTAGATTTTTATTGTATGCAGCAGTTTGCGGTAATCCTGTGCAGATGAAAACTAAATAAAAATGGGATCTCCAATAGAATAAAGCAAAGATAAAGGACTACGTTTACTTCAGTTAAAGTACAATTCATCTCCTCCCATTCTACTCTTGGATGGAAAACACAAAAACAACTTCAATGAACAAAGTTGTTATGTAGAGTGGGACCCCGTGAATTAAATTCACACCTACCGATACAAATGGGATGGCTGTGGTGTGTCAGGTTGATGTATACTGTATATATATATATATATATATATATATATATATATATACTGTATATATATATATATATATGTATGTAGGCCTATTTGTGTGTTTGTGTTGGTACGTGTGAATGATGTATGCGCAGCCAAAACAGCTATTTGTTTTCCTCTTTGAGAACGCATGCAAACAGTATACGATGAAAGCATTTAATAATGAATTGTAAACCCTCTAGTTTGTCACCTTTCCTCAAACAAATAATCTGCCCAAGTGAAAACTTTAGGCAAGTAGAAGCTGCCAATAACACACTAGCTTATAGCCTGCATGTGTATTGGTCCAATGCACGTGCATGCAAGCAGACTTAGGGGACACGACAGGAGATGAAACATGGCTTCTGCCAATGTCAGATTGACTGGGAGAACAAACGCTACGGCAGCAGCTTGTTGGGAGGGAATAAAGTGTGTGTGGTGGGGGGGGACTAAAGAAGAGATGAGTTGGCATTTATAGTGGAGGGAAAGGTTTTGTGGCACTCCTGGGAAAAAAAATATCGTTTCTTCTGCTTATTTACAACACCATCTACAAGCTGTTTGCTAAGGTTTTGTACTTATTCATGGTTGCGGTATGTCATGTCAAAGAGCCAATACAAAAAGCTCTATCAGAAAATTGTCACGAAGGTACTCATGTTTATTTTTGTGGTTGTAGTTTGCAGTGCGCTGCATAAAAATGAAAGGCGTTTTTGGGCTAAATAAAGATGTGAACATATTAGAAAAAACAACTTTCAGCATGATAAGATGGAGCTATACACCGTTTAAAACGACAAGCGCAATAATGAACACATGATAAGTAAAAAATGCAAAAGCAGACAGCTCCATTTTTTGTGTGACATGAATAAAATCAGTTTATTTTTTATTTCTACTTCCAGGTCACAGCTATTAGTAATTATTTAGGGCTGGAATGGGCTAAACTAAAATGATGTAGCAGGCCACAACTTTTCATAGGACCACACACTTCCTCCTAACCAGATGTAGGACAAAAATGCCATTTTAGATATGGACAAAATATGTGCGTAAATATACTTCATTTTTTATAATACATTTCTCAATACATGTATAATATATTCAACAATATTAATGGTAAGAACTCATTTTGTGCATTTTTTTCCTCACAAAAATCAACTCAAAATGTATAATATTATTGAGGTACTATGATTGTCCTGCATATCATTCTATTCTATATCCGGCCTACTCTTGCTGTAGTAGGGTGAAAGCAACTGTAGGTCCCCCCCCCCCCCCCGTTTTTTCCACAATGTTATTCACTAACAGCCATTTTCACTGAAGCAACCCCCTTCGCTCCCGGCTGTTTTACTGGA
Source organism: Vanacampus margaritifer (assembly GCF_051991255.1). Taxonomy (NCBI): domain Eukaryota; kingdom Metazoa; phylum Chordata; class Actinopteri; order Syngnathiformes; family Syngnathidae; genus Vanacampus; species Vanacampus margaritifer. The sequence goes on along the minus strand of NC_135435.1, from coordinate 19,991,591 downwards.
TTTTGACTGATTTTGCACGGCCCACAGAATATTCTGTTCTATTGCTATAAAAACATGGAACCTACCAAAATAAAGATTAGTGTCTCTTCTTTCATCAAGAAAGAAAAAGTATATTTTTATCTGATTCCGTTTTGCAGCAATTATCATTAGAATATAGCTTCATCATTATTCAAAAATCAGTTTAAAACTGTAGGGAAAAGAGGTTTTTGCAACATGGCCCTGGCGGATCTCTTATACTCTGCTGCCACCTGCTGGCCGTTTTTGAAATAACTACCATTGCTTTAAGCGTTCTCTTCAGTTCAGAGGCTGCATCAAAGCCTTCTGTATGTCGTGAGCATAAAAAAACATAAAAACGTATGAATATGTTTTTGGGAATAAATTAGTTAATTTTGAATATTTGTTTTATCCCCCCCAAGATATATATATATATATATATATATATATAAAACCTCAACTTAAATTAACATAAATTATTAACCCATAATAACTCTACATTGTTTGTTATCTCTTCGATCCATTTGACCCACTCTTTGTAGAACCTGCAGACCAGATCACTAACGTCAGTCTCACAGAATTATTATATTTTATGCTCACTTTCCAGCACAATCAAAGCAATATTAGCAGCAAGTTAATGAAGGACAAGTTTGAAATGGCATAAATACGTACGGGCTTGTGATTGGAGATGATGGCAACCGCACCAAAATGTGTTTTCGGAGAGCAACTATCAGCGCTCTTATATCGTGTGTCGCCATCCTGTGAAGGCATACTGTACCTAATAAAGTGTCAGCGGCGGTGAGTGTACGTCACCACGTCGGGATGGAGAGGAGCGCAAATGTAGAGGTGAGTGGATGGATGAAGTGGTTGCACAAGCATGAGTGGGAGAAGAGGAGGGCGGCGAGAAGACAAGAATGGATGACGAGGAGGCTGCCGTGCGTCGGCCTGAGTCGCGTTCCCTGACCGCGGCCGGGAAAAGGGAGGGCGGGGGGCATCGTCCAGGTCTCCCATCAATTACAACCTTGACCCTCCTTCTCCCTCTGCTTTCTCTCACACACACTTTCTACTTCATTCGGCCACCCTGCCCCCCCCCCCCCCCCCACCTTGCCTCTCATCCTCCCCCGGCCCCTCTCCTCGGCCGCCTATAAATCAATCTCTTCTCCCAAGCCTCCTCCATTCCTCCCTTCCTCCCCGGCCGTTATTCCCGTTTCTTAGACTTTCTCTATCGGCCGTCCTCTTCCTCCTTGCGTGGCAGAAAGTGCGGTGGGAGTGGAAAGGTCAGAGGTGGGAAGAGCAAAGGCAGAGAAAGAGGCAGAGCTACCAGGGGAGTGTGAAAAAGAGGAATGAGTGTATTTAATCAAAGTGGTGCCGGGGCAGTCATATCAGTTGTTCCTTTTTCAGCACTGTTGGAGCTACTAATGTTACCTCATTTAGACATAACAAAGGTGTCGTGGGCAGGTGTTTGGAGAAAATGACTATGCTAAAATGCTACCTCAAATACCGCTTTACAGTATTTTAAACTTCTATGATGACAAAGAATGAATTATATTTACATTTAATGAACAAACTGGAAGATCGAAAAAGAATCAAAATTAACACATTCTATTAATCCTAGCCACACATCAATTGGTTCTGCCTGTTCTGTATTTGAATGCAATATTGCTCTTCATTACTGCCACTGGAATGTTGTTTTCGCTCACAGCTAACGGAGAAAGATTAGGAAGAGACCTTTTCCCTTACCCTCCCTCAGCATGCCCACAGTCAGACACTTCATGAAGCGGCAGGCCTGGCACGACTTGCGTCTCCTCTTGGTGATTTCACACTCGTTGGTGGCTGGACAGCTATATTCGATGTTGCCTGTGGGGGGGGGGGGCACAAAAGAGAAGGTTACATTCTAGAAATGTATTGAAACAGGTTTACGTCTGTCGATACCACTTAGTACAGATGGTTCTTCTCAGCCCGTGTATTCTTTTAAGGCTTTGTGTCATAGAGCACTCGGCGAAAATGTGGAGGCTCTCACCGAAAAGTGGGCATCCATCAATGACGGGCCGACGTAACGACGGGAGTACCCACCTCTGAATATTAAGTTAGTGAGTAGGCTAAATGTGAGACACTTTGAAGGTGCAGGTGTCAAAGCGAGGTTGCGTGACCGGCTCCTGATCACTCACTAACAGTGGCTCAGAGCTCAGGATAAGAATATTAGCTCATCTAAGTCTGTTAAGTGAAAAACCTTGGCCACCAAAAAATCATCTGACACGCCCAAGAGGTACCATATTTGTGCTTGAAAGATGACATTCATCCTTTTTTTTTTTGTTTAATTGAAAGGGGAAAAGTACATTAATGAACACTGGTACAATACCTAAGTAAATGTGCTGAAGTTAGCATACAGCTAACTAGCTAGCTAGCTTCATTTTACTTCAAGCCAGTTATGTATTTTAGAGACAAGTTACAAAATTGACTTGTAGAGGTATAAAAAATAATTCAATAACTCTAAAAAAAACAACAACAACCCTCTAAATGTTCTTTTTTTCTTCCAGAAGATAAATACATTGCCCCAGTAGCCGAGTAAGCTCAAGTGTCTCCCAGTGAAAGCGAATAAACAGTGATTACTATTGACTGCTGCTGTAGAGAGGATGTTTTCTCATTACTCCACTGATTAAGGGGGCTAGTTAGCTTGGGAAAAGGCTAAATGCACAAACTGGTCTTAATGGCTAACAAGACCCTTGTTAATTGGCCATGTTAGTGAAAGTAACTGGCTAAACATGCTAAACGCTGGGGAAACCTAATAGTCACCGCTAATGGGACATGTTAGCCCGCAATGTAGAAGATACGGGTGGAGCACATTAATTCAGCAATTACTTAGCACTAAGGCTAGATGTGCTAATGACGCCAAACCTTAGTCCGTAATGGGCCTCGTTAGTGCATATGGACTAGCTAAATGAGTAAGTGCGCTAAAGAGACACTTACAGCTGGTGATTTGCAACACCTTGACTCAAAACTAGTTTGCATGAAGGATGCTACATAGTAAAGAGCAGTCTGGAGCGAGCAGTCTGGATGCTCTTTGTATGCTATGACATCCTTCAGGTAGAGAGGTTAAAATGTACGAACAAGAACAGCAGGATGTAATGGCTCCATAGGAGCGTGTGCGTCTTTAGTTCTGCCTACACGCCTCCTCTTCTTGGACACCGAAGCTAGGCTTTTCGAACCCAATGATTCTTCTAGGAGGCTACTTTGTATAACGTGCAGACCGTCGGTGTCCGTGAGGGGGGATATATGAGGGCCTCAAATCCCCTGCAATCTCCTTTGAGGTGTATGTGTGTGTCCACGTGCTGCATGACAATTGACCACCATTGTGGAGTCCTTGTAACATCATATTTGTGTCTACAATATACACCAAGTGATGCATTGTAACTCATTTTAAATGGATGACAATGTGACGTACATTCAACGCTTTATACTGTAGTAGATTTTTTTTTAATGTAAATAAATTTTTAATACGTCATAAAATAGGACATTTCATTGATGTTGGTCGAAGGGGTGGTGTTTTATTTGAGTTGAGCAAAATGTGGACAGTGGAACCACGGTCTCAATGTGGCCTAATTTTCGTACCACTGTTTTAGATGTTTTTCACCAAAATTTTGCCCCCATTTTTCATACACAGAGCTTGAAAAAAAAATTATTTCATTCCGGAGCAAAGTGGACTTGACCAAGCACTTAATTCCACTGTTAAATGCGCTAATTGTGTCAATCTTAGCTTAGCTTAGCAATTAGCATGGCTTTTCCCTCTGTCAGAAAATTCATCATGCGCTGGAGCCTATCGCAGCTGTCTTCCAACAATACTTGTCAAACATGTAGCTTATTCGCCCAAATGGTGATGTTGATTATTGGGTTCGAAGCGACAATGCAACGTGTTTAGCCGCAGCAGTAGCAAGCCAAAGCACCTTGTTAGCTAGCTGGTTCAGCGTAAGTTGCACCAAGCTGTGCCTTCAACTTCTGACTACCCGCTTTGTGTAACATGAACGACTCAGCCCAGTGATGCTTTTCAGGACGTCTTGGCGGTTGATTCTTAGTTTTGCTATTCAATACGTTGTAATGAGGCACACAATTCCAATTTTGCCACGCAAACTGCAATGCGAAACAGCTAATTTTGACTCTTGATCCTCAATGATAAACTAGAGGTATTTTCTATAAAATTATTTTCTGTATACCCTATTTTCCACACTATAAGGCGCACCTAAAAGCCTTTAATTTTCTCAAAAACCGACAGTGTGCCTTATAATCCGATGTGCCTTATATGTGGATCAATATTGGTTAGGTAAGCTCCATCTAGAGGATGCTTACCGCAACCCCAGCCACTACAGTAGCTTCTATTCTGTGCGCCTTATAATGACTTATATATATGGAAAAAGTTTTTAAATAGGCCATTTATTGAAGGTGTGCCTTATAATCCGATGCGCTTTACAGTGCGATAAATATGGTATATTTTCACTTGTCTGGGATGGATTATTTTGATTTACGTTATTTTTGATGGGGGATACTGCTTCAGTTTTTGTACAGTTGTTTTTAATCAGACTTTTTGGAACATTTAACGAAAACCGAGGGCCCACTGTAAAAGACCGTCACATTTGATTTCTATTTTGGGATAAGGTTTTAACATTCCTGTCATTTTCTTCAATTTCTAACTTCAAGATGGTCAACTTTATCAATAGATGCCTCATTGACAACATCATTCTGTCTTTCAGCGCCACGTCGTCTGACCGAAAGCCATCTTTTGTGCTCTACCTTGTACCCATTTTGTGGCTCTCGTCTCATTTCATCCTGTCATTCCACACCCACACTCGCCTTTATGCATCCCCCTCTCTCAATAAGGGGGTGATAGATGCACGTTGTCAGGTGTTGCTGGACCGACGCCACAAAAACAGCAGCTGCCACAGCCACTTCCTCCATGCTGTGATGCGCACACAAACACAAACTCATGCACACATACAAAACACAAACTCTCCATCCACATGCTTGGCCATCATCCTCCATCATTTCCGTTCCAATATTCCTCCTATAAATGTATTTTTCATTCAAAAGCTTGTTCTCCTCCTTTTCCTTCTCCTCTCTTCTGGCTTCTTCCACTCCGCAATCTCCTCCCTGTCCAGCTGGAGGTGTTTTTTTGGTGATTACCTGCGGTTTTATTGGCTAATGGCTTGAAACATACCAATATGGCTGCCACTGCCCATCTGAGCCTGGCCCCGCTTGCAGCCAAGGCGCACAACTTTGACACACACAACCCGCACATAAACACGGGTACGCGTGCACGCTCATATTACTGACATGCATGCAAGCCAACGTGCGCAGACACTGTGTGGAAGAGTTTGGCGTGCACGGTGGCCAATGATAATGTCATGACCCATTTGCTCCAGTAGGTCTAAGACAGTATGCAAGCCAAAACACGTGAACTGTAATGATAGCTTCATTTACATAAAGTATAAATAGGCTGGAAGTAGAATTTGGTTAGTTGATCATCAGAACCATTTTCCGCTAATTGGATGGATGATTTATAAATTCAGGGTCATTTTACAACAACAAAAATGTGCTCTCAAGAACATGAAGCTAATCTACACAAGGTACCATTAACTTTGTTTAGAATTTTTTAAATATAACTTCTGTATTGAATCTCATTAGACCATTCAGGTGTAGCTAATGAAGTTTCCATGCCAAGCTTTCGTGACAGTGACCCAATGCTACTCAAATATCGCGACCTCTAGCCTGCGTGACCCGCAACACATATCTACAGCAAAGGAAGGGTGGGGATTACAAGTGGAGTGAAAATGATGGAACAAGAGCGAGGCGGACACACAAGGTCACACCGCCAAATAAGCTGGGCATCATATCTATACAGTGGCGCTACGCTTGTGTTTAATCTGTAAGCGAGTCCTCACCTATTGAACTTTTAACAAGCTCTCTAAATGAAATGGGCCACGTGGACAGTGTAGACAGGGGCAGCAATCGCGGATGAATTAGGGGTCAAAGCAACACGCGGCGTGATTGCGAGGCCGTGTGTATGTGTGTGCGTGTGACAGTCTATTTAAGGGGGAGTTTGTGTGTTTATCTCGACATGTGCGGGGCCCAATCTCTTTGTCGGGCATGGGCCGTGGCCTGATCTCATCCCATAATAAACACATACAGGTCATCTGTGGGTAGTGAGCATCTAGTGGATATAAGACCTCCATCCCCCCGCATCTTGCCCCCCCCCCCTCGTTTGGCCCCTCTCTCTAGGGTTTTACTGGGAAAGCTGCTTATCAGAAGCAAAAGAAAGCAGCGACGGATAGGTGGATGGATGGAAGGGCAGATAGATGAATCCTGTCTGATATGACTGACTGACTGACTCGGTAGATCAATGATGGCCGGACCGCTGACTGCTTGGAAACAGAGTTTTCCTGTTGCAAGATGACAGACAAGCGCGCTGACCTGACAACAGACTGACGGGACGATTAGTACTCACTAACTTCAACTTATCTTAATAGAAACTCACTGGCCACTCACTACATTATGGGCAATGTAAAAAAAATGAAATAATGAAAAGTTACATCCACTGAGCAAAGCGTAGAAGTACGTTCTGTATTTTTTAAGAACAAAACTGAGAGAATCGTTTTATTTGAATCTTGTTTACATTTAGTGTGTTTGTAAGAGTACTTGAAAGGCTTCACATGACATTTTTCTTGTATTATTTATTATTACATATATTTTTGTCAAACAACTTTTTCATGCATATGCAATGGATTGCCAAATACTCGCGGGAGTTAAAAAAAAAAAAAAAAAAAAAGAGTTTCCAATGCATTTCAGTGGTTATACGCGGATTTTCGCTCTTTGAGGGTCAGCTCGATTCCTATCCTCCGTGAATATCAAGGGTTCAGTTTATACACAGCACAGTCAGGGCCTGTTCTAAAAATAGTTCACCAGGAATGTCGTAGAAGTGATCATTTGAAAATGTAAACACTGTCAGAGATTTATAGAAATAATGTTGCATATTGATATTTGTTTATGACCTTGTTAAGTCATTATTGACAATTATCGGTATTGTGAGAAATCATTAACATATCAGTGTCTTATTATACTGTAGATAAATATAATAAATGATTAAAAACATATAATTTGGTAGGTAATTTCAACATTGTGTATCAAACTGGAGGCGCTTTATTATTTATTCGGGCATATATTGGCAATATTTGGATTTTGAAAGAGTTGTTGACTTCATTATCAAACAACAGATCATCGGTCCATTGTTGTGGTTTTGTGCTGAGAGTTGCTCGCAATCGAGAGGACAATAGCGTGGTCCAAATACCTGCAAACCCACTTGAAGATGAAACAAGAGTGGCACAACGGATTAGCGAGCCTAATTCCCGCTACTCCGCTCATCATGTGGATTACTGCTCAATCCCCTCTCTCCTCTCCTGCTAACCTGAACTCCTCACCCCTAGACATGACCTGTGACCACGCTGTGACTCTATATGATCACCTAGACAACAGGCTTATGCCCAACTCTGTTGCTGACGAGCATTTGAGGTTAGATATGGCAATGCAAATAATATCTAGAAAATGCTTTTTGCTCTTAAAACGACAGGCCAAGGTTGAGGGTGCACTTGGGGGCGTCTGTGTCCATGCTTGATGCTGGACTGGAGAACAAACTCGAGGATATCTAAAATTGTAGAACTGAACTAAATGTATATGATGACATATGCTGAATGTATAGTATTTCTGATTTCACAAGGGTGCGGCACAAAATGCTAATTTGTCAAATAACACATCAGTATACCATCATGATAAATGGATGTTCTGACTGAGTGTTTTTTACAATTTAATGTAAAAAGCTTAAGATTTAATATTTATAGATTTATTGACATTTTTCATAGCAATTCTGCACCTTTTTTAAGTTCTATTTGTATTGTCAGATCATGGCCCCTTAAAAAGGAATGTGACCAAATTTCAGGAAAAAAAACAAAAACGTCTCTAAAGTCACTTAGGATTTCTAAGTAACGTCATGCATGAGATTATGTTGAATGTTTAGATCTTACTTTTAAAAAATGCTTGGGAACATATTTACTCTACTTTAATTTATTAACTTAATACTAAAAACTGCAAAAAAAAAGGGGGATTGGCATGGATCCTTGAGGGACGCCAGTTTAGGTATCAGGCACTGCTGATGAGCAAAGCACTGAACCTCAAGACAATTGAGCTGCACACTCAATTGGAAATCCTTCCTCAGAGTGAAAAGAGAATTTCCTTTCAGTTCTACATTAAACGTAACTAGTCGAAATAGCAGACATGCATGCGGACAAGAGAAAGTGGAAACCAACCTTGAATGGTGCGTTTGAAGAAGGCCTTGCATGCCTCGCATGACGCCACACCATAGTGGTAGCCAGAAGCAATGTCGCCGCACACCAGACACAACCTCTTGGGCATGGAATTCAACATGTACTCGCATTTTATCTGCGAATCTTCCCCGATCGTTGACGAACAGTCCTCGTAGCGCTTTGATCCGGGGCCGCCGGCGGGACCCAAGGTCCCCGCGCCAGAGCCATAGAGACTCGGGGAGTCTAAACCGTTGGGGTGGCCGTTCATGGTGGAAGAGTAGGAACCTGACGCGTCGCTGGAGCCGCCGGGGGAGTGGTGGTTTAGACTGTCGGTCAAGGAGGCGGGGCTAGATGGCTCAGTCTTTATATACGAGGACGGACAGTTTGACTCTAGGTGGCGCTCCTTACTGGACATTCTGCAGAGAAGCCTGAGGGAGGGAGGCAGAAAAAACAAGAGAGGGAATATATTAGAATCTGGTGCAATTATGATGAATCGACCTATTTAAGTGTGTTAGAAAAGTTCCAGAAAAGGGGTCACTCCTGGAAAGATTCGTAGGGGATCCTCCACAGAGCTTGAGCTTGGCAAACAAAAATATACATGTATATTATAGGTGTCAAAACGCCACAAATTTTTTTAACGTGCGATTAATGACCAACCCTTACTGGGGAAATTCCAGTCGCAACGGCGCAGGCACGTCCACGTCAAAATTTAGCAGTAATAAATTTTATAATAATGCATATATTTGTGGAGACTGGGTTCATGTTGTATTTAACAAAGTGCAGAATTTGACAAGTTACTTCATGTTAAAGATTAGATAGCTCTTAATATGAAAAGAAAAATGCACTGAGCTGTCACCAATGTTTTACAAATGCAATTATGCCATCTAGTGGGAGAAAAATGACCTCAACGTAAATCAATATCACACACTTTTTTACAGTACAGTCCGTTTAATTTGTTTTATTTGTTTTCCACTTATGTTAACAAGATTATGAAACTTAATATTTTATTGTACATTTAGAACAGATATAAAATTTGCTATTAATTGCGAGTTAACTATTGAAGTCATGCGATTAATTACGATTAAAATTTTTAACCGCCTATTCACATGACACCCCTAATATATATCTATGATAGAAAAAAATACTACTACTACTACTACTACTAATAATAATAATAATAAATACAGAAATTGACCAGGAACCAAATATAGAGCTATATGGCCATTACTACACTGAGTGAAAACGGAGCATGGAACCAGTCCTTCTATTGCGGAAATTGCAGCTATTTTATTTTTTTTATATATCTCGCTTTGTGTACTCAAAAAAAACATCCTTCTCCAAATGGTTCCCACCAAGTTAGAAGCTTGTCTTGACTTGTCCAAAATGTCTTGGTTGGATGAAGAATTAAAATTCAAAGGGGCCTAAGACCAATCCCATAATTGATTAATTAATTGATTCCGGGTGGTGTCTCTCTGCTTATGTATGCTTCCTCACAAGTTACAAAGCTCTTAAAAATCCATCCATCGTTACCCCCCCCCCCCCCCACACACACACACATTCATTTGACAAAGAGAACATTGGTAGCAAAAGAACCACTAGGGGCAGGCTGTGTAGGACAGATCAGCAGGGAGGCATTTGCACTATCACACTCCCTCACACACACACACACACACACACACACACAGCAAGCACATGAGCATGCTTGGGGCCGGTCGCTCATCCGTCACTCGCCAGTCAATAGGCGCTTGTTCAACATGAAGGTAATCAGTAAGCAGCCTCTTTGCTGCTCCATCATCACAAAGACAGCCACACACACACACACACACACATAATAACCCCACACCCACAAATACACACTGGTGGTGGCTGAAGAATTTAGGACCTACACAGAATAACATTTCCTTTAGTGGTCAAATTGTTTCTCTTTCCTTTCCTTGTCCAAGTCTTCTTTTACATACTCCCCTAAGGAGAGTGTTGTTAATGCCAATTGTAATTAACAACTATCTTCTTGCTGTCTATATCTCCCCTTCCCATCCTTTGTCCACTTTACTATCTCTCTGCCTGTCTCCCTATCACCTCCTATTCACTGCTATCTATCTCTTTCTCTTGGTCCTTGCATTGCCGCGCTCTTTCTCTCACTCTGCCACTAAACCTCACCCTCCTTTTCCCTTCCCTCTCTCTCTCTCTTCATTGTTAAAGGCAGAACGCACAAAAGGGGTTTTTAATTAAGGCAGGATGCTGCTAAACGAGGGGCTTCTAAAGTCCAGTCGGCCTGTAAAAGATCCCCGTTCTACTGGGACCCATAAAACACAGACAGTGTCTCTACGAAGAATGGGCTGCTTGGGAGAAGGAAGGCTGCGGTGGGGGTTGGGGATGGGGAATGGATGTAGACAAGGAAAACAGGTAGGCTGACAGACAAGCAAAGAGGAAAAGAGACAATATCAGAGAAGAAAAGTGGATATTTGAATCTTGATGCAATATTTCATGTAAAATAGAGACAAACTATCAAGGGAATCCTGAATGAAGTCTTCAGTATTAATATTATTGATATCAAAGATGCTGGTTATTCCTTTTACAGATAACCACCATACAGGCAAAATGACTAATTAATTGGATGGATGTTTTTTTTTAGGGGTGTTCATTTTGAGTTAATTTAAATTGACCGCCCCTTACTTGGAAAGTCTGTATTGAGGGAATTCCAGTCGCAACGCAGCAGACATGCCCACATCAAAATTTAGCAGTAATAAATTTAATATTAAAGCATAAATTTGTGAAGACTAGGGTCTTTTTTTTTTATCATTTTAAAAATGTGCAGAATTTCATTACTTCATGTTTGGATAGATAAGAGATTTATTAGAGATAATTCTTACATGAAAAGAAAAATTCACTGAGCTGTCGCCAACGTCTTACACATTCAATTATGCCATCTAGTGGCATAAAATTATTTCAACACAAATCAATATCACACACTTTTTTTTTTTACAGTACAGTACATCTTTTTATTTTAACTCAATTTTATGAATTATTACAAAATGACTAAAAGATGCAGCCATATTTTTATTAGTTTAACATTTTTTCCACTTTCGATGTTAACAAGAGTATGAAAACTTTTTATTAATTGTATTGTACATTTTATTGTAGCTACATTTAGAACAAATATAAGAGTTGCGATTAATTGTGAGTTAACTATTGAAGATTAATTACGGTTAAAAATGCTAATCGCCTGACACCTCAAATTTTTTATAAATTCAGGTGTTTTTTGGCCCTTTAAGAAACACAAAAGTAACTCCAAGATTGTGTGACGAAGGTGCATTCAATGTATAGACATGGAGCTAATCTTGCAGATTAACCAAGATGGCACCAGGATGGTAAAACGTGCCTTGAAAGAGTTTGATTTTAACCATCCACTATTTCTTCCTCTGCCCCAGTCCTTCTAATTCAGCAAGTCCATTAATGGAAGCTTTGTGCTATCCAGCAATGCTCATAAATCCATTTATCTGATGCTCAGGCAGGCCCTTAGTTAAGGATGAAGGGAAAAAGTTTCTGGGTGCAAATCAAGACAGGGAAGAGGACAAATACTGTATATGTACAGGAAAGGTGGCAGAAATGAGTGATGAGATGGAGATGGATCGCTCTGATTCATCTGCTGAAGGGAGCGAAAACACAGTGATGACAGAAAAAAAAGGCAGAAGACCCATTTAGGCAGATGACGTGATGGCGATGATTTAATCTCGCTCTTTATGCACTTTTGTGTCCCTCCCTTTCCGACGTCAATCCCTCCGAGTGCCATTAAGTGAAAGAGTTTAAGTGCCAAAAGATCCCTTTTTTTCTCTTCTTCTTCTTTCTCCCTCGCTCGCACCTTTTCTCTCTGCTTATAAATGAAAAATAATGGCCCTGGAAGGGGGAGGAATCAAAAAAGAATGGGAGGACATGCGAGGAGGTGGAGAAGTGGAGGAAAGAAGATTAAGAAATCAGTCAGTGCACTGTGCCGAGCGAGAGGTTGAATGCATTTATGTATGTATGTTATCAGTATAATTATGTCGCTATGTAGCGGCGGCTCGCTGCTGAAAGAGCAATCTTATTGTGCCTGTGTGCTCCCTGGATGAGCGTTGAAAGAGGAGGAAAGGCTTGGTGCTCATCGCCCCTTTATGTTTTTAAGTGTTTAAAAAGATTTATATAAAAAGAGGGGAGGTCTGGAGAGGTGCGTTCAAAGACGCCAGTTGGACGTTACGAGGCGAGATTGCCATCAAATTAATTCAAATATAAAATACGTATAAAAAAATCTTGCCACGATGTTTAGAGCTTGGATTGACTCTGAGTAAGGTAATAACTAAATGAGATATACTTAAAATTATCCAATGTTTACTTAAAAAAAAAAAAGTTTGATTGAAACACAATTCTAAAAGCAAAGACAGTAGCGCTAAATATTGATTGAATAGACACAAAAGTAAAACAAAAATGTTCATTGAGATTTTGGTCTTCAGTTAACTTTACACGATGCTATGCATGTAAAATAGTCAATTATGGTGTCCCACAGGGGTCTATCCTTCAACCACATCTGTACATGCTTCCCATTAGGAAACTGTGTTAACTATCAATTCAACCTACTTTGCCATTCAAATTTCAGGTGACGAAGAACCAATTTGTCTTTCTGTTTTTGATTTATTTGGATGATAAAAACACTTTTTGGGTATACCTGGAAAACATATTCCAAGTAGTTTAGTATTTTAGAAAAAAAAAAAAAAAAAGTACTTTAGTTCTCAGTGCTGTACAACCGTATTTCCAACACTTTCTTTATAGTCTTGTTTGTCTGAAAGTGTCCCGCAACAGTTCTCTTTGTGATGCAGTGAACTTTTACACAACCAGCTACAACCATAATAATAAACAACTTGTTAAATAAATACTTCTCTGACTTTGTCAATCACAACAATGTTTTGTCTAACCTGGTGTGGCAAACTTCCAATCTGGACCATTTAACTTTTAAGTCCACACTGACAGTTTGTCTCTATTTTCGGCTGTGCCTTAAGTACAACTAAGTGTTGAATAGTTCCTAAGTGTTTTGCAGACATCAAATATTCAGGAGGTCAATTTACCTGTCTCAGTGTGGGACAACACACACACACACACACACATCAAAACAATAAAGATTACTGCCTTGCCTTGTCTCCATTCCCTGTTCAATCCCTGTTATTTACTCCTTCTAGCCTTTCCTCCCGTGTCTGTTTATTATCCTTCTCTTCTTGAGGGAATGGCAAGTAACGGTGAAAACAGAGTGATGTTTGGGGAAGAGAAAAGAAGCGGAAGAAGGAGGGAACAAGTGTTTTGTCTTGGTGTCGTGAGTGAAGGTGGTCCAGCATGCCATGACAAGCTGTCATTAGACCGGCGGTCTGATGCAGCGGCCTGACAACTGGCAGAGGCAAACATACAATCATCGTATTAGAGTCACTCTGCCTCACTCTGTCTCCGTGCTGCTCGCGCTCTATTTTTCTGAGCACACTCTTTTATTATATGAAGTCGGTGGACTGCCGCCTGCAAATTGAGACGGAAAATAACTCCAAACTGTTTTTGAACCACCCCGCAGGAACTGTAAAATAAAAAAAAAAAGTAAATCACAAACCTTTACGAAAAGACGATTTGGAGAACAAATTGCATTTCCTTCAGAAATTGTGTGTGAATGTTGAGAACTGCATTGGTTGAGTGGGAATACCAAAGGGAAAAAAAATGGTGTTTGTGAAGACAGCACAGCATATCAACTCAATCTCCGGATATCATACAAATGGTATAGTAATATAATGTCTTGGCTGTGAACAACAACTACTACTTAATTAATTTTAATTAATTAATGTATTTATTTATTTCAGAAAAGAAAAACAATAGTTGAAGTTTACTGTCAAATGAAACATAAAACAAAGAGAAGTACATGTGTATTTATAACTACCACATATTTTTGCTGTCGGAAAGTCCATTAAAACTGTAGTTAAATGGTAACAAACAATTCCAAATTCGGGCTCACGAGTCGCCTCTGTGTTGCGCTGTTATAATCATTTATAACAGGCATAATAAATAACACATGCAATATACGTATCGCAAAGTCGTCCCATAAATTAATACATTTATATGGAATTGTGTGCTTTGACCAATCTGATGCAAACTTAAATGTGTCAAATAAGAGAACAATATCTACTACATTATTTATTGTAAGCCCATCCATCCATCCATTCATTTACTTAACTGCTTATTCTTTACAAGGGTCACGGAGGTACACCCCAAACTGGTTGTTATTGTCATTACAAATAAATAGATTTCAATGCATTAAGCCTGCTTATTTTACCCTATTTATTTCATTAGATTATAAAAAAGGAACATGTTAAATATTGCCAATATTACATGTTTTTCCAATATTCTGCAGCACTAATACACAAACTGATTAATTCTTTACATATTATTTAATTAAATTCATGAGGCTCAAAATATAGATTTTTATAATGTACCATATTATGTAGTTGCATTTTCCCGTATTAAAAAACATTGTGCATTTCCCCCCCCCCCCTCAGAAACAGATTAAGGGCATTTCCATTCATTTCAATGGGGAAAGATGATTTGAGATACAAGTGTTTTGCGTTATGAGTCTGGTCACAGAACAAATTCTATATATAAATGAAAATGCTACTCCCTCTGTGACACACAGTGACACCATAAGTAGGATAGTCATATCTCAGCATCCAGATAAGCGGAATACGTTTTGATCCATAACTGCAACAGTGAGAATGCTCATCCCTCAGCATCCACACCAAAAAAAGTTTGAACAGTACAAATGTGAAGAGAATTGAGCCTAAAATGTTCCCGGCGAGCCCTTTGTTTAAACATAACTAAGTCGATGAAAGCCACTTGTAGGAAAATGCATTTGACAAACATAAGTAGAAAATCCAATCTATACGAAGAAGAGGCGGCGCGGAGGGGAGGAGGGGGAGGAGCGAGGGAAAGCAAAAGAGGCTGAAGAAAGCATTAGAGGAAGAGACGGAAGAAGTGCTGACAATGTCGCCAGCGCAGGCTGGCTAATACCTTTCCATCACACCGAGCATTGTGCTCGCCATGCTGATAAGAACACACAGTCCAATAAGCAAAAAAAAAAAAAAAAAACTTGTCACAATTCTATCTGTATGATACTAGCAATGCTTTGGAATGGAAAGACGGATGGGGAAATGCATTGAATTAAAGAAAGGACTAAGGAGAGAGAGTCAAAGGAAGTCCCTTTTATATTTCCATAGTCAAATGGATAAAATGATTTCATCAATAAGCTGAATTGCGTTTCTGGGGGCTTGTATATTGCAGGGTTGCTGAACTGCTTGTCAGCTGCTTCGTTCAATGTGTGTGAGGGTGCCTTCATGCACAAACAACACGGCCTGCATATGCGGGTTGACAGGGAAGTGCATGGCTCTTTGAAAAGTGTCTCTTGCCTAAATTTCTCATGCTGTGATGTGATGAGACTATGCTGCCAAAACATAAGAATGCTGAAATGAAACACTGAAGCTAGAAAGTCGCCACCTTAGCCAAAATGGATTTTTTAGGATACAAAACACCAAACAATGTATGCATGTTATTTATCCATTTAAACAAAATAAAGCAAATAAAAGTTAGATAAGATGTCACTGACTTTTAATTCTCTGTTATTGTTTTATGTTCCATTTTCATTACTACACATTACTGCACAACACTTTGTTTCAGTTATGGTAATTTTTGCTCTATACATAAAGTTGAGTTGACAGTGTAAACTAGTAAATAAGTAAATTGATGGTTGATCTGGCCATTATATCAACATTTAATTTAAGACAATTTCTGGATGTCAAACTAGAAAAATACAGTACTATGTATGGAAATTGATGTGTTGAAATTTTACTATTCTCTCAGCATGAAGTTATGTGGTCAAATGATTGTTGTCCAAAAAAAATAAATAAATAAAGATTATGTACTGCAAAAGCTTGAAGTCTCAAATGCAGCATTAGTCCAAAATAACAAAGCACACCAACATTTTGCTGGTGTGTCACTGTGCAAGCTTCTGTTTATTTGTAAAGCATCACAGTGCGTCGATGATTATAGTTGTTAAAAGTGAATAGAGCAAAATCAAATCCAACAGCGAGAGTTGATTCAAACCACTTTCCCTCCTACTGAGTCCTCTTTTCTATCATGTTTTGGGGCCCTTTTCTTGTCATTTTGCACAAACACCCTCTTGCCACTACACATCTGACGCACACACCAGGGTGCAGATCAATTGTTACAGTGTTAGGCGTGCAGGAAACCTGTAATTCTCTTCATTGGCTGCAGAGTAAACCCGTGATTACATACAATCAATGCCATAATGGCCAACCCAACCCAATGGGCTGTCGGACAGTAAAGGCAGCACGTGCGAAACTATATTCCTGAGTGATGAATATCAATCTGACAAAATACACAAAAGTAATTTTGAAAAAAGAATCTCTATCCATGTGTATTTTCTGGCTAAAAAGAGAATACACAAAGAAACAGGTGGCGGTATAAGCCCTGTCCTTAAAACCAATTTAGCCCAGCAGAGAGAGTCCTTTCGGGAAAAGGCAGAACAGCGTCAATGTTGTAGTAGGAAGTGTACGATAAAGGTTGTTAAGAATCCTGCATTATTTGGCTGCAACCAGCAGAGGCGCTGTTGTTTCAGTCTCAACTTGTTTGCTGTCTACAGAAGCACAATGTGACATCAGCTAAGGGCTACTGTACATCCACACAGATGTATACACTGTTTGCAAAACAGGCATTCAGAACATCCAATAAAAAAAAATGGTGCCAAATTGAATTTGTTCCATTACCACACTCGTTACATAAACCATTCCTTTTTTTTTTTCTTTTTTTTTTTCTTACAGGAGAGCTCAGTATTGTTCATTCGATTTGACATCATCATTGCTCTCCTTTTTTTTTTTTTAAAAAACCCCAACAAATCAATTAAAAAAAATTTAATAAATGTTTTTTTTTAAATACATATACATATATATATATACATATACACACATATATATATATATATATATATATATATATATATACTTTTTTTTTGTATGTGGGTGAGTATGTGTATGTGCGTGTGTGTGTGTGTGTGTGCGTGCGTGCGTGCGAGCGTGTGTGTATTCATCAGTTCACCTAAAGCCCATTAAAAAAAATCCCATACTAATAATATAATATAATAATAAATTGCCAAATGCAGAAACATCAATGTAAGTTATCACGATGTAGTGGCTCTCGCTAACAGACAGAATTAAGTAACCGGAATTAGGTTAAAAAATTCTATATACGTAGACCATGTTTCTATAATTTTTTTCATAAACCATTCCTATCTCAAATCATCATTCCCCATTGAAAAGAATGGAAATGCCAGTAATCTGTTCCTGCCCCACATTGTGCTCACCTGCCAGAAGGCGGGAAAAGTTTTTTTTTTTTTTAACTAATAGAAATAGTTAAAACAAATTTTTTGACGTTTATAGGCGTCAATGGCAGAGAATGAGTTAAGTAATTTCACTGTTAAAAAAAAAAAAAAAACACAACAAAAAATGTCTCAAGTACCAGAGGAGAAAAGACATAAAAGTCCTTAGCACTGTGCGGGCAA
The DNA here is from genome assembly GCF_051991255.1 of Vanacampus margaritifer. NCBI lineage: Eukaryota > Metazoa > Chordata > Actinopteri > Syngnathiformes > Syngnathidae > Vanacampus > Vanacampus margaritifer. The sequence goes on along the minus strand of NC_135435.1, from coordinate 19,973,630 downwards.
AAAGTATTACAAATAGTTTAACAATCCAGTGTTCCTCCGTGTGACCAAAACAAGAAGAAAAACATAACAAATAAATCTGTATAGTAACACACACACATGTAGACACCACACATTGCATTGTGATGAGGGCTAAGACTTACAAGGGGCCCACTAGTGGGGCTATTAGGATGCATCCTGGGGTTTGTAAAGTTTACACACCCCCATTCTCCACAAGTGAATGGATGAGCGCTCGGGGGTGTGCGCACACACGCAGGGCAAGCTCAGCCAAACACTATTGATTAGGAATTATGAGCTTTCCAAACAGCGGCCGGCGACTGAGGAATTCTGAGTCAACCGTCGCACGGTGCAGATGTTAAAACCGCTCCCACTGAGGAGGCTTTCTTCGCCATTGGAAATGGAAAAATTCCCTTCCCGGTGTGTGAGTGTAGTAAAATATGAGCTTGATTTGACAGTGTGTGTGTGTCAACACATGAGCAGGGGGAGCTTGTTTGGGGTTCAAACGCTGTCAGATGAGAATCGTAATGATTTAGGTCATTTTCTGGTGAGCACCAGCTGATAAATGTGTTGCTGTCTGCTGCTATCTTTGTCACCAAGTACCCCTCCCCTCTCCCTTTCTCCCATTGAACCCCCCTCCCTCACTCTATCCTCGCAAACCCCTCCTGTCTTTTTTTTTTATTTTATTTTATCAGCTGGGTGTCATTGTGTTCATGAGGGTGGTTGTCCACTGTAAGAACTACTAAAAACCTCAAGAAATGAACACACACGCTCACGGGCCACAATATTAGGTACACATATGAAATGTTCATTCTGCAAAAATATTAGGGACATCTGTCCGAGTGTACATAGCATACCACTACATACTACAATAATTAACATATTGGCAAATGATTACCTCTCAAAACTTTGCATTACCTTTTTTGCAGTGGATCTCAACCAGCGAGCCAATTTAATATATTCAGAGAGTCTAATGCTAACCTACAGTTCACCTAAGTGTGATGACCTCAGTTTAAAAAAACTCTGAGATAATGGGCAATTTAAGATAATACATTAGTGATTTGATATACAAGACTTTGCTTTGACTTGTGAGCGCAAACTTAAAATGGTAATAGTGAACTCAACTTGACTCAACTCAAATCATAATAAGCAGGAGTTCATAGTATTGAACAATTTTTCAAAAAAGCAGTTCAAGTCGTTTATTGCCACTCCCAATTGAAGTAGACTGCTAAACTAAACTCAAAGTAAAGAAAATGACACAATTTGGATTTAAAACAACCTGATAACGTAGCTTAACGCTAACACTTAATGGGAAAAAAACGCCATTGAAAGGCTAACAAACAGCAGTGATTGTCACGGCTTTATTAGCTCAAATAACCAATTTCTATTCTGAACATCAACGCGGTGCAACACAAACAATACTCACAAGCATCAATTATTTATCCTTTTTGAAAAAAATTATGAATATTAGAGCAGTTTACTGAAACGGGAGAAATGGTAAATCTTACTCATTTAGGTTTGTATAATTTCATTATACTGCCCCCGGTGGTCAAGGCACAGACACTACAATAGAAGACGCTGAGGAGCCGCACAATGAATTGAATTGAAACATTAAATAATGATGCGCAAACTGTTTAATTTTTTCTCATTATTTATTGATGTTTTTATAAAATACCATACTATAGAATGCTTTTTTCACATTTATCCCCCAAAATTTTTGGGTGGTAAACCGTTCCGGCCTTTCCATTCTTTTCAATGAGAAAGATGACTTGAAATACAAGTGCTTTGAGTTACGAGCACAGTCATCGAATTAAACTTTTATAAAATCTGTAAGTGATTTAAATGAGTACTATAATGACTTGATCCAACTCGCGTTATGTGCATGTTTTCAGACGACGACGGAGGAAAGAAATGTGCATTCATGAAAGGATGGAAATTGGCTGGTGCTTTTAGAAAAGAAAGGTCAGTGATCAAGGTCAGCGTTCGTCTCATCTGCATGTGCGCGCGTATGTGGTGCAACAGCCTTTTTCTTACTTCCCGTGACATTTCTCTTCCCGCTCCCTCGCACTTGGACAGATAGCGAACCGGGCAACAGATGAAATTGCACAGAAGAAGTATAATAAAAATAAGCACTTAAAAAAAAACAAAATATCCCGAATCGGATTAAAAGCACATTTTTTTTATTAAGCAGATGGTGAAAGAGGATTTCCACTCTAGTAAATATGACAGGGCTTTCAAATGTGACACGGGAGGGAGCGCGAGGGCAGGATGTGGAGAAGCGACAAGGAGGAAATGTGGAGGGAAACGAGAGAGAGGGGCCGTAAAAGCCACGAGCGCAGTTCGCGCAGTAAAATGGGAGTACATTTGAGGGAATGAGGAGGGGGCCGAGTGCAGGAGAGGATAAGTAGAAATGGAGGCGAGGAGACACAAGTGAGCTGAATTCTTTAAGCAGATCAGATTGGAGGAAATTGGGCTGTCACGACAGGATTGCCGTGATTTACACCCGTCCATCACAGTGAGGGACGACCGGAGGAACGATGGACAATAACGCGCACCCGGCACGAAAACTTGAAAATCCTCCCTAAATATTGTCTCTTTTGATCCCTCCATCCATTTTCTATACTAATTGTCTTTATAAGGGTGGCGGGTGAGTTGGAGCCTATCTGGGGTTGGAATTGGGCAGCCATGCGTGCCTATGGTGAATTTCAACATGCATGCTTTTGCAGGCGATGGGATTTGAACCCAGAACCACTTGAGTGTGATGCAGACGTGCTTAACCACCATATCACTAACTCATAATGCAACTCATCATATTCAATCATATTCACTGAATGTGAGAAAATTGTGTCTAAGGTTTGGGGAGAGGAGATTTTGCCAAAGTGCCATTGAGCAAGGCACTAAATTGTCAAAACTGTTAGTGTTTAGATTTGATTCAGTTTGGTTTCATGTTAAGTCTCGTTTTGATGCTCATCTTGTCAAACTTTTCTTTGTCGACAGCCCTTGTGGCAACCAATCAGCTCCTCCCAGCCCCTCATGTCTTGTCCAGGTGTAGCTCGTGAGTTTGCTTGTATTTATGCTGCATTCAAGGAAGGTGGGAAATCGGACTTATCCCACTCGGATTGTTTCGAGTTCAAAGCGGTCAAGAATGATAAACGTAAACGTCAAAGATGGCTGATTTTGATCAATTGTTTGTTGTTTTGGTTAGCACAGTCAGTCCAAATCAGGTAGTGTTACGTGAACCCATGTCAAATAACTCAAAGTAATAATAAATTAAGATAAATAATTATGTTTAAAATCTTGTAAATTCATTTTCTCCATTCATGAATGCAGCATTAGCTCCCTGGTGTCTGTCCGTCTGTTGGTTGTATGAATTTCCACTTGCTTATAGACTTTAATTATGTTTTATTCCAAATTCCTTTTTTTTGACAAAACATTTTTTTTTTTTTTTTTACTTTTGCACTCCTTGCCTCCCTACACTTGGGTCCAGCAGCTTTTTTGACATAATGAAACACACACAACTTAGCATCTCTCCCTTGATGCACGCGTTGTCCTGTACCCAACTGTAGATTGACTATTTGAAATACGAAAAGGCAGCAGCAGATACAACGAGAAACAAAAGTGTCCTAAAAATGCTGATTGTGTCCTGGTTCGTTCATAATTCTCCGCATGTGTTTGTATTTAGCGGGCATGTTAATAGTTAAGGGATCATAAATTGTATACATGTAAGTATACTATAAGAAGTTGTATTTCCTTTTGCTGTTTTGTTATTTGGTCCAAGGAAGAACCATTGCACTATTGACTATTTGATTAATAATAATGTGTCTCTACAAAGGGTTACAGTTTGCTGCTGATCTTAATTAGAATTGTCTGTGCAATTCTAGAAAATAAAATAATTTATTAATAGGAACAGCTGTGTTCATGAAGGTTGTTCGGCAGTGGCAGTACCCAAAATCCAGTCTATTTGTCTGCAGCCCATTTTAAGATGATGGTCATATGCTGGTGACATTCCTCCCCTCTGCCCCGGATTTCACCGCTTTTACCTCCCTCGCCCTCCCCCTCCCTCCCTCCCTCACTTTGGCCCTTGCACCTTCAAGCTTGGTGTCCAGACCATCTGTTAAGGAATCTAATTCACATCCACTCATAATCAGGTTTGTTGGAGGGCCCGATGCCTCTGCCACTGTCTGCTGCATCCGCGCTCACGCTCAACGTTTTGTAGGGAGGAATATACATTGACATGTGACCTCTACTGTGTATGTTTGTTTGTGTATACGTGTGTGTGTGTGTGCGAGCGGAGGTGAAGGGGGTGGAAGTTAATGAGAGGTGAGTGTCTGAAAGTCTGTCTCTCTCTTTCTCCCTCTCGCTCTCTCTCTGCTCCGCCAGTAATCCTCTTCTATAAATCTGCAATCCAATCAGCGTTGTCCACAGACACACACACACACGCTCGCGCGCGCACGCACACACTCGCATGCGCACATGCATGCTCGCGGAGCTGTTGTGAGGCCCATCTGTGTGTTAAGGCAATCTGCTTTATCATTATGATTACATTGGGCTCAGTTTACAGCAAGTCAATGTGTGCATGGCGTATGTGTGTGTGTGTGTGTGTGTGTGTCAGTGGTGCGTGGCTGGCTGACATTAATCACATTCCCATGGTTTGATGGCCTAAATAAAATGGGGAATAATATCGTTGCCGTCCAATGAAAACAGCACAACTCCAAACACAAATTAAACATATCCTCCTGAATTACCTTACAACTTTATGACAACATCTGAAAATGTGTTAAAATAGCAACTAATAAAATATGTAAGTAGAAAAACTTTTTGAATAACAATAAAAAGAAGACATTTTGTGATGTATTTGTAAAAGCTTAATCTGCCATTTTAAGGATTTTGAACTATTTTGGATCAGTTGTTAATGTCGAACTTAGTGTGTGTGTGTGTGTGTGTGTGTGTGTGTGTGTGTGTTGTAAACAGTGTAAATAAATCCCATCAACACAGTCGGAGGTCGCACACCCTGACATGAGTACTCATGCGATCTGATGCCGGCCTTCTGCTCGGGTGTGAATGTGGAAAATAATTACATTCATTTTTAGTCAAAGATTTTCTTTTTCATAGTACACGGGATAATGTTATTATTTCATTCATGTATTTGAAAATTATTTATTATATTTATTATCGGGAATAAATTAAAAAAACAACTTAAGAATCAGTTTCAGGCTCCAGATACTGTTTCTAATAATTTGGCTTCCTTATTTTGCTACATGTTAGGAGCAAAATATTAAAAGTTAAACAAATATCTCTGACGATGTCTATCAGAATTGTCTAAATATTGCATTGGATATCATCCGTTTGTATCTAATGAAGTGTCTAATAATGTCAAATGTATTTTAACTCTGACACTTTTTAAATGTAATACAGTCTCTCTTGTAGCGCTCGCCTCTGTGATTGGCCGAGAGGCTGCGTGAGAAAGGCTCGCCAGACCTCTAATTGGCTTGACCCAGACTAACCCTGAAATCCTATTGGCCTAAGACTTCCAGTCTTCACACAAACACAAACACACACACATGCGCGCCCTCGCGCTGACACAGTTAAAACTGAAGGGCTTTGCAAATTTCAGTCGCTCATCGATAGCGTGGCAAAAGGTTGGAAATGAATTCAACAATAATTGAGAGATTTTCATAAAGTGAAAAAATTCACATCACAATTACAGCCCATTAGGGGCATTTTTTTTTTTTGTAGACTTATATAGCAATCATGTGTACTCCATGTATGCACAAATCTCACAACACAATAAAACCATAGACTGTTAATTAGAAGTAAATCGCATACTTACAATGAGAATATCGCGTCTCCGTCACACAAACTCCGAATGATTAAAAGACTGAACAAGCGAGAGACGTCAAGCAGCGAGAAAGGAAGAGGAATGTGCTCGCTGTGTTTAGACACGAAACAAGTGGCGTATTTACAGTTGTGCTTCTAAATATGGAAGCCCGCAGTTTCATTTTTCTTGGTTGGAGTTAGGTAAAGTTTGTTTTAAGGCTTGTTTCTATGATTGACTTGTCCTTGAGGCTGAAAATTAAGCTCACTTTCTTGCGATATCCGACATATGATGTAAAAAATATATGTTTCAGACTATGGAGAATTAGACCGTATTTCATTACAGGACCATTATTAAATGTGTTTGTTCTTTTAAAAATGTTATAATAACCAATATAGACTGTAGACAACCACCAAGGCAAAACTAAAGAGATAATGAGAATGACACCTTAATACACCAAATTTCTTTCTATTTTTTATTCTAACTTTATAAGGTCTGTCAGAAAAGTTCCAGGACAAACAATGAGTGATACTTTAACTCTTTGACTGCCAGACGTTTTCAGAAAAGGGATTTTCGCCAGTGCCAGCTGATTTAAGCATTTTGACTGATCTTTCAAGGTCCACAGAAAATGATGTGTTTGGACTATGGAAACACACATACTACCAAATGAAAGATTGAACTCTCATCTTTCATCAGAAAAAAAAGTTTGTTTCTACCTTATTCCGTTTCTGAGTAATCAACAATAGAAAATGGTTAGTTTCACCTCTGTTTTGAAACAAACGTCTTTTAACGTCTTTGGCACTCCTCCATAGGATTTTACTAAACGTTATTTAACGTTTTTGGCAGTCAAAGAGTTAATAAGACTAACTTGTGGCTGCGTCACCATGACAACATATCAGCTCATAATGCCCTGAGCATCTGACAGTTCCTTGCCGAGAAGACCTGGCTGTGTTATTAGTTCATGTTCAAGGGTGTTGTCAAGGGGACCCGTTTGAAGACATGGAGATAGCCATGATGACTGAGCAAGTGGGGGGATCGAGAAAGAATCCTTCCAGGAGGCCATGATGACTTGGCAGAAAATGCGGGCAAAGCGTGGAAATTTGTAGTTTGTAAAATATCGGTCCTGGAACATTTCTGAAACACCTCTATCTGTACTGATTTATTATGCCAAAATGACTAGAATGAAAAGGCCATTTACACAACAGAGCTACATGGTGACCTAAAACTGTTTGCACAATGAAAAAAAAGTGTCGAAAAGAAGATAATCTTTCAGCGGGTGTTACCTTGGGTTGTAGAGGGCATGTGGGTCTCTCATGTGGTTGGCCTCGAGAGGCTCGTAGCTCTGGTGCATCCTCCAGGCGCCAGCGCCGCATTTACCGTACGTTGACTTGGAGATGTCGTCAGTGCTGCTGTTCACCAGTGGGCCCTTCGATAAGTTCATTCTGGAAGACAGCAGTGACATTTTTTTAATGGTTATAGTTCTGCAAAATCAGATCAAGGGGAAGTCAACTTTAAAATGTCTTTACAATAATGTTTTTTTTTTAAATACGGCAATGTGATTAATATTGTGTTTGCGGAATATGAGTTAAGCAGCAAAATCCAGTCATTTTCGTTCTTCTCAGGGGGCGGCCATTTTGCCACTTGCTGTCGACTGAAAATGACATCACTGCTGCCCAGGGTTCCGGTAACGACCTATCACCGCTCACCTGTTTTCTAAAGCTGAGCCATGATTGCTGAGGGTTCAGCCAATGATTTAGAAAACAGGTGAACTGTGATTGGTCGATACCTGAGCAACTATGATGTCATTTTCAGTCAACAGCAAATGGCAAAATGGCTGCCCCATCAGATGGATAAAAAAATGGTTATTTATTTATTTTTGGTTTAAATGCAATTAGGCTAACTATGTTGGTTCAGCAATGATCAACATTAAAATAGACGTCAATTTCAGTGCAAAATTCACTCATTATTTGGATAAGTAACAAACTGAAGCCAAATGTTATGAATGACAGACACGGACGGGCACATATTCACACAATTTATACACAGTAAACATCCATGTCTGCCTAAAACAAAAACAAAAAAAAAATCATTTTGAGGAGTTACACATTGGAAGCATCATTAAAAAACCACGCAATGGCCAGGAGCGACAATGTAAACACGCAACTTTAGTCCCTGTATATGTCAATATTTGCTTTTGTCAAGCAGGCTGCCTGGTTGAGGCCGTTCTCGCTGTGAATAAGCCCATCAGACGGAGGGACTAAAAAGCAAAACGCCCTGGAGGGTGACGCACGATGTGTGACATCAAAGGCAGTGCAGTGTCAGGGGAGAGGTTGTCGCTGGAATGATAAGGTCACCGCAGTCAATGCAATCAAAATTCTCCTTTGCTAAAAACCTAATTGATTATAACAGACGGGCCACAAGAGAGGAAAGGGAGACTTTTGCTGATGTCAAAGCGAATTTTGCCTCTGTCGTGTCACTTAATAAGCTAACTGAAATCTAAAAAAAAAAATTAAAAAAAGCGACTTATACCGTAATATGATGCAGTTCTACACTACTGCAAACAATAATAAACATTGTTAAAAATTGGCTACGGTGTGTAAACCTAACATTTTGAACTGCAACTCGAGTGCAAGTAGGCGAGAACCAGACCAATCCAGAAGCCCCACCCCTTTACCCTTTTACCCCTCCCTCCATGGAGAGAGTGAAAGGTGGAGGGTGGGGTTGTGTAATTTGTTGGTTTTAGTTCCACTCTGGTGAATAGGACCAATCGATATCTTGCTGCTCCACACTCTTATTGGCTTTGCTTGCCATGTCACAATGCTATATAGACAGAAAACACTTCATTTTTTTTTTTTTTTTTTTTTTGCCTTCCACTGGAGAGTGTCCTGGTGGCTTCACCAACAGAGGCAATTCCGGTGTTTTATATATATATATATATATATATATATATATATGCCTAGACTACACTGTGTATGTGTGTGCACATGTGTGCGAGACTCGGTGACTCGCTCATGTGTCGCTGGCCCATCTGTGAATTGAATGACCATGGCAGTGTGTGTGTGTGTGTGTGTGTGTGTGTGTGTGTGTGTGTGTGTGTGTGTGTGTGACATGCAGATGTAGTGATTGATGAGACAGTTGCCATTCTTACTAATGCAAAAGGCACCTACCCCTGAAGGAAACAAATGCCACCGCATGCTCACACACACATCAACACCCCCCCCCCCCTCCCACACACACACACACACAAAAAGCTGCACCCTAATTACCCAGCCAGACATTGTGATGTCATCACAACAACTGACATAATACTGCAGAAAATACTACTTGTATTATTTTATTATTATCACGACGGGCTCTCAATGTTATGTTGCAAAATTATCTGAAAATTGCATGTATTAGAAAATGGTTGTGGGGATAATTTAACAGCTGAATTTAAAGGGATACTTGACTCATTGAGCCATTTTCAGCAGTAAAAAAAAAAGTTAATATTTTGTCCAGAATCAATGCGATAACTTCATTATTTTTTATGTACAATTAATAACCTGTTGCCATGATTGGGCATACGTGATGTCATCTTCAGTCGACAGCAAGTGGTAAAATTAATTTGTAAAAGTATTAATTGTACATGAAAAATAATGACTTTATTGACATTAATTATAGACAAAATATTATCTTCTTACTGTTGAAAATGGCTCAATGAGTCAAGTATCCCTTTAACAGATGAAATCCAACAACAGGAAACACAATGACCTCATCACGCAATTCTAATGGGGGATAAGTTCCTATTCTGCCTTTTAAATGTAAATAGGTCGTCACAATTTATTACATAGGAAGTTCAAATAAAACCGTCATCATGCTGGTGTGTGCGAAAACAAATGCACTGCATTGAGTGGAAAACTGACATAAGAACTTTAATGATAACTTGCGAAAAGATTGTGCTATTAATAGAACAAGATTCCAATACAGATTGTTTTGCATGTGCATGTTAGGGAGGGGTATGTTTTAGGGAGTTCATACAACGTTCATTAGTCAGAAATGAATATATGTTAGGGTTACTTGAAAAAGACTTATTTTTATTAATGACCTATGAAAAAATGTTATTACTCAAAGACTTAAAACAGTTTTAGGGAGTTCATACAAGCTGAAAACTGTTGGGGAACACGAAAAACCTCTCTGAAAATTGTGTGCCTTGATTCTTATCCTGCAGCATGGCCGCCATGTTAGCGGCGTGCATTGAGGCGGGACTGTTTTTAAAGTGCGTCACTGCAGTGGTTTACGTATGCGCTCCTGCTAATGTTACTGGAATGTACTGCGGCTCAACTTTTTGTACCATTTCAAATTAAATTATTATGCATGATAATCACAAATTCCTCTCTAAAGGTGTGTGACTATGCAGCTTTTGCGTTTGCATCAGGGCAGATGGGGCTCAAGGCAGTATCCTGTAGGCATTTGTGTGTGTGTGTGTGTGTGTGTGTGTGTGTGTGTGTGTGTGTGTGTGTGTGTGTGTGAGCACACGCGGGCGTGTGCGCGTGTGAGCGGATGCACTTGTGTGTACACGTTAGCGTTAGCGACGGGAGCTGTTAGCGGGGCAGGCGGCAGATGGGCTGTCGTTCTTAATAGGGACTGAGCGGGTGCCGAAAGGTGACAGCTACGCACGGGAGGGGAGGGGTGGAGGGTGGGGGAGGGTGGTGCGTGTTGGGAGGTAAATGGTGGAGGAAGAACCGGGATAGATAAATTACCCGCAGTGAAGAAGGAAAAGAGTGAGGATCAACTGCGATGAGGCCTCCTGAGGGCACGACATGCTAACATACGATGTCATACTTTGATGGGATCATTTTAGTGGTCGTATTTTGGATGTAATTTAAGAAATTTAAAGTCAAGTTTATGCTTGTTTCGATAATTTGTGTGATCAGAATACTTTTTCCTCAATCATCAAAGGGGGAAAAAAAGTTGATTTTTGGTCGTCGGTAGTTAACTCATTCACTGCCATTGACGGCTTTAGACGTCAAAAATTCTTTTGAACTATTTCTATTAGTTAAACATTTTTTCCACTTTTGTTAACAACTATGGAAGTCATGTGATTACATTTTTTAAATTAGGGCGTCAGGCGATAATTTTTTTTTAATTGTAATTAATCGCATGACTTCAATAGTTAACTCATGATTAATCGCAAATTTTATATCTGGTCTAAATGTACAATATTATTTTTTCCCCCTAGGTTTTCATACTCAACAAAAGTGGGAAAAATGTTAAACTAATCGAAATAGTTAAAATGAATTTTTGACGTCTATAGCCGTCAATGGCAGTGAATGAATTAGTAAAAGCGGCAGGATTATTCATAACAGATCTTAAATGTAGGAACCACATCTTTTATATTCACACATACACCAGAATCAAACATAAGATTTGGTTTTTACTGGTATGTTATTTAATAGCTAAATAATACATCAAATGACATTTGATTTGACATTTTGTTAATCAAGAACATTATTTTTTCACAGTACAGTGCTCCTCTTTGCTGACTAACTGACCACGATGATCCATTTGGACCGAATCGCAGAAAAGTGAAAACGATTTGAGCGAGAAGGAAAAGAATCTCAAGTGAGACGTGCGTCTGCCACATGAAGCATGATGGCAGGATGAGCGCGGGAATATTTCACTGTCAGTCTGCAGGTGGCATGGTCATCCATTTCGTTTCACTCTCCTCCCCTTTCCAATATGTAACATTTCTTGTTGCCCCCCCGCCCCACTTTACGGGACCTTTGAACGTCTCCTTTTCCTCTGTCTCACCTGCATTCCCTCACACACGCTACCTCTCCATCTAAATTTGTTCTATTGTGGCCCAGTCTGCGCTGTCTCCTCCCATTAGGGGCAGCGTTATAAGCCTTGAGCATCACATGATGCGCACACGTGCAGTCGCGCATACTTTAACATACACTCCGCAATTCATTTTCAAAATTTTATGCAAATTTCCTTACAATTGGGTACTGCATCTGGTCCTTCCTAGATACCAAAATGTAAATAATAGCATCGTAGTACTACATAATATGTACATACTTCCAAACTATGAATAGCATGTAGGCCTAGCGTAAATATTTGCGTGTTTCGATCTTTATTTTTATCTTCGTCACTTCTAACTGATTTTTAATGTTCCTGTGACGATGATAGTAAATTCTATTCTATTCAATACCACGCATATAATGTCAGTCTGCTGTATTTTATTTATTTTTTGCTATAGTGTGTATTGTTGAGTTGAGTTGTCCCGATCCAATCTGATTGGCATGATCGGAAATCGGGGCCGATCACATGATTTTTTAGCTGATCTGTATCAGTTTCAAAAGTTCACAGTTTTAAATTCCTAATTTCTAAAGTCAAGAATAACATATTTGAGTTATTTACTTGATTGGAATTACTGCTGATTTACAGCCATACAAAAAGGTAGTATCTTGGCATATCTTTATTCAAATAATAATAATTGTAAAAAATAAATAAAAATAAAATCTAATGAAAACTTTTTTTGCTTCTTCATTGCATTGCATTGCATACGTATTGTAACGGAACACGATATTGGCAGATGCACGAAATCAAGTGACTTGGACTCAGACTCGGGTGCAAATAATGTGATCGGGACAACCGTTGTGCCTTGCTCAATCAAGGGCACCAGGACAAAAGGAAAGAAAAAATGCAATCTTTTTTTTCCATTATTTACAGTATCAAAGGGCCAGTCATGCCTTGTTAATAAAAAAAAAATACACAAAAAATCTGTGGGTTTATCCAGCCCTTTAAAAAAAATACACTGAAATGGGGGGGAAATAAATACATTTCTTTTTTATTTTTAAATAAATTTTTCCCTACCCGAATTTGCATTTTTCCTCACAATATCTAACTTTATTCCCCTAAAATCCTAACTCATGGACTATTCTGATGCTTCTAGAAAATGACAACTTTTTTTCTCCTCATCTTGCAATTTAATTCTCTTAAAATGACAACCTTTTTCTCCTAATATCGCAACTTTGCTGCTTGGCGGAGCAGTCCGAACTCTATTTGTGCTAAATTCAAATATATCACAACCACGAATGGGGGCAAAGAAACCCCTTTCCCCCCCGCATTACTTGAACCTGCCAAATGAAGAAATGAAGTGCAGTCTATACGTGGAAGTTAAGCGGAATCCTTCTCAGCGCATCCGCAAACGACTCGCTGGATAGTGATAATGGCGATAATAATGAATGCACATTGTGATGTATGGATCGTTTGGACCGATGGATGCGGATTGGAGCAGATGTGGAAAAAGAGGGAAGGGGAGCGGTGGGATACAAGGGGTGGGGGAGGGGGGGTGGATGAGCGGGATTGCCCCTCACTATATATCACTCTCTCGCTCTGTGTTCTTTCAATCAGCTCTTTGGCATTCAATCACACAAAACACACACACACGTTTGGCTTGGCTGCGGTCTCACGGCTAATTGCGGTGAGTGTGTGTCGCAGCTGGTACAGTCCCCTCGCACTGCTCGTTCAACACATCAAGGCCGCCATTGACCCATGACACACACACACACACACGCACGCATTGATTGATTGAGGGTCAATTTCACATCATCAAGGCTGCGTCGTTTGATAGACAAACACAAAGTGTGACTTTTTGCAGCCCAAACCACGAAGAAGCACATTGGAGGGCATGTTCTAGAATGTGTGTGTGTGTGTGTGTGCTCATGCGTCCGGCTAAGAGCGGGGGTGTCAGACAAAAGCAGCCACCCCCCACCCTCTCTCCCTTCCTTCCTCCCACCTATCCCTCCATGTCTGACTCCTTTGCATCCCTCCCTTCCTCTTTACGGGGGACCAAATTACTGCCGGAATGCTCGGACCCTTCACACCTCAGCCGGGCCGTCGCTCGTGCGTGTGTGTGTGTGTGTGACAAACCTGACAGAAAACAAATGCCATCAGGACAGAGGGAAAGGCGAGCGGACACATGAAAAAGAGGAGGCACACCTCCTCTTTCAGGTCACACACGCGCACGCACACACAAACACACACAGGCAACAAATCAGCGCGGCACATATTGACATGCCCTGACAGATGAATTAAGTAAATGATTTTATAAGGAGATTAAAAGGATTTTAATTTACGCAATCTCTCTTTGGTCGACCCCCCCCCCCACCTCCTCCTTTTCCCTCCCACCAGTCAGCTTCTCTCTCTCTACCCGCTCGCTGTGCCTCACTTGAGAATTTGTTGGAAATAAAAATATGGAGTACAATTCTAGATTTGGTGATTTAAAAAAAATGACATTTTAATCATGTTGAGTGTTTTGTTTAAAATGTTTGACTCTTTATTACAAATGTTAAATATTGTGCATAGGAGTTCAAGTGGAACGGCTGCTCATCAAATCAAATGTGTATGCATATTTTTAAAATAGGCAACATTTTAAAAATCACAATTTGTAAATTTGGGCTTAATATTTGAAGAACAAAATGTACACTAGATAAATTAAATTGTTTACACTTTGTGTACTCAGTGAATTTACTTTGTCACTATTTACGTTTGTCCAGAAAAATCCCACAATCAATTCGGATGCAAATCCTGAGACGAAATCATTAAGCTGCTTTTACTTTGCGCTGGTTACCTTCACGGCCGGCGTGACGACTCGTTCCCGTCCCGCTTGCTTGAAAAAAAAAAAAACAAATTCGACAAAGTCGTTGAAGAAAATATACTTTAATGATATGCTAATTGTATGTATATGGCGGCGGGGGGGGGGGGGGGGGGGCTGCGGGTTAGGCGGGTAATTATGTTAATAGCTTAAGCGGCACTTGTTGTTGATGTTATTATTGTTATTATTATTATCAGTATCATCATCAGGTTTGCTAATACTTTAATTAGTGTTGGAAAATCGCTGCCTGAGAACACAGCAGTGGAGCAAAATGAGGAAAATATGATGGGACAGATTTGCTCAAATTGTCGCAGCACATTTTAAAGAGCAAAGTCTTTTGATAGATGTTTTGTTTTACATGAGACATTGGTTGTAAAATGTCACATCTTATTTGTAGAATTTGATTGAAGTGAGTATTCGGCGAAAGATGACGGAAAGTGCTGAAACTTCAATTTTACTGTGTGCGCTTACCAAACTGGTTGCACTGGTTTGCGTGGGAATGATCAGCACACAGACCCATTGGTTTTTTTTTTCCTTTTCTTTTTCTTTTTTTTATAAGGTGGATGTCCTTTTTTTCATGTCAGGGTATAAATGATCTTAAGACTTTGCTGTCAATTTTCTAAGCTTATATTTAAAAGTGGCAATTTAAGTGATTGGTGGAAAAAGTTACCTAATTTGATAGCATTCACGATCGGTCAACATTTGGGAGAATTTGGTGAAAAAAAATCATTAAAAAATGGGTTTTAAAAATGATCACACCCATGCACTGTATTGAGGAAATCAAAACATTCAAAGGAAGACCTGATTCAAAATTTTAATTGGATCTGAAGGGGAAAAAAATGGCACTTCAGTGAATCCAATATTGGCCTCTGACTGGATTTTTTTTTCTCCTTTCCACATGTACACGTGTTACTTTTTATTTCAAAGGCATTCTGCGCCTCTTGACTTTTTCCTGACAAAGCTTATTTGCGACTCATCTGATAAAATCCTGGCCTGGGAAAAATGTGCGCTGATGATCACAGTGCATGCAAACGCAAACACAACTGTCACTTCACGCGTCCCACTCATCACTCCACTTCCATCAGCAACACATTTCACACGGAACGCGTTTCAACCAGCATTTTCATCTGATCAACGGACACACCGCTAACCCATTAGTGGGTCATGGAGGTCTCCCACCTAAAAGAGCAAAAATGCTTCACAAAAAAGGAGCAACTTGCTTGTTGGTGCTTTAAGTGTGTGGGTCTAATTCATGTGTGTGTGCGACTCCTGCGCGGGGCCACACGCTGAGTCGGCCGTCTGTAATTCTACCTCCTCGGGCATTTAAGAGCGCACTTCCCCTCTTTTCATCCTCCTCTGCTCCACTCTTACGGCCCTTGTCCTGCCGTCTGAGTGCGAGGCGTGTAACCTCAGCGCCCCCGCTACCTTGTTCATGCTCTGCTCGGATGAACACGCTTAGAACACGCACACACACACACATGCAGATGGGGCTGGGGAAGACTTTAGGGAAAATATGTCAAAGTTGGAGAGTGTTAGAAAGTGGCAGAAGGAAGGGTGTGCGTACTCTACCCGACGTCACAATGAGAGCTGGACACACACTCGGAATGCAAAAACAACCTTCACAGCAACAATGACAGCCAATGGAAGACAATGATGAGCGCACCAATTAGAAGAAAAGGTAAAATTTACCTACTCTTGTTCAGAGTGCATTAAAAAACACTCGGAGAGCGGGTGTCCTACCAAATCCATCGGCGAAAGCGGGTCATTGTCATGTCAACCTCCTCCGGATAAAAAAAAAAAAAAAGAGGTGGAAAAAGAGGTTCAAAAGTTTCAAAATGTCCTCTTCTTCTTTTTCTTCTTTCGCCAGTCTCTCTTGGTCCTTGCCTCCACTTGGAGGGAGCGACACAATTTAGCGGGCTGCACTGATCTGCTCTGCGAGCGTGTGTGTGGATGGGAGCGAGCGAGCGCGCGCGCGTGTGTGTATGGCCGGTGAGTGTGGGGGGCTACAAGCGCACACGCAGTCAGCCAGCCGGGCGGGCAGTTGGGACGGAAAGCTGCGCCGCTGTCCTAATCAACGACTTAAAGCCCCAAATGCAGCTCATGAATATTAAGTGGGCGGGTTTGCATATGCAGTCCCTCAAGGCTGCCGCTCCGCCCGCCATTGGTGGACCCTCGGCCAATGGCTGCGGGGAGGGGCGGGGACAGCGGGGAGGCTGAGCGAGCGAGGGGATGGAGGAGAGCAGGTGGAGAGGGAGGGACCGGACAAAGAGGGATGCGGGGAAAGAGAGAGGAGGAAGACACAGGTGAGGAGGAAGATTGAAGGCAAGACATCTTTATTTTTCCTTTCTGTCTCTTCAGGATCAGCCAAGCGTTTTCTATTGCGCCACACGGGACATGGTGATGTATGGTAGCATGTTAACAAGTTGAAAGTAAATGTATTTCATTCTAAATGATCGGAATGGAGTCCATCGCAAGTGAGAAATGAGCTAACTGGAAAAAAATCATAAAAAATGTGAGATGATGGCAATTAAGGCCCTTTGTTGCAAAAACGATCCAACAATCATTTGTAGCTTTTCTTTTCTTGCTTTGCCCACCACAATTTGGGATGTTGGAAGTGGAAGTCCAGGATCCTCACAGAAGAAAGTGTGCAAAAGGAGACTTTTTTTTCCCCCACCATATGGGAAACAAATAAAAAATATACGGGAGACTAAAACTTACTAAAGCACAATTTTTTTTCTTCTCAAAGTCAGACTCAAGTAAGGGGAGGGAGGGAGCGATGAACGAGGGGATGCAAAGATGAAAGAAAGTGGTTGTGATTAGCAGCTTTGGAGGAGCGCTGATAATAAAACATTTCTTGAAACCAATCTCTGCTTTGATGTTAATGCACGAATGTGTGTGTATGCGTGTAGTCTAATATTACTCGGTTTCACAAACTAAAATATAGGAGTCAGTCAAATGTTTTAAACGTTAGTGTGGCTTTAAAAGTAACTTGCTCTGTTGTTGGTGGTTTGAAAGTGATACTGGGTGAAGGTAGCAGGCATCTTTAGTGAATGTAGTGAAAATACACATACTGCATATTGTTAGCCTAAAAGCACAACGAGCCTATATGTCATTGTTACACAGTAAATTCTGTAGAGTCAATTTGACTCTATTTAGATAAGGACTAAATAAACTCAGTTTTAGAGTAACATTCACACTTGGAAGAAAGTAAAATAAAGAATTGGAATAAATAAAAAATAAAAGTGACTCAACGTAGGAACGAACTCACAACTGAAAGCTTGGGAGACAGCTGTCCTACTCCCTGAGCCACGCAGCTCCTGCTTTCTCCTAGCATGTCGCTCATGTCAGCTGCAGCTGATTCCACCATTGCATGAAATCTTCCTAATAACTCCAACAGACCAAAAACGATCTTTGGTCTCTTGGTGAAAAGCAAACAGTAGGAGGGGCATAGGTCAGGTGGTAGTGTCCCAAGATGAAGGTCGTGAGTTTGAACCTTAACCCTTGAGTGAGTTTTATTTTTTTAATATTATTGTTTTTTATTTTATTCTCTTCCTAGTATAAATCTTAGTTTACTCTAAAACTGAGTCTATTTGGTCCCTATCTAAATAAGGTCAAAATTGACTCTAATAGAGTTAAATTTACACTACAGAATTTACTGTGTACCTTACTGACACAATATACAAATTAACAATGTGCTTGCTCTTTCTTTACGTTAACATGTAAACTTTTGCACATAGTCACGCACATACAAAATAAAAATTTTGAAAAAAAAAGAGAGAGAGCAATGATGATGACATGTCGAATCGGTAAAATTACCGAATGAACAATACTGAGCTCTCTCTAAAAAAAACACGAAAAAACATTTTTTGAACACACCTGTACATGTACAACTTAATGACACAAAAAATGTGATGAATCGTCCCCAAAATTCACACACACATCTCTACTCATGTCCACTTTAACCTCTGAAAATATCAAAACAGTCGCCTCAGTATTTAGGATTTTATGGGCATTTTTCTCACTGCTCATAAATTACAAAGGCAAATTTATGAGCACAACTGTATATTCTCAGTCATCCACGTCAAAGTTAAGTCGAGGCAACTGCTGTTTTCTGAAATGTTCCCCTAAAAACTTTTTTTTACACATTTAACAAAATAAATACTATATTTCTCAACTTTGCCAAAATAGATTATGACCAAATTGGTAGCAGTTAGAATGTATTATTAAAAATACAAAATACAATCAACTGGTTTTGGAAATGGATGGATGGGCAGAACATTTTCTACTGGTGTGCATCAGCTCTCCGTTACTAAAGTGCGGCAAATCTTTCAGAATGCAAGGGAATCTCTTGTAAAGTATACAGCTCACATTTGAAGGTCTGGGCTTTGGCTGAGCCATTTCACAAGAGTAACTTTCTTCTAGCGGACGGATCCATATCCTTTTAATGACTTGTCAACATACATGCAGACGGATATGATGATAATCTTCATCTGACTTAATGATGATAACTGATGATGACTGATGACTCCATCAGCAACATCTGGAGTCAAAATTCTCACTTACTTTTTACAAAGAGCTGCTCGTTCCATGAACAAACACACACTCTGATGCCGCTCGCACGGAGGCGCACGCAGTCAGACTCAAGCGTGCGCTTGCTCTGAGGTTCATGTACACAAGCACACACACTCACACACACACACACACACACACAGTTATGATGTATCCAGGGACTTATAAGCATCGACAAAGATGAGTGTGAATCAATGCTGCCGTCACTACTGGGCAAACAAATGCTTTACCAAAAAACGGGTACAAACACACGGGTAGGAAAACACACACACTCACACACATGTTTAGAAGAATATCCCTGGTTGGTTTTATTATTATGAATCTAAAAATGTAAACAACTTGAAAGAACAGAGTCAAACTATTACAACAACACATTTTGCCAATGTGCATATCCTCGAATTGCACTAACACAAAACAATAAGTCTGAAAGCCGATTGCTCAAATTATGCGCCAGATCCCAATTCACCTTTTTCCGATCCTTGCCCAATTAGAAAAATATTGTTTGCTTAAAATCCAAATCAAACAGACTGGACTCATTGTGTCTTTCCCTTCTGGCTGCTCTATCCCCTCAGTGACCCCCATCTTCACCTCCCCTCCCCCCCATCCCGACTATTGATCGTCTCCCAGTCAATGTGCATGTTGACAGTGACCCCTTTAGGCCACTTCTTTCTCTCCCTGGACAAAATGGCAGGCCTTTTAAGCACAAGCCCACCACAAAAAAAAAAAACTACGGAAATAAATACATGTTGTGGTTGTGTGCGTGTGTTCTGGGTCTCTGTGATTTGAACTGTACAATAAATCCATGCCAATAAAAACTCAACTTGAAAAGTAAGGTTCTATCAACATTATTAATTATATGTCAGAATATTATGTCTTATGTCTGGTATGAATAAAAAAAAAAAAGGCCTCTCACTCTCAGTCTTCTGCTGTTGCGTGTGTGTGTGTGTGAGTGCAGAAGAATTATCCATTGCAAGTCATAGTGTCATCAATCACACCACTCAATAGGCCACAGAAAGTTCACAGGGGTGCGATCAGGTCAGACTAGTATTGTAGAAATTCAAGGAGCGGCTCACTTAAGTACCTGACCGCAGGCCACACATTGATAAATGTCTGGCACTCATATAAACAACATTACATCTTCATACCGGCTTGTTTTACAATACAACACAAAATTAAAGCATAGTGAAGGGAGGAAGAAGGAAGGTGAGAGACAGTGGGAGTGTAATTCACTACTGGCCAACAGAGGGCGCTATGGATTATGGCCGCTTAAGGCAGCATCTGCTGCATATCAAGTGTGAGCCTGCTGAATTGTGAAACAGTGGACATTCAAAGTTCTATTGCGTGACAGTGAAATTACAGCAATAAAAATAATAATAATCAAGCAAATAATCAAAAGGGTCTCCAGATTTGTTTTAAATATGGATTATGTTGCAAGTCAAATGTAGTATTGTAGTAAGTATTGTGAGGTTGTGACATTGACTTCTAAAAAGTTGATCTGAGAGCTATTTCTCTTATTATTGATATATGTTTTGAGTTGTTTATGTTGATTTGAACTTGGACCTTGAGGGAGTTTTTCATATTGCAGCACAAAGAGCACTACGTAGATTAATGGCCCAGCCTCTTAAAGACACATACAAGACAATACTGTACATTTTATTTCTGGATTTTTAAAATTTATTCATACATTTACAATGTTTAAAAAAAACGTATGTTTAAATAGGTTTAAAGCAGTGGTTTTCAATTACAACAAGTACCACCTAAAATATTTTTTTGCTCTCCACCTTGTCAACCATTACAGTAGAGTATTAGGACGAAGTGTTCATCAAAAACAAGAAGCATATTTCGTCTGAAATGTTTGAATATCAACACTGTGCTGAAATATTGCTGTAGTCATTTTTTTTAAGTACATTTAATTAAAATGTGTTACTGAAAAATCTGTTTTTGCAAAATAAAAATGTATATTTATAGCACATTTCAAGACAGTCCTCCCATAAATACAACCACATCGTCGTTTTGAAAGTGTTGCATATTTTAATGTAGCGACCTCTATCGGCCATGTTAAATAGCGCAAAAATCCAAAAGCGAGGCTCGAACCTGGTCCTTCCAGTCCGAAGACGAGCTATTTGGCCAATGATTATTTTAATGTTGTCTACATGTTTTGTTGGTGTTGACCACATGTTTTGTAGCGGTCTTCAACCTCACTGTGCTTTTTATTAACCTCAACCATTAGAGTCCCATGTAAAGACGTAACGTGTACTGTACTGTAATTTGACAGAAAGCCTCACCCTAACCCTGACGGCAAATTGACATACATGTGAACACAAAAAACAACAAGATCGTTACCGGCCTGTTAGCTCAGTAAGACTAGACTAAGTGCAATTTCTGCAGAAATTGTGTGGGAATACTGGAAAATGAATGCTAATAGCTGAATGCTAAGGTGAATGCTTACGAAGTAAATTGAATGATACATTATGTGAAAATGACAAAGTATTAATCGTGACCAAAAGATGAATGAATAAAAAGAACAATAGAACCCTGGAGGTGTGAATTCTATAAGTTGACATTTATATGGAAAAGTGTTAACTGAAAGTAACCTCCATTCATTTAGATGCAAAAGTGGAACTAATGATATCAAAGGGAAAAATGCAAAAATAAAAAATAAAAATACTCAATACCGCCACCTAGACATGCAGTACCCTCCATTCATTCACATGGAAAAGTGGAACTATGATAGTCAGTTGGTATACATTTATATAATAATTGCCATGGATATATTTGCAATGTACAGTAGAAGGTGTGATTTGAACGCGTGACCTCATGATTACTGGACAAGACAATTTACCAAATGCGTCACTGAGCAGTATAAAACTTGTAATGATGGTCAATAAGCATTCGTCTTCCGACCAGACGACCCAGGTTCGATTCCCATTACTTTTTTTTCGCTATTTAACATGGCTGATAGAAACATGGCCGATACAGGTCGCTAAACTACAATATGTAACACTTGGTCGTATTTTGGTGCATGGTAAAACCACCAATATTGTGGCTATTGTTGGAGGACTGTTTCATAAACAACGTAACTCAATATGCTGCATGTACTGCAATTAAAAGTACTATTTAGTACTAAAAGTAGTATCTAAAAGCAGTTACACAGTTAAAGAGATTTAAAAGCAATGCAAATAAATGAAAAATAGCTTACTACAATTACTAAAACGGCGTACAAGATTTTCCAAAACATGATTTTAAAAACACTTAATTATAGCCATAGTTTTGAATCTGGATCCAAAAGCATTTACACCTTACTGCAGAGGTGGGCATCGAGGGCCGGAGTCCTGCAGGTTTTGCATGTTGCCCTTCTCCAACACAGCTGATATATGATCAGCTCATAAGCAAGCTCTGCATAACGATCATGTTGATTGGAATCAGCTTGTGTTGGAAGTGGGAAACCTCCAAAACCTGCAGGACTCCGGCCCTCGAGGACCGAGATTGCCCACCTCTGCCTTACTGGTTTTGAATCTTTATTTATTCATATTATTGACTCTGATAATAAATGATACCAGCAATTCGGGGGACATTATCATGCACAAGTAGAGAAAAAAGTGCTTTTTAAGAGTGATTTTGAGAGGAACGTATGATACATGGGTACGTGATAGTCACTGGATTTTATGGTACATATGAACGTTAAAAATGTTACCTTACTAAATAAAAGATGAAGCCACAATAACATTATGCGCAAATTGAACATTTAATTGAGTGATTTTTACTCAACTAGAAAAATTTTTGTTTTGTTTTTGTTATCTCGCTCTATTACAGATTCTAAAGCAACGTATCCCACGCAATTAATAGGGTTTTAATGTACGTATTTCTACCTTGCCTGAGGTTTCCATGCACTTGACTGAATGCCATTCCAATTTAGTCATAGCAACAATCTGACACATCCATAATGTGTGCCATGCTATTAGTTCAGCCAGCGAACCCCAGCAAGTAAACAGTGGCACATATAGCCAACTTGACTGCCTTCATTTGAGGTGAATGGCTCAATAAAAATCAAATCCTGTTTTTCTGATTCGCTGGACAGTATCAGTGCTGGACATACAATGTTTCAGCCTGACACCAATTCTTAGATCTATGTCTCCCTTTACATTGACTCAACACAGCACACAAGGCATTTTTGTCACATCCAGCAAAACACAATCACCCACTTGAGGTCAACTGCGGTCTAAATCCTGTCAGTGGTAAGATTGTATGGAGGGATGACCTCATCACAAGTGGACAGTGTTGATAGATGTCAACATGTGTGTTTATATGTACTCTAAAGGTGTGTGCGTTTACAGTACCGTAGTAGAATCTCTAATCAGCCACTATTAAAATTGTGCATGTCATGGAACAAACATGGTGTATGCTAAACACATCGTGATTGTCGAATGTCAACCTTCTATGATATTTGACATCCATTTTTGTGTAGCGCTTATCATCATTAGGGTCACAGGTGTGCTGGCGCTGACGTTGAGCGAAAGGCGGGGTACACCCTGTAATGGTCGCCAACTGCATGATTTAGTACCAAACATGTGTTATATCTTTTCGCACAAATCACTAACCGCTTACTTATGCATTTGTTTGGGCGCTTTTCGTTTTGAGTTGAGAGCAAAAATTCGAGTTTGGAGCACTAGCCATGGCAAATTTGAAGCAGTTCGACTAAAAGAGGCCAAATGCTTTTTTTCTAGCCGTTTACTGCCACTCACAGTTGAAATTTACTGTGATGTGTATTTAACCAAATTCTATTAACTTTGTTATTTGTCTTATGAACGTCTGCTAGCTTAAAGACAACACAAAATGCAAAACATTGGAGCTGGTCTAACAAAACTAGCACTGTTGCAGTAATTACAAACCTTTAAAAAAATAAACTCATAGTTGAACAAAAGTGGTAGCATCACATGTAGAGAGAGCATACAGCACCATTCTCTGCGACAATGTCTCTATATATATGTTATAGTGCCCCCGGTGGCCAAGTTGAGCACAGCAGATTGAGTACAATATCCATTGAATTATCATTAAGCACAAACTGTTCAATTCTTTACATTCCATTCAAATATGTTATTAGTGTATATTTTTATAAAGTGTAATATTGTAGAATGTTGTTGTTCTTATTAATAAGCACAACATTTATTTTTGGGTGGTGCTCTTTGGTCCGTTGTAAATAAATGGTCAAAGGTTTTAAATAAAACGGAAAAAAAATATCTTTGAAATAATATGTTCTATGTGCTCCCCTATATAAACGTGACATTCTGATTAATATTGTGTGTGTGGAATATGAATGAATTAATCTGTTTATCCATCTCATGGGGGCAGCCCATTTTGCATTTTTAATCAGAATGCAGTGTTTATTTTTTTTATTTTTAACTTGACTTCCCCTGTAACAACAGCTACACAGCAAATATTTATGTTGCACAACATAGTGAAATTTGTAATTCCCGTTGTCTGATTGTCAGGGCTGGACTGGCCATCTGGCATTCAGGGCAGAGGCCCGGTGGGCCGACCTCTTTTGGGGCCGATGCAGTGTTTTTAAATGATTATTTTCCTACATTTTACCCCAAGAGACTGGCCCACAATTTAGAAGGACCAGTCCATTATTTTTTTTATATAAATAGCAAACTGAAACATCAGTAGCAGAACTACGTTAGGTAAGAGTCGGGCCGGGCCGGCGGGTGTAAGTCAAAATGCCAGGGCCGATTTTTTTTGTGCCAGTCCAGCCCCGCTGATGGTAATACATGCGTGTGGGTAAAGACACACAGAACATAAACACACTCCACTTCATCCATTTTAGTGTCTAACGACGTGTGTGAGTAATTACATTTGAACCAATATGTGTGTGCGTGGGTGTTGAAGTGCACGCGGTGCAAATGCACATGTCTTCATGTGGGCTTTTGTCTATGCGTTTGCCGCCAATGAGCCGGTTTAATGGTGTGTGTGGACATAATCACTTAATGGTCACACCGCTCCTTCTATTGAAGGAATGTTTCTCGGTGTGATGATTTTAATGTAAAATAACTGAGTAAGATGTCGTTATAAGCGGAGAGGAAGGAAAAATAGAATCAATTGAAATTATGAAAGAGAAAATCGGAGTAAAAGAAGCAGAAAGTGAGAGCACTCCGCTTTATCTCATCTTTAATTCTCCACAATAACCCCTCCTTTCAATGTTGCTCTCCGGACCGTCAGCGTGTGAATTTATGGTTGGCCCAATGATTGCTTCTTGGGCCATGATGGCTGTAAATTGCTTTGCCATTTGGTAAATGCTGGCAGTTAGAAGGTATACAAGTAATTATTTCCGCCTGTGCTGATTGAGACATAATTCCAAGATGAGGCCGTGGAAGAAAAAAAAATGACAGCATTTCGAAACAACTATGTTTTAATTTCCCAGCATTCCTAATTAGAATCTGTACGAACACGGTGGTTTTTTATACGATTTCCTCCAATGGGGCCAGAAATAATTAAACTGTCAAGAGGAAATAAATACGTATAAACAAGGTGTAATTTTTACAGTGCACAGCACCTTGTCAGCCCGTGACTTTTTGAGAAGAAAAACAATGTGTGGGGAACAATGCAGGGACATAGAGGACATGTTTTCAGAACACACGCACACACATACACACAGCATACCAAGTACGTTTCAGCCCACCGTACTACTCCGCTAAAGCAATTCAAGTACTTTCCAGATAAATTGCAAAGATTTCCCACACCTCCTTTCTGTGATCACATATTCATATTGCTTCATCAAATACCACGTGAACTTTATTCAAGCAACATTTTAGTGGAACGTGTCTTGTGAGAATTAAGAATGTAAAACTTAACTTACTTATTTGTTATTTGTTTCGTTGTTGCTCTTATTTATACAATAAATAATGTTAAAATTGAACTTAAACATTAACATCGAGCCTTAATGAATCAATTTATCCAACTTGCATGCATGTACACACCTCTCAAGATAATTGACTCCAATTTAACACCACTTCATAACACTTGAATAATCATGAACAGTAGAGTGTCAATCAAAATTAGTTTTACACACCAAACAACTTCAGCTTGTTTTTGTTTTCTACACCCAAAAAAAACGGACAGCAAAACCATAGCATCTGTCCGTCTCCTGACGATCTCAATAAACTATTTCCTACATTTGCAAAATATGATATTGCCATCTGTTTGAAAGGGTTATGTTTGCGAGCCAAGCATGATGTGGCCTCATAATAATTCCACTGTGACCAAAGACCTGACTAACTGCAGCACTTCATGTTGGCACTGCAAGTGCTCTCCTGGCAACTGGCAAAAGCAGTTTCTGGATAAAACTTAAATCATTTTTTTTAAACCATATAAATGAATAGCATTTTCTTTAAACTTACATTTACATACTTTTTTAACTAAAAAACTAAAAAAAAAAAAAACCTAGATTTTTAAACTGTACACCTCCAATGCACTCATTTAAAGGGGAAGTCAACCTTCCCAAAAATTCTTGACAATAATATGTTCTACGCCGCACTAGTTTAAATATGGTATTCTGCTTAGAATTGCATTGGTGGAATATGAGTTAATCAGCAAAATGCAGCTGTTTTTAGTTTAGTTTTTAGATTGGGCGGCCAATCACAGTGCAACTTCTGAAAACAGGTGACCTCTGATTGGTTGTTGCCGACCAACATTGATATCAGTCGACAACAAGTGGCAAAATGGCCGCCTCCTGAGATGGGTGAAAACGACTGGATTTTGCTTCATAACTCATATTTCACAAATGTAATATTAATCAGAATGTCATGTTTGGACTAGTAAGGTCACATATAACATATTATTGTCAAGAAATGTTTGGGTTGATTTCCCCTTTAACTCAAATTCACTTCATTGTCAACGTTTATTTATTCCATGCACTATTGGATCAGATCAAGCTAACATTGGCGAACTTCTGACTGAGTTTAACCTGACAGAACTATCGCACAGAGCACAAGGTTGGGCAACTCAGGTGGTTGGACTGTAATTACCTCAACCACTTAACACACATCGTCATTGCACAGTCTATTCAATGCTGTTGCTAACCAAAACAGCAGCACCCACTGAATCAAATTGTGTATTTGTAAGCATGATTACAAGTATTTTTAATAGCACAAAGTGCAATTTTACAAATAAAGTCCTCCCATCCAATAAATACCTTCCACCTATGACATCACTAATTTATATATTTCTGTATCTTATCCAAAATGTATCCACAGAAACTACACTCTAAAAAGAGAATTGTTGAACCAATTTAAGATTAAACAAATAATTGTTGACCAACTTATTAAAATGGATTCAACTGGTAACACATGATAGAATTATCGATAAATGAATCCGAAGTGAATAAACTTAATTTAACTGTGTGTTATCACTTGAAGCAATTTTATTAAGTTGGTCAACAATTATCTGTTTAATCTAAACTCATTTTCTCCCAAAAACGTATAAAAATGTTCTGTTTTAAATGTCCCAAAGACATATTTATACGTTTTTTTTTTTAATGCTAGAGCATACATAAGGCTTTGATGCAGCCTCTCAACTGCAAAGATTGGCTGAAGAAATGGTAGTGGCAGCAGAGTATAAGAGATCAACCAGGGCCATGTTGAAAACAAGCTCATTTACCCACAGTTCTAAACAGATTTGTGAATAATGATGAAACTTAGCTATATTGTAATGCTAATTGCTGCAAAACAGAAACATTATAGAAATGTGCTTTTTTTCTTGATGAAGGAAGAGACGCTAATCCTTCTTTTGGTAGGTTCCATGTTTTGATAGCAATAGAACCCAATGCTCTGTGGGCCTTGCAAAATCAGTCAAAATCTAGTAAAACAGCCGGGAGCAAAGGGGATTGCTTCTGTGAAAATAGCTGGGAGTGAATGAGTTAAATTGGTTCAACAATTCTCTTTTTAGAGTGTAGTAAGAACCTTGATGTGGTGATAAGACTTACTTGTGGTAGAATTGCAGCATTGTAGCGCATCACCATTTATTAAAGCTCCATCTCGACAAGACCAAGCGAAGTGAGAACGCTGGAAGTCCTCCTGCCATTCCTGGCGCGTTAGTAACGCCTGGTGGATTATAGGCTGCTATCCACTGAGCGCGCTCACACTGATAGGGAGCGCTGATGGAGATGCATTCGAACTGGGCTTACTCAATTACAATCTGACAACAGCTTGTAGAGCCCAGCTTTGCCTGAGTACACAGACACACACGCACATGCGCACACACCTAAACGAATGGCGTACCACGGCAGATATCGCAGACTTCATCAGGCCCTCAATGAAAGAGGTATCAGAGACAAAGTGTTTGAGTGTTACCTGGTAATTCCATTTACTAGGAAGCATTTAGCTGACATTTTATCTTGCATGGAAAGCAATAAATTGGGGCTGCAAAACACGTTTGGCCACCATAAAAGCAACCAGCTCACAAGTGTGGGAAATAATAAAAAAACATTTTCGTCTGAAGATAATTCTGACAACAAAATGAAGACATCTTAAAAAATATAAGCCACCTTAAATGCACCATAGACGCACTGGGTGTTTTGAAAACAATATTTGAACAGTTATGGAATTAAATAAATAAGAATAAAATGACTGCAGGCTGGGAACACACAAATATTAGCGATTAACACGTTTTTACCGACAAAAAGGTCAACGGTGCGCTCAAATGCAAACAATTGTCATTTAATATTAATATAATGTGCCAAAGGGTAACACATTTCTGAGTGTGAACACATGCATTCGATTCCAGGGAGACGAATGTCGTAGGGATAGAAGAAAAAGTCAAGATTCTGCAACGATATGCTTGTGTATTACGTACGAAGCTGACAAATGTACAGGCATGCTGAAAGAAGCCATTTGCACATATCTGCAACATTAGCTTAATGGCCAACACATTCTACTTGCATTGCATGGAATTTGACCTCGGCAATTAACCCATCGCAGGAGTGGGAAAAGCAAGTACCCACCATTAGTAGGCACTTTTACAGTGCGACTACTCAGCTATTAGGGCAGCGAGGTGCCTTGCTCAAGGACACCTCGGTCATTGGATTATATCTTTTTTTTACTTCCAGGACATGTCTTAATGCTAGTTGCTAATCTTTCAATCACAAGTTACATTCTTAAACATATTCCATCAAGGAGGGTGAAAGCATTCTGAATCCCAAAATATAATCATTTCCAAAGAGGCAATACTTTATTTGTATTGGTTTGTTTGTTTTCAGTTAAGCAAACACCACTAAGAAAAAAAACCCAAAAATGGATGAATGGATTACATCACTGGTTTGGCAGTTGGAAACCATTTTTGTAATGCTGCCAGGGGTGTGCAAAGGGCAGGGCAAAGCATAGCATTGACAATCAGAAGGCACTATGCTTATGTGTAGTCAACAACCTTTGCAAAATGAGAATATTGGCAATATTCGAGTTTTGAAAGGCCATGTAAACACACAAAAACCTGAATATGCTCTTATTCGGGTTTTAAAAAATCTGCTCCTGCGTTACCCATTTTCTAACTCGAATATTTGGTCATATAAACTTGATCGCGGTACCCCTCTTTGAACAGAACTTTGGTTTGTGTTCTGTGCATGCTCTATTTTATAATCTTTTTAGTACTTTTATGTGCGACAGCCATCTTACATTAGTCAGGTTTCTATCAAATTGTTCCGAATTTTTTAAGCGAATTTACTGAAAATGCGCAAAACGGACATGCGACTTACGCCCGTTTCCATCTGTTATTATTTTTGCGAATATTGAGAGGGGACTCCGCTGCTGTAGGTGGCGGTATACACCATAGAGATGTGACCCACCCGTCATTTAAAAGAAGACGACCAGGAAGCGACTGCGCCATGCGATGACGTCGTATGAGTCTGTGTTTGTAATTCTTAAAAAAAAAACGTAGCGTTTCTTTGCTGCTTTCCATCTAAAATAGCATTAATATTCGCTTCTTTTTTTTTTTTTTTAAATATATATACATATATATACATATACACACATATATATATATATTTTTTTTTTTTTTGTATGTGGGTGAGTATGTGTATGTGCGTGTGTGTATGCGTGCGTTCGTGCGAGCGTGTGTGTATTCATCAGTTCACCTAAAGCCCATTAAAAAAAATCCCATACTAATAATATAATATAATAATAAATTGCCAAATGCAGAAACATCAATGTAAGTTATCACGATGTAGTGGCTCTCGCTAACAGACAGATTCGCTTCTTTAATTCATTCCAAATGTCGTCCCAAACATACCTTACTTTATCGTCCGACATTGCTTTGGGACTACAAACGTACGTGTGACGTAATATCAGGTTAAAACGTGTGGCGTATATCCGGTCATGCCAGCGGTTATTCACAAAAAAATGTTTCTACAGCCAAAATTTGCATTTTCCTCTTTTCGATGCACTTCAAAATACACCCCCTCTAAGCGTAATTTTTTTGGGGGTGAATTTTGGGCCCCTTTTCGAATTTCTAGCGTTTCCATTCAGCTTTATTTTCGCATTTCTTGAAAATTTGAATAAAAATGGGTGGATGGAAACCCAATTACTGCCATTCGCTAAGTGAGCCTAACTTAAATTCATTTATTTATTTCCCCACGGCGTTTTCACATAATTTTCTCTCTCTATGGCGAAAATGCCAAAATGTGTATACATACACATATATAAGTGCGTATTTAAGTCCATGTGCCTGACGCTGAATGTACAGGAAATACGCAAGCACAGGTAAACAAACATGGCGACGTAGCCCGGAACCAGACTATTGGAGCGAGGAGGAAACCGACTACTTGTGCGCTGAGTGACATGAATATAATGTCTTTTATTTACTGTAGTAAGCGTGGAAATGACGTCTATTTGCGTAATGGTGTTGTTCACGTGCCACAAATTAGATCGGGATATGTAAACAGGTTATCCCGAATGTTTTAGGAACCAGAATTTTGACCTTAACCCAAATATTAACTGCATGTAAACACAGTTACAGACAAATGAAAACACAAAAAACAGCTTTACAGCTCTAACTCTAACTCTAATAGTAGTTTCACTTTTTAAAATCAGTTTTTGAACAAATCAAAGTTCTAAATTATTGAGATGCACCTGCACATGACAATCATCTGTCTTCTATTAAATGTCAACTTGGGTAAAAAAGCGAGCTCTCCAGCTTACAGAAAGATCCCTTTTAACTTGTATAACTTTATTGACAAACATTTGAAATGTTGCTGTCTTTTGATTATATGTGCGCGTGCGTGTGTGTTCACGTGCATCTTGTTCAAGAAGCACAAACAACCAGCACGTGCTTTAACAACAGCGCTTGGTAGACATCAATACTTCACTCATGTGTGTCGAGAGAAAGAAGGGAAAGGGAGGAAAAGAACAGAACACTTTTCCAAGACATTCCCAAGACTGATGTCGAGTCTAGCTGTGTCTGCCAGTGTGTGTGTGTGTGCGTGGTAGTGTACGTGTGTGTGTGCGCGCCATTGTCCCCTCACATCTCCACACCTCTTGTCACCTTTCCTCTAATCAGGAGTTCAAATCAATGACGTTGTCCAAAACTATAATTGCCACTTCTTAAACTGCTTCTCTGGCAATATGCTTTCACCAAGAAACCTTTGGGCAGCAGAAATGTGCCTCCCTGCCTGTGTTTGGTGTATGTGCGTGCGCGAGGTGGATTAAGAGTATTTTCTCATTACGATGGTGTCTGAATGCGAAGAAAGTGCTTCTCACATTGTTTTACGGCATCCTGGAAGCTCAAAGCTCAGCACTAAGCAGCCTATAATGCCCAGCAGGCCCACGCACAGGCCTGAAGGGTCAAAACTTATCAGTGTCATTTCTCAGGATACTTTGGACAAATGGGTTCCTAATTAGCAACACTTGCACAAAAGAAATGTAGACATTCTGTCCTTTTGTTTGCTTAGACTTGCAATTTCGATAAAAGAAATTGCTTCAGATTGATCAGCGAGTCCACTGGGTACATATAAATGAATTTAAAAAATTGAAGCAATTGTAACAACAAGCTTTTTTTCTTCTTTTTACCACTTCTGAGGACAACAAAATGAACACCCCTAAACTAATACATTCATAGAGTAGAACCAGAAAGCAAAAGAAAGAAAGAAAAAACGGCTAATGATAATGAAAACTATACTTTGAAAAATAAAGTATATTATAACTATTACTACCTCATTTATGTAATGAGAAAACCCCCCAAAACAAAACATTTTTATTGGCTTTTATATAAAAGTTAAAAAATTTTTTAGCCTGCAACTAATAATTATTTTTATAGTAATAATAGTATTCTGTCGATTATTCGACTAATCAGATTAAAAACATATTTCAATATCCATCTTTTTATTATATATATAGGACATTATTTCATTATTCATTCTCATTATTTATTTATAATGCACAAATACACCTGTAAATTAATTATGATTCTGTAACTGTTTTGGTTGATCATTGTTTTCCAAAGTAAAAGCAAATGTTTTATTATATATATCTGTTTTCAATTAGGACTAAATAACTTGGATAATAGTTACTGTTGAAAGGATTTGGACAACTGATAAGAAAAACAACCAAAAAATTATACATAAATTTTATAATCCATTAGTTGCAGATTAATCATTTAATTGTTACACCTGGATTAATTTTACGAGCTTGTAAATTTCCATTAGCTGTGAGCTATAATCATCAAAATGTTTAAAAAAAAAATATTTCCCTGCGTGTAGTAAATCCATATATTATTTTTCACTTTTTTGAACCAAATGAACTTTTTCCTCAATATTCATCTGCATCTATTTGGCTGTTTTGTAAAAAAAGTTAGAAAGAAAGTAAAAGGTGAAACAAAGGGACAACGTTTAAAAGCGATCCGGTGAAAGGGAGAATGTCTGAGACAGTGAGAGAGGAAACGAGCGAGAGAGTCGAACAGAGAGATGGAAATGGAGATGGAAGGAGAGATGTCTGGTTAACAAGGTGCTGAGCACGACAAGCCCTCGGGAGTGCACGCTCCCTTACCCTCTAAGATTAGACATCTTTCTCTGCTGTGGCCACGCGGGTGGAACATGCCACTATCACAGGGGGACACCTCGGGACCCTCTCTCACTCTCCTCTCGCACAAACTACAAATATGTTGTCCTCTTCTTTCAAACAAAGAGTAACAAGGATAGCCATTATAATCGTCTTGTTTTTGATCAAGTGGACTGTGTACTAATAAAGTAACATTTTGTCTCCCTGCCCCCCTCCCTCTCTCCCTCTCTCGCTCTCTCTCTCTCTTTCGGCTGAAGTTGTTTGACACCTCTCTCCCCACCTGAGCATCTCAATGTGTCAGGACAAATTAGCGGAGACTCACATCTGTCTCGCTCCCTCCGTCTGCTCGCCACTCAAGCGCAGAGAGCGCCAGGCAGTGAAAGGAGGGGGAGAAAAGATTGATAATGTGTGTACAGTGGGGGGGTTGGAGGAACAATACGCATCAGGGGAGGTTCCGGGATGGGGAGGAAGGGGGGCGGGTGAGGACCAAATAGTGGAAGAAATTAAGTTAGAGAAGAGGAAAACAAACACTCAACAAAGCAAACATACCAAGAACTTTTTAGTTATAAATTAGGTGTGTCTAACTGTTTAGATTACGTGGGGGACAGGAACAGAGCCCTGCTGCACCCCAAAACGGTTTATAATTGCCAATGGATGCCACAAGTCCCTTTCTGTCTTTCTCACACAAAAAAACAAGTCCATTTCTGAATAAATCGAGACAAGATCATCACTTCCGTAATCATTGTTTTTGTTTGGTGGTGTTCTGTGCGATTTTTTCTTGTCTTGTCTAAATAAAGCTTGAAGAACGGCTACACAAAAAGTGTGTCAGCAGATCTTCAAATTTTCAGGCATGATTTTACTATATCAGAGGAACGGGTTTCCTCACATCTAAAAAGCACAAGGCAAGCTGAAATTCTGTTAACTGAGGGTTTTTTTTTTAACTGCAAAATCAGTGTTTAACATCCAAAATCAATAGTTGTTTAACAGCCGCCAGTGTGCCACTTGTACGGACATGCCCGTTATGTTTAGTAGTAATGAAGTGCTCTTTAAACTAAAATTGAATAGAGCCAGATTTCTTTTTTACCAAACACTTGCATACTAGCAGTCGATGTTATGCCATTTGAAAACTTTGACATGCACTGTCACATATTCACACTTCTATCACACACACACACTAGCGCACACACACAAAGGCCTATAGCAATGCGACAAAGAGATCAGAGAAACGGGCAGAAAATAATAGAATCTTCATCCCAAGTAATCCATATTCATTCTTCTCATCCCTCCCTCGCTGCACGTCACGCTCCCTCTAGCTGACATTCAAATGAGTTGTCTTTTCTCCCTTGTTAGACACACACACACAGACACACAAATGCACTAACACTCACTCGCCATGTCTCTCGCGCACACACAGACACACACACACGGACACACTCTTTCTTGGATACTTTCTGCCCCGTTGCACCCGTGATGGCAAATTGAGCGCCTCCCATCTCTCTCTTTCTCTCATTCAAGACTCTCTGGTGACTCCTCTCATCTTTCCTCCATCTTCACGATCCACCAACCACTTCTTTTTTCCTCCATCCGCTCTATCTATCCATCCATCCATCCATCCATCAATCTAGCTAGCGAGTCACATGAAAGCTAGCTAGACAATTCAGATGAAACTTTTTTTTTGTTTTACAGGAAAGACAACAATGTAATGTATTTGCTTATAAAAATAAACTTAGGAATGAAAAATATTTTGTTGTCTCTATCTATCTTGTTATCTAGTCAGCTAGCTAGCCAGCTAGAGAAGTATGAAAGCGAGCTAGACAATTCAGGTGAAACGGAGACAACATTGTAATGTACTTTCTTATCTATCTATCTATCTATCTATCTATCTATCTATCTATCTATCTATCTATCTATCTATCTATCTATCTATCTATCTATCTATCTATCTATCTATCCATCCAGCTAGCAAGAGTCACATGAAAGCTAGCTAAACAATTCAGATGAAATTTTGTTTTTTTGTTTTTTTTTTACAGAGGAGACAACAATGTGATGTATTTGCTTATAGAAATAAACTTATGAATGAAAAATAAATGTATGTCTCTATCTATCTAGCTATCTAGTCAGTTAGCTAGCTAGCTAGAGTAATATGAAAGCTGGCTAGACGATTCAGGTGAAACAGTTTTTTTGTTTTGTTTTACGGAGACATTGTAATGTCTTATAAAGAATAAATATCTATCTATCTATCTATCTATCTATCTATCTATCTATCTATCTATCTATCTATCTCATCGTTCTTCATCCGTTTCTCTCTGGTTGTCTGTCGCCATCCTATTAGTGGAAGATGGAGGTGTGATCATGGTTTGTGTGCGCTAACAGGGAGCGTGCTGCCATGGATGACAAATATGGCACACACACACACATGCACACGCAAACACACATTCGCACGCAGCCATGCAGGGACAGACCACTTGGTAGATTTCATCACTGCTTGTAATTATGATCCTGTCAAGTCCACAACGTGGCAATCCATAACAAGAATCACGTGCACGAACACACACACACACACACACACACACATATTCTTTTACATAGCCTTGCTCACATACTTAAATAGTGCATATTAAAAAAACTGTTGACAATGTCAAAAAGTCACATGCGTAGTAGAAGTAGTAAAAGATGAACAGAATTCAATTGCACTTTTGTTAGTGTACATGAAGTTGCATTGGTCATAAAACTCTTTTGAATTTGTATCATATTTATGTGTTATTTGCTACAATTGCATCTATTTCACAAAATCTGAACACAATGTTTATAATAGAAGTGCATACATGTGTTTGTGTACGTGCACACGTACGTGCGCGGGAACCAATGTGTGCGCGCGACATCACATGAGTCCCCAGTGTTGACACATCATGTGTCAAGGGAACCTATTAGAGACCCTCACAATGTTACCCCACACCTGACCTCCACCTCGATGGACCTGTGCCCCCCCCGATCAAACATCTAAAGTGTCTCATAATGCCTGTGTTGTGATCTCAACTTCATAAATGAAGTCATCAAAAGTCACATGATCCACATGGAGTGATTTCTATTTCTAATGTTTGTTTGTGTTTGTGTGTGTTTACATGTGTTTGTTTTAGCCACACAGCTCCCAAACAGACCATTGGGTCAGACCTTAGGTTACCCCTCGAATATCTGACCCATGACACCATTGGCTCTATAAATCTACTGGGCCATGCTCTGTGTGTGTGTGTTTGTGTGCGTGCGTGCGTGTCAGACAAAGAAAGGAACCTAAAAACATGATGCCAAATGTGATCCTTGTCTTGTTTTGATATGAATGTGAGTGTGAATGCTCATTTATCTAAATGTTACCTAATCCCTCTAATTGACCGTCAACAGTCCAAAGCCAGGTGCACCTCACCTTGACTAAAGTCCAGCTCACACGTGATCCTAATGAGGAAAAGCTACATAGAAAATAGACAAATAATATGAATGTGGTAGAAAATGGAACGTCCAAACTAAAAAAAAAAAAAGCTTCCAGCATTTTCGTGTTGGAAACATGCCTTAAAATGCGAAGCAAAACTAGGGAGTTCAAACTGTCATCATTTGAGTCAGACACAAGCAAATGTTTACTAAATCCAAGTTTTCTTTTTTTTTTTTTTTGTCAATGTTTTTGTGACACCACCACTGAAGTGTAGCCAGTGGAAATGTGTGATAACGCACTGCGGCATGGAAAACAGTCTGACTTGTCAATACAATACTGATAAAACAATTAATAAATATTAAGTCCATAAAGAAATGCATTTTAAATAGCACATGTTAACCAAAATAGCATGCATCAAAAAGCATTAACAAATGACCAAGATTGGACAAATAATCGGCCCTGGCATTTTGACTCCCTTGGCTACCGCATAGCTCTACCACTGATGTTTATTGGTTCAATTTGATCTCTATATTGTAAATGGATGAATGGGCTGCTCCTTCTAAATTATGGGACGGTCTCTCTGGGTAAAATGGCGTAAAATAATAATTGAATTGCACCACATCGGCCCCAAAGGACACCAGCCCACTGGGCATCTGCCCTGTATGCCAGATGGCCAGTCCAGCCCTGCAAATGGCACATTTTGATTGTGGAGGAATCTTTTTCAATCTTCACGCAGACCGGCGTTACTTCCCTTCACATTTGTATGAAAGTTGAAGTTAAGTTAACTCTTTGACTGCCAGACGTTTTCAGAAACGGGATGTCGCCAGTGCCAGCCGATTTAAGCATTTTGACTGATCTTTCAAGGTCCACAGAAAATGTTGTGTTTGGACTAATGGAAACACACATACTACCAAATGAAAGATTGAACTCTCATCCTTCATCAGAAAAAAAAGTTTGTTCTACCTTATTCCGTTCTTCAGTAATCAACAATAGAAAATGGTTAGTTTCACCGAAATGCTCTGTTTTGAAACAAAAAGCGGAGAAAAAGAGCTTTTTGTGAAACGATGTTATTTCATGCACTCTAGTGAATTGTACACTCCTTTTTGTCCATGAATGATGCCGCAAACACCTAAATAGTGCTTTACTTCTGTAAAACGCTATCACCAACAATGAAAAAGTGTTTTTAGATTGCAAAATACGTTTATTTCCATTCAACAGTGTAACAACATTTTTTTTAACTCATACTCTTGTTAACAAAAGTGGGGAAAAAATGTGAAACTAATAGAAATAGTTCAAATGAATTTTTGACGTCTATAGCCGTCAGTGGCAGTGAATGAGTTAATGGTATATCCTTTGTTGAACAACAAGAGGAAGTCAACCAGCATAGTTTCCACACAACGGATTGTGTTCAACGATGTCGACCCCCGATAAAACAAGCTTACTCAGCTGTATTTAACCTATGACTATTTGCACTCGTTAGTGTCTAAAAACATCCAGACTTTAAATCATAAGGTGACATAATGTTGCACCGCTCACCAATAGCATTAAATTGTGTGTGTGTGTGTGTGTGTGTGTGTGTGTGTGTGTGGGGGGGGGGGTTAATAAAAAAAAATACCATATTTTGATAAACAAGTTTTCTGTTTGACCGTGACAATATAGGCTATTATTAAATTCATTATTTTTGTGCTGATTGAACTGAAGTTGGATGTGAAATTTGCCACAACTATCAAACCTCATATAACTGGTTATGAATTTCGAGCAGCACCTTTTGGTTGAATTGTACTTCATATAGGCAATTTGACTTTCCCCACAAATCCACCATCTTTCCACCTCTTTCCTTCTTTCCTTTACTTTGACCAGATGGTGAATGCGTCCTCTTCCCCATCACAACCCTCTAGCAACAAACAAGCTTGTTTACTCGCCCTACCACTCGCTAACCTTAATTTCCGCTTCCAAACTCTCTGCCTCTCTCGTTGCACCCTCTGCTCGCGAACCCGCGCGTTGCTTCTTCATCCGTCCTCACACAAACACACACGCACGCGCCACACACACACACACGCACACACGTCTCCCTCTTTCCCTGTCTTGTCTCTCCAAAGTCGCTCAAGCACAACTAAGCCAGGGGTTTGAGTCCCAATGAGAGTGGTTAGGGCAATCAGTGCTTTTCACACCCTCTGATGTTCTTAAAAGGTGGAGGGATCAGATGCCCCCTGTTGTACCACTGCATCTCACTCGCACACACACACTCACGCTTAGGCAAACCAACTCACACAAAAACAAATTGCACTTGTACGCGCTTACTACGCACTTGTTTGCACACGCACACACAAATTCACACTTTTCTTAAACGGCCACATCCAGCATGCTCAGTGGATCTTTCCCTGCTTCCTGCTGCCCTGCAATGATTTGACGTCAAAGCGACAGAAGCCATAGCACACACACGCAGAAGTTATGGAAATTGTATACTGTAGCTCTGCATTGACATTCACATAAATAAAAAAATAATATTAACGCTCACGTTCACACCAGTGGGCAATTTTGAATCTAACCTAACATGCATGTTTTTTGTGGGGTTTTTTTTAAATGTGAGAGAAAAGTAAAGTGGGAAATTCTACACAGGAAGGCCAGAGCTGAGATTTGAACCTCTCAAGAGGCAGATGTGAAGTACTACATTGCACAAAATATAAACATTTAGGCAATTTGTTATTATATTTGGGGAAAATGGTTCCAAGATTTACATTGAAAAATATCTCTTGGTTTTGTCACACGTTCATTGTTAAATTTAAGATTATTTTATAGTAGAGATAGACCGATATGTTGTTTTCAGGGCCGATATTGATTATTAGTAGTCAAGGAGACTCAATATTTATTTTCAGTAAAAGGAAAAAAAATATTGCCGTCAAAAAAAAAATAAAATAAAATCGAAATCATCATCAGCAGTTTATTGAACAACTTTTCAAATTTGAAAAATATTGATGTTTTAGGGAGCTCGCAGTCTTAAGAATGAAAACTTGTGAATGAAAAAAAGTAAATACATTAGCTCCCTATAGTTTTCTACAGTAAATACCTTTTCTCAAAATTCCAACATAACCGAAATGTTAAAAGTTTAAGTATCTTTGTTTTAAATTCAAATAAAAACAAAAGGTGCAGAGAGTTCCCAGAGTGAGCAGCATCTCTTTACAAAGTAAATTGAAAATTCAAATAAATAGTGTCCTGGGTTTAACACAATTTAAATTGATCTTTTATTGGCTGTCAGATTTTTTTTTTTTAAGTCAGAGCCTAATGATCGAATTATGCGTAGGGAAGAGTATGTTATCAGATAAGATCTTCAAAATTTGTGAAGAAAAAAAAAAAGTGTTGAGGGAAAAAAAAGCGCCAAACAAAACTCAGAACGTCGAGCCCCGCACTCGCTGTAATGCAGCAAAGAGCCGCGACGCTATCAATTTACACCATCATGGACATCACGGTCACTTTGTGAAAGACGCCAACACACACGCACACACAATGCACAGACGCAAAAGTTCAGTGGGATTAACGCACTGCATCACGCCTTGAAAACTACCTCACCCCTCACTGCATGTCGGAAGGCAAATAAATGCGCATTGGAAAAATAAATAACATTTTACCTTCTTCACATTTTCTTTGCTTTGCCATAACTTACTTGCACATCTCTTCATCAAGCTATCCTCTCACTCACTGCAGCCTCAGCCAGCGGGCCTCGATGAGTGGAGGCTCTTAGTCACATTGAGGTCAGTCTGCGCACACACACACACAGAAGGAAAGGGTCATCGCGGCAGGGTTACGCCGCACAAAGTCAGCTCGGCGTAATGTGGCTGCTGTCGCCTGCATCACACCCTCATGATCCAATTAGGAGCCTGCTTTCCTCCAATCAGCTGCCGTGGCAACCGGCGGGCAGACGAGCAGGCAGAGGCAGGCGGGCAGCGCCAATCTCATAAGTGCTTTTAAGGGATTAGAAGGTGGAGGAAGAGCGGGAGGGGCGCACCTCGCCGCCTCCATCCGCGGCGCCTCAAATTATTGTCGGACTTCCAAATACGAGTGAGAGGAGAACGGAGCGGGGCGGGTTTTGGAAATTAGCCACAGATTGAAATGGAAAGAACAGACGATGGGACGGCTTGGTCAATTAAGAGAAAATATATTCGCTAACTCTTTATCTCTGCAACTTGATGAGACAACCAGATGAGGTACCAAAGAGTGAAAACTTCTAAAGGAGCCGCTAAATGGCAGAAAATGAACTTTCAACTATCACAATTGCAAGTTTGTCCCACACAAATGGAAGAAACTAGACAAAAAAACAAAACACAAGGGTGTTCAAACTTTTTTTCCTTTGAGGGCCGCGTAGAGAAAAATCGAAGGGCCTCTTTGACATTGTCTGACGTTATTAAAAATGCTAAAACATTGAGTAAAGTCAAGCAGTTTTATTTATTAATAATTTTTTTATTAAAAAAAAAAAAGATTAAAGGTGCTAAGGCAAATTTTTTAGGATTTTTCATTATTTTGGGGTGGTCCGCAGCCCTGTAGTACACTAGAATAAAGCCGGCCCTGCCCTGAACAGATATCCCCATTCAGAAACAAAGGAAGAGTAATTGGTAATAAGATGACCATTTTTAAACCAATGTTTACTTGAGGACTTAATCAGACCTTAATCCATCAAATCTTGACACAGACAACAGAAAGTCAAGGAAAACATTTACACATCTGAAACAGAAATATCTTAATTCATGATGCAATCCATGTAAAGGGACATGGTGTTATTGTTTTTGCTATAAATAGTTTCTTTGCATGTCAAGAAAAGCTATATAAGTCAAGTCTATTATTAGTAGCCCCCACTCCCTCATGCACACCTTTTTTTTTTCTTTTTTTTTTACACCGCGACGAATAGAGTTGTCAAAAGTTATGTTTAGGGCCCCTAGAAATTGGACGGTGGGCCTTAAATGGCCCATGGTCTGTAGCTGGAATAGTAGGGCTGCTCGATTATTAAGGAAATATGAATCACGTTTATTTTGGTAATAATTGAAATCACAATTAGGACGATCATTTATTTTTTGGTGCAAAACAAGAAAATGTTTAAACGTATTAATTATTAAGATAAATAGAACAATTTGAAAGACTATAATTATGCAAAGTCCTTTTGGATGAACCAAAATGTATTAAATTAATAATTTAAAAAAAAAAGGAGCAAATGTATACATTTAAACAACTCAAAATTTGTATCTTTTTTTGATGACTACTGATTTTGTAATTGTGGAGTGTAATAATTGAAATTGTAATATAATTTTGATTAATTGCACAGTCTTTTAACATTTCAGTGTATTTATGTAGTTATGTGAACATTTTGGACTTTTAACTCATTCACTCCCATTGACGGCTATAGACGTCAAAAATTCATATGAACTAGTTTCACATTTTTCCCCCCACTTTTGTTAACAAGGGTATGAAAACCTAGATTTTTTTATTGTACATTTAGAACAGATATAAAATTTGTGATTAATCGTGAGTTAACTATTGAAGTCATGTGATTAATTTTTTTATAATTTTGTCTTTTTTTTTTAATTAGGGGCATCAACCGATTACAATTTTTTATTGTAATTATTCACATGACTTCACTAGTTAACTCACGAATAATGACACATTTTATATCTATTCTGAATGTACAATATATTTTTTTCTAGCTTTTCAAACTCCTGTTAACAAAAGTGGAAAAAAAATGAGAAACTATTAAAAATAATTCCAATGAATTTTTGACGTCTATAGTCGTCAATGGCAGTTAATGAAAAAACATTATCTCTGTGAGATGACATGAAAGACAACTTTGAAAGGCTTTTTCAATAAATATAAAAAATAATACATTGGCCAATAAATAAACATTATTAGTTCTAACCTGCAGACCATAAATAAAAAAAATAAAAAAACTCATTCTACTAAATTCACAAATAATGAAGATGTCCCCTTTTAAATTTTGTCTTTAAAGACATATTCAATATACTGTAAATGTGTTTTTCCCCCAAAATTGTCTCTTAAATACTTAATTTTTATTGACTTCCATAAATAAAGAATGTTACTTTAAAACCAGTAATAAAAACAAAGCAAAAACTAACTTAACAAAATTCACAAAACTTGGCAATGTCCACTTTTGCATTTGACTCGACATTTCTTCATCATAACCTAATAAATCACCACTGGGTGCACTCACCAACAAACAACTTTTATTCACTCACTTGTGTGCGTGTAGTAGCGCCAGCTTGACATCTTTGTGTGTCCTCATGTGTGTGTGTGTGTGTGGTTAGCTACTCTTTCCAAAGCATTTCGCTTGAGGCATCAGGACCTCAATTAAAGACACACACACTCGCAGCACCTCTAAAGTATGAATATTTCACTATATCTAAGTCCTTTTACCTTGGAATGACCTGATTGTCCCACCGTGTGTGTATGTGCGCGTGTCACTTCATTACCATAGAGGTGTGTGGAAGTGCATTCAATCTAGTGCTCGGGTAAAGACATGGACACTAATACAAGCACAGAGGACTTAGTCCAATGACACAGAATATTCAGAACATTAACGCCCTTGTTGGCCTTAGAAAGGCATCTCGAGGTCTCGGCGATGTGGTTTGTCCTACATTCTCAATGAGCTCAGATGAACACACAAGTCCTAAAACTAATCGCAGCGTATTGCAGTGAGGGCTACAGAAGTTGATTTGCTTTTGTTGTGCTCATTCAAAAAAAAAATGGTGTCAATCACAATCTTCTGCAGAGTTTTGATGGCTTCATGAAACTTTGCAAAAGTGAAAAATTTAACAAAATGCAGGTCAAAATTGATAGAAGCAATTTTTTTTTTAGGCTTTCTTTTGACGAAATAAATGTTACTGAATAAAGTGATGAAATGTTGAATAACTCACTAACTCATGTTGGCAACTGTATTTTGTTTTTGGGGGATATTATTTTCCTAGTGCATCTGCGAGGGATTCCCAGTGAATCCAAGATCAAAAAGAGGAATGACAATGACATTTTTTTTTTGCAGCGGATATGTCTCGTAATCACCCACTACAGTAAATGCACAACATTACATTACTACTACATTAGCTCTTTGAGATTTATTTTGAAATATAAAGTGCATTACAAACTAAATGTATTATTATTATTATTATTATTTATTACTACTTCTACTGCAATACTTTTAGACTCAACTATAGTATATTATAGAGATGAGTAACTACCGATACCAGGTATTGGTATCGGGCCGATTCCCGGCCTTACTTCAAAGTATCGGCACTCACAATGGCGGCGTCGCCTTTATCAGTATAAGCCACCCTTTTGTGGCAGTTTTACAATCAGGAAGTAAAAATTAGAAGAATAGAAAATTGCCATTAACTCTTTTACTGCCAAAGACGTTAAATGACGTTCTGCAAAAACCTACGGAGGAGCGCCAAAGACGTTAAAAGACGTCCTCCCATTTTTTTTTAAAGCACTATTTAGGTGTTTGTGGCATCATTCATGGACAAAAAGAAGTGTACAATTCACTAGAGTGCATGAAATAACATCGTTTCACAAAAAGCTCTTTTTCTCCGTTTTTTGTTTCAAAACAGAGAATTTCGGTGAAAGTAACCATTTTCTATTGTTGATTACTGAAGAACGGAATAAGGTAGAAACAAACTTTGTTTTTCTGATGAAAGATGAGAGTCCAATCTTTCATTGGGTCGGATGTGTGTTTCCATAGTCCAAACACAACATTTTCTGTGGACCTTGAAAGATCACTCAAAATGCTTAAATCGGCTGGCACTGGCGACAACCCGTTTTTGAAAACGTCTGGCAGTCAAAGAGTTAATTTCATGCTTAGGTGTTTCTTTAAAACTATTTTTGGGGGGGGTTATTTATCAATTTTATGTACTGGTATTAGTCAAACTGGTATTAGTTAAACAAAGTGGTAGTGAACATCCTTTGAATATTATATAAACTTTCGCTCAAGTCCTTCTGAATTCTTGCAAGAACAGAGTCATCATTGACCGGGGAACAGCAGATTGAAAAAAATGACTCAAGAACTCGCCTTTAAGTAATTTGCTAGAAATCGACTAAGCTTTTCCCATAGAATTGACAATTTCTTATGGATTAACAATACTTGGGCCATTTACACCATGTAGAGGTGTCTAGGCAACAAGAGTGCTGTTGCTACTAACAAATCCAGTCAGATTTAATCCAAAGTAAATCTGTTTGTTTTGGGCAATGGAACAAGAGATTGATTATGGAAAATAATATGTAAATAAATGGATGCTATGTGGGGGACTTATAGCCCTCCCCCTCAAAAATGAATGGGCAAAAGTCTAATTCCGTAGTTTCCATACAGACACATACACACACAAGCACACACACACACATGGGCAGTGGTGGGAAGGAAAGGGAAACCCGAGCAGGACCAGAGTGGGAT
Organism: Vanacampus margaritifer; assembly: GCF_051991255.1. Taxonomy (NCBI): domain Eukaryota; kingdom Metazoa; phylum Chordata; class Actinopteri; order Syngnathiformes; family Syngnathidae; genus Vanacampus; species Vanacampus margaritifer. The sequence continues at coordinate 19,928,720 of NC_135435.1, read as the reverse complement.
AACAGGAGTCCAGGAATAGTTGCAATCGATGGATGGATATGGACAGAACGGGGGGTTGAAGGGAGAGATGAGTGGTCTCCTGGGTGGTGTGGTGATAGTCTTGCTGGGGGTATGCGAGACCGAATCCTTTCCAAAAACGGAGAAGGAGGGGGAGCGACAACAACAGGAAAGAGAAGAAAAGTGAGCAGACACCGAAAAGAAGAAATGATGTCCACAATATGAAGTGAAAGACAAAAGCTTGATGTGGAGAATGTGAACGGTGAAGTGATTTGACTTTTGACGGCGCACACACAACTCGAGAAGAGCTCTAAAAACAAATATCGATGAGGAGACCCAGTCAATGGCCATCAGAGGAAAACAGAGCCCACCATTAGCCAACCAGTCAATCGCTAAAGCATTCTGGGTAATTCTAGCACACAAAACACCGGCAATAGGACACCCTTCTTAACAATGTACAATCCTACCATGTGTGATTAGCGGTTAAATATGTCTCTTATTAACTTCTTGGTATTAAGTATCTGTCATGATATTCATCTGTTACACACCTGTTCCTCTACTTAAACAGCCCTCGTTGGTGCAGTGCGCTAGTATAAATGTGTGCGTGTTTGCCTGTCTGTGTGCATGAGAGGTGGGAAAAATTGTGCATTAGCCCGCGAGCTAATCAATGGAGGAAAACCACGGAGGCTGGACCCCTGCTTAAGTTACCGCCATCACTATTTATAGGCAAACACACGTGTGCGGATGTGTGTGTGCACGCACATGCATGTACATGTGCACTCACAGTTCAATCTGGCACAGCCTAGCATGATCATATCAGACTCAATTTTGATCTATGTGAAACAAGATGGGTAAGCAGGTAAACAGTATTTGTGGCAGCAAGTAGCAGATCATGCACTGGCGCGACTATACCATTGTGAACGATGTACTTCCATGACAAATCAAGCAGTAAGTCAGATTTATTAGTTCAGACTAGAGGTGTTCCTCAAGGATCGACCTCCGGTCCACTTCTTTTTTCTATTTTTCTTAACTCATTCACTCCCAGCCATTTTCACTGAAGCAACCCTCTTCACTCCCAGCTGTTGTATTGTGTTCTATTGCTATAAAAACATGGAATCTACCAAAAGAAAGATTATTAAAAAAAAAGTATAGTTATATCTGTTTCCGTTTTGCAGCAATTAGCATTAGAATATAGCTAAGTTTTATCATTATTCACAAATCTGTTTAAAACTGTCAGCCTTTTGCAACAGTGTAACAATTTGACAAAACAATTTCGCAAACTATTTACAAATGTGTGCAACTGTGGTACTACTTACAATTATGTGGATGTTTCAAATACAGTTTTTCTTTTTATAACGCTCTCCTGCGTGCAAGGAGAGGGAGCAGGATTCGCACAACAGATTAGTTTCACTTTCGCTTTGTCCGTTTCGCATGCAGACGTTACACTTTCTTGACGGCCTTTTTTTCCGGGGAATAAATAGCAAGTAGCAGACTGTACACACTCCTTCGATGAATATGCATTGGACTCGGGGCACTCTTCGTCGTCCGATTGAACGTCCGCCTGAGCGTTGTGCTCCGTGTTTTCCGGTGTCAGCATCGCTCGCCCGTGAACCTTTATAACGTCGTCATAGCCGCCGCGTCAGCGCTTCCAACTTCGGCGTCAACCTCGGCGTCACCATCATCATCATCGATGATGATCATCGTCGTCATCAATGTGCTCTTTATCGTTGGTCGATGTCTTTGAAAAAAACGGCTCGACCGTGAGCTGCTTGCAAGCGGACGCCATTATGGCTTCTTCAGCCAATGTACCCCCAACACTCTAGCCCCGCCTCACGTCTTCTACTGACGCCCACCCAATCTTGTCAAAAGAGAGTCATCGCTGCCCTCTAGGGGCCAAAAATAGTCATTAGGCACAACAGACTTGATGGAAACTTTCACCACAGATGCGGAAGGGTTCCCTCTACCCGTTTCAAAAAAAAAAATGGGTGGACGTCTTTTAACGTCTTTGGCGCTCCTCTGTAGGTTTTTGCAGAATGTCATTTAACGTCTTTGGCAGTAAAAGAGTTAATATTTAAACTAGAACGTTGCACACAAAAAGAGGGACAATTTTTCAAAGTCAAATTAAAACTTTCCCATTTGGGGAGCTGCACAGAGTTGAGTGAACCACTACACTATCAGTGACTTAACGACTTCTACAGTACAGCACTAAATCCTTAACATGGCAACAACACAACTTCTTCTTTCAACTTCCTCCGCCGTCTCTCGCCTCGCCCTCTTATCTATCTTTCCTAGTGGGAGGGAGACAGATTAACGTCACGGCTGGTTTTACTTATCATACTGGTGCCAGCACGACCCTGCGAGGGATCGAGTGGGAGCACAGTGCATCACCACTAAGTGTTGTCAAGAGTGGAGATGGCGAGCGCTTGTTTAGTACTCTTTGCTGCTGCTGTGATTGACAGCAAATATGTGAGGCTTTGTCCTCGTTAAAGCGGCATCAGGTGTGAAACTGTTGCGTATTACCTTACGGAACAAGATATTGTGCTTGTTCCTCTCTCTTTTTATTGTCCACTGTATTTAAGAATGCATTTGGAATCAAACACCGCTGTCATTCATAAGAATATTTTTGCTAGCAATGACTGTACTGAACATTTAATCATACGTTTCCATTTTCACATAGTGCATGTTGATAAAAGCTAACAAAGAGATGCTCTGCAACCGAGCATGTGTGCTAACGTGTGTGCGCCTATTATTGTGTTACCCAGGGCCACCCCCACAAACACTACACAATCACAACATGTGCACACAAACACCGAGAGCTTAATGAAGCAGAACTCAGCCTAGTGCCCATTAGCCTGGTAATTAATAATTTCTCCCTGCCTCTTAACACACTTATCTTCAGGCAGGCGGGGGGGTTGGGTGGGGGGACGGGCATTTTTCACGTGTAGTTTTCGTGCCTGTGCGCTTTGACAGATAAAAGTGTGTGTCTAATGTAACATTTTGTTTTATATTACACTTCAGCTGCGGTGAACATCTCTTACGAAGAAAGTTAAAGGATGCTAGTAAAAGCACACTGCATTTTAACAGCAATTGGTTAATCTCAGGTTTTTGCCCACTTTTTTTCATAGGAGTTTTGTACATCCACTCGGATTTTGCGCCAAAACAACCCATATGACTTGGCCATATCTTTTATGCAATCGATGTGCCATGCCATGTGCTTGTCACTCCCTCTACCTTTTGTTTCTCGCTGAGTGAGCATCCTCCCAAGGATTCATGCAAAGCATTTTGTAAATTGGGTTCAAAAGGGTTAAGATGTATTTCATAATTTTCTAACTCGGGCAACATTTGCGTAAGATATTCTGTCCAAAATCAGTGTTTCAAAATAAAAGAGCCACAAATGCCAGGGGAAACTGTAGTATTATATTGGTATGCTTTTATTTTGAAGGCCTAATTTATGACACAATGTGCTGTAGTCACTTGTTGAGTGTTTCTGAGCAGACAGGGAGTGTTATTGCTGAGTTGCATTTTAGAATATTCGCTGTCTGTTGGAACAACAGAAAGGATGCCAGTCATTTGACAAAAAAGGGTGAGACATATGATCCGACTTAAGAAAGAACTCATAGCAAAGTATGACAATGGCTCAGGCCCTCATTTTTGTCTTCCATTCACCATCAAGCGCCTTCAGTAAAGGTAAAAGTGATTTTTTTAACCTAATTCTGGTTACTTAATTCTGTCTGTTAGTGAGAGCCACTATATCGTGATAACTTACATTGATGTTTCTGCATTTGGCAATTTATTATTATATTATATTATTAGTATGGGATTTTTTTTAATGGGCTTTAGGTGAACTGATGAATACACCCACGCACGCACACACACACACACGCACATACACATACTCATCCACATACAAAAAAAAAAAAATATATATATATATATATATGTGTGTGTGTGTGTATATATATATATATATATATATATATATATATATATGTATATCTATATTTAAAAAATTAAAAATAATAATAAAAAAAGAGAAAAAAAACTTTTTTTAAATTTTATTTTTTTTTTAAAAGGAGAGCAATGATGATGTCGAATCGAATGAACAATACTGAGCTCTCCTTAAAAAAAAAAAAAAGGTAAAAGTGATGTTAGATGTTCATTTAACTTCAACAGTCATTTATATTTACTTTACATTGTTTTCTGCATGTCAAATTATAATTACTCTGTTTATACAGTGGACCCCATATGCATTACATTTAGTTCAGATCTTTTTCTTTTATTTTTTTCAATAATGTATAATTTTTTTTTTTTTATTCAATCTGGGGGGTTTTATCCTCCAATTCTCACCCATTTTTCATGGAAAATGCATATCAGCATTTTTTAAGAGTTTTCTGGGTTCAAGTTTTGTTTTGTTTTTCATCAACTGCAGTTCAATAGATGTTAATTACAGTATATGTGTGGTTTCGCTATTTGCTGGCCACTGTGTGCATTTAACCCCTCCTCGAGGAACAGTGAGCAGCAATTCCTTGCCGAGGAAGCAAATCCAGATTTTGTGTCAAAAAGTAGCAAAAAATTAACCTCAGAACTGGCAAATTCCACACAGAAAGACCAAAAGGTGGAATTGAACTTCTTCTTGCCATGAGAGAGAGAGAAAGAAAAAGAGAAAAAGAGAGGGAGAGAGAGAGAATTCATCAGGTAGCTGAAAGTTGAAGCACTCCCTCCTCTCCTTTTGCTTCACACAGAGCGTCTCCCTTTCTGCTCTTGCGTCAAGTTCAAGACTTTCACTTATGTACCATTATGCTATTGACAGGAATCCATTCTGCGGAGTCGTCTTCCTCTTTCATTTCCTTACCCTCCGTCAGCTGTTTCCCTTTTCTCTGTGATCTAGATGTTGGACCAGACCAAGAGGGAAAAGACTAAAGGAATAAAAATGAGGAAATGTAAAAGTAAAAGGTCAGACGGCAATGCTAGTTTACTGAAAAAATGACTTGTCTCTGTCATCCTGCAAGCTTTATTCCTTCCTTCTTTCTCTTCCTTTCCCCTTCATTGTGTTCACTCTTCACATTCACATCAATGAACAGAACATCAAAAGGGTCTGAGTTGGATGAGGAGTGACAGTGTTTGCTATTGGTATGCGGGCGCACATCTGCTCCAAAGTGTGAGTCGAAAGGCCTCCACTAAGTGTTTGTCAAGAATTAAAGACACTGTTCTCCGACGATCTCTGAACTCTTCCTTCATCTCCTTCTCCTTCCAACCCTCCCTCCACTTTTGAACTTGACTGTATTGTTTCGCTTAGTAGGCCTACTATGTGAACCGCCACAGCAACAACAAAGGAGATTTTGTAGATGTTGTGTTTGCATAACTCAAGAACTCCTTAACCCATTCACTGCTATTGACGGCTATAGACGTCAAAAATTAATTTCAACTATTTCTATTTGTTTAACATTTTTTTCCACTTTTATTAACAAGAGTATGAAAACCTAGAAAAAATATATTGTACATTTAGAACACATATAAAATGTGTGATTAATCATGAGTTAACTATTGAAGTCATGCAATTAATTAAAAAAAAATTTATATTGCGATTTAAAAAAAAGAAAATCATTAAAAATTCAGGCAATTAAAATTTTTAATCGTAATTAATCGCATGACTTCACTAGTTAACTCACGATTAATCACAATAAAATGTACAAGAAAAAAAGGTTTTCATACTCTTGTTAACAAAAGTGGGGAAAAAATGTTAAACTAATAGAAATAGTTTAAATTATTTTTTTACGTTAATAGCCGTCAACGGCAGTGAATGAATAAAAAAAAAAAAAAAAGATGATTAAAAATTAGGGGCGTCAGGCGATTACAATTTTTTATCGTAATTAATGTCATGACTTCAATAGTTAACTCACGATTAATCACATTTTTATATGTGCTCTAAATGTACATTTAAAAAAAATTCTGTGTTTTCATACTCTTGTAAAAAAAACAAATGTTAAACTAATAGAAATAGTTCAAATGTATTTTCGACGGCTATAGCCGTCAATGGCAGTGAATGAGTTAAGCAATGTCCAAAAACTTTGTGTTGTGATGCTTTACAACAATATTTATGATTTCATATGCATCTTGCCGATGAACAAATGTAACAGATTCTTAATGTCATTTCGCTTTAAATTTTAATTGTGATCAGCTTGACTTGAGTATTTTGTTCAGGACTCTCAACTACTTCAGCCTAATTTCCACAGACGAGTAAAGTACAACTCACATGTATTGAAGCAGTCACAAACGATTCCATTAACTCTTTGCACTTCATTTCCACAAGACCTGGCTAAAGTCAGGCTTTATTGACCCTCATCATCACCGTCCGCTTACCTCACATGTGCATATGAGGGCATGTGAGGGGAAAAACACATTTCTAACAGGGTTGCACTCGAGGCCTAGAAACAATGAGCAGCAATTTCTTTGAAGTCCAACCCAATGTTCTATAGGGCGGAACTGTTAATCACTGATAACCGAGCGGCATCTCATCTCCCCCTCCTCTCTCCCTCTCCTCCATTGTCACCCTCCTCCTTCTGTCTCTTCACCTCATACTTCTCCACTTTTTTTTTTTTTACCCCTTATTCTCTCACTCTTCTCATTGAGTCAATTCTCACAAGAGTCAGAATCCTGTGTTTGTGTTGCTCTGGTAGGTGCTCTGAATGGTGAGGCAGTGAGGCTTGTGGTGCCAGAAAAAATGACTGGAGTTGATTTTGGCGGAGAACGCTGGTAATTCTCTTAAAACCAACAAAGCCGTTCCATTAGCCCCCCGCTGGTGTGCTGGAAAACAGACGCTGTGGCGCTCCCAAAACACAAGAGCACAACTAAACATGCCAGAAATGCACACACACACACGCTTCAGAGATATGCCTATATTGCGTGAACAGATGCGCACACATTTTAGACCATTTTCAAACACTACAGAGACCTCGGCATCGGCTCGATACAAATGATAGTCCTACTGTGGTACACTGTTAAAAAAGAAAAAACAAAAAGAAGTAATAATTATTTGGAAAAAAAAATAGCATCTTTTTTCCACTCAGAAATTCTAAGCAAATTTTACAAGGAGAGTTTTGAGTACATTTTACCAGCTTATTAATAACTCTTTGACTGCCAGACGTTTTCAGAAAAGGGATGCCGTGGGTGCCAGCCGATTTAAGCATTTTTGACTGATCTTTCAAGGTCCACAGAAAATTATGTGTTTGGACTATGGAAACACACATACTACCAAATGAAAGATTGGACTCTCATCTTTCATCAGAAAAAAAAGTTTGTTTCTACCTTATTCCGTTAGTTTCACCTCTGTTTTGAAAAAAAAACGTATTTTAACGTCTTTGGCTCTCCTCCATAGGATTTTACTAAACGTTATTTAACGTTTTTGGCAGTCAAAGAGTTAAAGAAAGAAAGAAAGAAAGAAAGAAGGAAAGCTACTCTACCACCTGTGCCATGCCGCTCCTGCTGTATGTTAGTATATTGATGGTGATAGGAGGAATCCTTGTACCTCCAAGACACATTTTTGGTCTCATTTTGAACACACCAGTAATGCAGTATAGTGGCAACTGACAAACAGCAAGAGTGGCATGGCTCAGTTGATAGAGTGGCTCTGAGTTAGTTCCTCAACCTTTGAGTAACTTAAAAAAAAAAAAAAAAAACACTTAAAATGTACGCAAAACTCTCCTTGTAAAATTTTATTAGAATTTCTGAGTGAAAAAAACGTTACTCTTTTTTTTTACAGTGTATATGAGCCCACTGTATGTCAGAACCATTGCTTTGCAAACGTGCAAACTGAAAAAAAATGGCTAAATGACAACAACTGAAAATCTACCCTGACCTGTGTGTCTTTTGCCATATTAGACTAAGAATTTTTGAACACCAGAAGGAAAGTTCAGGCGCAGGGAGTAAAAGTATGATGTCAGAAAAATAAATATTCAAGCAAAGTACAGATACAAATCTACAAAAGTACAGTAAAGTTTGTTCTTTGTTCCTTCCCATTAATTGACTTTAGAAATTTAAAAGCCAATCCATCCATCCATCCATTTTCTAAACCGCTTTTCCTCACAAGGGTCGCGGGGGTTGCTGGAGCCTATCCCAGCTGGCTTCGGGCAGTAGGCGGGGTACACCCTGAACTGGTTGCCAGCCAATCGCAGGGCACACAGAGACGAACAACCACACTCACAATCACACCTAGGGACAATTTGGGGTGTTCAATTAACCTGCCATACATGTCTTTGGAATGTGGGAGGAAACCGGAGCACCCGGAGAAAACCCACGCAAGCACGGGGAGAACATGCAAACTCCACCCAGGAAGGAAGCCCGGACTCGATCTCACGTCCTCTGCACTGGGAGGCGGACGTGCTAACCAGTCAGCCACCGTGCCGCCTCAAAAGCCAATATTAGTCAATAATAATAATAATAATTAATGTAATTTTTTTTAGCGTCTTTCAAGACACCCAAATTCAAATTTGAGCAGAAAAAAGGAATGTGAATAAAATAATTGCACATTTTTTGCAAATCCCATTTCTACATCGCTAAAAGTCTGAACACTCCTGATGTTGTTGCTGAAGTTAGCTTAATAAAGTGTCTTGCGACATTTCAATTGGCTCTGTGGCACACAGAGGGGAAAAAAAACAAGCTGGCAAACAGAATAAGCGAATGACAGAGTGGCAGTCCGACACACCAACAGTCGATTTGAGCTCTGTGACGTCGCGCTGTGGGATACGCACAAGCACACGCGCGTACCAGTTGGGATATCCAGACCTGCCACTGAACAGGATTACCTCTGTCATGGGACAACTGGTATCCCCTCATCAGCCCGTTAACACACACACATACTCATTGCACACACACCACATGCTAATGCTTCACTGGGCAAGCAGATAAGAATGTGTGTGAATGTGTGTGCGCGCAGACAAGTCTCTGATGGCAAGGATTAGAGACTCTTGACTCTCTCAGCGACGAACTAACCGGCGGCAACATGCTCGCTGCACATGCAAACACAAACAGGAGGTGTGGTGTGTGTGTGTGTGAACTGGAGAAGAATATGGATTGATGCAGTTATGTCTCAGACCCACCTCTTCCATATAGGAACATATTTTTTTTTTATTACCGCTCTCACACGCTATAATTCACTTACGATCCTTATTTAAACACACTTTTTGTGTGTGTATTGATGATGTCATGAACGTCATTGTGCGTCATGCTAATTAAGCCTTTTCCTCCTCGCAGCTTACAAAGCTGAATTTGAAAACGATGAATTTTGTTAGGAGAACAATGCTTTGTAGTCAGGGAAACATTCTTAAATTTTTGGAAAAAACTTGGTAGTCACTCGTTATCTAAAATGGCCGCTACATTTTAAGATTGTACTGTTTTGAAGTTTTACTATACAAACGTTATTTTCTTTTTGACATTTAATGATAGGTATGAATGTCAACATGAGACTTAGCACAATACCTGTACTCTATTGACAACATCTACGTTTCTCCTTAGATCTTAAGTCACTTGGACTTTCCCATTGTTGAGTATTGGGCAATTCAATGATTTTTTTTTTTTAAATCAGGCAAATACATACTGCTAGCTCAAGTCAGTCTTCTTCTTCTTCTTCGTATTATTATTATTATTATCATCATTATTATCATTATCATTATTATTATTATTTACAATCAAAGAAACTCAAGATGCTAATTAGCGAACCACCAGGCTTCCCCCATCTTGTCACCCTCTGTTGGTCGTCGCTAGTTTTCGTGTTTCTCGGACGGGTTGTGATTGTGAAAACAAATTCCTTATGAATCTGATTCAGATACCGATCATTATCTCATCTCATCTCAACTTTATTTATAAAGCACTTTAAAACAACCATTGCTGCATACAAAGTGCTGTGCGGGGTAAAAATCAGTCATGCAAATAAAGATAGGTAAAACTAAAAAAAAAATAAAATGATTAAAAGTAGGTAAGTAAATAGCGGTAAGTAAACAAAATAAATACTAATAATGAATAACACAAAATAGACACCATGAAATACTAAAACACTGCCATGTCTCATGCTGAGTCAAAAGTCATCAAATTAAAGATGTGTTAGATGAGTTTAAAAGTGGAAAAAGAGGGAGCTTGCCAAACATTTAACGGATTTTAACGAGTAGGGCTTGGCCAGGTCAATTTAAAACATTTTCAAACGTTTAGCACCACAACGTTTTTGACAACGGAGCAGATGAATCAGAATAAAAAAAAATTACCTTGGAGATTCAGTATATAAATTCTATTCCCACATATCAACAAATCTGAGTTCAACCGGCATACGAAACAGATTTTGTTTAACCATAGAATTGTATCAGCCATGCTTGTATAAATGAAAACAATATCAGCCAGTACGCCTCTCACAGCAGAGACAGAAAATGAGACAGAGCAGGAGACCAATGCAAGGATAGGAAAATAGAAACGGGAATAACATGTCAGAGAGGACAAGACAAATGTTAGAGAAAGGGAGAAGGAGCACTTAACCCCTGGTTAGTGGGGTCAGTTCCCAGTGGTAGTGGGGGAAGAAGGTCTTGCACACACCCACACACCGAAGCATATTAACACACATTGCCTCTACTGGACAACCAAAATCACCAACAAACTTACCTTACCCGATCATTCTTATGTCATAAATTAATGTTTGTTTAGCGTTGGGTTACACAGAAAAAAATGTAAATATTTTTTTTTTAAATTGAGACCCCAAATATAGTGTGATGCACTCTAGATGACCAACATCGAGTAATCAGAAGGAAAAAATGCATTATTCAAAAAACTGTTGTCAACTTGGGGACGCCATCCTCATAGTCAACACTGTTATAATATACAATATGTGACTTTGAGAGATGTGTAGGTTTTCGAATTTGGGGCCTGGGCTGGTGAGTGACGTGGGTGTCAGCGAATGAGCGTGTACAATTGGTTGTTGTGTGTTCACGTTAGCTAGCAGCTGGCTCTTAACTGGCTAATCATTATGCATGTTGAGCGCCTGAACATCACTTGTGGATGGAGCAGCTCATGTATAAATATATTTATTAAGTGTGTATTTTGTTACCGCTTGTTCAATAAAGCCATTGGAAGCGCACCGTTAGCTGTGTTTATACTTGACAATGCGTTTGTTCTCACTAGTAGCAAATACTGGTGCTTTGTGTTGTCAGTGACGGTCTTACTTTAAGGTATTGGGTACTCACGGTGGCTGCCGATACAACCCGCGATACTTAAAGAAAAGAAAATCGGACCTTGAGTAAATTTTCTTCAGTAGTACTTGCCGCCATACTGCGGCAGTTAGACAAATTGGCAAATCATCATCTGCGTCAGAAAGAAAGGAAACTTTATGTATCAAAAGTATCCCGTGAGTACTCATACTGGTATTGGCTGGAAAAAAAAAGTGGTATTGGACATCCCTAATAATTTGTGTGCGGGTTGTGTTTAATCAAATAGAAAGTGTGAAAACAATGAGACAGACAATTGGAGCAGGTGGGCAGAAAACCCTGAAATAGGGAGCAAGTGAGTGCAACTTAAAGTGCGGAGAAAAAAAAAAGACAGCGAGAAAGAGCGAGAGCATCAATTATTTAGCCGAGGTAACATGAAGCTTCCTTGGATCAGGCAAACCGCTGTTTGGTCCCCAGAGAGGAGAGAGAATGAATCAGGTTGAATTTATTAGAGACTGTGTGTGCGCGTGTGTGTGTGTGTGTGAATACAACTCAGGCACCCACCTTGGTTTCTGCTATTACGACACACACACACACACACACACCGACGCATGCACACTCACACATCCTGAGAATCCCAAGCCTGTTTCTAGTTTCATTAATAAAACAGCAGCTCTTTATATGTGCTCTTCCCCTCTCTGTCTTGCCTTTCATCCTCTGTTTGTTCACACACACAGAGGGATTTCACTTATGTGTGTGCGTGTAACCTCCGACTGGGATTTGGGGATGGCCCGACTGTTTGTTCATCAGTCTGACAATAGTTGGCCTCGCTGCGGTACATATAAAATGTGATCTCTCTTTCATTGCAAGTAATGGGGGATGCCACTCAACACAGGGTTTTCTATTAAATGTTCCCCATGGATATTAATAATATAACCCAATGTTGGTTTGTATATTTTACTATCAACAACATTTCGCCATTTCATTTGTCTGTTTAGTCATTTTTCACCGTGTTTCTTGACTCTATGAGGAAGTAAACCTAAATAAAACCGTATTGATGTCCACCTGTGTGCGTATAAATTTAGCGACTGTCTTCCGGCTGTGAATACATCCGGCTGACGCGGTGATTCTGTCTCCGGCACGGCAGTTGCATCTTATCTGCACCACCATGACGTCGACGTGTGTTTGCATGCATCATATCTGGAAGAGGAATCTTAACAACACTTTTTCACATTAGAAAGCAGGAAACGTCAGAATGCTATTGTAAGAGATCCACTTCCTGTCCGATAAACAAAAAAATCCATCTCGCACGCGCGTACGCCGACAGGAAGAAATCCTGACAAGCAGAATTTGCTCTGCGTGTGTCTGTGTTTTCCGCCATCACTCCCATCAGTCTCGGTTTCCCCGTCTTTCTCTAATAAGCAGAAGTTTGCAGCTGAGGGCAGATGGGGCAGCGCCGATGAGAGACAAGACAGGCATCCACACGACATCAAGAAAGAAAGAGAAGAAGCAGAGAGAAAGTGCACGACTGCAAAACAGACACCGGGGCCTTCAGAGTTGTTTTGTAGACGTCACACTGAAGTGTTGTTATATTGCATATGAACATGATATTAATGCGTTTAAATTAAGAGTGTCAGGCGATTAACATTTTTTATTTAATCACATGACTTCAATAGTTAACTCATGATGGATCACAAATTTTATGTCTGTTCTAAATGTACAATAAAGTTTTTATCCTTTTGTAAACGTAAAAGTGGAAAAAAATGTTAAACTAATAGAAATATGGCTGCATCTTTTAGTCACTGATACAGTAATTTCAAAATAATTCATAAAATTGAGTTAAAATTAAAAAGACGTACTGCAGTGTAAAAAAAAACGAGCGTGATATTGGTTGGTGTTGAGGTCATTTTTCTGCCACTAGATGGCATACTTGAATTTGTAAGACCAGAGCTGTATATAGAGAGAGTCTTGCCAACTGAGAAACACGGACGCCATGTTGTTACCCTCAGCTGCAGATCAGGGCGTGCGCTCAAGCGTGCAGCGCGGATTTTTGGTGGAGACCAAATTGGCAAACACACAGGGTAGCCTCGTGCTGGCATGAAAATCAGGATCCACCGACATTTGCACATTTTGCAGAAACGACAAAAACAGAGCCCTTAATGGGAATGCATGCAATGCATCGTGTCCCTCAAGGTCCACATGCAGACGCGTGGCCACACAAATTACCTCATCATGACACCCACATAAATGCGTTACAGAGAGTGACAGGAAGGAGCGAAAAGATCATAACATAGGCAAAAAATCTATTTTAAGCAGAATAACAGAACATTTCTCAAGTACGCATTTGGAGAACTAAACGCAGGGACAGGCTCTGTCCATGGTGCTGAGAGTGTGTGAACACGAAATGACATAAAGACTAGAATCACCAATGCAAAACACAGAGAAGCATCTAAAGCAAGACATCCTTTATTGATCCCCAGAGGAAAATCTGTCCGCTTGCTGTTCCACCAGCAGCCTGTTGGTGGTCTCATGGCGTAACAAGTTGCGGTTCAAGTTCTCCATTGGAGGAAGTGAAGAAGAAACATGCTTCTTTCCCATTGGCATCAAGGAAGGCCAGAATCGTACTCATTCTTGTTACACATTTGTGTAATCTTGTGATCAAAACATGGATGGCATCACTCGCGTTGGCTGCAGCAGCTAAAGGTTGAATATAAACAAACAACTGACGTTTTCTAACATCTGTTTGTTTTGCTGGCGAGTAACTTCGAATTCCGCATGACGATTAATAATAGGTCAAAAATGACAATTAGGGCCTATATATAAAATCAAAAATATATAAAATATATATGGGTTGTATATATAATAATATAATATATATATATATATAATATAATAATATATAAAAATATAAAATCAATCTGCTTATCCTTCCTGCAGTAGCAGAAGCAATTCACAAAATGCCTGTCATGCACTGTACAGTCAAAACAAATGTCTGTGAGGTGGTTTAAATTAAGAAAAGTACTCATTTCTTTTCCAGGCTGTTTGTCTCCTATAGCTTATAAGGAAAGTAATAAATATGCATGAAGCACATGGAGTACACGGAGGTGACTACTTGACTCCATGCATTCTTGTTTCTCTCAGGTACAAAGGAAGCGAAGGAGATAGGAGAGCTATCTCGAGGGAACACGCTGTTGTGTTTTCACACTATTCACAAGCTGAAAACCAACACACTAACGATGCAGACTGCAGACAAAGTGGATTTCAACGGGCGCCATCATTAGCTTATATAAATTGTATGACAGTTCTTTCTAATACATTTGGACTTTTGACGTAAATATGCAAAGCACAGATAGCCACAAGCTTGACAATGGCAGTGAACTTGTCAACAAGCAGCAGTTTGGCTAATAACCGGTCAATTCTTAAATAATAATCAATTTTAAAAAACAGGCCACGATATACAGTAGCTTCAAACTGTTTATTGCCACTCCCAATTGAGGTTCACTGTAAAACTGAACACAAAACTAGGAGAATGATGGCTTGCGAACGTCATGTGACTAAACCCAGAAAACAGGTGAGCCGTGATTGGTCGTTACGTAAGCTTTCAGGCATGTGATGTTATTTTCAGTCAAGAGCAAGTGGGAAAATGGCCGCCCTCTGAGATGAATAAAAACAGGTGGATTCAACAACAAACATTTTTAATCAGAATGCCGTGTTAAGACTAGTGAGGGCACAAAAAACATATTGAAAATAACTTTTTTATTTGACTTCCCCTTAAAGTCTTAAAAAAATTATGATTTTTATATGTTTATTGTTTAAAAGGTTAGATGGTATAATTAATTAATTCATTCACTGCCATTGACGACTATAGATGTCAAAAATTTATTTTAACTATTTCTATTGGTATTAAAAAAAATCCCACTTTTATTAACAAGAGTATGAAAATATATAAAAGATTTTATTGTACATTTAGAACAGATATAACATTTTTGATTAATTTTGAGTTAACTAGTGAAGTCATGCGATTAATTATGATTACAAATGTCAATTGCCTGATGCCCCAAATTTTTTATAATGTTTTCTTTTTTTTAATTCATTCATTACCATTGACGGCTATGAACGTCAAAAATTCATTTGAACTATTTCTATTAGTTTAACATATTTTTCCACTTTTGTTAACAAGAGTATGAAAACCTATCTTTTTTTTTATTGTACATTTAGAACAGATGTAAAATTTGTAATTAATCGTAAGTTAACTAGTGAAGTCATGCGATTAATTACAATTAAAAATGTTAATCGCCTGTCGCCCCAATTTTTTTGTATTTTTTTTAATGAATTTATGGCAGTGAATGAGGTAATAACAATTGATCAAAATGACCCCGTAATCATCAAAACTTTAACAATAAGGACATTTTTATTTTTGATAATGTAAAAAATGCATATGTATATGTAAAAGTATGACAATATATGCATAAGGCACACTGTTCAATGTGTTCACTATTAATAATTACTATAATAACCTTTTGTTATTAATAATCAAGATATATTAGCTGTAAACTAGCAGTTTTTTTTGTTTACTATGCATACCTACTGTTTATTGTGTAAAGGATGTTAAAAGGGGTAGGACCTGATAAGGTTATGCTTCTTCCTACTCCTTTTTGAACATGTATGTGTAAATGTGTAGCTCATGATTGGGTGAAACACTGAAACTTTCTCATGTTGCTTTCGTTGCTTTAATGTTGTGTTTGTTGTTTTATTTGTTTTGTATATTTTGTCTTTACACATGTACTTTTATAAGCAGTCTGTTTTTTCCTTTATATACATGTTTAAAAAATAAAAATATAAGAAAAATAACAAAAGCTAAAGAGCATGACAACTTAGTAAATAAGTGTTTTTCAACTGACCATTTATCATACAGATTTTTTGATATGCATTCTTCCAGTTAGACAAATTGTCAAGCCAATGATGAATTAAATTTCTTAAATTAGTCTCGACAATCAAAAGCAAAGATGAACTGCCTTGGAGAAAATAATACGTAAAAAAAAAAAAAAAAGCATGAGAGGTGGCTGAGATGAGGGGAAGAAAAAAAGAGAGCAGGAAGAGGTACAGCGGGGATTTAGGGAGAGGGAGAGCGCGGAAGGGAACGAGGGAAGACGAGGGAGGTGAGCGGGGTCAGACGGCGGAAGGAAGCTAAGGTTTTTATTTCCTGCTGAGGTGGGACCTCGCATTTACCCCTGAGGTCATTGGTCAGAGGCAGGAGGGTGGCTGGGGGCGCTGGGAAAGTGGGGGGGATATATCTCAATCGTGAAGAAGAGAAAATATCTTTACAGCAAACACAAGAAGACGAGACAAGTAATGGGAAGAGAAATAAGTGGGAGACCTAGTTTCAGTCAGGGGGGGAATGTGTAAAGGTGGAAAGGTTGCGGGAGGTGGAGGAGGTGATCGTACTCAAGGGAGAGGGGACACAACACACACAAACACTCAAATTGTATATATGAAATGCACATAAAATAACACCATATACACTAAAACTGCATTTCTAGTATGCTGTTTGGACAGATGTGTCTGTAACAAGGGGTATAACAAAAAAAAAAATCGGTTTTGTTTTAAAAGATGTGAGTGCGTCAACTCAAACCAAACCGGATCATTCCACTTTAAATTATATCAAGATATGTATCAATGGAGAGATGTAACTTTGAAGGAAATGCAACTTTTACAGTAACTCACTGACAATTCCATTCATATTGTACTATGACAACAAGAAATTAATTTGAATCACCCTTTCAAAGTGAACCATACCATTTTGAATCCAATTGTAATCCCACTGACTAAAAGGGAATTCAATCGTTTTACTTTGAAATGAACCATCCTCGAATTGTATTGCGCCCCACGTATCGAGATGTGTATCGAAACGTTACTGTGACGAACAAAAATATGTACCACTCTTTTTTAGGGAGAAAAAAAAAGAGGAAGTTTTGATGACCACTTGGGCCTACTATACTAGTGTGTATGGTGCACAATAAATTCTGTAAAGTAAATTTGACTCTATTTGGAGTGGGAGCAAATAGACACCGTTTTAGAGTAGGCTAATTGTTACACTTGGAAAATAATAAAATAAGGAATTGAAAAAAAGTCACTCAAGGGTTGAGGAATGAACTCACGACCTTCAGTTTGGGGCACTGCCCCTCCTACTGTTTGCTTATCCCCAAGAGACCATAAACAATGTTTTGGTCTATATACTAAACAACTATTTGGTCCCACTCTAGAGTTAGGAACGAGCGATATACTGGGGCTGCGTGGCTCAGGGAGTAGATAGTCTGTCTCCCAAGCTAAAGGTCGTGAGTTTGTTCCTCAACCGATGAGCGACTTTTATTTTATTCCATCCATCCATCCATTTTCTTGACCGCTTTTCCTCACAAGGGTCGCAGGGGGTGCTGGAGCCTATCCCAGCTGGCTTCGGGCAGTAGGCGGGGTACACCCTGAACTGGTTGCCAGCCAATCGCAGGGCACACAGAGACGAACAACCATACTCACAATCACAACTATGGACAATTTGGAGTGTTCAATTAACCTGCCATGCATGTCTTTGGAATGTGGGAGGAAACCGGAGTACCCGGTGAAAACCCACGCAAGCACGGGGAGAACATGCAAACTCCACCCAGGAAGGCCGAAGCCCGGACTTGATCTCACGTCCTCTGCACTGCGAGGCGGACGTGCTAACCAGTCAGCCACCGTGCTGCCTCTTTTATTTTATTTAATTTTTTCAATTTTTAACTTTACTTTTCCAATTGTAAATATTACTCTAAAACTGAGTCTATTTGGTCCCACTCTAAATAGAGTGAAATTTACTCTACAGATTTTACTGTGTGGTACTTGGAGAGTTAAGTTATTTTGGAGGTGGTGCAAAAGCTTGTGAACCATCTCTTTCGTCTTACCAAGATAGTGTGAATAGTTTAAAATTAAGCTTCCAACTTTTGTGGTAACAATTTGAGACTGTCTTAAGAATAAAATAGAACCACGTTTCTATTTTATTCTTAAGACAGTCATTCACACGTCCCAGTACGTACGGGACATCTGTATGACAGAATATGATTCAGTCAGCTAAAAATATGAATGGCCTTTCAGCTCAGCCAGCCACATGGATTAACAACTCTTCCATATTTTCCACTGGGCTCAAACTCTGTGGAGTGCACTCTTTAACACACACGCAAACATTATGAGCACGTTGACCCACACTGGTGGAGAGACTTTGTACGTGAAAGTGGTCAAATGCAGCTGAAAATGGCCCCTGGGGACTCCAGCATCTCGTGGAACATCTCGCCTGTTCTGATGCCAAACAGCAAGGTTAAAGTTCACATTTTGCAGTGGAAAATGTGTCCTCCTTTTCTTCTTGGATGTTGTTCATTGCTAAATTAAAAGGTCCTCGCTGTTGGCTTAACAATATGATAATGGATCACAAGGAAGCATGAATCTATGCCACCGATGAGGAAATTCCATGTAAAAGCTTATCTATCTTTAGTAATTCCATGAAAAGAGCGCTGAGGGGCAAAACATGCTGTCCCCCTGCTAATGAAGCTTTCAGCCCTGTGCCACATCCCCACAATGACAGCTGGCAGGGGAGGGGCAGGAACTACATGCCATGAAATAAGAGGGGGTAAAAATTGATTAGCAATTTTCATTTGCGGCAAGCTAAACAAAGGAGCTCCGCCGGCGTACGCTCTCGGGTCAGGGTAGAAAGTGATCTTTGGAGACCTCAAGGCATCTATTGTTTAGTTAGAGAGGATGTGGCGTCGAGGGGATTTTGTGGAAGGGCAACGGGGATTGCGAATAGGAGGGCTGAGGTGAGAAGCTAGTGACAAAAGGGCAAATTGGAGAGACGGTAAGGACGGGAAAAGACAAGAGTGACAAAATGGCAGGTGGGGGGCGATAATTGAAAAGGCCTGGATGACAAAATTGTAAAGAGCGGAAGGTGTGGAAATAGATGCATTACGTGTGCAGTCCTGTGGCAAAACCACGTTGCTGAAGTGTTCTTGAAGATCTTTTTGGACACGGCCGAGAGCCCGTATCCCAATGAGGGACGAACATTTGCAAATGTTGGTGGAGTTAGTGAATCTGCACTCCCATCAGAGTTCATCAGGGTTCATTCAAGGTTCACAAACGTTCGCTAAATGGATCATTTCAAACATGTTCAAAATGTCCTTTTAGCCAACATTTAGCCAACATTTTCAAACTTGAACGAACCCTGACATGAAATCAACACTCGCAAGTGTCGCAAATGTTCGCCACACGGTGTGCTACGGGGCTTAAGAGTGACACCCACGCAGCTGTGTGTGCGTGGGTGTCAAAACGATGCAAAAACACATACATAAAGACGCTATAATTCATGCAAAACAACTAGAAAACTAGCAGCTGTTAAATGAACGAGAGGAGGGGGTATGAGGAAAAAAAAAATCAACTTTTAAGCAAAACACTAAACAATTCTAAATTTAATTTTCTGCAAGATTAAACACAATAATGACTAGCTTTATAAAAACCCATAACTAATGGCTTCCAATGAGCTAATCTATAGGCATTGATCTGCCGGGTATCTCACAGACTTGAGCTGCAAAGTGCATAAATGAAAGACAAAAGAAGGGTGGATGGATGAGAGGAGGGAGGGAGGGTAAATACAAAACGCAAACAACTACATTGAGGGAACAAAAACAAGCATATTTTCGGGATAATTACACAACGGACATTATGCTTGTGAATGTACATAGATAGGAACGAATATGATTACAAACTAAACTGCTTATGGTTTTATGAATTTCTTATTCAGGAGGGATAGAGTGAAATGAAACAATCGGACGGAATCTTAAAAGCAGAGAGGGTTTCTTGTGTTAATCCCTATGGATTAAGCTTCTAAATACTCCTATTGGAGACAATTAATTCATGCATATATCACTCCCCGGCTCTTTTCATGTCATTTAAGATGATGGAGGGTGACTTCCTAGGAACTCAGAGGGTGGTTGGATACGTATATCGACATTAATGCACACCGCACTTTCACGACGGGATCTCGCGGCTACGTAAACCGTGATGCAGCATACACACACACACACACACAGAGACTTCACTGCCGATGTATACATTGAGATCTTAAAGAGCAAATGAGGTTGCGAGTGTGAGGACCGAGAGGGGCCTCTAAAAAGTTGACTGACGTATTCTGACAGCTGAATACTAATCATGAGATCAACCTCTGGCTAAATCTACAGGATCTCACCGGGGCTTCTGGCTGGGAGAAGCATAAAAAGGATTAGCAGTAAATACAGCAGGCTTAAAGAGAACAGAGAGACACCAGTGGACAGTCTCAACAACTTGAAACTAAAGGTTGAGAGGAGGAACCAATGGAGAGATGAATGACAATTAACAATGCAAATGAATGGAGAAAAGTTTTGGGCTTTAACAACAGTAACACCAACTCATTCGGATGTTGCCAATTGCTTGTTCATCAACCCAAAGCAGTCAGTGGCGAAAACTGAATCCATAATAATCCAAGCAAGGTAAGAGTTTGAGAATCACGCCATCTGAAAGGTCATGTCAGGTGTTGTCCACTGTCATCTTACAATACATATTTTACACCAGGGGTTCCCCACTGCTGGGCACCCGAGTGAGACTCAGCATTTGAGGGCCAAGAAAACCCATTAATTAGCACTCAAACATCTTCTAGTTTGGATATCTTCCTTTTTAGAGCTCAGGTTTTGAAATGAACTGAAATGAACCTTAAATAACATAAATGGCCAGTAAATGTTGGTTATGCATTACTAAAATGGAGCCTTGGATTTTAAATTTCTAGTGGTGATAAAGTACCTGATTTGCTACTGCTAGATCAGGCTTCTCCAAGCTACCGATCACTCGTGGTGTAGTTTGAGTAGCTTGCGGACAGATCGCTAAGGCTAACTTCAAAATAAAGTAAACGGCAAAGCATATAGGCTTAGTAGACTTTTACTTTGAAGTTGGATCTTGTCGTGGCCTGATGGCTAGCTTGACTTCCCTTTTCGAAGTTTAGGATTTCTTTATCATATTATTGACATTATATAGTTGCGACAAACATCAAAACAATGCTATCCCAAACTTAAATTAAATCGCTAATATAGGACGCTAAGAAACCGCAGGTTAAATACGCCGTCGGTGCATGACACGGCACAAATCTCCGACGTTAGTGGCAGCTCGCTGTTTGCATTAGTAACGGGTGATTGGCTGGTAACATAATGGCGCTTTTCCACCGGACCGGTTCTACACCGACGCGGCATTTTTTGCCTCCCTGCTTGACACTCAGCATTAAGGGTTGGAATTTTGGGGTTAGATCACCAAATTCCCGAGCACAATCCCTGCTGCTCACCGCTTCCCTCAGGGGATGGGTCAAATGCGGAGAACGAATTTCGCCCCACTTAGTTGGGTGTGACAATCAGTGGTACAGACGCTCCCCTACTTACGAACATTCGAGTTACGAACAACGGTACATACGAACATTTCTGCGCGTACAGTATGTCGAAAAATGTTCGGAAAGAGATGCTGTAAGTTAGATTTTGTATTGCGCGTAGTGCTTCTTTCCGCCGCTAATACCGACGCTTGGCGCTGTGAGAGCTCATTGGAGGCTCAGCAACGTGTCGAGGAGGAGGAGGAAGAAAACGCCGGTCCCCATGAAGCAGGAAATAACTTTTGAAGCCGATTCCAGCGACGACGAAGAATCTCTCATGATATAAAATCCTCCTCTTCCTCCTCCATCATCTCCTTAAGCATCGAGTACATCTTCCAAAAGTAAGTTAAACTTCATTTTATTTATCTTATTACGTACATGTACATACTGTGTGTGTGTGTCTCGCTCTCTTTCTTTAACATACGTAGTACAGTACAGTACTGTACGTATTCTCTCCATTTTATTACGTTTTTTTCAGTACAAACCAATGCAGGTTACTTGTACAAGCCTTAAACATACTTATATAAACCTTCAATATACTTATATAGGCTAAACATAAATTATAATACAAAATATAGCACTGAAGAAACTTACAAACAAATTCACCTTACGAACGATCGTCCGGAACGTAACTCGTTCGTAAGGTGGGGAGCGTCTGTACTTTAACTTTTGTACAGTTTTTTTGTACATGCTAACGTATGCATTTTGTGACCACTGTTCTTTAAATGTAAGGCAAATACAAAAAAAATGGCTATAAAATAAATGTGAAACATGAGTAGCTCGCTTCTGTTTTGCTTTTCTAAAAGTAGCTTGCGGTGGAAAAAAGGTTGGAAACCCCTGTTCTAGATTTGTGTTCAGCGGTACGCCAAAACAGTTCAAAAAAAAAAATGTCCACTATGGAAACAATTGAGGATTTACACACTGCACAGCATTAGAATCTGCCGCTACAAGTTGAAATCACTCACCCTCACGTTTCATCTCCCTTTCTCTGTGATGCAAGCTCTGTTCCATCCTTATTGTCCAAAGTTCTTTAATAACAGACACCCTGCACTTTAATCTGACTGACACTGGTCCCACAGTTGGCCGACAAAGCTCACAAACTAACCAGTGACATGCTTGAATTATTGAGCGTCTGACCTCAATTGGTTGGCTGGAGCAGGCTAAAGTACACGGTGCTTACACGGGCTACTACGTACTGCACAGTCAAAACACGCTCACCCTGCAGACACGGCTTTATAAAGTCTATAAATAAACTGTAGCCTGTCATCTCTGAGAGATTGCAATGCAAATTCATAAATAAAATGAAACAATACTATATTAAAAGACTGATTGGACACCTGAATAAGCTTTTTCTGCCATGAAAGAAAACTGAAATATAGTCACAGACATGCTATCTATGTACACAACGTGCTATAATTTGAACTCTAAATATATTTGCTGAGTCTGTCGTACTTGTCCCGCCACCAATGATCAAACAAACTGGACACATGATTCCCACAAGGCCTCATATGACACGGTGCATCCTGGGGATTTTTTGGATAGGGTGTGATGGCATCCGCACTCGCCGATGCATTCCCACTGGCCGGACATCAGAGTCCGTGTGAAAGGAGAGAATGTTTCGTTTGCCTGCCAAATGTCATGATGTCAGCCATTTGGCATTCCATGCAGTAATCTTCCGCTGTAATGACATATATCTCTTAAACGCTTTCTGAAATATGAGTAACACGTTGGCTCTTGTTATACAGTATGTTCATGAGTGTAACCCGACTGGTTCTATGGCATGCTGTGTGGATTATGTCTGATGATTGGTTACAAATAGTTCAGTGGGACAAGTTGTCTTGAAAACCTCATCCGGCACGGACACATCCCTTTAACTACAAGACAAATGCATTCTCCCTTATTTTACTTATGAGCTTCAGAAACAGTTACCGGTAAAAGTGTGATATGATTTCCGTTTACCATTGTACTGTTACAGCCAAGTCTATCAACCTCAAAATAAAACAGCAAAAGAAAGAAATGGGGCAAAAGACACCAAAAAAAAAAGCATAAAGTACCTTAAAATCACAATTTGTTCTCACATGAATATATTGCAGCCGCATTTTTATTTAATTTTTTACAAAAGTTATTCCATTGGTTTTCAGTTAACTACGACGGTACTAGACATCATTAGCCTTAAAGATAATTGCCTTAGTCTCTATCAAAACACCAATAAAAACTAACAATGTGCTTGCTAAAAAAATAATAATAATTGTTTGTGTAGATCATCCGGATATTGGTAGTCCACAATGGTAAAGTTGAAGCACCTACATAAATATAAACAAAAATAAAAATAAAAAAGACTTGGGCAATTATGCTATTAGGCTAATGATATGTAAATTACCCTTATAAAATGTACCTTGTGATTTGGCATCGCATACAGACTTGACTACTCCATTTACCCCCAAAAATATTTCTCAATTAAATAAATTGGGAATAAATAGCGGAGTATAACATCTTATACTGATGTTATGGATAAAGTTCAGAAGTTTGTGTGACTTTAAGATATGTTTGGACAAACTGTACAACTTCAGGGACGTTCCACTTTAGATCTGTGAAATTTTTCCCTTTAAATGTCTGCCATGTGTTTTTTTGCCACAGTCCTTGCAATTGTTCCAAATGTAGTGCTTAACTTTTTGAAACATTTTCTACAATCAATTGACTTTTGAATATATGGAGTACGGGCCTTGTGTCTTTTTTGTCCACTTTTGTTTTGTTTTTTTAAATGTGTCACAATCTTCAGCATCTCACACTGGCAGATAACAGCGATGATCAGCAGCCAAACACACCAGTTTGGCATGTCGGAGCGTGAGTACTAAAAAAGACACACACACACATGCGCACACAACACACACACGCTTCTCACAGAGATGCATGTTACTCACTCAGTCCGGCTCTCTTCAAAGAGTTGTGGTGCACTTCTCAAGGACGCGGCTGTCTCACATCTCTCGTCTCTTGTCACTGTGGCATAATTTGTCTGTCCCGCATTCTTATTTGCGTCGCAGCTACAGAACGCTGCCGTCCTCCTCCTCTTTCCCGGATAGCAGCTGAGAGGCAGCGCTCATTCTGCAACGCCATGGGGCAAGGCAGCGCTCTTTCCTCAAGTGTCTGGTAGTACGAGAAGGAGGAAGTGAGACGCTGAGAGGGAGGGAGAAAAAGGAGGCGCTGGACCTACTGACCACATGGATGGACCACGGCAGAGTCTCTGAAGAAAGCCGGACAAAGTCGCTACAGGGAAAAAAAACCGGAGAAGCGTTTTACAATTTGTAGTGTGCGTCTGATAGAAAATACATTAATGGTCACACTTGAGTGGGAAAGAACATGAGTGTTGTGGTTCACAAAGAGACTGGTAAGACTGGTCATTAAGATTTGTTGTAAAAAGGGAGGACATTTCAGTCACTCAATCTTACCATTTATTGTACCAGAAAACGAAACCCGTTGCGATAGAGGTCTCTTTTCCAAGCGTGATGTGAACAATGTGGAGCACAATTCACGTCATAACAATAACAATTAGTGATTTGATGTAGTATGGTTAAGAAAATAGGCCACATATAAGGTGGAAAAATTTGTAAATTATTTTTATTTTATTCTTTTTTTTTTTACTTAACTTTTTTATTTTTTTTATTCACAAAATTTAAACGGGTGTGTAGACTATTTATATTCACTGCACTGTATATGCATCTTTCCTTTAAGGCAGAGTTCACCAATTCCGGTTCTTGAGGTCCGGAGTCCTGCAGGTTTTAGATGTTTCCGCTTACCAACACACCTGTACTAAAGATCAGGATTGTTATCAGGCATGCTGATGAGCTGATTATATGAGTCAGGTGTGCTAGTGGGCGGAAACATCTAAAACCTGCAGGACTCTGGACCTCGGGGCCGGAATTGGTGAACCCTGCTTTAAGGCAATATGATTGACTTCTTGCTGAGATGATTAAACAAGTGGGGTCTTAGTAAATTTAATAAAGTTCTAAGTAAATAACAAGAGGCCAGCCACATTTTTCTGTCCTTATGGGCTGAGCAGAGATGGGAGGGGTGGGGCAGTTACAAACACCAGGGACAGAGAGTGAGGAGTGGAGGGAGACGAGAGAGAACAAATGTGCTAACTCCAGCATACTTTACACGGATGCCTTTTTGCTATGTCAACTAATGTGCATTGTCCTAAAAAACAAAACAAAACAAAAAAACATGATGCCAGCAGGTAATAGTTAGCCCCAATGACAACATGAGTAGCCCACATGTCTGTTCTAAAAAAAAAAAAAATGTATTTATTTCAATTTAACATGATACACATTACCTAATGTACCAAATATTCTATATTTTATTTTAAAATAAAATAGATTATGTTCCATGCATTAATTTGCCCAACATTTTTTTTTTAAGAAGGAAAATAAATACATTTTAGTAATTTTAACACCGTGATACCGCAAATTTTTTGCTCACAGTTATATACCGTCAAAATCTAATACTGGCTCATGCCTACTCAGCGCGAGGCCGTTCCTTTCCCAAAGCACTCCTTGTGTGAAAGTAGGCATCACATATCACTTATTGTTCAACTCTGAACGCTTGTATCTTGCACGTATGGAGTGTAATCGTACTTTATGCGGATACTTTATGCTTTATTCACTATAGGAAGACGGAAATTATAAGGCCTAAGAATTTCTGTATCATACAGTATGAAAATATAGAGATGTAATTGATCCTCCAATATTTAGTGACACTGGATGACAATGTTGTTGCCTTCTTAGAAATTCTTTTGTCTACCCGTCTTTAATGTTTTTACGTACATGCAGTAAATTATATTACATTGCCTTGCTGTTGACAGGGGCAATCCAAATACTCTCGCCTTGCCACGGGGCCAAAGGGAAGCCATGCTTATGCATTTATAAAGAAGCAACAATTGATTTGCTGTGGGAAATGCAACACATCAGCACTGGCTTATCACTCATGGGATCAATCGGCGTACTTTTAGTTACAGAGACATCACCACTTCGAGTGTTTTTTTTCTCCTTTTTTCTCACGCACAAAAAATAGTGTCAATGTCCATGTACAACTTAAAACAGTCCTGAGCAAAGTAGGGCCTATGCTCTCTAACCGGTCCTTGCAGCCTTTAAGGAAGCTAAAATAAAAGTTAAAATAAGGTAGAAAAGAAAAATGGATGTGGGCGGTACAAGTGAGCAAGGTCAACTTTACTAAATTTAGCAACTACATTTAGAAGACTTTTCTGACCCCTCAAGCAACTATTTTACAACAAAAAAATGGCAATGTCAGAAACATGATAAATTCCTGGAAATAATCATTTGGGGGTCCCGACTTGGCTAACAATTTATGCAGGGTGGGTTAATGTTCGGTGCGAAAAATTTCAGCACATTTAAAAAAAATTATATTTGCTTCATTCATTTTAATACAGCACCTGTATTATATGTGCATGGCTGCTTACAATATTGTTTAACATTTTATTTCCTAATTATAAAATACCGCATATGTATTTATACCAAACCATACATAGATTAAAAGAATACAAGTAAATGCTAAATACAAACATAGTGTAAATACATTAAATCAAGGTTGGCTTATTGGTGTGGCCCTCGACAACCATTGCAGCAAAATTAAATGCCCACCCCTGACTTAAACAGCTGTTTACTGAGTTGCCAAATGCTTCTGAAGGATGTCGATAAACATTTTCAAGATAAAGAAAAGAGAAAAAAAAAAGCCTCATAATACCTTAAAAGGATTAATTGGCATCGCTTTTTGTTGGGGGGGGGGGGGGGGGTCTTTTTTGCGGCACTTATTCCAAAAGAAGTCATAGCCTCAGCAAGGGGTGTGTAAGGAAAAAGATAATAAGACTATAAACAGACAATTAAGCAAACTACCTGTCAAAATGTCACCATTGAGTTTTTACTTGGTGTTGAAGTTAAAATAATGTCTTCTTCTTTTCACACTTTCACCTCTGCGTGAAGGATGCTTCTGTAATTTGTAAATATGAAAATGTGGCCACAAATGTCCACAAGACAAAGTTGTTTCTAAACAAAGTGTAATAGGATAAAAAAGGGGAAAAAAAGGATCTTACAGAAGAAAGAGGTTAAAAGTGAGAGTGTGGAGCAGGTAAAGATGGTGGAGGGCAAGGACAGGGGTGTAGGGTGTAACTCACTCCTGTCCCCATCACCCAGTCCTAATTTACCCGGAACAATCAATCACATGAGGAGGCAGACACTGATAGAGGACTACCGTGCAACAGGATCCACCGCACACATATACTGGGAGGCTGAGGGTTTGAATGCAACAGGATCTGTCCATTCCACACACACACCGTTTTGCTGACTTGAGAAAATAAAGTTTGTGGCTCATATCTGTAGCCTCCACACTTGACTTCTAGCAACGAGACTGTACCGTGGACCAAAGTCACCTCCACAGGTCAGGGCCCATGGGAGATAGCGGCGATAGGAGGGTGCACAGCGAGAACACAAACAGTGTCATTTTTATCTTTCATGTTTTCATAAAAATGGTGTGAGGAAGACAGTGAGGAAATGTAACCTGATTTAAGGATCATATCCATTTTAAATCTGAAGCTGAACTTCCCGCAGTGACTTATTGCGACAGTGACCAACACTGTGAATCTTAAACTCGTTTTATTATTTATGACTAATTTGACTTAAGACTAATTGAAGTAGTGCTTCATTTATCCAGTAAAACATCCCAAAGCTACCTATCTGTTTGTGTGTCGTGCCAAGAGACATCTCCATTATTTATTAGAAAAGGATGTCGCATTTAATTTAAGCCCAGAATGCTATTAATGAAAATGGAGCACGGGCAGGTTAGCAGACAAAATAAAACACAGGCATTCTCAATGAGACTTATTATCGCTTACTTTTACAGTAAAAGTTTCACTTGGGTGAAAGGAGCCAGTGGATATTTGCTTTTCGATTCAATATATTCCTTCATCAATTAATAAAGTACATCTCGCTTGAATGTTACAAGGTTTTGATGTGACAGAGGTGTGTAATTCAAAGTCATGTTTACCTCAGCACTATATGAGTCATTGAGGTTGTAAATTGATGTAAATCTTGCCTTAATTTTGCTACAGGTTTGCCAATCTCATGCCATTAAACGTATAGCCTGCATAGCACTTCCATTGATTAACAAAACGACAACAGCGTCAATGTGTCACAATGTGCACTTGAGGTCAGGGACTTATCGCCTAATTTCAACTCTTTCCCCTTCCCTCCCGCTGTCTCGCGCTCATCCATTCGCCGTTTCCACCCCCCACCTCTGTCTAAATAGGTATTGAAGTTTTTCTATTTAAGGCAGAAGCTGTTTAACTTCCTCGAGGTGGGACGTGAAAGGCAGGCAGAGGGCCATCCATCTCGCTATCCACCTCCTGACATCTTTAAACGCTATCGACACCCACGGCGAGCATTAACATGCAAAACTGCACCGCACGTTTGATTTGATTAGCTCATTGCGCGCGCTTTCTCGTGCCTTGGCCGCGCGACATTGTGGCTGCGCTGGAATGGATGGAGATATTTTCGCAAAATAACTGTCATTGTCAAGTTTTAGGGAAAGAACAGTAAAAATTAGATTTTTTTTCTTTTTTTTTTAAGTATTTTAAACATTCTCAAAATTACAGGGATGTGATTTGACCAAAGTGAAATTATCTGAAAATTTAGCCGGGGGTCTGGGGGCCGCTGGCACCCAGCTAGGTCCAGGGCAGTGCTCATGGGTTTTCCGTGTTTTTAAGTACTTTCAATGCACTCACATGACAAAGAAATAGACAAAACAACAGCATAAATTTTCAATGTATATTGAAATATCCCATATAAAATGGCAGTTTTAGTCAACTCAAAATCAGTCACATTCAAAAACATTGGACTGCCTTTGCTTTTAAAAACTATCACTGAGAATATCATCATATCTAACTAATGTGATTACTAAGTTAACACATAAATAATGTTGAAGAGTTCAAATTTCATGAACAAATAATTGTATCATGACCAAATGAAAAGTAACTCATATTAGAGCATACCACAAATGTCTTTGTTATAGCAGGAGATGTTATCTGTCGGAGTCATGTGCATAAACAATGAACTACTACTACTACAAAAAAAAAAAAAAATCGGAATTTTTTTTTTGGGGGGGAGATAAAAAAAGCGGAATTCCGCGAATTAGCGGAAAAATCACATCCCTGTAATTACACCAATTTAAAGCAACCAGAAAAAAAACATGGTTTGTTAGGTCAGTACCACATGTGTATTATCCTGGCCATTCTGAATTTGACATACAAAATTCATGGATGTTCATAACATCCTTATCGAAAGGTGAACAATTTCAGCTTTTAACTGGGATAAATTTCACTTCACTTCAGCTTGCTTTTTGTAAATATGATGTCAATATGGAAAAATAATATTGATTTTTTTTTTTCATCAAATAAACGACTTTTTCCAACACTTACAAAATGTGGACTTCTCCAAGACAACATTTTATATAGTAATAAACATCTTAATTACATTTTGTTTTTAAAATGGCCTATCCCTCAGTAAATTTAAAGGAATAATTGACTCATTGAGCCTTTTTTAGCAGTAAAAAGTTCATATTTTGTCTAGAATTTATTTGATAACTTCATTCTTTTTCATGTACAATTAATACCTTTAAAAACTATTTTTTCCACTTGCTGTCGACTGATGATGACATCACCTGTGCTGAGGAAGTAGGTAACGACCAATCACGGCTCACTTGTTTTCTAGGTTTGGTCAGCAAACTGAGCCATGATTGGTCATTACCTACTACCTCAGCACAGGTGATGTCATCTTCAGTCGACAGCAAATGGGGGGAACAATTTTTTTTAAAGGTATTAATTGTACAAGAAAAATAATGAAGTTGTCAAATAAATTTTGGAC
Organism: Vanacampus margaritifer; assembly: GCF_051991255.1. Taxonomy (NCBI): domain Eukaryota; kingdom Metazoa; phylum Chordata; class Actinopteri; order Syngnathiformes; family Syngnathidae; genus Vanacampus; species Vanacampus margaritifer. Next base: position 19,898,160 of record NC_135435.1, on the reverse strand, counting down.
AACATATTACATTTTTTTCGCTAAAAATGGCTCAATGAGTCAAGTATCCCTTTAATAAATTACACATTTTTTGGTCACTCTAATATAATTTATTTGCATTTTTTTTTCTCTTCTACTTGATACTACAGGAAGATCCTGTTCTTTCAGCTTTTGTTTCTGACTGGACCAAACATGCATTATTGTGTAGAATACTATACAAAAACATCGCTAATAAATAGGAATGGGTGAGTACCAGTATTTTTTAGAGTCATGAACTATAATTTATCATTTAAAAGAATAGAAAATTGCCATTAATTTCATGCAATTTGAAAGAAAAACGCTGTATTGGGATATGTAGGTCTTTCTTTAAAATGATCTGTATTTATTTTTTATTTTATGAATCAAAAGTGCTAGTGATATCGTTGGCTACTCAAGTGTTGAATAGTATCAGTCTGAGGACAAAAAGTGGTATTGAACACCCCTATTAAGAAACATCTAATAACATAAACAGCAAAGAATAATTTTTGATTATTTTTTTTTTTTTTAGATGTTTGGGGTGATAATTTTGACCAGATTATGCGTCTGTGACTTTAACATCAGAGAGAAGCCTAAATACTCTGCATGTATGACTGTAATTTGCCCCTTAGAAAAACACTCATGTACGAAATCATCATGTCAAAATTGCAGTCACTAATTAATATTTAAATTAAGTTATTACATGAATTGTTGTCACCAACAAGACTCCAGCTCCAGCTACATCTCCCTGCCAATACAATGCAGTGCAAAATACAACCACATTAAAAGCACAAAGTAATAAAAAAAGAAAAGAAAAAAAAAACATCTTGTTAGCTGACACCTCTCTGACAATGTCTATCGAAGATGAACACGAATATGTGCTATTCAGAGTGTGCAGGTGTACCTAATGTTTTGTCTTGTGATTGTATTTACACTAATACACAGTATGCATGCGGGCACTCCCATGTAGGCTTGTACCAGCAGAGTACTGTATCTTTGCTGCCACCTAATGCAGCTCTCACACACTCTTGTCTCTTTTGTCTCCAGGTCAAGCCTGAGACTTTTAAGGAGGACGATGAAAGTGTGCAATGAAAGAAGAGCAGGTTGCCGGCCATTGTCAGATCACTTAGGAAGCCTCGGATTTTGCTTTCATTATAGAGATGTTTGTGATATGCTAATTTAATCATTTGTGCCTACTCCTTCCTTTCTTTCTCTCATTCTATTTTGCCCCCATCCATCTAATCACTTCTTGCGGATTCCTCAACACACACGGACGCCGTGAGTGGCCGCTTTAGCACAACATCATCCTAGTCTTTCACGCTATGTGTGCCCGCAGCCCCCATGCAGGCATCGCTAACGCACACATATGCACACCCGCTCGCGCACGTCCCCAATGCTTTTCATTTTAGTGATGGTTCACTTTAATTATTATGAAAATTAAATCAAATGTAATCATCGGATTAATGCGAGCGATGAGATAATTCAGCCGCATGGTAATGAGATCAGGGTGGATCATCTATAAATCTCCAGCAAAACGCTGTGAACGAGGCAGGCTGGAAGCTCCCCCGGCCCCACGAGATGGGATGTAAAGTCAAGTCACCCTCATGTCTCGCAAATTAATGCTCAGATCGCTTTCATGCGCTCAGAAATATTTTGGAGACATAATCGCGTGGCGGCAAGCTTGGTTATTTAGCTTTCCTCACAGCTTTTTATGGCAAGATATGTTCAATTTCAAACGCTCCAGATTGGATTGCAAACATGAAGTAAGTATTTGTTTTTGTTTACCTTAAAAGGCATCATAAAGCAAAATAAATATGGATCTAATGTAGCCTATACCAAAACGTACACTATGTATTTAATTTAATTGCAGTGAGGACCAGGCATCCATTAGGTCAAGGGTATTTATCCGACGCGAGGCCTTTATTTGTAAAACTGCCGTTTGTGCTATTTAAAAATATTTGATTCAATGTGCTGCTGTTTTGGTTAACTACAGGATTAAATAGGCTGTGCAATGACTATGTGTGTAACAGTGTTAATTGGCTGAGGCAATCAACATCTAACCACCAATTAAGAATGTACGATACCACTTTTTTTTTCAAAATGATACCAGAACGAGTAATCAACTCGAGTAGTTACCGATACCAAGTACTGATACCATTAGTATTGTAATTACCACACAAAAAAGACAGATAGCTATATATGCCAACATACAAAAATTCCTTAAAATTGCATGAAATGAATGGCCATTTTATATGATCTTTTTACCATTTGCTCATAAAATGCTCATAAAATGCATATTGTGTATAAAACACACAAAAAAAAATGGGCATCTTGTACTCGCCCACACTCAATATACAAACAAACCTACTTTGTTGCTATTGAGACTTTGTTTTGAAACACTTAAGTTGCTAGAATTAGATCAAATAATTTGACCTTCTGCGCTACTCCTGCTCATGATGGTGGTGCTTGGAGAACAATTTTTGTAGGTGGTACGTGGTGTAAAAACGTTCAGAACCACTGCTCTATCCTATCCCTCCACTCTTTCCATGTTCTTTCTTTTATGCCAAAGCTTGTCTTTCCTTTCCCTCAAATGGTTCTCGCCGTCTGTCCTCCTTAATCACAGAGTGTGGTGGAATTGATAACCTTCCATTACCATATGTTGCTCCGTGATTAATGTTCTCAGGTCATCCTCGTTGTTTCTCATTCATAGCTCATGTCATGGCCCATAAACGAATACCTAAAAAAGATCGGCAAGATGATTCCCCACTCGAAGAGTGCGCGGCTGCTCGGCGTTAATCTTGAAGTCTTAAAGAGGGCTGTTAAGAGTACTGTAAGAAAGTAAAAAGAAGACACAAGAGAAGAGAAAGGGGTCTTCTTCCTTTGACACTGAATGAAATATTTAGTTCCATTTTGTCTGGCCGAGCAGGTGTCAGCATTCTGCCAAATGGAGTTATTAAGGGCATAAATCTGTGGCAAGCGCTGATTTGTTGCATCCATCACGGCATGTTTATTAGCTAGCTTCATTCTGTTATGAATGTGTTGATGACAAGTGACAAGTATTGTGCTAGGGAAGCACAAGCTCCCATCAAAACATTGCAAATCTAGTTCCTTTATAATTAAACACTTTGCAGGCAAGAAGTCGTCTCTAGAAATTAAGTTTCTAAAAGTACTAACGGAAAGAAATGTGATTTTAAGCAATCTCTAACCTACTGTATAATGATGAGGTATTATGACGGTAACAACAACAAAAATGCTTGTTCAGGGTCAAGGGCGTTTAGTTTGGGTTATTTTCAGCATTGCTTAGGTTATCAGCTGACAGCTGTCAGCGCACTGAAATGCTCTCACCTCTTCCTAAGTGTCTGACAGGAAGTACAACATTGAGCAAATAGCCCTTGCAGTCAGTCAAACGCTTGCATGCCAAAATTGGACATCTTGCTAATGTCGCCTGGTAGATATGAAGAGTAAACACTGAGGTTCAATGCCATTCGTTCAGGGGCACGGGTTGACCTCAATAAAAAAAATAAATATCACTGCATACAGTATGTTAGATGTATCATAAAACTTATTTTTGTCTGTACAGGTCACTATATATATATATATATATATATATATATATATATATATATATATACAGTATAATTTTTAATGAAGACTTAATGCAAATGTGGTTTGCATACCTCACATATCTCACTTTTTCCATCCATCCGTCCATATTTGGTACAGGTTATCCTTACTAGGGTCATGGGTAAGATGAAACATGTCCCAGATGACTTCAGATGAAAGGAGCGGCGCACATCCTGAACCGGTCGCCAGCCAATCGCAGGGTACTGTATACACAAAAAGGCAATTGACAATTGCGTTCATACCAAAGGAGAAGTCAGAGTCTTCAGTGAATACTGTCGTGTATATGTTGTAACAAAAAAAAACAAGGGCCTGATTCTCCTGTTAGCACGTAAATCCTTTTTAACTCTTTGACTGCCAAAAACGTTAAATAACGTTGAGTAAAATCCTATGGAGGAGTGCCAAAGACGTTAAAAGACGTTTTTTCAAAACAGAGGTGAAACTAACCATTTTCTATTGTTGATTACTGAAAAACGGAATAAGGTAGAAACAAACTTTTTTTTCTGATAAAAGATGAGAGTCCAATCTTTCATTTGGTAGTATGTGTGTTTCCATAGTCCAAACACATAATTTTCTGTGGACCTTGAAAGATCAGTCAAAAATGCTTAAATCGGCTGGCACCCACGGCATTCCTTTTCTGAAAACGTCTGGCAGTCAAAGAGTTAAGCACCTGGACTTGCACTAAAAGTGCATTAACGCATAAATTGTGAATGAAAGCAACCTTATCAATACCAATTTGGTGAGCAAAGGTAGACTAGATTTCAGACTAGCTAAGGTCAGGTCTAAGTTGTGGCGCAGGAGGTGTAACGTGATTGATGGATTTAATCGAGGAGCAGATGGACAGATTCTGAGCCCACAGTGGTCAATGTTACAACATCCACAAGTGGAGCTCTTACTGTACATTTTAAATGTACGCTGCACGCACCAATCTTCTGCATCCCGATGCCGTGTAAACCGTGTGGCTCGCTCTGCGCTGAATTAAAAGTGAATGAGGGGAGCTGCTTCGATTGGTTGGGATTTGGCTATGTTGCCTCTGTCTCTCTGGCACATAACAAAGCAAACACGCTGTTGTATACATGCGCTAGGCTAGGAAAACACCAAAAGGAAAAAGCTGGGCTGCAATTTACGCTGGACACAAAAATAAGGCCCTTAGTGTGATAATGATGTTTCAAGCTTCCCTGGGCGATTAACTTAATACAGACTCGGGAAGCAAACTTGTGACCATGTGGCACATGTGGTGGTACGATTCCATCCATTCAATTAATGTTGTGTACAAGTAATGTACAATAATTTACCTGGGTTAAAATGTATTGTAAGCATTTCAATGAGAGGTTTAAAAACTAAAAAGCAGGTGGTATATTGTATGAATATTTTAAACGATGTGTGCTTTCTTTTGTTTCCTTAACTTTACAAAAAATTCTAAGGCAAATTACATTCCAGTTTTAATTTTAAGTGAGTGCGTATATTTCCCAACAGGCCGTCTTTCTTCTGCGGGTTCCCAGAGGACTTAAGTCGACTTCAATCACCAAAGACAATTGAGGTCTAATTAAGCCACTTCTAATTTAAATGTCGGTCTGGAAATTATAATAATATTAGCCTTTACTTACAAGGGGCCTACTATGAGACGTGACGCGGAGTGGATGACTGATGAGGACGAACGGCGGGAGAACACAACAAAGACTCGAGTGGGAATGAGCGTCAACCAACGAAAAACAGCGACTGCAAGGCAAGAATGAGAGCAAGGGAATATGAGAGAGTGAGTCAAGTGTGCATAACAATGCGCGTCTATATTTAAATGGTGCAATCGAGCCGCTTGTTGAAACAGGAGCGTTTGACTGGACTGGATGTGCCAGTGAAGGGCCATGCATACATTATTGTGGAGTTGAGATAATTTGTCGACAATTAGCCAGAACAGGCTACGGCGAGGGGCTGATTAGCATGTTGCTGCCAGCGCGCCACAGGAATAGAGACGCTGGGGCTTTGAAACCGACATGAATTCAACATCGCGCACACGAGCCGTACGTTCTTTACCGCCTTCATTTTCTCGCTGTATGTTTTAATATTTATGCAGAGGGTAAATATGAATATGGATGTGCAAGGAAACTGACTTGTTTCTGTGTCGATAACAAGAAGAAAAATGAGACCCAATGAACAAAATCCCAGTGGAAAAGAAATCGTGGGCACTTTTAGTTAAATTTTCTGGGGGGGTTTTGTTTTTTTTGTTTTTTTGTTTTTTTGTTTGGGAAAGCCTGCACGTCAGAGACCAACTATTTATTTTCTTTTTTTCAATTCCCGACATTCTTTTTGGTTCCACAGAGATTATTTTAACATGGAGTTTTCTTTTATTCAGATCACATGGTGAAAATATCTGTCTAGGTCTATTTTATGCTAACTGACATTAGGGAAGCAAAAGCTGAAAGGCTGGTTTAAAAAAAAAAAAAAGAAGGAAAGAAAAAAAGGCCTGTGTAGTTAATTGCATGGACTTCTTTTTAGATGACGTGAATTATTCGACATGAGGAAGTCTGCCACACTTTCCATGCTGCACACTCTTTATATCAAACGTGATCGATGCAAATGATCCTTGAACGCCATCCAATGACTTGAGTCCAAGAGTCACGGGGGAGGAAGCCATAAATTAACCTTTGTGTTGCCAAGTGCTCAGTTGTAGCAGAAGGTGGGAAATTGCATGAGGATGGATGATCAGTGTGTACAACTCATCTGCTAAGGAGGCTTATGAAGGAGAATGTGAGGAAGGCATAAAAATGTGCTATACATTGCAGACGCATACTGTACACGCTGGCACTTAAACGTAATATGCATGTATACCATGAACTTGAATACATAATTAAAATCTAGTTTTGGGTCAAAATGACACCACCTTTGTAACAGTGAGCTGACTAAAATCAAGTATAAAAAATAATAAGAATTAATTAAGACTAGGACCAAACAGCATGACTTCTGTAATCTTTACATAGAAATTCAGTGTCATCCAGGCTGTCATCTGCATAGCAGTGAAAATAAATACCATTCTTTCTTAAGATGGAACACAGGAGCAGCAATGAAAAAAGCAGGGGCCCCAAAATTGAACCCTGTGGTACACCTAATGAGAGTAGGGCGAACACAAAAAATCCTGCATGTCAATTAGGTATCTAAACCACTCTATAGACCGCTAACGTTAATGACCACCTGGCGTTGCATAATAATAATAATAATGATCATTTTCCGTAGCCTAAGGTTAAAATGTCATGGTCATTTTGACATTATCCACTTTGAGAACTGAGAGAATTTCAGCCCGTATGAGCTTATTTTTAACAATTCTCAGCAGAGAATACAGACAAGCAGAGCCACAAAGCAGCCAAAGCGTAAGTGGTTGTGGAGATACGTTAAAAAATAATCAAGTTATCATGTTTTAGTATCAGATTTGAGGTAAAATCATACAAAAGCGTTCCCCAAGAAGGCCATATTTTCCAACACAAAAAAACTAAACTCTCCGGAACTCATCATCCGATCTTCAAAATGTTTGGTGCTTTGTACTCAAGTTGCCATTCAAACCAGACTCAGCATTTTTGGCAGACAGTGAGTCATTTTTGGGAACGTTCAGCCATGTCACTCGGTGTGTGGTGGGACTTAGACCACAAACTGAGAATTTCTCGCCAAGCAGTGAACTCATTACCTAATTGCACAGATCAATTCCACACAATGGATACAAGTAATGAAGTAATTTTGCTAATTTAATTTAAATGTAATAATTAAAAAATGATTTTCATCACTAACCCTAGGTTTTAAATTCATTTTGTCTCATGATATGCATCATGTTCAAATAAAGTACCATAACCAAAGTACAGCAAAACATCATATGGAATTCATTCCTAGAGATCCAACACAAAATGAATCAACTGCAATGTGACAGCAAACTTGTAGAGGAAAACAATCGCAGCATGCACCTTTTCTCGCTTCTCTTTGGACAGCAGGTGTCGTTTGAAGCCTGATCGTAGGCGCAACTGTTTCATGTCCGCCAGACGAACATGGTTAATGTCGGAGCAAAAAGGTAACATCTGAATAATTACGAGGGCGCCAAGCTGGGAACGCAAATTACTGCTAGACTGCAACAGATGTGTATAACACATGCACGCAGTCACACTCACTGAGAGGGCTACACAAATACGAAATTACATGCAAACAAACAAACACGTCAGACACATACAGTACACACACAGCTGAGTGCTACACGCACCTTTTGGGTTGCGGATGTGGCAAGTCTGAAATACTGCCCCAGTGGTTAATAATATATTATATGTACACCTCTCTATGAACATTTTTTTCCTCTTTCATTATACTGTAAATCCAGACATGACCTGTTTCAGCCCTAATCAATGAAAGACAAAATGTTGGTTGTAACATCACTTTTGATTAGGGGGTGTTCTTTTTTTTTTGTCAGACCGATACCAGTATGAGTATTACACTTTAAAAACGGTTGGATCAAAAATAACCCAACTATGGGTCAAAAATGGACCGATCCTCTACTTGGGTCAATTTGACCCAACTTAGAGTCAAGAAATGGGTCTTTTAGTGTGAAACAAATGATGGATATTGGTAAGATCCTTTACTTAGGTCAAAAAATATATATTTTGTATAAAACAACTCACAAAGTTGGGTCAAATTGACCCATAAAGTGGATTGGTCAATTTTTGATCCATAATTGGGTTCCTTTTGGCCCAAGTGTTTTTAGAGTGTAGCATTTTTTTCTTTAAAAATGTACAAGATTAATAGCAATTTCTATTCATCTCTTCTATTCTTTTCTAAGAAACTGCACAATAGCCCTCTAAAATGTAAATCATTTTGCCAGACCTGATGAAGTTTCATAGGTTTTCACCGACGTTTATACTGTCAAAAGCATCATCACGTTTGTTTCAAACGGTGCATCGCGTGACAAAATAAAAAGCTTGCAATCACTTTTCTTTTTTAACATCTTTAGATGAAACACCCAAAGTTCGAAGATGATCAGATAAATTCTGTAGTTAAAATATGACCTCTATAAAAGGCCAAAAATGGCAGCCAAGTCCAAAATAAAGCCAAAATGGCGGACTTGACTTGACTTCTTTTGGAGGTCTTCGGCAGTTACATATGTATACTAATTTTCACAGATTTAGGTGAAACGTACAGCCGGGAATACTTTGCTGAAAATTTGCATTGGGCACCAATGAGCATTTTTTTTATTATTTAAAAAAATCCATCCCTACTTTTAATCATAACAATTTTATTTAAACAATAGCTGACTTTTTTCAACTTTATTCATTAAAACTTGGGCAACGTGCTTCCTCAGTCAGGTGGTCTTTTACAATTATGTGCTACTTTGTTTTGGTCGATCACATAAAATCTTGTGGTTGTGGCCAAATGTCAAAACTTTCAAGGGATATGAACACTTTTTTCAAGGCATTGCATCTATCTGCATTTTTTTTAATCTGCAAAATTTTAAAACGTTTCCTCAATTTATACAAAGACAGGAATGTTTGCATCCAACTTTCACTTGTTTACCGGGACAAGTGAGCGTAAAGGAAACGCATATTTAAGGCTTAAGCACAGTGTAGACAGACAGGAAGCATTTACGACTCTTAACTAGCTGTAAAACACTGCATGTGTCTTTCAAAACCACACGGGCAGCACCCTGTGTTTGTGTGTCACCGTCTTGCTGGTGCCTTTAATCAGGGTGACAGACAGACAATACAATACTCCCCGCCATTTACCTAAAAGGCTGCTCAGTCATCTGTCAGCTCTTTCTCTGTATGCCTCACATAGTGATGCTTTCATTCCCTCTTTCTCATTCGCTGAGTGTCAATTAATCTTGCTCCAGCTCCTCCTCTCTCTCTCTCTCCCTCTCGCTCACCCTCGCACACATCCAGTAGTGACGTCCTCCCGCCCCGCGCTCACTGTGCGCTTGCCAGCGTTGTTACGCGGCTGGCTCGACAGACAGGCCTTTAGGGCGACGCCTGTTTGCCTTGTGTTTTATGGCGTCGGTATTGTGAAGAAGGCATTAAGCATCTGTCGCCGTCATTAGCCGGCAAACGCGTTCTGTCCGCTATGAGGTCCAAATGAATGACTGGAGGGAAATCCAAATGCTTACATTCTTTTATTTCCTTCACTCGAATGTTTGATTACATTTTGGAATTACCGGAGCCAGTTCATGTCTATGTCCATCCACACAACTCAGTCGAAAAAGCCACGATCGACAGTAACAGGCCAAAAGTTTGGACACACACACACATCTCATTCAATGTTATTCTAATTACTATTTACATTGTAGATTCTCACTGAAGACATCAAAACTAAGAATGAACACATGTGAAGTTATGTACTTAATAAAAAAAAAAAGTGTAATACCTGACAATACATTTTAGATTCTAGTTTCTTCAAAATGGCCACCCTTTGCTCTGATTACTGCTTTGCACACTCTTGGCATTCTCACCTCTGGGAACTTCTTCAATACTGTTGGAAAACCATTTCAGGTAACTACTTTTGAAGCTCATCGAGGAATGCCAAGTATGCAAAAAAAAAATCATCTGAGCAAAGGGTGACTATTTTGAAGAAACTAGAATATAAAACATGTTTTCAAGTACATAACTCCACATTTGTTCATTCGTAGTTTTGATGCCTTCAGTGAGAATCTACAATGTAAATAATCATGAAAATAGAAGAAAATGCATTGCATGAGGTGTGTCCAAACTTTTGGCCTGAACTGTACATTATTATCATCCTCCATAAGGAAGTAGGGGGCTAACAAATAAGAATTTTTTTACCCCTTTTATTTGGTAATTAAAATGATGTTGTGGTTATATTTGGTCAGCAAAACAATGCTAAGAAATGTATGCTGCTTAAAACTTTTTACCAAGTTTGAAATTGTTATACAGTGGTGCTTAACTTACGAGTTTAAGTTGTTGTGTGCCTGGGCCGAGGAACTAGAAGTTAGAAATTAGAAGAAAATAAAATTGCATTCATTTCATGCCATTTTAAGGGAACATTTTATATTTGGGATATTATATAGGTCTGTCTTGAAAATGATGTCACTGTTTTGGGGAAAATGTTCTAAGCTAGTGTTATCCGTATTTGGTATTGGACTCATTGACTACTCAACAGTTGACTGGTATCGGCCTGGGAAAAAAAGTGGTATCAGATAAACAAAGTGTCAATACGTTCCAGCCACACAACAAAACACAACTTTTTTTGTTTGTTTGTTTGTTTGTTTTCAATAAAGAAAATACTCAAAACAGCTGGGTGAAAAATAACTCACCAATGGGTCAAAAATGGACAGATCCTAAAATTGGGTCAATTTGACCCAACTTTGAGTCAAGAAATGGGTCTTTTACAACTCATAAATATTGGTCAGATCCTTTACTTGGGTAAAAAAAAGAAGGTAATTTTGTATAAAACAACTCAGAATGTTGGGTCAGATCCTTTACTTGGGTCGAAAAAAGAGTCATTTTGTATAAAACAACTCAGAAAGTTGGGTCAAATTGAGCCATAAAGTGGATCGGTCCATTTTTTTTTAATCCATAATTGGGTTACATTTGAGTTGACCCAACTGTTTTTAAGAGTGTACTTATAACTCAATTTATTAGTACTTCAAATTAATGTTTCTGATTAAAACTTGCGTGCCAGTCACACAAAAACATATATTTTTTTCAATAAAGAGTAACAGCAGCGCAATGTAAACATCATAAAAATGAATGTACAGAAGTTAAGGGCTCATCAAATCCAATTGCTTGACGTATTGAAGTATTTGTGGGCTAAGTGTGCATTTCAGGGGCGTGGCCTAATAAGTAACATCAGGAGGTGGAATCTGTTTGTGTAAGTTGTGGTCGACAGCAGCTCTCATTTTGTATTGTGTGTGTTTGACAGAAAGTACATCAGTTAACGTGGCACACCTTGCCCATACACGCAATTGTTTGCACGCTTTACCGTATGTGAAAAAATTACATTTACAGAGTGTCACAAGGCCCCCGTAAGAATGCCATCTAACCTTTCAAGTTTTTAAATCATTTTGTGACTTTGCAGCCTGAATGCAAAAGGGAGGAAAATTTCAATTCTGCATCGCTGACACAAATCTCAAATGTCAAGGTGACTGCTTTATTTAAGACGCCTCTCCAAGGCAGAGGTGCGGGTCCTTACAGTAAGTACATGCAGCTGTCCACTCACATGTTCTTGTAGATCCGTCTCGGCACAAGTGTGCCTAATGCAACGCCCCAAGCCAAGCTCCCACTGGAACACGATGCTCAGACAGACTTATTCAACAACACAAATAAAAATCAATAAACAATCTGAAGTTTTTGCCCTTAACACTGCTTCTTACTTTAAGTTGTGTTTTTTTCAATGAATACATAACATGGATGGACCTTAACGGTGACGACAGGCCCAGTCGCTGGTAGAGATTACATAGTGGGGGAGAAAGTGGCTTTGTGTTAGTGGAGTGATGACTTATACACTTTCACAAGCTCCCCGTCATGCCTGCGAGTCAAATTAAGACACTATCACTCCTCTGTGTGTCTGATAAGACGTACAAGGCACTCTATTGTGTGAGAGTACATTTGATGTCATAGCTTGTCAATTAACGGTAATGTAAAGTAACTTTTATTATTGAGACAGACCACTAGCTTGTTTCAACCTGTCAGGCACCCAAACAAATACTACTTTATCACTTTAAGGCAATGTCTATCATTATAGCGTGCACTGGATAAAATCATTGATTAATTGATCATTAAAAATTCTGATGACTGTGTGTGCAATTGACTGCTGATTGTGTAAAGCAACTGAGGCAAAATGGAGTACCGGTAGATCCAGTCTTCCGTGGATTACAATGCAGCACTCTAAAAACAGTTGGGTCAAAAATAACCCAACTATGGGTCAAAAATGGACCGATCCTCTACTTGGCGCTATATGACCCAACCTTGAGACAAGAAATGGGACTTTAAGTGTTAAACAACTCATAAATATTGGTCAGATCCATTACTTGGGTCCAAAAATTGGGTGATTTTGTATAAAACAACCCAGAAAGTTGGGTCAAATTGACCCATAAAGTGGATTGGTCCATTTTTGATCCATAATTAGGTTACTTTTGACCCAACTGTTTTTAGAGTGTGGCATTGACAGAGGAGATGAAAACATTCATCAAGGGATTCATCCATCCACCCAAATGAAAAGCACAATTTTTGGAAAATAATTCTAATGAATCATCACTGAAATGAAAATGTACGCATTGTGAGTTGTAGGAAACTGACATATTTTACTTTAAAACTCTATTCCATTTGGTAAAAAATGAAACAATGATGCAAGTGCATAAATCGGGGATAGGCAACTGGCAGCCCATGGACTGTATGTGGCCCCCGACCACACTTTGAGTGGCCCCTTGATTCATTTAGAAATAAATAAATAAATAAAAATACATTAAAAATAAATTAATTAATTTAAATATATATATATATATATATATATATATGGCAAATCACCAGAATTTAGAAAATGTTGAAAAAATTTAATATAGGTTTGTTGTTTTTTTAACAGAAAATAATATATATATATAAATGTAGGAAAAAAATCCCACAATTTATTTAAAAAAAAGATTCTTTTTTTAATGTGCAAATATGCAAATTTGTGGGTGCCCAATTGTGAATACCAAATATGCAGACTGTGGTTTTAAGTTGTAATATCACCATTCATCACTAGATGGCAGACATTGCGCTTACACCAGGTCTTATACTGCCCTATGTGAATGGCCTCATATTTTTTTGTGGAATGACATGCAGGAAAAGCATAGTACTGTACCTCAATAATATTACAATTTTAGTCCTTTGATTTCTTTATGAAATAATGCACAAAATGAATTCTTGCGCTTAATATTGGTTTGTTGTTCAGCAGTCTTGTGCCGTCCTTGAAAGGTAATTTATTTGCAAGGGAACAAACAAACAGACAAAAATACAAACAAAAAACAGTATGTTGTTATTTTGATTGTCTCCAAAGCTTTGCTGTTGGGTTAGGATAGTGAATCTTTTATACATGCACTGAAAAATGTATTATGAAAAATGATAGATACTAAGAGCATGTATTTTGCACATATGCTGTGTCTATCTTTGTCCACATCTAAAATAGCATTTTTGTCATAAATCTTGTTAGGTAGTGGCCCTATGTGGGGCCCCCCAGTAGCACTGATGAAAAATGGTGCCCCCCCCCCCCCCCTTAAAGCTGCCCATCTATTGCATAAATATCTATATCATTTTAAAAAAAAAATGAAATAATGCAGACTGCACCCATCATATGACATGCACGCCCCTCCCAAATTTGAAATCACGTTTTTGCTCAGAAAATGATGTGCACTGCACTCTTTTAACAGCCAATTTATTTGCACATTTTCAGCCTCCGGTATAAGTGTAATTGTGCGTGTGTAGCGCTATATGTGTTTATAAGGGGCTACTTTGCCAAGAGTGTTAATTAGAGGTCAGTTCAGGACATATTCTGTTCTCCCCTTTTGATTCCACTACGAGGTCACTGGCAGGCTACCATGTGTGCGTGCTTGTGTGTAAGTGTGTGTATGAAAGCGACAGCCCCAAAGCCCTAATGTGGCAGAGAGAGGTGAGGGGCTGCTGGGTCTTCGGGCCACCAAAGGCAGCAAGTCAACCCAGGGAGGGCCTCATCATGGGTTGAGGCCTCTGGCTTGGCCTGCCTCTCTGGGCGGCATCTCTGAATTTCTCTGTACACGCCCTACAGGTTGTGAGGTCTTTAAGGCTATAGTGTCACATCAAATAATGACATACAGTCTTGTTTGTCCCCCTACCCCTTACCATATGATTGTGCTATCACTTGTGTATTCGCAGGGGGCCCTTTACATGCTTGGGGCCCCCAGAAATGTGTTTGCAAGTGTTGCAGACCCAATAAAAGGATATCAAAGATTTGGGGGGGAAATTTAAACAAAAATGATCAATTCAAGCAATCTCAGAGACGCTGCACAGTGACGCACAATTTACTACATCAAATGCTGAGCAACTGGATACTTTGTGCTTGAAAAGTTGGGAATGATGTTACTTTGGTGTGTCCTGTGTGTGCGTCTACTTTTTCAGACATCTCTCTTCACTCTCTGTCCATCAAGAGAAATCCAGCCCGCTTCAGCCATGCCAGCTACCGGATGGAAGAGAGACCAAACACAAACTAGACGACAACAGATACCCGCCTTACTTTTAGATGGAGGGAGATAGTGGCAGAATAACAGACAGAGGACAGGCAGCTGGGAGGTCAAGAGACTCAAAAGGGAGACGTCAGGACGGAGAGGAAGGGGGAATGTGAGAGCGAGAGAAGGAGGCTCTCATAGAACGGAAAATCTTGCAGAGAATAGACTGGAACCGACATGATTCAACCACAAGAGAGGTGCACTGTTACACTGGCAATTTATGGAGTGTAACTGAGATATTAATTGTGACACTCAGTAACACACACTTGAACGCAAGTGTGGAACAAAAATGAATGTTATCCTATAATCACATGCACTGTACATAAAAAAAAAGGATTTTAGTAGAGCTGTCAAACTTAATTAATCGAAAAGTAATCAGTTATCAAATTAATCAACAACTATTTTAACTCATTCACTCCCAGCCATTTTCACTGAAGCAACCCCCTTCGATTTTGATTTATTGCTATAAAAACATAGAACCTACCAAAAGAGTCTCTTCTTTTATCAGGAAAAAAAGTATATTTCAATCAGTTTCCGTTTTGCAGTGGGGGAAACAGCTTTTTGCAACATGGCTCTGGTTGATTTCTTATACTCTGCTGCCACCTGCTGGCCGTTTTTGTAACAACTACCATTTCTTCAACCGTTCTCTGCAGTTGAGAGACTACATCAAAGCCTTCCGTATACTCTAGTATAAAAAAAAATAATAAAAAAACATATAAATACATCTTTGGGAGCATGGTAATATTTAAAAATAGAACGTATTTATACGTTTTTTGGCCGCAAATGATTAATCGATTTCTGTATTTCTTCATGAGAGAAGTCTGATTATCTTCTGTGTTTAATCAAATTAAGACATTTGTTCTTACTTTGGAAAACAATGACTAAAATGGTAACATTAGTTCAACATTAATCCCCCACACCCCTACACACCTTTTTTTTTTTAACACTATAAGAACATGAAGTACAAGATAACCACCAATCACTGGTCAATAAAGAGTAATCAGGGGAAAAAATGCATGTGTTATACACTTTAAGGCAAAAGTAAAATAAATCCGATTAGTTGATTAATCGATTGAATAATCAATATATTGACTTTTAAAAAAAATTGATAGTGACAGCACTAGATTCTTAGTACGTTTTGTTTTAAGAGAAAATAACCAACAATTTTGCTTGCTTGTGGACAACTAGCAATTAATTTTCTCTCCCCTCATCTTTTTGTCCATCATATTGTTTCTATGGTAAGATGCATGAGCAAACCCATCAGGTTTCCGGCCCTCGGCTCCCAGCAGGTCCTTCACTCCCATTGAGACTGTTTTGGGCTTCTGCTGTTCTGTGTTTTCCCAATGATGAGCTGTTTGTGTGTCGCATTTGTTCCCTGTTACGTTGAGGGGATGAAAGCCGAAGGAGGCCATTTGATTGAACTGTCACTAATCCCTTAACAACACGCGAGACCAAGATTGGCTACGACCGTCCCAAAGGGGGAGGCCATCAGCAGGTGGTTAGGACAGATGATTGAATGGTTGCAGAGATGCAGCTGCACACAGGTGAAGAATATTGGGAAAAAAATTTGACCACAATATCACAGATATGAAAATGGTCTTTTTTGTTTGCATTAGTGATTGGTCTAGTTAGGACAAAGATGGTGCTTGGTGGTCTTGTGGAAAATGTGTCCTGAAAGATTTCACATTACTTACAGTACTCGCTCATTTTAACGTTAAATATAAACTTTTCCCCAATTATTTTCAATGGGACAGACATTGAACTTTTTCTAAAAAGCTCTCTGATACTGCAGTTCAGGTGTTATTCTGATTCATTTATCTTTCAACTTCAATTAATACACACAATTTATCTTTTAATTTCCTTCATAAGCATTCAGCTATTAGCATTTAGCTTTCAGCATTCCCGCGCAATTTCTGCAGAAATTGCACTTAGTTAGCTCTGTTAGCGAGAGCCACTACATCGTGATAACTTACATTGATGTTTCTGCATTTGGCAATTTATTATTATATTATATTATTAGTATGGGATTTTTTTTAATGGGCTTTAGGTGAACTGATGAATACACACACGCTCGCACGCACGCACGCACACACACGCACATACACATACTCACCCACATACAAAAAAAAAAAAATATATATATATATATATATATATATGTGTGTATATGTATATATATATGTATATATATTAAAAAAAAAAAAAACATTTATTAAATTTTTTTTATTTATTTGTTTGTTTGTTTTTTTTAAAAAAAGGAGCGCAATGATGATGTCAAATCGAATGAACAATACTGAGCTCTCCTGGAAAAAAAAAAAAGAAAAAAAAGAAAAAAAAAAGAAATTGCACTTAGTCTAGTTTCAGAAGTTGATCTATGCAGAAATAAAGATTATCATCATAAATGTTGGTGACAGTAGGTAACAGTTTTTGGACATGAAAAGACAACAGAAGCATTGTGCATCCTCATGCCACAGATCCGGTACAAACATTATTGAAATTCTACAGTTGCCATCGCGGCCACACCAGAGGCATTAACATGATGCACCAGGAAGTGCCCTTTCTATCTATTGAGGCTGCGTGCATGGGTCACATCACAGAGAGAGTTGCGGCTCCATCCATCATCTGGGTTATAGTTAGCCGCCTATGCTAATGTCTGACCCAATGAAAAGTTTACTGAGAGATGGACAAGGACATCGGGGTGGACTCTTGTCATCAAAGAGACGCACAAACACTCGCGCACACACACAAACAAGCACATACACACACATACTGTGGGGGCTGTCATATTTCACAGCACACACTAGCGTGAGGTGAGTTATGGCCATGTCACCGTATGGAGGGAGTGTGTGTGGTTTGTGGTCACTCTTTTTACATGATCGTGTGTGTGTGTGTGGGGGGGGGGGGGGTGTAAATATATACATACACCGGTAGTCCATTCTGTATACATATATTTATAAAACACCTGCCTCACTCCAATTTAACGTCGTTCAAGATGGTTCTTGTACGTGTAAATGACAAAATGATTTATGGAAATAATTCACAAATAATGCCCTAGGATGGAGGTGGGTGAATCTCTCTAACAGCATGGCCCAAAATAAATGTATATAAACACAAACATCTTAAGACTAGCTCATGCAGGCAAGCACATAAATGAACAAATTCATAGATGCACGCCCACAGTGACAGTGCCCCCCACGTGAGATCCTTTCTGATAAAACCGCTCTATAGATTTATGACCTGTAAACCAGATGATGGAGGGATGGACGAGCAGAAGGACGGATTAATGAAACGTATGTATCGGAGAGGGCAGAAGGATGAAAGGACGGAAGGACAAACCGATGATCGGTACAGAGACGATGGAGGAAGAAAAAAAAGAGAGCCGTGACAGGAGCACTTTGAGAAAACACTTTTGGGGATTTATAGCCTCTAAAATGGATGGTAGACAAAAAAGATGGATGGAACTGTAGGATTTAAAGAATTACTTGGATGGACAGTTGGTCTAGTCGCACTGGTCACATTTTTGCTCGCAAGCCACTTAACACTCGATTCATAGAGGATAAAGACTTATGTTGGGGCAGTAGCTTAATTCTATTCTGTGCAGCGGGAGTGCTTCGAAAGAACCAAAAGCACACAAATAAAAATGTGTTATGTAAAAGGTATGTCCTTCAGACAACTCACTCATGTAGTGTGCATGTTTTGCTGATAGATGATGTCAAAACCATTCAGAGAAAAATTTCAAGACAAAGGCCGACCAGGACCACCAAGTAATAACGTTTGTTTGTGTTAAATTTTATGATTTACAAATATTTATTTTTTACACTGGACAGCAGAAAACTGAATGCTGGGGAAGGTTTGTGCACCTTTTCATAGGGATGCGTCCTTAGATTTGCTTTCTACTCCAGCAGTTGACAAATGTGCCCAAAGGTTTCTAAATAGTGTCAAAAGATTGGCAAATAATAGCAATAACTGCCAAATCGCCGCTTATAACCTTTCGCAAACACTTTACTAAACATTTGCACGTGACCCCTAGGCGTCACTAGTCGCTAAATGTTACTCATGACAGAAGCGACAACATTGCCAACATTCATCAGAAAAGTTGACAAATCCAACATTTGCTACCTTTTGCAAGCATTCGCCGCTCAGTGAGAGGCAAAGCTTGCACGACAGCATGTGGATGGTCACTGCCGAAAGGCAACATAAACACTGGAAGCTAATTTAATATAGTTGACCACCACTAGTTAAAATGCATTTTAATGCCAACAAAAGTCATCAAGGTTAGACAACATCCTCTGGTGCACATTCAATCACTTATTTGAACAGTTAAAAAATATATATTAATAAAAAAAAGATTAATAAAAAAAATATATAATAATGAAAATAAAAATAATGAAAATAATAAAAAATAATAAAAATAATTAAAATAATTAAAATAACTGAAAAAATATATATAAAAATCAGGCCAGGTCTGCCTTTTCAAGCCACGCACATTCAGAAGTCACGGATACTACAGTGTAGGATATGGGGAAGGCGACCCTAAGTGGACAATAGATGAGTAATCAATAGGGCAATTAGTAGAACAATTGATTCCAAAAATATTTATGAACATATAATGAACATCAGCTACTAATGTGTTACATTGCACCATTACGGTTGTTTCACATAGCCTAGACGAAATGTTCTAATTCACAGGTTGTTACTAGGATTCGGAAGGAAACAGGAACACTCATTTCCACAGTTTTTTTTTTTAAGAATTTCACAGAAAAATTCCAGCAAAAAAGTTTGACCAATACTCTGGTCATGTGACAAAATTAGAAACGGGTTAAACTGAGTACAGACGCTCCCCTACTTACGAACATTCGAGTTACGAACAACGGTACATACGAACATTTCTGCGCGTACAGTATGTCGAAAAATGTTCGGAAAGAGATGCTGTAAGTTTGATTTTGTATTGCGCGTAGTGCTTCTTTCCGCCGCTAATACCGACGATTGGCGCTGTGAGAGCTCATTGGAGGCTCAGCAACGTGGCGAGGAGGAGGAGGAAGAAACGCCGGTCCCCATGAAGCAGGAAATAACTTTTGAAGCCGATTCCAGCGACAACAAAGAATCTCTCATGATATAAAATCCTCCTCTTCCTCCTCCTCCATCATCTCCTTAACTCTTTCACTGCCAGACGTTTTCAGAAACGGGTTGTCCCCACTGCCAGCCGATTTAAGCATTTTGAGTGATCTTTCAAGGTCCACAGAAAATGTTGTGTTTGGACTATGGAAACACACATACTACCAAAATGAAAGATTGGACTCTCAGCTTTCATCAGAAAAAAAAAGTTTGTTTCTACCTTATTCCGTTCTTCAGTAATCAACAATAGAAAATGGTTACTTTCACCGAAATTCTCTGTTTTGAAACAAAAAACGGAGAAAAAGAGCTTTTTGTGAAACGATGTTATTTCATGCACTCTAGTGAATTGTACACTTCTTTTTGTCCATGAATGATGCCACAAACACCTAAATAGTGCTTTACTTCTGTAAAACGCTTTCACCAACAATGAAAAAGTGTTTTTTGATTGCAAAATACGTTTATTTCCATTCAACAGTGTAACAATTTGACAAAACAATTTCGCAAACTATTTACAAATGTGTGCAACTGTGGTACTACTTACAATTATGTGGATGTTTCAAATACAGTTTTTCCTTTTGTAACGCTCTCCTGCGTGCAAGGAGACGCCAGGACTCGCACAACAGTTTACTTTCACTTTCACATTGGTCCATTTTGCGTGCAAACGTTACACTTTCTTGACGGCCTTTTTTTCCGGGGAATAAAAAGCAAGTAGCAGACTGTACACACTTCCTCCGATGAATATGCATTGGACTCGGGGCACTCTCCGTCGTCCGATCGAACGTCCGCCTGTGCGTGCTCGGTTGCGCTCCGCGTTACGACACCGTCATAGCCGCCACGTCAGCGGTTCCAATTTCGCCGTCAAGCTCGGATTCACCTTCATCATCATCGAGGATGATCACCGTCGTCATCAATGTACTATTTTAGCGTTGGTCGATGCCTTTCGTCTTGTAAGTGTAGAGCTGCTTGCAAACGCTCGCCATTGCCCGTTCCCTCCTCCATCTAGCTCCATCTAACATCTTCTACTGCCGCGTCAATGCTTCCCAACCACGGAGTCACCACCCTCATCTTCATCATCGATGATGATCATCGTCGTCAACAATGTGCTCTTTCAGCGATGCTTTTGGTCTTTGAAAAAAACGGCTCGGGCGTGAGCTCCTCGCGACCGGCCGCCATTTTTCCTTTGTCTTCCATTCTCATCTCCTGCTCGACGCTCTAGCTCCGCCTCTACTGACGCCCACCCGATCTTGTTAAAAGAGAGTCATCGCTGCCCTCTAGGGGCCAAAAATAGTCATTAGGCACAACAGACCGGCTGGAAACTTACACCACAGCTCCGGAAGCCTTGCCCGCACCCGTTTCAAAAAAATAAAAATAAAAATTGGATGACGTCTTTAGACGTCATTGGCAGTGCTCCGTAGGTTTTTACTTGACGTCTATAAACGTCAATGGCAGTGAAAGAGTTAAGCATCGAGTACATCTTCCAAAAGTAAGTTAAAATTCATTTTATTTATCTTATTACGTACATGTACATACTGTGTGTGTCTTTCACTCTCTCTCTCTAACATACGTAGTACAGTACAGTACTGTACGTATTCTCTCCATTTTATTAAAAGTTTTTTTCAGTACAAACCAATGCAGGTTACTTGTACAAGCCTTAAACATACTTATATAAACCTTCAATATACTTATATAGGCTTTAAACATAAATTATAATACAAAATATAGCACTGAAGCAACTTACGAACAAATTCACCTAACGAACGATCGTCCGGAACGTAACTCGTTCGTAAGGTGGGGAGCGTCTGTACAAGCATTTGATGTATCTCTTCAATAGGATGTCATTAGGTTGTTCAAGTGGACCAAATGAAACTCCTGCTGAGCCTTTAACAAGAGAAGATAGAAGAAGGAACTGTCAAGAGTGCGACACAGACCTCACAGAAGTTGTGAACTCCTTTTATTTCGTTTCCCCAGACAGTAAGTAAGAACGTAACCAATACTGGCTTCTTTGTGCGCCGTGATTCCTGGAGGAATTGTCAAAGCATGAAATAAGTTCAGCACTGGGAATTGTCTCATTCTGACTGTGTGTGCAGTTATTAATGGTGTTATCGCTCCGTGCTGGTAATTACGCTCTCGCAGGGAGCCGACGAGAGAGGGAGACGAAGAGGAAGACATACTTTGATCCTCTGTGAACATGACGGTCTGCGCTCAAAGAAAGAAAATGTGCCTGTGGTCCAATGTACGGTATTTGTGGAATTGAATAATGCTAGCTGGTCTTTCATATGGAAGGTGTGCAATTGTGCAACAACCATAAGGATGTAGGAATTCTCATTGAAACTTCAATCAGTTAGGAAACATTTAATAATGCAAAATGATGCGCGTGTGTGACAATTTTACAAATGACATACATTAGACAGGTAGTAGAGTGACGAGTTGCAGTTTTCTGAGGCATGAGCTTTTGCTCTGCCAGTTTTTTTGCTTTGACTTGGTGGGCGGAATGACTAACTAGTGCTCAATGGTGGCAGCAAACTCAATTCACTTCACAGCATGCTGCGATTTAGTTCAAGTTGCTTATTGCAAATCAGTTGAAATCTACTGTCACTAAACGAAGAATTTAAAACAACACAATTTAGCCTTATGAATCCCGACTAGCAAAATCCTAACACACAAATTTGACCACCAACTCTTTTAGCGACAGTTATTCGAACACAAACTGCAGCAACACATGTAGACAGGCGATAAAATAATATTTGACAATACGCTGATATTACTATTACATCTTATTGAGTCAATTGCAAAACACTTAAATGCTAAATGAAGTGTTTTAATTAAACTCGTAAGTCAAGGCATCACCGTATTTGATGGGTAAACACTTAAAGTAGCACAAATGAGCATTTGTTTTTCATTGATTATGGCGGCAACTTTGGATGAAAGAGGTATTGTTTTCCTTTTAATTTCCCTTAAAAAACACACATTTTCCATGAGGCCAAGCGCATATCGTGAAATCCGGACGTCCAAGGCGTTAGCAGTTGGACTGAATAACATTGTTTCCAGTGGCTATTTTCAATTAAAAAAATGTTATACAGCACTGTAACGTTTCTCAAGTCTGTAAACAGCAGACGGTGGTTGTGATCTTACTTTTTGTAATTGTACACGCAAACGGCTGGCAGAGTTCACACCATCCACCTCAAAGTTGTTTTTAGTGCCAGTAAAAATGAGACAGGTCCTGACAAAGGTAGTAAGTCAATGTTTCATCAGCAGAATTATGAAAATATGAATTGAACGTTCAAATCGTATTTAGTGTTGCTTTCAAAATACTATTTTAATTGGAATGCAGTTCTGGCTAATTAAAAATGCATCAATGCTACATTGATTTGTAGCATACAGCACGTCAAGTGCAAAAAAAGACCAGACCTAGTTAGCGACCGTTTTTAGCAGGTCAAAGTTCACCAGGATAGTAGACAGTTAACCCAAATTGGATTAGACTTAATTATCCCATGTATAAATGTTAATTAAACTTCCCAACTGTAAGTGTCAGCCTGGAGGGAGAAAAAAAAAACTGCTGCTTTCGGTGCATCATATTCTAAAAAAAAACCTTAAATGGTCAAATCTTAACAGTGAAAAAAAACACGTAAATGGTAAAATCTTAATAGTGAAAAAAAACACGTAAATGGTAAAATCTTAACAGTGAAAAAAAACACGTAAATGGTAAAATCTTATCAGTGAAAAAAAACACGTAAATGGTAAAATCTTAACAGTGAAAAAAAACACGTAAATGGTAAAATCTTAACAGAGCAACTGGTCATTAATTACGCAGCTCCAATCACCACGCTTGAATATTGTAGTTAAATTTCAAGAATTTTTGTTTCATATAATCTATCATGGACTCATTCCTTGCTTTGTTCTTTTACTCTCACTTATTCGGAATTCTTTCCTCCCCTCATGTTTTATGTCTCCTTTCAGTGTCATGTTGCCATGTGTGCCGTGGTGTAAATAGGTTGTGTTAAATGCTCTCCTGTCCCCAGTGAGTGTTAACAGTGCGCAGAGAGAAACTGATAATCTTTAAACGGGGCATCTGCTGGCATCTGCTTTATCTTTATTATTCCCCGGACACAAAGCAGGCAACTATACAAGCTGACACACAAACACGCGCACACGAGCATGGCGACACATAACGTATCAAACGCATGCAAATTTGCATGCACAATGTTGTTGTCATGTAAGGCAGACAAGACACCTAAACGTAAGATTTCTGTGTTGATGATTTTTGGCCCAAATGGTCAAAGTACGAACAAAAACAACAATACTTTATAAAAATGTCAAAGGCATCGAACATCACTAATAATAAACATACAGGTCTTGTAGCGTATGTCTTGCCTATGAGGGGGCGAGCAAAGGCGTGACTAGAAACAAAGGCAAAGGGAAGCTGAGATTTCCGTAGGGAGGTTAAGCGCTGGCAGACACCTAGTGACTGTGCCCATGAGTGTGTATGTATGCACGTCCTTCTGTCTGATTGTGTGATTAATGAAGACATATCAGCGTGGTAATCCTCTCTAATAAGCGCCAGTGGAGCAACCCTCAACTGTGTTACAATGATATTGCAACGATTATAGCTCAGGAGTTAGATTTTTTTTTTTTTGGAATTCTGGATTCATGCATGCATAAATGTCAGTGGTGAGGACTGGTGGACAAGGTTTGGGTTATACAGGACATCCAGGTGCCTGTGTAATGCAATTCTTTAAAAGTATACCCAGATGCTGATACTGCTTTAATTAACATTTCAACAGCAGGGTGTGTGCGTGTGCGCGAGTGCCTGCATGCGTGTACGTGTGAATTGACAGCTGAACTACTGTTTAATTACCATTTAAACTGCCAGAGCTGAGTGGATCATTTAAAGACAGAAGATTACCTGCCAGCTAAATGAGCAAAAATACCATTAAACATGCGCACGCACACATGCTAAAACCCCAATTACAGTTTTCTACTCTACAACTGAGCTGCAAGTCAGTTTACTCCGAGGTCACTGTAGACTAACACTCATGAGGGCCGCTCACTTACGAATGACTTCTACATGCAAAGTATAACTCCAAACATATCTTAAAGCATCATTATATGCTGAAATGAATTTATTTATCTTTTATTAAAGTTATTTCATGGTTATTTATTTGTTAGTGTTTTATATTATTATTATTATTTTGTCATATGTTTTAATCATTTGTTTATATATTTATATATTTTCTATTTTTTTATTATTATTTTTTTGATTCAATTTTATTTTATTTTTTACTTATGGTTATTTTCTTTTTTTTTATTCTTCTAATCGGGTTAAAAGTCTGTAAAACGACCAAACTGACTGATTATTATTATTATTATTATTTACTTGTTTTAATTTATATTGATTTTATTTCATATTAAATTTAATTTATTTATTAAGGTTATTTTCTTTATTTTATTCCTGTTATCGGGTTTAAACCTTGCAAAACGACCAAACTGACAGCTACAAAAAAAAATTGGGGTATTTTCATATCAACGTGATGCATTTAGCACACTCTGCATGCAAGTGATAATACATATTTAAGTGTTATACATTGTGTTACATTCATAATATTCTACTACAACGGTGATAATGAATAACATTATAAAATTATCCCACTTCCAAGAAAATTAAGAGTGGGAACGATAAGCGTAGTCATACTTCTGACAGACAAAATGAGAGTGTTATTATAATGGCATTAATGATGAATCTTTGTAAACGTATGTATGAGTATGAGAGTTCAGCGGGCGACGACCCAAGTCACACTGGGTCTCTCAGACCGATGCCATCTGTTCTGCCAGCACACACGTACACAAATGTATTAATCCATCACAGTGGCATAACTGCGGGGAAGTGACAATAGAAACACACACACACACACAGACTCCTGCAGCAAGATGCTAGCATGCAAAATGTGCTTCCTTGGGATACCCACATGGGCATACACAAATAAGCATTAAGAAACACAGGATAAACCTTGAATCGCTTGTTCTGAGGGTTTTGCTTAAAGGAAACCAGCTAGCTCTTACATAGATTCAAGAACAGTTTATATAGAGTTTTGAATGCATGGCTCAACAAGATATAGAAAGTTTATTTCTGTGAATGGGATCTGTGATCAATTATTTCCATGCACAGCAGTATTCTATGTGAACGTGGTACAGGTAGTAATGGCATAAAAATGACTGCATCTACTGTAGACACATTAGGGTCTAATCAAGAGTTGCCATTAATTTCCAAACATACTAGTCTGTGAACACCCCATAACAGCTTAGCTTTATTTGGGGTAAATCACTTTAAATGGTGGCACGTGTTCATAAATGAATGTGAGTGGTTAAATTTGAATAAAGACACTTGTGCAAATCAACTGTTGTCAGTTAGTTTTATTTGCCTTCTCTAAAATATTTTTTAATTGAATTTTCCAAATTATAGGTCACATTAAAAAAAAAATCCTGACATTAATGTGACCTATAATTTGGAAAATTCAATAAATAATTATAAATAATAATACTTAAAAAAAAAAAATCCTGACATTAAAGTATTATTATTTATCTTGGTCTCATTTTTTGACATTACAAAAACTGGCATTCAAACAGGGGTGTGTACACTTTTTATATCCACTGTATATGCTAACTAGAGAGTCACACCCCAGCTCATCCTCTCTTTGTGTCACCCGTGACAATGTCAAACATCACATCAAGCAAGCTGAAAATGTGACGGAAAATAATTTCTCAAAAGATGATATATTGTAGGGCTTATTTATCCGTCACCGTAGCCTCTCATTGTGACACGCATGCAGGAGTCTGGGTATAAACTATGTGCTTGGGTATTCTGGCTATGCCCGGACTGCATATGACCAACATACACTTGCAGACATGCGCGCGTACAATGTGTGCATCCATGTGGCGCAGCCTGGACGGTGTACGAGCAGCATATCTGTCAGTGGGTGACAGGTTGACAGCTCGGGCTCCCAGCACTTTGTCCACTATCATCACGTCAAAAAAAAAACACATGCACAAACACACTCTCACATGGACATACTTGAATGAAAACATTGAAACAATCTGTTCACGTATATAATTAGTTATAATTGGTAGTTACTAGTAGATTTGTAGCTGAAATTACGAATAAATGGGTCTAGAAATGGGTAAACACATTGAATTCTGTTGATTAATTGATTTGGAATAATTGGGGCACAATGGAGTACTGACACTTTTGACACATGCCGTCGACTGAAAATGACATCACAGTTGCTCAGGGCTCGGGTAATGACCAACCACGGCTGAGCTTCCGAAAACAGGTGAGCAGTGATCGGTCGTACACCTGAATTCCGAGCAACTGTGATGTCATTTTCAGGCAAAATGGCCGCCCCTGAGATGGATAAAAGTGATTTTGCTGCTTGTTTATCGAGACCAGAAAGAATCGGGGCCGAGACAAGACCAAGAATTTTGGAAGTCCAGACTGAAACAAGACCAAGTCTGGATATATGCCAAAGAAAAATCATCCCAAAAATAAAAAGACCGGTATCTTTTTTGTTTCTTTTCATTTTGAGTAAATGTTTGTATATTGCACATTATACAACTTGTAGGCTATAATATGACTAATCCCATATTCATTCAGTGTCAGACGTTGAACTAGTGAGCAGCAAAGTGTAGCTTTCAATTTCATTGCTGAACTAAATAAACAACTTTCAGCAGTCGAAGCACCAACAGAAGACGGTCCCAAATATGTCCCAGTGGTTGTATCTAAAGCTCAACCATTTACTGATTTAATAAACAACGTTTCCATTGCATAAGAACCTCTCAAGTAACGCCTTTGGGGTGCTCGACTAATACCTGATGTGTTGTTTGTTTTTTCGTTCCCATGCTTTTGACAATGACAACTTTAGCTGTAATATTGGACACGTTCTAATATATGCTCTGAAGTCTGTGCGCTATACTGTAACTGCTTATGTTCAGAACGGCAAAGTTTGCTTGGCTGCCATTCATTTCCAAACAAACCAGTGTGTTGTAGCGAGACTATTATTTGTGTTTTGTTTACATGTTTGCATTAACTCGCTAGTTCACGCAGCTAGCTAACCTCAATGTTAGCAAGCCAACAACCACCACCTTAAGAAAAGTCAGATTAAGCGGCACTAAATAAAGTGCAAACTTAAAAATAAAAATAAAGTTTATAATTTACCAACTTAAAAATTATCAACTGTAAACGTGAAAAATTGTGAAGGACAAAGTTTATATCCCCCATCAAGCCACAACCCTTGCATTGTACTAGTAACGGTCCGTTGTCATCTAAGTGTTTCCGCTTACATGCCACTTTACAAATAAACTCCTTATAATTTTGGAAACCAAACTTAATTCGTAAGAAAGAGTTTTCTGACATTTTGTCTACTTTTTTGAGGGTGCCGTGTCTCCTGTCTTCATCCGCTTTCTGGGTGCAGGGTATGGCACACTTGGTGCCACCGAGAAGAAGCATGCATTATTACTTGATCACAGAAGTACTGGCCTGGTTTCGACTGGTCTTGATTAAAAAATAAAAAAAATAAAAACTGAAGACATTTCTAGCCTACGGAAGCGTATTGCATTCACTTGGGGAAAAAAAAAAACTCCTGTTTTTCTGACTAATTTTTCTGGGTTGCTTTGTTTTTTTGAGTATTTTTTTTTCTTTCTGTTTTTCTGAATATTTTTTTCAGTTTTACTGGGTTTTTTTTTTAGCCCAACAAAAATGCATTAAACAAATAATAAATTATAGACCTTTTGAAGCTATTTTCAAATTAACGCTATACCCAGGAGATTCCATCCCCATTAATACAAGCCTGTGTACCATTGAACTGTCAAATAAATAAATGTGTCTCAATGTATTTTTACAAAGGCTCGACTAACCAAATCTAGTTGACAAAGACAACGCAACCTTTAATTTTTCTAATTCTTGAATGCATCCAGCATGCGAGTTGATCAGACAGGTGCTATAAAACTGTTTAAAAGCTTTTAGTCGTTTGCCACTCTGTGTCATCCCTTTATTTCCTGTCACTCTCCTCTCAGCGTTGTTTGTCACAGCAGAGATGCAGTAAAAATTTCCTCAGAAAACAACAATAATTCAAATTAATTAAGGATATCAGATTCAGTAGGCTATCGAAAACCAGCAGGCGTGTTCATGAGTTTCTTACTGATTCACTGTTCAATGTCACTCCAAAGTTATCAGGCCTTGACTGACTTACAGGCTCATGGCAATGCTCAATATGAGGGCCAATGGTATTATCTTACCATAATAGCTGCATTTAATGATACACACGCGCGCCTCGAGTCTCGTTTTTATTTCAGTTGATGGAGTTCTGCCGTTACAAAACCAAGCCAGGTCGGAGCAGATAATTTGACTCGTCGCCACAATCGCGGATCACTGCTCGAGCACATTTCATACAATTAAGGATTGTGGATTTGAAGCAGTCTAAACAATGGGCCCAAATTAAATTCTGACTCTCAGTGAAAGGCGCTCCGGCTGCGCTCAAAATACAATCCAACAGAGAGAGAATACAGACGTCGTGTTTAACAGGATTGCCGGGCATACCCGCCCACAATAAGGCGCCGTTTTTCCTCCCTGATATTCTATTACTCTCTGCCGTCCTCTCTGTGAAGACTCAATGGCTTTTCGGTTGTAGTTTAACTCAACCGTTCTTCTATTCTCAGGTCGCGATTGTGTCAAACTGTAAAAAAAAGAAAAAAAGAAAAAAAAGCAGTAAGCTGCAATACAGAGCAGCTATAAAGCATATGAGGACCGAGACAAATAAAGATAAATGAGGCATGACATAATTCAGCAACGAGAAGAATCAGTGAATTGATTCTTTCCCAAGCAAGCCTATATGGTGCCCGGGTCAACACCTTTTACCTCTTGTATCTTGTTAAGGATGTGACGTGCGGACAAAAGCAGCAACAGGCAATGAAGAAGGATGTGTTGGGATCCGTTGGTCCAATTGGTCATTTATTTGCATGAGTGAGTGGTGGTGTACCCCTAAAAGTGTGACCCAATTGCATCAGACAGCACCAGTCTTTTGCTCTTGTCTACATTGACTGGTGGTCAATATCAGCCCCATTTCTACCAAGTAGTATAGTTCACAGTGAAGTGGTCAGAGGTTACAAATGGCACAAAAATTAGAACTTACTACCATTTTCAACTACTATTAGCGTAATGGTGAGTTTATTTTTTATCATTTGGTTGTATCTGTGTCAGTCCGTTCAAATATGACAGGTGCATAAAAACTGTATAAAAAACCCATCAATGACATTATCAATTAATCAACTTCCAATTAACTTTTATCACTTTATAATCAACTAAAGTCATTCAACTACTAGCATCGATAATGTTTAGTTACAATATTAACGATGAAAAAAAAAACGTTCTATCGGGTGACAAGAGGATATTCAGCAGTAAGAAAGGAAAGCAAGTGTCAAAGAAAGGAAAGGGAGATTACAGTGAGACGTGGATTGAAACTAATGAAGGCAGAGTGAGAGAAAAGAGACATTCAACAAAGTTAGAGGAAGATAGAATAGAGTGAGAGGAAAAACTGAATGAAACAAAGAGACATTTGACCAGTATTTCCTCCCAATAAATGAAAGAATTCAACTCTCAGCGGATGGGAGAGCTACACGTATTCTCTGTGCATTAGCATTAGCAAGAGCTCGCACACTGACGAGCCAGTGCGCTCTGTTCAAGGTCAGAAAGGGGCACACATTACCACAGGCCACACAGACACACACAGGCATTTGTATTCAAAACTAGACAAAACTGGGGTTGTGAACAGTGAAAGCAAAGTGAAAGCAAAAACACACAGTAATTGCTTAAACACTGTTTTCAGATTCAAACAAATTAAATGTGTGCACTTTTGTTTCGTTTTCTCTTGAGTCAAGTATGTCATTTGAAAGAAAGAAGAAGTCAAATGGATTAATCTAATGATCTCAAGAATGCATCCAGTTGTATTGCTAACGGTTAGGCACAATTCAGGCATATGGAGGAGTCTAAAATGCTGTACAATTTGGTGCAAATCCAATTTAGGATTGTTTAGCCCTGGCGGATGTCCACCCTCTTTTGAGTGCCATTCTACTTAAGCAGATGTTTCTGGCATTGCGCAATGTTACATATTATCTAAGTTCTTTTACAGAACTTAGATACTAAGTTCTTTTACAGAACTTAAGATACTGCAAACTAGTTTCCCAATTTACACTTCTCCTATTGATAATTATCCAGCAAGAATCTTGGTCCTTTTTGATAATAGCTGTCACAAAATGGCCAAAGTAGCTGATCTTAAAAGTCAAATCAGGGCTCCACCTTTTATTTGGATACTATTAGCTAAAGTACAATATTTAATGCCCACTCTTTGTTTAGTTCCCCACCAAAGTGTTTTCCCTCACTAATTACCTCTCAAAGTTATTGATTGTAAGTGAATGTCCTGAAGTCCTCTTGTGTCGTCAAGCAGGACAAAACAACTCAACATGCAGCCAACATGCCTGCTCTCGTGATTGTTTTATTTTTTGGCATAAACGTGTCTGCTGGCTAACCAGCTTGCAGAAACTCATTAAAACATTATTTATGCAGACAGCATTAGCCGTCCGTGTTCACCGTTAATTCGGCCTGGACCACTAATGAAAACACTAATTCATCTATGGTGTGAAAAGAGGGAGAAAACATTTACTGACAATTCCGGAACATATTTCAAAGCATCTTCACATATCTGGTGCTGCTGAGGAAAGTTAAGAGTAATTATTTGGATGTGGTCACAACACACATGCAGTGACACTGACAAAAATGAATATGAAAATCTGTGATGTGACTCTTTGACAATCATAATCAGAACAGTGATCCAATTGCTGAAACAGTTAATGGCTTTGAGGACGGGTGCATCAGAATTAGAATGACGTAGGCATAAACGGTTATTTTATGTGATTGAGGGCTATTTATGCTGAGTAACAAATTGGTTAAGCTATTTGAAACACATACCTAACGTTTACAAATTTGGCCGTGATTGGTTGTTACCTGTTGACGGCAAGCGGTAAAATGCCTTTTTAAAGGTGTTAGTTATACATGAAAAATAATGACATGAAAAACAAATTCATGAAAGAAAGTGTTAACTTTTTACTGCTGAAAATTGAAAAATTAGTGAAGTATTCCTTTAGTAAATGTTTTATGAGGTTGAACCTAATAGGAATTAATTCACTTTATATGATGTCCTATGTGAAAAACAATTTTTTAAGGTAAATCAAAATGAAAGACAACCAAGCGCCATGTGAAAAAAATGTTGGAGTTCCTTAAAACTGTGTTCAAGTGTGGTAAGATTGCTTGAGTGGACTTATTCTTCATCTAGCACATACGTGTGCACTTGAATGCGTTCCTAACTACATGTCTATGTATGTGTGTGTGCGTGTGTTTGCAAGTGCGCGTGTGTGTGTGTGTGTGGTAATTACCATCCAGCAGTAGCTAAAGTGACATGTTTGAAGAAGAGATAAGGAGACATAAATTGGCCGGGTATAAAACGGCGATATTTCCTCCACTGCTTTAGAAAAACCCATTTACTCTGCCTCTTTAGCATGTCAAGACCCCTGTCACAACCCTCTCATCCCCTCGGCCAGAAGGACTCGCGCACGCACGCACACACACGCTGCGCAGTCAGCCAGCTTCTTGCAAAAGTGCTCATCTGCATTGGGCTATTAACTGGCAGCGACACACACCGAGCGCGACAGAACGGGAGAGTGTGTGTGTAAATCAGTGTAATGGGGCCAGGACCTCGGTAGCTCTAAAAAGAGAGCAGACATGTGGAGGACAAGACATGACTTTTTTTTTCTCCTTCCTTCTTTCATGAAGAGAAGCAGCAATGGAATGCATCTTTTAGTAGACACAAGAGCTCTTGTATAAAAGGTAGAAATGATTTTAATTTGCCAAAGACAATGAGGGACTTCAAAAGAGATGGTAGTAAAATGGGGCAGGTTAAAAGTCAGTGTGATAGGAATTGGCCTGGCGAACAGAGTCACACGGTCCAGACCCATGGAAATATGAAAATTCAAAATGGAACACTTCTGTGATGGCATCATTTTTTTAAATTAAAAAAATAATATTTTTGATGTAAACTGAACTCACAATCTGTGCGTGATGTCATTCAACTTGAAATTTGTGAGTGATTTGAACGTAAATTCGTACCACTTCAGGGGAAATCAACCTTAGTTGCTTGTACTTAGTTAGCTGTTAGATAAATATTGCATCTGTTGAGTGAAAATATCCCCCTGTCTATAAATACTGTACTTGCATGAACCAGTCTGATCCAAAAAGGAACGTTTCTACATTCATTGTTGTATCACAAGAGTGGAAATCTCCTTGAACTTAGTTGTAAAAGACAAAACCTTTTTAGTCGCGCCACACAGCGAAGATTGGGAGTCATTTCTGCGTGCCATGCACTCTGGGTCGCAGGTTAAAGCCCTTGTTGTGTTGCAGAGCAAAAACACACCCATTCGCACACAAACACACGCCACGGGGGAAGGGGTTATGGAAAGAAAGGAGGGAAGAGAAAAGAAGAAAAGAGGAGGTGAGGTCAGACCTCTCTTTGGCCTCACAGTTGTGGACGAGATGAGCCTTTTTCTCACAGGTAAATAATAGCCACAACCTGGGCGTGTATATGTGTGTGTATGTGTGTGTGTGTGTGTGTAGGTAGAAAGAGAGAGATTGTCTTCTAACGTCTGTGTATGCATGTGTGAGTGAAAGACGGGGACAAAGCATTATTACAAGAATAGTAAACTACAACTAGACTAAGTGCAATTTCTGCGGAAATTGCATGGGAATGCTGAAAGCTGAATGCTAATAGCTGAATGCTAAGCTGAATGCTTTTGAAGTAAATTGAAAGATAAATTATGTGAAAATTACAAAGTATTATTGTGGTTGAAAGACAAATGAATAAAAATAACACTTGAGGCGTGAATTTTGGAAGCAAGTTGAAATTTATATGGAAAAGTGCAATCTGAAAGTACTCTCCATTCATTTAGATGGGAAAGTCGAACAAATGATATCCAATGGAAAAATGTTAAAAAATAATAATAAATTAATAAAAATAAAAATCACTCAATAGCACCACCTAGGCATGCAGTACCCTCCATTCATTTAGAAATGAATGGAAAAGTGGAACTAATGATATAAAATGGAAAAATGCAAACACAATTCACTCAATAGCGCCACCTAGTCCAATGTCAGTTCCATTGAAAATTAATTGTGAAAAGTTTATATTTAACGTTTAATTTTGCGAATGCTGTAAGTAATGTGGAATCAGACGATAAATACCCCAAAAGGCATGAAATTTTGAGTATAAAGTATTTTGTTGTTGAGAGTTGTTTCTCGGCAAATAAGTGAGGAGAATAAAAATGCTGGAAGCATTCCCATAATAAGTATTAAAGAAAAAATATTTATGTATGCAAAATGTGTAAACAATGACAAACATGTCATGTGCTGAAAATAGTGACATTTTGCTATGAAAACACTGAGTATGTTCTCATTTCAAGCCGAGCTGTGAATTGTGAAACTGAAAGTTGCGGTTGATAATATCCAACTGTGGTAGCAATTTTTGGAAAAAATATCAAATTAACCATACTTGCCATATTTGGACATGCAAGGTTTCTGCCTGATAGCAATGATATTATAACTTCCCCGGACTCATCAACAGCACCCATTGCAACATCCTAATAATAACGTGTCATGTATAAAACTCGAGAATAGTTCTCAGGAGGTAAACTAATCTGAAGTTTAAATACGGTGGTATTAAGCAGGTAATCAGTATTCTGCAAAGAAGTAACCTTCTCCAAGCTGATTGAGTCAAATGAACACTAAGTGTGTGCGACAGTGACAATGACTTAATGCTCGTGTTGTCTGTAAACAAGCAGGCTGCCTGGATTAAGTCACCTGCCAGTATACTTGAAGCTGAAGAGGCTTTTTGCTCCATGAGCGCTGCTTGTATAATTATTTCAAACACGAGGAAAAACCAAATCACTTTACAACGCGGATTTACATATGATTAGTGTCATACAAAGACAGGATTACTGCAAGCACTGCAGAAAGAACAGATTTTTTTTCATTTCCCCTCTTCTCGACTTGATTCATGAAGCCTGAATGTAAGTTATCACCGCTCTCTTGAGTCACAGGTGACAAAAGCTGACAGGGTGTACTTTCCACATAGACATGATGTTTATTAATATATTAGTGGGAAAAAAATGTGGAGCCTTCCTTTTAAGGAAAGATGCTCCATCCTGTTCTCTTTTGTTCGCCACTCATATTTCCATTGGATTTGTCTTAATTAAAACAAGACTGCAACTCACAATCTACACTCACTGTAAAAACACTTCCATATTATTTACTCAACTGTATTCAAGCATCTTTGTTTCCCCCCGGAGGCCGAACATCCCAACATGTGCGCAGACATGACACAGAATCATATAACCAGCCAGTGGGGGAGTAATTCACCGATGTAATAGGCTTTAGAAAATGACAGCATTGTGCGAGTGTGTGTGTGTATGTTGATCCAGCCAGCTGACTGTGGCCCAACTGGCAGCTTATTAAGCAATTTGGATCCTGTGGGGAATCTGTTGATGTTTGCAACACAGACAGTCACAGATAATGACAATAAACACTTATTTAGGAGGTTATACTTCTGAGGAAGGTTAACTGTTGGATAATTTTCTTTTGTGTGCTTTGGCATCTACTTTTCAAGGATGTGTTGTATGTATCAAAGCCAAACAGACAAATTTGCACTGTAAGAGTGATTTGATATTGTGGCTATTGATTTAAATAAACACACACGCATAAATAAAATGAAAAATACATATAAATTTATGTTTTTATTTCTGTTTTCCTGTGCTTCAGTTTTTTTCTGTGCTTCAGTATCAGTATCAAGTGACCAACTGTAAAAGGGAAGTAAGGGTTTTTCTTTAGTTGAACCAATTAGTCAACTTTGCTGATCCGTATTGACATTTAAAGGAAAAGTCAACCCAACCATTTTATTTACAATAATATAATATTGTGTTTGTGGAATATGACGTAAGCAGTAAAATACTCAAATTTTCATTCATCACAGGGAGCGGCCATCACAAGCCAGGTTTCCATCCAATTGTTTCGAATTTTCTTAGTCCAAAAATTTTCGGCCGAAAATTGCTATTTTTGCCATTTTCGGCCGAAATAAAATTAACCGATATGATAATAAAACCGAAAGAATACGGCCGAAATACGTTGTGGTGACGCAAGCAAAAAAACGCTGCAAGCAAGTGTCTGTTTGAATAAAAGAGCGAACGCGGGGATGAGTGTCCACCTTTTCTTCTCGCTGGCTTTTCACCGTGAGTTTGCACCGGTTGCTCGCAGGAGCTCCCGGGGTCATTGCGCACACCGGAGGAGAGGGGCGTCACTTGGTGTACAACATTTAGGTGGATATAAAAAAGACAGAACTGCCGTGTACTGCAGTACAGGTGAGCCACTCTTTCTCCTGCAGCACCTTTCCTTTTTTTTTTTTATAACAGCCCCTTGAACGCTTCCACTTTTTTACAGGCATCCCGGTGGCCGTGCTAAATACTTTAGCTAATGCTAGCTTTATTGCTATCAACAGTTTTAAACACGGAAACACTTACCGCTATCGCCGGGTGGCGGCAGACCTGTACAGGATGCTGTGGATGGAAACCCCACTACAGTTGCTCCGGGCTAAGGTAATCATCATTCACCTGTTACCTGAATTTGGTCATGTGATGTTCGCATGCTGAGGAGAGATTGGTCATTACCAGAGCCCTGAGCTGCTTAATTCAAATTTCACAAATACAATATTAAAAACGTTGGGGTTGGCTTCCCTTTTAACAATTGAAGTCGACTAATTGCAAACCTTTTTTTTTTTTTTAATCATTATTTTTTTTAATCGACCAATTTACAGAAGACTGTCACCGGACTATAGTGCAGCGGAGCAGCAAAATGTTGGCCAACAAGGCGACGCGGTGTTCTTCAAGTCTGTGCTGAAAAAAACATCAATGATGTCATCAAATAAGCGATTTTGACTGGACTTTCAACCACACAAAAATCTTGAATTATTCAAACTCTAGAGGAACAGAAATTTGCTTTTGTATGATTTTACTGTTTGTTTATTTTTTTCAGCTTAAAACAAAAATGTGTAAAATATATGGAGCTCTACCACTCTTATGTTGTTAAAGCAACATCCACTTTTTTGAATTCAATTGATTTGTCAAGTGCTTGGAATGTGTCTGGGGGAATTTGTGACCGTTCTTCCAGAAGAAATGTACTGCCCGTGTGTATTGGATTGCACAAGATAACACACATCATGTCTGATGGGAGACACTCGTTGTCTATATTCTAGTTTTTAACATAGTGAAAAAACAACAACTTTATTTGTAATCATTTATAATCTTCTGGGAAGCTTTTATATAAGATGATGGAATTAAAGTCTGCCTTATAATCTTCATTGTAGTTCCTCCAAAAAGTGTTTGATGGGGTTGAGGTTGGCTTTGTCAAACTCTTCTACACAAAACTCATCTAAGTATGCCTTAGTGGAAATCGCTTTGCACTCTGGGAACAGTGAAGGACCTTCCCCAAACAATTCCTGCAAGCATAAAATTGTCTGAATGTCTTGGTAGTTAAGATTCAGCTGGACCTATTAAGCCCTGCTTGACTATTTAATTGATAGAGCTGTGTGTGTGCGTCTATCATTTTGTGCACTAGTGCATTTACATAACCAACAGAAGCTGTTAATGCACACACATAGGCACAGGCATTGGTGATGGACAGATATGAATGCTGGAAGTTATTAAGTAAATTGTGGACCAATAACAAAACCATTCACCCACAACAACGCGCTGCCCTCACTTCTCACCTGTCTGCCTAACTGCACTGCATTTTGGGAGGTGGGGGGAGAGCAGAACGGAGCAGCGATAGGATGTGAAAGTCGTTCCGCTTGGGCAACTCGCTGATTTGCATTCAACAGCGAGAGATAAACACGCTGGCCAGGGATGCCGCATGTTTGAGAGCTCACATGTGATTCAACAACAACACACACGCCGCACATTTCGGGCTAATTACTGACCTCTCATGCTCAAGTGGTGTAAGGTGGGAGTTGCAAGAGGCAGAGCGGCGGTGACCTGAGAGAGAAAAAGAAGGAAGCGGGATTAGTAGTCAAAAGCAACGCAGGTCTCACTCGCCCAATGTCTTTGGCATGTTATTTTTCGCTTTATGATTCTGATAATGATGATATTACAGACATGGGGAAACGGGGAGAAAAAGGGGGAGGAGACGATGATGGACGCCACACGTGAATGTTCCTCCAGTCGTTCCTCCATTTTACTACCACACTGTGCGCACAGAGAGAAAGGGAGATAGAAAAAGACAGAGGGGTGGGGGCTCCTCAATGACTAATTTTCCTTTCTTTTATGGCGGCATAAATTTAAATGGAGGGGGGTGTTTGAGGGGTAGAGAAGAAATCCTTTTAGCGGCCTGATTTATGTACGTCTGATGGGCGAATCATAGATCACCGCCTGAAGATGGCAGACACACTGATGATGATGGGCCCCTTCGACGGGGCCCGCTAATGCTTTACCGAACAAAATGTAACCAATCTGCGGGGGCCCTCAAGCATGCAATGGTCCTCTAATAGAAACTATAGAGAACGGCGCGCCTGTCGTCACTGACAGTGGCTGGGGGGAGGTGTGCGAGTATGTGTGCTGCCGGAGTTTTAAAAGTAAAAGAAGGAAAACTAAAGGAGCTGAGGGGCAATGAAGCGGCACAGTTGGACAACATCAAATTGAGAATATTACAGAAAAAACATGAGCGTAAAGATCAACTTGAAAAGTTAAGGGGCATTAGGTGAAGGACACATTAAAAGTTAAAACACCACAGAATACAAGTAAGCAATACAAAAGAACCGGTAAAAAAATAAATAAATACATGAATGTTCACCTAAAGACACCGGATCACACTCATTCCTACACATGCACACACAGGCATGTGCCCGGCACGCCACATGAAGCCCCACCAATCATCTTTATATCAAAACATCATTATGCTGTCTGACAGCAGCTGAGATTCCGGCGAGGCCTCCTTGTCATAAATTGTCAGCTGTTGCAGTGCTGCAAAGAGAGCCTTTTCATTTAGGGATGTCACAGCTCTCCCGAGCCTCGTAAAGGTTGTTGGAGACTCGGGAGAAAAAGAGGCAAGACTGACAGAGAGAGTCTTAGGCAAGAAAGGAATATCTGAGAATGGCATGCTTTGTAAGATGGGCCTGACCCAGTGGCTGACAACAAAAGAGGGTTCTGGAAACTGGCATTTACGCAGGGGATGGCAGAGGTTCTAACTGGAGGTAAATAATCGACAAGGGAGGGAATGTTGGTGCTGGTGGGAGGAGGAGGCTTATTGCCAAGTACTCCATTGTGGCCTCTGTGATTTTATCAGCTACAGCTGTCAATGTAAAGACAAATTTGAGCTGATGTACACCTGAAGTTGCCAAACCATAGCGAGTAGGCTAGATCTCGGGAAGTAATGGCATGGACTTTTAGCAGAAATCTAAAGCAAGCACACTGAAGAGGTTGAAAAATAACAAGGAAGCATGTTGGGACTCCAGACATTCCAAACAATACTCAGGATGGGTGAATGAAGAATATACAAGCAACCTTGTATAAAAAAAGGCTGAGGTCCATATTCTGGAATACCAACAATCTTACTAGTATGATAGCTAAGGACAGCAGATGTGATTAAGGTTTGCGTAGAACAACAGAACCAATCCAACCCAGGAAGTAAACCTAATAGCCTCAACCCAGGAAGTAAACCTAATAGCCTCACTTCTGGCAGGACGGACATGGGCCCTAGACACTAGAAGAAACAAACTAAGGGATAGATCAGGGATAGTATTTTTATTTTTTTATTTTTTATTGTGAGGGCCACAAGAATTTGCTGAATCTGATTAGCACCATAGCTGTGGATATCTGAGAACGGCCCAAATCACCACTGCGCCCTGTCTTCGGCTACTGAACATCAAACTCAGACATAAGGTCTGGTTTCTGCAAAAACTGTCTATAACCACTAGAACAAGAGACTAACGACAAAAAAATAATTTGTCATGTACACAAAATCTGACCTCTATTTTTGACCCATTACACTACTGGACAAAACAAACACACACTGTTAGTGACACACACTGTAGGAGGGGGCTACTTAAGCGCCCAGGGAGTAGTTTGTGGTATCAGTGTCTTACTCAAGGACACCCTAATATGTCCGGGGGGTTCTGGGGTGGACAGTTGTGAACTCTGGTTGCAACGGTGCACCTAGCCACGGCTGCCCCACCTACATTCTAATACGGTGGTGGACAAACTTGGTCCTCGAGTCTTACAGGTTTTGGGTGTTTCTCTTCTCCAAAACAGCTGGTATATGATTAGCTCATCAGCAAGCTCTGCATAGGCCTGCTAATGATCCTGTTGATTTGAATCAGCTTGTGTTGGAAGAAGGAAACCTCGAAAACCTGCAGGACTCCAGCCCTCGAGGACCGAGTTTGCCGGCCCATGTTCAAAAACAACCGACTATGGCAGGGATAGGCAAGTTCGGTCCTAGAGAGCCGCAGTCCTCTATGTTTTTAATGTCTCCCTCCTCGAACACAGCTGAGAGGCTCCTGCATAACGTAATGATGAGCTGATGATTTGAAAAACACAGGTTGGAGGCAGGAGATACCGAAAACATGCAGGACCGAACTTGGCTATCCCTGTACTAAGGGTTAGAAAGCCTTTGGAATAACAAGACCTGAAGCACATCCTGAATTAAGACCTACTCCCTATAACACACTACAATCTCAAATCTAAGGCTGCAACCAAACTACTGCACCACTAGACAAAGTGAGAAGACCTAGGATTTAGACTGGGCTAGACTTAGGTACTGAAGAGGAATAATGAATTTTGTCCTCTTTGCGTGTTCCAAAAATGAAGATAGATTTAATGTAAGAAAAATACACCTTTGCAAAAATGATTTTAAAAAAAAACAGAGAATCTCTGGACAAATAACTGCCTCTAATCATCACTTAAACATCGTGGGATTCAGAGCGTCAAATGTAGCTCTTCCGCGTGCACAACGGTTTCTTATAGTTAAAAAGACCTCCTCTCTTTCATTTGTAGACAAAACATACTCTCTGCCACTTTTCCGTGAGCGATGGCGAAAACAGAGT
The DNA here is from genome assembly GCF_051991255.1 of Vanacampus margaritifer. Taxonomy (NCBI): domain Eukaryota; kingdom Metazoa; phylum Chordata; class Actinopteri; order Syngnathiformes; family Syngnathidae; genus Vanacampus; species Vanacampus margaritifer. Next base: position 19,856,991 of record NC_135435.1, on the reverse strand, counting down.
CAGGTGTGGGTGTTCAAAACAGATTCGGTTCTCAAGGACCAAATGTGTTTTCGCACAAAGTGCTGAGAAGGAAATTTTTTAGACTAAATAGTATGTCCCAGCTTAAGGTCAGCCTATACGAAGTCAACACCATCTGCTCTGCACAGGACACAAAACATTTCGACAAGGTTAATATAAAGAATTAAAATGTTCATAATGTGTAACAATAGTTGATATATGAAATTAGGTATTAAAAATGTTATAATATCTTTCAGTACCTGTATATACAGACTCAGGCCTAACAACTTCAATCACAAACACCTTGTACCCCAGCTAATGACTACTTTTACATGCAGTCATTAATCAAAATTCCGATTTCGTGATAACCCGTTTACATGTGTTTTAAAAAAAACCTGAATAAGAGCATATTCGGGTTTTTGCACATTTAAATGGCTTCTCAAAACCCAAATATTACCAATATTCGGGTTTTGAAAATGTTATTGACTGCATTTAAACATAGTCACTGAATCTACAAAGGCTACTCTCTAGAATGGCTGATTAAGGCCTAACCACTGTTGGCTCAATGAAGTCTTAAAGAGAACGCCTCAGATGGAAAACAGAAGATGTGGACTTCATTGATCAAAATATCAATACCACCTTGGTGGAGTCTGGCCAGGTGACAATGAGACTCTGCCCAATTTTACACACCTCATTCATCTCTTTCAGCAAGAACTCTTCAGTTGGATCCACTGGGACGAGATCTCACAAGTGGAGGGCAGAGGTCAATCCCACTGAGTCATTGGCTACTTTGTACCATCAAGTACCTTATCAAAAAGTTCAGATGAGAAGTATGCAAAGAAACAGCCCGCAATGTGTGTTGTATTCTATGAGGGTGAATTTATAAATAAAAAGGATGAACAAACAAATATGAAGACTCCACATTTTTTTCTATAACCACAAATTTAAGTTTCTACTCTTCAATTTTTTATGGCTGTCATTTTAAAAAGGAGTCTGGTAAAAAAATAAAATAAATAAATAAAAGTGTGTGTCTGTCTGCCTGTGTGTGTGTGACTAATGTACTGCAGCTCCTCACTGGTGCTGACAAAAAGACAAGTTTGCGTAGCTGGTGCGAGGGTGTCCCTTCAGGGCTTCCGTCCGTCCACTGGCACGGGAGATGAACTGAGACAAGATGTCAGAGCAGGAAATGTCAGACCACTGCCAAACCATCGTGGCGCACACCCCTGACAGGCACACACTTGCGCGCGCACACACACACACAAAATGGTCATGAAATTCATTGTATAAAAATGCTTTCTGGACATCGCGACTAGATCGATAACAACAACCAACTTTTAAACTTGATATTTAACTTGCATCATTTCATTTGACTCTGTAATAATTGTCTTGTGCCTACAGTATATTAATATTCAAGTCTGAGATACTAATGGACAAAGACGGAACCGGTTTTGCAGTGGCAAATAGACAAGGAAGAGGGAAGAGTGCAGCAGCGGTTCATGTCCGCTGGCCACTTTGCTTTCTTGTGTGGTGCGTACACATTACAGATGTCTTGAGTAAGGCCTCCATCTGTAATCCCTCTTCTCGTCGCTCTCTCGCTCTCTCTCCCCCTTTTCTCTGTTGTCCTCAGGACTCAGTTTTCCTTAAGTGTGTCAATTTGGGTCTCCTTGCTCAAGTTCAAACATTTAGCCCCCAAACCTCCATTTGTCTCCAACTTAGTAGACAGAAGGACCAAAAAAGCAAAAAAAAAAATACCTCAAGAAATAAAAAACAGCGAGAGGAAGTGAGAGAGGAATAAAAGCATCTTGTATGTTTGACGGCACTTTTTGCTGCCTGGTTAGATCGCACATCCAGACGCACGCACACACACATCAGCCCCCCGACCCACCCCCCGTCTTGTCTGGTTACTGGCTGTGCACTTGCAGTTCCTCCAGGGTGTGTGGGGTCACACTGCGCGAGTGTGTGCGTGCTGGTGGGTGAGGGGAGTTCACCCAATGCCAATCCACGCTTCAACCATCCACACTCACTCAACCCCCCCCTCCCGCCCCTCGTGACGCTACAGATGATGTGCCGTCCGGCCGCATCTCCGTCATTGTGACGATGAGTGCTGCTGCCAAATGCCCCGCAACCAGAGTCACATCTGCTCCTGTCTCTGTCGCCACGGCGATACTGCCGAAGTCGGCACGACAACCGGCACATGACCGGGGGGGCGACAACGGGTGGCACAGACGGAGAATGAGAGAGACACAGTCAGTGACAGAGATGATCATTTAGAATGTTTGAGCTGTTTATTTACAGGCTGCCAATATATACAAGCCACATGCAAGAAAAGCAACATTCTGATCAAAAAGGCCAATTACACAAGGCTGAGAAAAGGTGAGTCAGCCAAACATCAAAGGCCTCAAAACTGAAAGAAGCTATTTATCAATATATGGTAACGGACAGAATTAGGCCTGAAGTGTCTCTTTCAGGGAATATCATTAATTTGAATTCAACAAACAATTGTATACCTTTTATTCCGGATGTTTGATGTCACTTTTTTTTTTAAGACCGATACCAGTACAAGTACTCAATTCTTGAGTAGTCACTGATACTCATACTGATACTAAGCACTTATACTACTAGTTCGTGTGATATATACTCACCCCCATAAAACAATGCCAGATGTGCCAAATTGCCAAATGTGGGAAATGAATGGCCATTTTCCATTCTTTTAAAACTCTTTGACTGCCAAAAACGTTAAATAATGTTTGGTAAAATCCTATGGAGGAGTGCCAAAGACGTTAAAAGACGTTTGTTTCAAAACAGAGGTGAAACTAACCATTTTCTATTGTTGATTACTCAAAAACGGAATAAGGTAGAAACAAACTTTTTTTTCTGATGAAAGATGAGAGTCCAATCTTTCATTTGGTAGTATGTGTGTTTCCATAGTCCAAACACATACTTTTCTGTGGACCTTGAAAGATCACTCAAAAGATCAGTCAAAATGCTTAAATCGGCTGGCACCCACGACATCCCTTTTCTGAAAACGTCTGGCAGTCAAAGAGTTAATTTCTAGTTCCTGATCCTTAAACAGCCACAAGAGATTTTACGTTTCTCATGTTTTTTTTTTATGCTAGAGCATACAGAAGGCTTTGATGCAGCCTCTCAACTGCAGAAAACGGTTGAAGAAATGGTAGTTATTACAAAAACGGACAGCAGGTGGTAGCAGAGCAAAGAGATCAACCAGCCATGTTGGAAAAAAAAGAGCTAATTTCCCCCAACAGATTTGTGAATAATGATGTAACTTAGCTATATTCTAATGCTAATTGCTGCAAAACATATAGAAACACTTTTTTTTCCTGATGAAAGATAAGACTCTAATCTTTCTTTTGGTAGGTAGGTTCCATGTTTTTATAGCAATAGAACACAATATTCTGTGAGCCTTAAAAAAAAATCTGTCAAAATCTAGTAAAACAGCCGGGAGTGAATGGGGTTGCTTCAGTGAAAATGGCAGGGAGTGAATCAGTTAAAAAAAAGAAAATAAAAAAAATTGGGATTTTTTTTTTATTTTTTTTATAAAAGATGGCCAACAAAGCAATCAGGTTTCAACAATGAATGATAATAATAACTTGTGAATTTTAAAATGTAATAACTTTAAAGTTTTGTTCCTAATTAGAATGTAATCTACATAAAAATGTGAAAGGTGCTCTGTGCACCCAAACAAATGTGTATATGGTGGGAAACAAGTACATGTAGCCACAACCAAAATGAACTTCCACCACTACTATTCACATTTTTTAATATGAATCCTACTTCAGTTTATGTTTATCCCACCACCATATATTTACTTCCATCACTTTGTCAATTTCTCTTCCCCTCCTCCCTCCACTGTTGCTAAACAATTCATTTCCTGCCTCCCCCGTCTCTCCTGCCAGGGTGTTTATATTTGCCCAGCCCACGGCGGAGTGCCTAACAAGGTGGAAAGAATTAGGGGTGAAAAGAAAGCACTGCTGCCAGCTAGGGTCTCTCTCCCTCTCGATCCCTCTCTCGCTCGCTCTCTCTCTCTCTCTCTCTGACAGTAGATAAATTTCAGATAATGTACTTCTGACTTCTCCAACGACGATGGAGCAAAAACACGAACAGTTGAAGATGGGATCTTTTTTATTTATTTTGTACATACCTCGGTTCATTCGAAGCATAATAAATTCTATGGTTTTGTTTTGTATAATTTATGTTCCCTGTTTTAGATTTGCTTGTTTTTGTTGTGCGGCTTCTCTTCACAATCAACTTTTTCCTCAAAGTACAATCAAAAAGGAATAATAACTCAAAGCATGATTGAAAAAGCTCATCCTATGATTGAAGTATTTAACCTCTGACTCTGCGTTTGTCGCTGGGGAGGGGGCCGAAATCCTAGGAAGAAAAGCACAGCGGAAATAAGAGTGGCTGGTGTTTGGTATGCATCAGCCCTTTGAATTCAGTCAGGGTGAAGTCCTCTACCTCGCTCTTTTCTCCCCAAAGTAAGGTGTCACATACTCTCTGCATATCACACGCTGAATTATGCACTATGACCCTGCACAGTAAGTAGACTGAATCACAGTAGCGGCAGTTAGTTAAGGGGGATAGAAGGTAAGTGGGAGACGAGAGGTCATGCTGGTTTCATTTAAAGGTAAGGTAATGTTTCATAATGCATCCTGAGAAAAGACATGTACATTTAGTTCAAAATGTTCTCTTAAGAATGTACTAAAGTGTCATACGAATTTTTGGAAACTAGAGTAGTTGTTTTTTTCCTCCAGCAAAATAAGCATGAGTGTACTTGTGGCAGCTCCATGTAAAAAATCCCTGCAGCAACACACTCCGCAAACATGGAAAAGACCATTTGCATGCAGCACCAGACTGCAGACTGCAATATTCTTCCGTAATTCCTGATTTAGGATGAATTATTTCTGAGAACAAAATCCTACAAAATTTGACTATTTTCAAGAGTAGATGATTTAGATTTCATAGGTAAATCGTTCTGGTGCATGACATGAAATTGATCTCAAATCAAATTCTGAAGTCCAATCTATGATAACCAATAATAATAATCAGTCCCTCTAATGACACAAGCAATTATATTGGCTTTGCATTAACTATTAAGGATCATTTTAATCATGAGCGCCAATTTTCAGTAAAAAAAAAAAAAAAAGTGTCTCTTGTTCTCTGTCCATGGTGCTGAAATAGTGATTTCAAAGTCATTAAGCCGGGCAGAAGAGTGACGTGCATATTTTTATTTCTCAAGACAGACTTTATAAGAATTAAAAGTGCATGAATGCAGACAGGATTTTCCACACCAAAACTGGCTAAAAGTGTGGAAACCTGCAGAGAAAAACAAATACTGATACACACCAACAGTAACGTACCAACTGGTCTGTCCCTGATAATGCTCAGTGGATGCTCTCACCTTTTACAGAGTCTATCCACTATAGCTCTATTTATAATCCTATCAGTCAGACACAAACACACATTAGCACACACACACACACACACACACAGAGGGTTGTTGTGGTACACTTGTGTCACGGTAGAGATGGATCCGAGTGTGGGGTCCGAGCAGGGTTTGCTTGAGTGTGATAACAGCCTGTGATTTGTATCTGTAGATGAAGCATCGGCATAATAAATGTTCTCTACCGCTCACCTTCCTCCGTCTCTCTCAGACACTCTTTTTCCCTGTCTTCCATTTCATGCTTTGTTTGCAGTCTAAAAGTTTGGACCTCTCTTTTCTTTCGATAACCAATAATTCTGTTTGAGCATGTTGTGTAATTGCCCTAATTAGACGAAGGAAGAGGTTAGGCTTTAATCTGCCTTTGAATTAGACTATTGTTACTGCACTTAACCAAAAAATGCAAAACTTCTGAAGAAGCTATACAATGCTGAATAATAGATAAGATTGCAGGTGGGAGTGTAAAAAAGTATTTTGGTCCTTTTGTATTGTGCCCTCTCTGGCTCATTTCTACCCACATAAAATCACGGAGCCACACGTAGGCAGGCCAACCGCGTGTGTGAGAAGGTGTCAGTGCTATTCTCAGGTCAGCTGGGTTTGATCTTTTCCACCTTCTGCTTTCACACATTACGAGTCGGCCTGCAGGCTTAACGGAGAGGGAGGGAGGGACCTCCCAATGGGGACGCTGCATGCAGAGGCTTCATCGTGGTGACCACTACTCATACTGGATATTTGTTGTTCATGGTAATTGGTCATAAAGGTTGCAGGCAGCACCTTGTAATTGTATCCTTGATCTGATTTCCTTACCATTGTACAAGATCACAACTGAGTGGTTACTGGTTTTAATACATGCTGCCGTTTTAAAAAGTCATGGTTTAACAATTTTATTTCTGTATGTTTTTGACAGCATTTTCAATACTTTAAAAGAATAATGTTGTGAAGAAACAAACAAGCCATGATTTCAAAACCGCTAACTTTTAGTGTCATGAGATTCTTGTACACTCAACAAAAATATAAACGCAACACTTTTGTTTTTACTCTCATTTTTTATGAGATGAACTCAAAGATCTAAAATTTTTTCCACATACACAATATCTCTCAAATATTGTTCACAAACCAGTCTAAATCTGTGAAAGTGAGCACTTCTTCTTTGCCGAGATAATCCATCCCACCTCACAGGTGTGCCAGCCAGTACTGACTGACTGGATCTTTGAGTTCATCTCGTAAAAAAAAAATGGGAGCAATAACAAAAGTGTTGCGTTTTTATTTTTGTTGAGTATATATATATATATATATATATATATATATATATATATATATATATATATATATATATATATATGTATATATATATATATATATATATATATATATATATATGTATATATATATATGATGCGAGCAATCAGTGACAATTTTTCGGGTAACAACGCTTGATAGAGGAAGGATATATACCACATTTATGCTAGCGCTACCCTACACATTCCAGGTAACAATAGCCTATTATATTAATATAGTGATGTCTTAATGAACGTTCGCAACCAGCTACGAGATGTAGCATGTCTTATAATTGTGAAGTACAGTTAACACTATAAACTTGTTAGTTGTTACTGAGGCAGATATCATGGCTAATGAGCATGGCTAACATAGCTGATTTCCGCTGTGACAATACTTCACAAAATGGAGGTTAGGGGGGCTAATCATTTCATGAGAATTACTGTACATTTGGAGGCTATTTGTAAAAAAAATAAAATAAAATAAAAATAAAAATAAAAATTTTAAGTTTACCAAATACTATATAATTAGTTTGAAAATAAAACTGACTGCATTATAAGGAAAACACTTTGGTCAGAGCACCAATAGGAAAAATATTATGCACATAAACATCTTTGACACAAGTATAAAATGAAATAAACCATTAACTTAATGTAAAATACTAAATACTGTACATGACACACATAAAATGCTACATTTGATGACAAGTGACAAGCACATGCCAGTTAGCTAGTTAGTAACTAGCGAGGTAACACAGCAGTCTATATCTTCATTTTGTTCTCCTTCTGGTCAAAATAGCGGAGAAAATTAAATGTTCAAAACCAGCCACATAAAATCCAAATCAAATTAATTTGTCTACAAAAATTTGCAAAGCAGTGTTGCAGTTTTAACAATGGCCTCGAAAACTAGCAAGGCCAACCAAAGGCTGTACGTATATTTTTCATGTTGATATGATGCAGACTGATGCCATATCACCGGCAGATAAAGAGAGATGTTTCCAGTCATATAAATACAAGTCATAACTCATGTTCTTTACAGTGACCTGAACTCTATTTTTTTTTTAGTTTTCCAGGAAGTTCTGAGCTTTCCTTTCTGTCAATTCAACTACGTTTCGTCTTGTGGCTGCAATTTTTGGACTCAACAAAAGGAATCCTCACTGCATTTGCACTATAGTTTTCTGCTGGCCTGTCATAAATTTCTGTCTGTGGTATTAGCTGAGGTTAGGCTCTCTTCAATTCTCCTCTCTGCAGTCAGTCTATCAGCTTGTTATCCCTTCTAAACCTCTCTACTCATCCTCACACCTACGGGAGAGTGACTGTTGGCAAACTCTTGGTCTCATCCTAAATTCCTTCGCAAGTTTCAGTTGAATTATTTTCAAATTCCTGTCTGAATATGTTTAACTTGTTTTACAGTCCATTCTATTCTTTTTTCTGGCTGACCCCATTTCAGCTTATCAGTGTGTTTGTTCAGTCTGTGTGAAGAAGTGTGGGATAAAGCCATGGTAGATGCATTAGATATATACCGCTAGCTTCAATGTAGTCTAATTTCACATAATGAACCGCAGCCCAAGCCTCACCTTCATCATCTTTAGATCTCTTCGTATGGAAGTGGAAAGAAATCAATTTTCACTCTTATTATGGGTGGCCTACTCCTACTTAAGTCTCTGATTCGAGTGTGTGCATACGTCTGAGTGGAAGTTGTGAGCTGGGGTAGAGGGTTACTCCTCACTACTCGGATCTTTCTTTCCCCCAGTCAGCTCCTAATGTATGACTCCCTTCTTCTTGCCTTTGTGTTCATTTGTCATTCGTATTGCCCCCCCCCTGTGATTATCCCAGTGCATATCAGAGGCTCTTAATGAAGATTCACAACATTTTCCCCTCCCAGCTAATACCTTATCAAAGGAGAAATCTCGTTCCGGAAAATCAATTTTCTTTCATAATATTAAGTCCTCCCCTAATGCACTTGCATGTGTGATTCCTTTTATTTAGTGCCGCAACGCAACAATGAGGGACTTAACCCTGAAACCTACGCACTCTATCTACACTCAGTTTGATCTAATATCTCAATGAGAGGATAAAAGGAACAAGTTGCAACTTTGTTAAAATGCAGTTTGAAGAAGTCTGAATTCTTTAAAGGATAAGGAGTGCATTATATTGATGCATGATGCATGTAATATATTATCCATAAATGGCATAGTGGTCATAGTACATTACAAGGAGGTGTGTGTGCATTTTGGTTATTCTTTTCAATTAGGTCGTTATTGCAAAGACAAGACAGGACACAGTCTGATGAAGTCAAAAAGAGAAAGAATGACGTCTGACAGAGGTCATAAAGCAGACACATTAACGAACAACTTGCAGCGTTCCCAGAGTACATTTTCCTGGAGAGCACAGACCGGACTTCCCATTTCATTCTTAATAAGAACAGAAGATACAAAATCAATATTCCAAGGTCAAAGTAATGCTGCTAATCTCATAGGGAAAATTTGTATGTCAATGTGTGACAGCACATGGTTGATGGGAAAAGGCCCTGCAGCCTACTGACCTGTTTTTTTTTCTCCTTCACTGCGGCAAGAAGGCAATTTGGGGGGAATTGGCTTTGATACTCGGGCGGTATGATCAAGAAGGTGATTAAGCGGGTCAAAAGAACATATCGGTTCACTATACACCTATAAGGAAATGATATGTACCAGACAATTTATTGGAATACACTTTTTAAAAACATTAATAAAGTACAGTAATTGATCGCAAAATTATCATGTCATTTAGATATGTGCCTTTAAGAGGTGGGGGGCCTGGTGAGGTGGGCATGTGACAACTTTGAGTCTGCATATTATTTTCAGGGTGTGAGCTGCGCTCCAAAAGCAGCTACTTAGATAGAGTGTGCTTTGTTTTATTGTTCTGCCAGCATTACAAATCCAGTAAAAAGTGCATCCACAACTGCGTCTCTCCTTACCCACTTGCAAAAATCCATTTTAAAAAATTATTGTGAAACAGCGGGGACGTAAACGATGAGCGGGGGCACGCTGTAACTTGAAAAAGCAGAAGGCCATGAACATGAGCCATGAGCCCTAGTTTTAAACCCTAATTTAAAACCATAGCACTACTTCAAAACCCTTATTGGATACCCTAGCCCTAGTTTAAAACCCTAATTTTAAACCCTAGCCCTAGTTTAAAACCCTAATTTTGAACCCTTGCACTACTTCAAAACCCTTATTGGATACCCTAGTCCTAGTTTGTAACCCTAATATGATACCCTTGCCCTATTTTAAAACCTTAATTTGAGACCTTAGCCCTAGTTTAAAACCCTAATTTTTAACCCTAGCACCACTTCAAAACCGTTATTTGAAACCCTAGCCCTAGTTTGAAACCCTAATATGAAACCCTAGCCCTAGTTTAAAACCCTAATTTGAAACCCTAGCCCTAGTTTAAAACCCTAATTTTAAACCCTAGCCCTAGTTTAAAACCCTAATTTTGAACCCTTGCACTACTTCAAAACCCTTATTGGATACCCTAGTCCTAGTTTGTAACCCTAATATGATACCCTAGCCCTATTTTAAAACCTTAATTTGAGACCTTAGCCCTAGTTTAAAACCCTAATTTTTAACCCTAGCACCACTTCAAAACCGTTATTTGAAACCCTAGCCCTAGTTTGAAACCCTAATATGAAACCCTAGCCCTAGTTTAAAACCCTAATTTGAAACCCTAGCCCTAGTTTAAAACCCTAATATGAAACCCTAGCCCTAGTTTGAAACCCTAATTTGAAACCCTAGCCCCAGTTTGAAACCCTAATATGAAACCCTAGCCCTAGTTTGAAACCCTAATTTGAAACCCTAGCCCCAGTTTGAAACCCTAATATGAAACCCTAGCCCTAGTTTGAAACCGTATTATGAAACCCTAGCCCTAGTTTGAAACCCTAATTTAAAACCCTAGTCCTAGTTTGAAACCCTAGCCCTAGTTTAAAACCCTAATTTGAAACCCTAGCCCTAGTTTGAAACCCTAATATGAAACCCTAGCCCTAGTTTTAAACCCTAATATGAAACCCTAGCCCTAGTTTAAAACCCTAATTTTAAACCCCAGCCCTCGTTTTAAACCCTCATTTTAAACCCTAGCCCTAGTTTAAAACCCTCATTTTAAACCCTAGCCCTAGTTTAAAACCCTAATTTTGAACCCTAGCACAACTTCGATGCCCTATTTGAAACCCTAGCCCTAGTTTTAAACCCTAATATGAAACCCTAGCCCTAGTTTGAAACCCTAATTTTAAACTCCACAAAACTTTGAACTTTGTCACTATATTAGAGACACGTGACTCTTTTGCATAAATTGAATTACGGACCTGAAGTCAAGGACTGTGATGGTTCAAGAATAGTCATTTTTCTTTTCTTGCTCATGGTGCTTCTACAGTCTGCCTCTATAGTTGCACTAAAGTTTGGAGACTATTTTGTTATTTCACTTGATATACAGACGCTCCCCTACTTACGAACATTCGAGTTACGAACAACGGTACATACGAACATGTCTGCGCGCATGCGCGCATGTCAAAAAATGTTCGGAAAGAGATGCTGTAAGTTAGATTTTGTATTGCGCACCTTTTTCCGAGTACTGTAGTGCTTCTTTCCGCCTCTAATACCGACGCTTGGCGCTGTGAGAGCTCACCCAGCATTGGAGGCTCAGCAACGTGTCGAGGAGGAGGAAGAGGAAGAAACGCCTGTCGCTCATAGATAAAGCCATCGCACTCTTCGAGCAGCAAGACCCAAACATTGAACGTTGCACAAAGGTTGCAAATCAATTGAATGATGCCATACAGTGCTACCGCATCATTTATGATGAAAAAAGAAGAAAACTGTGAAATCGTCGTTAGATCGCTTCTTTCGGCCAGTTTCTAGTAAATCCTCCAAGGAAGATACTCATCAACCCTCATCTTCTTCTCCTCGACCCTCAACTTCTTCCTACATTGAAGTTACGGAGGAGGAAGTATCTTTTGAAGCCCATTCCAGCGACGACGAAGAACCTCTCATGATATAAAATCCTCCTTTTCCTCTTCCTCCTCCTCCATCAAATCCTTAAGAATCGAGTACATCTTCCAAAAGTAAGTTAAACTTCATTTTATTTATCTTATTACGTACATGTACATACTGTGTGTGTCTCTCACTCTCTCTCTCTAACATACGTAGTACAGTACTGTACGTATTCTCTTTAAACAAATTATAATACAAAATATAGCACTGAAGCAACTTACGAACAAATTCACCTTACGAACGATCGCTCGGAACGTAACTCGTTCGTAAGTTGGGGAGCGTCTGTACTGTATTTTCAGAGGTTTAAATTACACTGCACACTCAAGCCATGATTAACATTACAGTTGTAGGGCGCTTTTGACGGCGATTGTGTGTCAATTTCTTCTAGGACAACAGTGGCAGTCCCACACCCCCCCATCTGGACCCTTCTCCTACTTGTACAGTGAAACTCCAACAACAACAACAGAAAGTTATTTCCACAGCTTGCTCTAGACTTTGCAAGAATAACATCTGCAGTGAAGATCCAGGTCCTATATGGCAGAGCTGCTGGGTGATAGATAAAGTAGGGCAGGGGTAATGATGAGGCATCATCGATGTAAATGATACTCAAAGAGGCCTGCTGCGAGGTGTGGTGGGGCTTGGAGCAGGTGAGAGAGAGACCAGCACGCATGAGAGATGGGAGCAGGTGAGAGGGAGGCTGGGAGGAGAGCTGGATGGATGGAGGGAGGGAGGGAGAGTGGGAATAGGGATGATGAAGAGGGAGAGGAGAGAGAAACAGAGGTGTTGGGGGTGGTGATGTATGTGGGCCTGTCAGAAAGTGGTCGGGGAAGATGCAGTGTGCTCCTCACACAGGGGAAGCAACACCCCCACCCACTCAACCACACACATGCATTTGGCTTGCATCCCACAGCCACCCACCCACAGCTTCTCCCTGGGCCAGCCTGGATGGAGAGGCTGACTAATAACCCTGAGGTTGGTGGGTTGATCCCCGCCGCAGACGCGGGTGTTTTCTGGCTGTGAGACGGCAGCTGGAGGGTGGTGGTATTACTTCGAAAGTTCTCACCAGCAATGCCCTTGAATAAGACACCATGTCCCATGATGCACTACAGGGGGGCCCTAACACCTCTGACAGCATGTTAATGTATAGCGAAGCCTGCGTACGGCACGGATTAGCAGATGGGTTGCACAAACACCGGTCTTGATAAACTTAAATGAATCGAGTTCATAGTTATGATCGTATCAATACTGCAAAGGCAAAAAATCAACTTTGTGGGCTAACTCTATTTAAAAAACGCCCAATGATACACATAGAAAAAACAACAAATATCTATAGGAAAAAATACTAATATTTGTCTGCCGTTCTATACTGCATTTTATTATTGGCTAGTACATTGTTAAAGTCCCTTGTTTGAAGATAATTGCTGACATTTTGCAAAGACTGACTAGCTTCGGGCAGTAGTCTTCCAACATTTCAACATAATTTCTTAATTTTATTAATTAATTAATTTATTTATTTTAAAAAAAAGTGTAGGGAGTTCCCAGTGCCAGAATCATTTTATTTATTTTTTTATGAAGTAGAAAATTAAATAAATCAATAAAGGAAAAGTTCCCAACAAATGCATGCAAATGTAGCTAATTTGGGATTTTCAACAGGGTCCGTAAAAAGGTTTCAAAACATTTGTTATATGTAATATGTTCGAAATGTCTTTGCAACAAGTAAAAACTATATGAACATCTTACAAATACTAATGAAAATCCTAAATTCGCTATGTTCGCAAGCATTCACCACTCAGTGAGATACCAGCTTTATCGGCGTTCAGATTCGTAAAAAGGCACATGCCAATATTTGGCATTTTGACAAATATCGGCATTGATACACTATTAGAGTGCATTAGAGTGCCTCATTGTCCTGGTCTGGAAAACCCCATTGACGACCCTGTGAGATATATTCCAGCCAACGGAGGCTTTAAGTTGATATATTTTTTGTAGTTTCAACATGCAGTTTTGTGTAGGCATAATAAAGATGCTAGACGAAGTAGCATACATTTTTTTCAAGGTTGTAGCAGTGGTATTTGATTGACAGTTAACTTTGACTGCCAGACATTTTCAGAAAAGGGATGCCGTGGGTGCCAGCCGATTTAAGCATTTTTGACTGATCTTTCAAGGTCCACAGAAAAGTATGTGTTTGGACTATGGAAACACACATACTACCAAATGAAAGATTGGACTCTCATCTTTCATCAGAAAAAAAAGTTTGTTTCTACCTTATTCCATTTTTCAGTAATCAACAATAGAAAAAGGTTAGTTTCATCTCTGTTTTGAAAAAAAACGTCTTTTAACGTCTTTGGCACTCCTCCATAGGATTTTACTAAACGTTATTTAACGTTTTTGGCAGTCAAAGAGTTAAGCAGGGGCGTAGTTCTAGTAAATTCAGCGGACACAAGCACAGCATTTGAAAGTTGAGAAAACCACATGATTTTGAAGCATAACTACATCGATGATTTTTTAAAAAAAATTTTTTATCACTCAGATTTGGCAGCTATATTTTAACACAATAGATGCATTAAGTAATCTTCCCTGAAGCCTATTTATGTCTTGGAAGATTTATATTATCCATTCATAAGACTCGCAAGTTAAATTTACGTAAATATTCCTTGTCTTTGTATTGAACTTCATGAGCCTGTTATTCCTCTTGAACACTTTTATTTTTTTTAATTGACATCACACTGTTTATTTAAATAAATAACTTCAACATATGTGTTCCCGCGTGTGTGTCTGTTAGCATTTCGAGTTGCCTAGCAGAGTAATCCATTCTCTCCACGCGTGGAGAGATACTGTTGTCCTGCCGCGTTTCACGCACACACACACACAAACACACACTCAAACGCACAAGCAGTTGTCATGCTGTGTTACATAGAGCCACGATCACATTACCCAGCACTGGACCCTACCTACACACGCACACAAACAATATAGGAACCAATGACTCACCTGATGGGCAGGCCTCCACACACACTCAATACACACACACACAAACACACAAACACACACTGTGGTCCTGCTGACAAGCTCTTCCACGCCAGATTAATCTGGTTTACAGTCTTATCTTAACGCGGATCATACCTCAACATGAACACACTCACAGTCTCACACACACACACAATCCCACCTAATAACAAACCCCTTTTGGATGGTGATGTGTATAGATGAAAACACACACACACACACAGGTTTAGGAACACAACTGTGAGTTAACCTGCAGGTGGGCCAAGAAGGGAGCAAACAATAAAATAAAGGGTGCGACAAGAAAAGAAATGGCTGCAAACGTAGAAAGAAACTGTCCCATTGAGGGCTGCTGTGAGCAGGAGGTGGTGGGCAGCAGCAGAAAGTTTGCGTTGGAAACAAAACATCACATTAGTCACAGTGAGGAAAACCACACTCACCCCCCTACTCGGAGAGAAATATGACCAAAAGAATATTGACATTTTAATCCCCCCAAATCTCAGTGTCCTTTCTGCCTCACAAAGGTCAGCTCCATTTTGGAGCAGTCCTCGGTATCTTCTAGAATATTGCTTTCGCCGATCTGCACAATAAAATGGAAGGTGACTGGTAGACTGCAAGCTCTATAATGCAATGCGTAATCCTTAGCTATACACGGTCCAAGACATCTCGACTCACAATTTACATTTACAAGTCCAATCAGGTATTTTTTTTGCAACTGGTCCAGGGTTTACCCCGCATCTCACTCAGTCAGCTGAGTTAGGCTTCCACTATGGAGGAAATAAGATGACCCCCTGTTGCTGATAAAAGCACATACATCAAATGACAAAATGTTCAGAGGCCAGCAAGTGAGCCGTGTGGGCTTCCAGCATTTAGAGGGCCTCTTTAGGGCAGGCCCCTCCCCCTTTACCCTCTACTCCACTCGGCTTCTAGAAAGGAGACGTATTGATTTGGCGTCTCCTTTCCATACTCAAGATGAAACAATTAGTGAATGTGGAGGAGAGAAAAGGGGGAAAGAGAGGAGAGAGGTGAGACGTGGACTGTAAAAAGGAGAAAGATTTCAGCCTCGGGAACTGAGGAGCAAAGTAGGATTAAAATGATTTCATTCACTTCCCTCAGCGACTTCCCCTTTAAACTTGCAGATTACGCTCACTCGGTCCCAATTGAACATGCGTTGGTTGTGTGCATAGATTCAAACACAAGGAGGGCAAACGTGAGTACATTTACCACAAAATAAAGAGGGTGTTTAATATTTATCTAGCAAAAACACAATACAATAAACTCATCAGGCAGGATGTTAAGAACACCGGCACAATCTAATGAGTTCCAAAATAAAAAATGTTTCTTAAAAATTAAGTCAAAGTTAGTACATTTTCAGATAATGGAGCAAAACTGCATTGAAATAGCGGGTGGCGTTACTAATATTTTTGTGATCTTCAAATTACATTGGCACCTCGGAGTTTGAACATAATTCATTCCTGCGAAGTGTTCAAAGTCCGAATTGTCCAACCTCCGAATCATTTTTTCCCATAGGAAATAATGTAAATGCAATTAATCCGTTCCCAAGCTCCAAAAACAGAAAATTCCCATTTTAATTCGATTTATGTAAAAAACATGTACACTATGTACAGTATTTAAAACAATAAAAAAATACCTTACATTTTTTTTGTTGTGTGATGGCATCAGTGGATGATAAATGTTATGTTAATGCTTGATTTAGTTCAGTGCTGAGTTTGTGTATTTACATTGGGCATATTATTAGACTACTAAGTGGTCCTTACGTGCGTTGTTTAATGTCAGGCACGTTGTTGACTAGCTAAGGGGGGTCCTCATGCCAGTATTTACAGAAGTAGTCACGGTAGCTACAACGGCGCGATAATCTCCTTCCTAATTCCACTGTGGTTCGTAGCACTGTATGATTTTCTTTGCCGCCACTGGCACTGTTGTCTTTCTTCGGACCCATTGCGAAGAAAATTGTCGTGGAAAAATAAAAATGTATGGAGCACCTCCGGGAGTATTCACGATCTGACTGGAAATGAGCAGTTCATCGTCTCAACTACCGCAACGTGAGCATTCTGCATTGCTCGGCTTCACTCGGCTTTGCTTGGGTGTTGGAACTCCGGAAATGAATTCAAACTCAGAGGCATTTTTTACTCTGATTTTATTGGTTGAAGTCCGATTTGTACAAGTTCCGAGACGTTCAAACTCCGAGGTTCCACTGTATTAGAAACAGTTTCTGGCATGATGCAGTATAGTTGCACATCACTTTAAACTCCATCCACAGTAATAAACACAGTAAAATGAAAATCTATCAGAAAGCGGCAGTCAAACCTGAGCCTCATTATGTTTACAAAAGAATTTGTACATAAAAATATTCTACTGTATTGAATCAGTCGATTTCTTTAGCTGTACCTAAGGTTGAATTTTGTGTTTAAATTGCATTTCAAGTGGACTTCATGTTGATTAAAGATAATAATGGTGTACAGTGAAACCATGGGGAATCTTCTGTTCACGCCACACACAAACAGAATGGGTGTCATTTCCAATTTCTCACCCATTTCTCCCATCAAAAGCAAAGAACGTGAACAGAGCTGAGTTGGGGAATAAATAGGAACAAAACAAAACCAGGCACATCATCAGCTGTGATGTGTCTCTATCACATCGAATTAGCCTTCATGTTTCCTTCTCATGCCTGCTTTTGCCTCCTTCCATCTCCTTTTTCTATTGCCACCTCCTGTGCTCTCCTTTTGCAACGGGCAGCTGTCGCCTGCGTGTGTGAGTGTGTGCTTGAGTGGGCTGTCCGTACTGAATGCTGTGAGTGGCCTCTACTGGCTGATTGAAGGGAATTAAAATGATTCAGAGATAAAAAATGAACACGGGGCAGCAACAAGAAAACTAAAATGTTGCATGGAAGAAGAATGTATCATTTAGCTGGAGTCGTGTACACACAATACCAATGAGCTTCCACAGCTTCACAGGGATGTCATTGTTCAAAAGTATCTGTGAGAAGTGCAAAAAAAAAATTGTGAGGCATTAAAATACCATGGAACATAGTGCAGTCAGTAATCATCAAGTGCAGAAAGTGACATTACAAAGAACTTGACATGCAATATTGATGAATAATGATGAGAGGAAGAGGGGGGAAATGGTCAAGGAGGCTGCCAAGTCGCCGACAGCAACATTGAAGGAGCCACTGGAATTTTTGGCAAGCACTGGTTGCTTAGTTCATGTGACAACAGTCGGTTGTCTTCTTAAGGGAGAAAGTGGATAGCCTTATCTTGTAAAGAAAAATATCTAAGCCCCGGCTACATTTTGCCAAAACATACTTGAAAGCTTCCAGAAGCATATCGACGCCTTCTTAAAATAATAAGTAATATTTTTTTTCTGATTTTTTCAGCTTGGAAACACGAAAAATTCAACCATTTGCGTTATGAGGAGATATATAGAATATATTTTGCAAAAAAAAATTACCTAAGCAATTATTTTAAGAGGGTGACGATGTGGTAAAATGTATTACGGTTAAATGAAACAAAGGTTGATTTTTTCATTTATTTTTTTCTCATAATACACTGTTCAAAAAAATTTAAGGAACAAAACGTTCCCTTAATTGTTTTTATTTATTTTTTTAGTAGTGCATATATAAATACAATGCTCAAAACAATTAAGGAAACATTTTCTCCCCTTTTTTCTTTTGCAGTATAGTTAAGGTGAATAGAAGTATGAATAATTCCAAATACCAATCAGTTTGCACAAAACTTTCAGGTCTCTATAGCAAGCAATAAAATGACAGAAAAAAAACTTACATCTGAACTTAATTTGCCATTAATCAGAAGGACTTCAAATGCTGTGTGCTGCTTCCCATTCAATATGAGTTTGGATAGAAACAGGTATGATGTATATTATGTACCCACTTTATATCTATTTCCCCCTTCATTGTCACATTCATGGTGGAAAACATTTTGAAATTATTTATAAAAAAGAAAAAAAACTATATATATATATATATATATATATATATATATATATATATATATATATATATATATATATATATATATATATATATATATATATATCCATTGCACATAAGATTTGTAGTGGAGCACAGTGGTTAAAGAAAGCAAACCAGCACAAGTAATTCATCTTTTTGTTTCTTTAATGTCTTTATTGAACAAATGTGAAACAGTTATTCAAGCAGATTTGTTAATCAGGTCTCTTAAGAATATGTGGTAAAAAGCTAGGATTTCTTGGCCATAACTTGAACAAAAAGTGTCATGTTGCATGTTTCTATGTACTGTATATCCACACAAAAAAATATGGTGGTGGCAATTATCAATGGTTGGGTTCACATGAAGGTGGATAGGCTTATGAAAGCCAAATACTAGTTATTTCAAAACTTTCAAATGAAAGCTGAAGTGAATTCCACCTTTCATTGTGACAATGAACAAATCAACAAAGAATGTCTTCACCCAGAGAGAGCCCAGACCTAAAACCTAGTGAGAATGTTTGGGGTGACATGACATGTGTTTCACCAATGTTAAAGTTAATTGTAATTTTCCCAGCAACTACATTTTAAATTTTATATTAGGTTTTTATTATTATTGTTTTTGTGTTTTTTTACACCACACGAACCTGATATTTTAACAATGTTTTATCTGCTGAAACTCTTGAGTGTATGCACGTGTGTGTGAAGGAGGCTACTTTGGGCGCAGCAGAGAGAACAGCAGGCCATAGATTTATTGCTTACAGGGGAGTAGAAGGCTGCGGGCCTCAGGGGTCTCTTCTCACATCAATAAAACAATGACACACATCGACCCAACAACAGCCCACTTGCTTCATCACGAGGACAAAGTAGCATCAATAGTTACATAGAGAGTGGCCGAATATGAGTGAAGTATAGAACAGAGTGCGCATGGAGCGTAGGTTGCGTTCTACGTGATTTTTGTCATTAAACACACATGCCCATTACTACAAGTGTGCTCATATGATCTCATATGACCGGAGGAATGTTGAGGAATCATTAGCGATCTTGCTCTCACGAAGTATTTTTTTAAGTTTTAACCAGTAGAGTGCTGACAAATATGATGCAGCCATATTATGTTTTACCTCAGATATTATAAAGACCCAGTAAAATTAATTCAGAGATTAGTTTCTAATAACAATATTTTTGTTTGAAGATAATGGCTTAAAACATGCAAAGACTGAGAACTATGAAGTACAGTACATAGCTTAATTGTAGAGATTTTGTGTTTTTCACCATTTCAGTTGGAGTTGAGGGGAGGACGTGGCTAAAATGGGCCCAAGTGTGTCATCCCTCAACTATATAAGAACATGAGCGCATTTGTTTGTATCAGCAGATATCAATTAAAAATAAACACCTTAAAAAGAAATCTTTGCTTTGGATCGTCGGCTGGCGTGGCTGCTTTAGAGTGCCTCATTGTCATCCATGAACGTGCATGCCACGCAGTGAAAGACGGAACAATGATTTTTTTTTTTTTTTTTTTAACGCCACTTGACAGCCAACATGTGGACTGGGACGTAATGCTGTTATGGTGGCTTTAGAGCGCCTCGTTATCACGCCACCAACAATAAGATTTGATATTTGATTCCAAAAAGGAGATCAGATATATATTTTGACAAGCCTGTGTAAAATCTTTTTAAAAAAGACCTGAAAATCTGAAGAAAGTAGTGAAGTAAGAGTAAAAATGAAGTGCCACGAAAGGGAAGAAGAGGGAGAAACAATATGCTGTAACATTGAGTGGACCAAGTTGCCACTGAGTGATGAAAAGTCTATATGTTACCGTGGCATCATAAATTATGTCCCGCAACGTATGGTGGAGGGGGCACGAGGTTTGCTGTGTATGTGTGTGTCATCCAGAAATAGGACATCCACACAGCTAGTTAGACAGATAGCCAACGAAAACAAATGGCTTTTCTCACACCTGCACCCCTATTTTAGAATGTGCTGCCCACAAGCACACACACTTTTAGATGACTGTATTGATACAACAAACAAAACAATTGATCAATTATGCAACGTATGGCTGGAGTAGATTGTCCATTGCACATCCAGCAACAGGATTGTGTTTATATGTACTGTACGAGTAGGCTACGTCAAATGGCTTTTGGGTATGTTTGTTTTCTATGAACAGGACTGTGTAAAGTTTTTGGTCACAATTTTTAATTATCCATATTTTTGATATAGTAGAACAGTAAATATTACAGGGCAGCTGCAGTTAGCATCTTTTAACAAGGAATAAATAAGCCATTTAATTTTGGTGATGATCTGGACAAAGGTTGACAAACAGGAATTCATTTTTACCATTTAAATCATTGTCATCAATGGGATAAGGTGTCTTAAAACTAGTGTGCAATACTGTATGTTTTATCAGCTAGTCAAAATGCCTACAGTGACAACTACATTTAGTGCAGGGGTGAGGCTTGTGCTAAGGAAGATTCTGCTTTTTTCATGTATCATCTATTACTGTAAAACTCTGATACAAATAAAATGGGAGACATTACTACATAGGGACCCGCAGAAATTCTGATTTGTAGCTGTAACAGATGCACGAGTATTGTCACACATTGCCTAAGCATTCCCGCAATCACATAATTAGACGAGGGATAAAATTATTTTCCATTTATGGCAAATAGTACAAAAACCTGTGCCTCCACCTGTTGTCATTCATACTGAAGTCACGACTTTGCGTTTTAACTTTTTTACTCATGGCTGCCACCTTTGGCCCAAAGCGTAACTGCAACATCTGTGTCAGGCTCGTCCATGGTGCGCGTGCGAGTATGTGCACGAACTTAAAGGGACAGCCACAGTTGACAAATGAAGACACGACTTCGAATGAGGTAAGAATCCCCCCCGCCCCCCAAAGAAACTGTGGAGTGCGTGGGTCCGCACACTCTACTATAAAAGCTTAAAGATGCAGTCAGAGTAAAACAGTCAGGGCTCTTTGTACTCATCTGGGTGGAGCATGCATGATGTAGAAAAAGCTTTACCTTTTTAAACGGCACAATACACCATTAAACCAGGCCCAGATTTCACATAAAGTCATTTTGTGAGTAAATTAAGATGATGATATCATTATTCATACTTTTTGTGACCTTTTTGTTTGTTGGTGTACAGTTATATTCTTCAAATGTAAAATAGCTGTCTTAGCTAAAAAAATTAATAAATTTAAAAAAAAAAAGGATGCGAAACACTGGTCTACAGATTGAATTGTTGTGGAATTTAAATAGATAAAATGAGGCAAGGTTTCCATGCAAATTTGTATATGAATGTGCTTGAAAGGCACCGATTATACTGTACTTAAATTTAAGTATGAAGGAAGTTAGCCATAAAACCTGCAAAGCTGACTTTTCCGATCCAGTAGGACACAGCCAGAGGTGGATTTGTGAGCTTGGCCCAGTGTATCATCCTCGACCACAGAGAACACAGTGCCGCTACCTGCGCTCTGTTTGTGTGTTTACTAATAAATCATCTTATTACGCATCATAAGTAGGCCATCATAATTAATTGGCCAGTCGAGAGAAGCTCTGACAACAAGCCCCCGGCAGTGAGCATACACACACACACACACAAACTGTACATGGACACAGCTCACACACACAAGCCGATGATCACAGACGTATCGCACGCACTCTTAAAAGCATGAAAGCCACTGAAATTGTGCACATGGATGCAAAACGAGAGAGTTTACCACCATATGTATCTAAAAGATCCAAGGTCAATGAACCAATCAATCATTTCACCTATTCTTACATCATTCCCGTCTCTACTCTATAGTCTAGTGCACCTTTGTCACCTTTTGTTGTGAGCACTCCAAAGCAAGTTGCACGAAGAGCAATAATGCCGCACATCCTTGTGCTGTGTGAGAAGGTCAGCGGCTATTCAGATACATGGTAACACAGGAAGAGAATGAGTCTTACACACACACACAACATGTCCTCGCCAACATATGTGTGAGTGTGTGATTATGAAGAGTGCATCCAAGTGTGTGCGTGTACACACAGCTGCTTTGCTTCTTAATAAATGCCTGCCTGCAAGCTGCCGTAGGTACGGTGACCAATATATTGTTCTATTTAACATTAGGGAAACAGATCGTGAGTGGAAGTGGTTAAAGGAAGAGTGGGAAAGGTGACCCTGTATAGGAAGAATGAATGACCTCCGATAGCCATCTTTAGATCAGTGGAGAAAAAGATACCTGATTGGGCTTTGAATAATTTAAAGGGACATTCCGCACAGTCTTGTAACCCCACCCTCGGACACCCAGCTAAAATAAACAAATGTTACTCTTGACTTCAGACGAATGGATGATCTAAAGCACCGGCTGCAACATTTTCCCTAACTTGCATGACTTCTTATTTATTATTTAATCTGGATTTTATACATGAAAGAGTTTTTATCTGAAATGTAATACATTCAACAAGATTACATCATTTTTAATCACAATCTTGACAATTGAAGGTCACAGGAAGTGGGAGATGTTATTTTGTCAACAGTGACTGTGATGATGAAAAGTTGGGTAAAGAAATAAAAGCTCTGAAGCCATAGAATTACAAAAATATTGAGACCGCTCCTACTGAGAAAAAATGTATTACGTCATAAAATAAAACAAAGTTGTCATTTTCACACAAAAAATGCTAAATTTTACAAAAACACAATTTCAATTAGGAATGTTTGATACCATTTTTTTTTTCAGACCAATACCAGTACGAGTGCTCAACTTTTGAGTAGTCACTTATTCTGATACCAAGTACCGATACCACTAGTACATAAAATGTAAAAAAAATAATAATAATAACACATTGACAGTTCTCGCCCATCCCTAATTTCAATATTATGAGCATAAACATATTGCCTAATGTGTTCTTCAAGAAAAAGGCAGACAAAGAGAAAGAGAGGCAGTCAGACATACAGACTGTTGGTCTCTGACTGGGATATAATTTTACATTTTATTTTATTTTCCCTCCCCTTTTATAAGTGCCACAAATACTTACACCTTCATTCCATTACATCAAATCTCACAATGTGACAAAAACTATAGCACTGAATGAGACTCCTAGTAAGGATTAATTACAAAACATTAACAGTATAAATTAATCTTAAAAAAAAATCCAATGCGAAGCTAACAACGTCTGTACTCACTTAACTCTAAAACAATTTTAAAAAAGGCCATCACAGTTAACAGAATCAATTGGAGCTCACAAAACATCAACTAAATTGCAACCCAATGATGAGCTTCATTTAACGCATCAGTCACTTGAGTCACTTAATGAAATGCTAGCTCAACAAAACGCACAGACCATTCATCAAACTAATCATTCGAGTGTACTTCCTCTCAGAAATTAGAAGACTGCAAAAAAGAGCGGTAGGTCCACTGCTTATGACTTTCGTTCGGTACACGATGAGCCAAACATAAGATTTCACCAAGCTTGCTCCAGTGTTAAACGTATGTGTGGCAGCAGTGATGGAAAGATTTATTATCCTAATTTGTTGACACCTGCACCCACGTTCATGTGCGACGGGTGAAAGGCCAAGGTCAGGTTTAACAGGGTCAAGTTCAGTCGCTCTCCCTGCTGCACTGCATTATGCAGTCAGGGGATGGAATTAGCATTACAACCCGATTTGGCCAGCCTCTTTTCTGCAGATTCATCACAATAAGACACGCGCACACACATTTAAGTTAGGATTAGACACGCAATTGATAAACAGGTATTCAAAATACATGAAATAATCATTTTAATATGGTGGACTACCGCTTTGTTTTAGTCCCGCATGTGTGGATATACGAGTCTGCATAAGCTTAACTGTAAATTATGTTCTGCATATCTTCGATTCGTACTGTTCCTCTGGTAGATGATGTGTCCCAATTGCATCATGCAATAAAAACAAAATAGCCTCCATTAGCCCATCAGGCAAAAAATGGTTGTAATTATTATCATAATCACTATTGTTCACTCGGACCTCCATTACTAGCCAAAACAGCAGCACCAAAGCACAAACTGTGTTTTGGATGACGTGGATATTTAGCCTTGAAAACAAATTCAAGGCATAGCATTTCAGATGATCTTTTTCGATTTGTGATTAGCATTCGAGTGGCCTCTTACGTGCATGCCCCAATTCCAGGTTCTGCCTAGTCTGTGTCACTTGTTTTTCTGCATTTTTACTTTATATTTAACCCCAGTTTGACAGTCTTAATCTTAATACACGGTTAGCATTTGTTACTATTACTAAAACTGTGTTTTTAATTTGTTGAACCAATGTCAAAATTACGGTGGCCCTGAAGTGCAGAACGAAATAACAAAAAAGTGAACATGAATGCAAACCAAAAAACGCAAACCGAATAAAAAACACAAAATCAAAAACGAAACAAGACAGCAAAAAAAAAAAAAGTAAAACTCACGAAAACAAAAACGTAATCGCAAACACAAAAACGTAATCGCAAACACAAATAAAAAAAAATATATACAAAATATGAAACAATGGGGGTTTTACGGTTTATGTTTTTTGGTTTTGCGTTTTGCACTTCAGGGCCACCGTTACAAAATAGCTTCAAGTGCTCCGCTATAGACGTGTCAGACTGCATAGGAATGGAAACACTGGGTTGGTGATCATCCAGTGAAGCAAGGAGAGACAGAGAGGGGGAGAAAAAAAAAAACCTAAATCTAAATTAAGATGTTGGATGCTGGCTTTCCAATAGGACCTTGACACAGCAGTTGACCTACTCATGACAGAATCCCACTGCTGCGGATTTGGAATTCTATTAGTATTACCAGCTACGGGGTGGGGAGAAAAAATGTCATGCAGTCATCAGGAAGAGACCAATCCATAGCTTCTATCCATCAGCCAATTACTGGTGCTAAAGTGGAATTAGATAGGTATTGACAATGAGAGGAGGTGGAGGGAGATTAAGGAGAGAGATGGAAAAGACGCGGAAGGGGGGGGGGGGGAGTAGAGTGGTGCAGTCTTCCAAGAAAAGTGTCGGAGAGGGGAGGAATTGTCATTTAAGTACTATTTGTCTGTGACTGGCTGGCGACCAGTCTGTGGTGGAAGTAACCTACCTTACGTCCAGAGTCAGCTGTGATATGCTCTAGATCACTCGCGAGCCTAAAGAGGATAAGCCAGACAGAAAAGTATTCGTTAGAGTTAAGCGAAGAATTAGAATTGAGCGAGGTGGAAAACATTAGGTTGAATGGATGAGCCCAAAAAGACTGGACTAAACTAAACCCATACAAAGTAAACAATTTAACCCAAAAAATACTGCCTTTCATATTTTTTCAAACAACCCTAAAATATTAGGTAATTTTCTGTGATTAGTACTATAACAAAAAAAGATAAAACAAATCATATGAAGTATAGAGAATGTTAAGTCACACTATGAAATGGATTTATGCCTGCATGGCGGATCTTTATAAGTTATTGGAAAAATAGCCGTGGCGGTGTATTGACACAGCTGGCTCTCAGATCAATACATCGAGAATGGGCAATACATTTTAATTTAAAGCTGTTCAAACTTTAGCAGCAAATCCATGCGGCTCAGAGAAGAGCAGCCTCCTGCCTTCCCCATCCCGGCAAACACACTTGCACACATACTCGATGTGAAGACAACCCGCACACACGCACAAAATACAGCCACACAGTCTGCTTGATCGCACGCTTCTTATGTGTGGTAACTTGTAAATGAAACTTCTCAACTACTTCCAAACAGGTATAAAATCTAAAAGTAGACACAATTTATCGGTGATGCTACTACAAAAAACAAAAAAGCCTGATATTTAAAGGTGATCAGCAGTCAAAAGACTACTTTATTGACAAGTTCATCACGTGTTTACTAGCATGAGTGCAAACACCTTATGAATTAATGGTGAGTTATTTTTAGATCAAAAACAAACAGCATCTGTAATTAAATGGCCAGTATCACCGGAGGATGAGCAGGAGGGCACTTCTGACATCTGCTTTCAGCTTGCTCAATTAGCATAATTAATTAACATGAATCGATTGATGCAAATTCCTATACAAAGCCCAAGAATAAATCACAGGACTTTCATTCTTTAGTACTGGCAAATCGTTCATTGCTCATCAAACAAGTGAGACGACGGTGACTATTGTATTCCTATTAGGTTTTTTCAATCTCGATTCAAACATAGTCTATCATTACCAGCTCATTTTCCAACAGATTGTGATTGCTTACACATTTCCGGGAAACAAGCTGAAGAGTTGCAGCTAGATTGCTCGTTCACATATTTAATGGACAGGAATAATATTGTTGAGTCAACACTATAGTGCCCTAGAAAATTCCCAATTTCACCAATTAAAAGTTAACAGGGATGTGATTTGACCAAAGTGAAATTATCTGAAAATTTAGCCGGGGGTCTGGGGGCCGCTGGCACCCAGCTAGGTCCAGGGCAGTGCCCTGGTGGGGGGACAAGGGCGGAGCTCATGGGTTTTCCGTGTTTTTAAGTACTTTCAATGCACTCACATGACAAAGAAATAGACAAAACAACAGCATAAATTTTCAATGTATATTGAACTATCCCATATAAAATGGCAGTTTTAGTCAACTCAAAATCAGTCACATTCAAAAACATTGGACTGCCTTTGCTTTTAAAAACTATCACTGAGAATATCATCATATCTAACTAATGTGATTACTAAGTTAACACATAAATAATGTTGAAGAGTTCAAATTTCATGAACAAATAATTGTATCATGACCAAATGAAAAGTAACTCATATTAGAGCATACCACAAATGTCTTTGTTATAGCAGAAGATGTTATCTGTCGGAGTCATGTGCATACACAATGAACTACAAAAAAAAAAAAAAAAAAATCGGAATTTTTTTTTGGGGGGGAGATAAAAAAAAGCGGAATTCCGCGAATTAGCGGAAAAATCACATCCCTGAGTTAACCATTTTTAATTGAACTTCATATTCACTGTAATAAGCAGCTGTTATGCTGTTAGAAATTCAAATTGGTCAAGCGCCACACTTTTTAATAAATTAACTGCAAGCAATGTACACAACAAAGCAACAAACAAATTTGCAGACAGGTTGGAGAATGACAGGGTGGACAATTTTTTGCTAATGTTGACATTATAGCCCTTCACTTAGCTCAAATTGCAAGCTGATGGTGCATTGTTCAAAAACTACATTTTTGTGAAAGTTTTTACATTTATTTTTAAAAAAAATTTGTTTAACATCAATTGGTACATGTCCTTATGACAGAGTGGCCATGTTGCGATCCAACTACACACATAATATGAAAACTACATGAGTGCAAATGTTTTTTTCCGCAATTAGCCATTTTTTCACCCTCCATTGAAGAAAGACAAAATGTCGATGGTATTGTCATTGAAAACAGAGTTTGTTAAAGGGGCAGTCACCCCATTATGACAGCATGGACAGCAATTTCAGTTTCATTTTTCTGTTACATTTTCATGATGACTGAGTGATTCTGATCAGGTTACTTTAAAGTGATATTGACCCTATTGGGTTTATTCCGCATACTAGCTATGGTTATGTAACAAATCCTCTGTGCAGCCTTATTCTACTTAATATGGGTATTGAAACAGGAGTTCAGAACATTCAGCCTGATCATCCTATACTGAAAATAGCAATTAATACCAGTTAAGGGTTTGCCCTGCCTCTCGTCCCAAGACGCCTGGGATAGGTTCAAGTACGATTTTCCGTTTCAGCCATAGATGATCTGCTAAATTTGGACAAATGCTAATCTTTAGTCAGAAGCTGTCCAATATATATATTTTTTTGTTTGAAAGCTAAATCTAAAATAGAAAACCCAATTGAACATAAAAGCTTTACGCTTTTATGAAAAAAAGGACAAAGTCATACAGGTATGTTTGATTGTATTACCTTTTTCTCTGTTGCCAAACACAATTGTTGTCATGCATAGTAACAGTACAGATACAAATGAAGACTGACTATTCACAATTAGCACATGGGTAAACAAATTTTATCCACTGTCCCTGAGGGTTTCATGTGAAGACAAACAGTTTCGAATGGCGCCGGGACACATGCTCACACACATACTCTCACATTCCCACTCAAACACACCTAATATTGTTATATAGCTGTCAGCTTGGCAGCGGTGTGGGTTAATCAGAGAGGCAAGGGGAAGGGTGCTATCTACTCACCACACTGCCACATTTATCGATTCCATTTACACACAAATACACTTGCACTCAGATGTGCGCACGCACACACGTACACACACAAATTGACACCCATTTTCTCCACAAGAACAGGCACCCATAACACCCCTTTAACAATTCTATTGGCCCCAAATAGATTTTCCCATTTTACGCTGTAGAGGCAGGGGAAACACTGGAGCAGAACTGAAAGTGATATAAATGCATCAAAAAACAGATGAACAAACATTGGGGGAAGATTTATTACTGGGAATTTTAATAAAAGTTGGAGGCGGATGAATTGATTTTGGTTTAAGGGCGGGTGTTCTAAGGAACAATTTATTGGGATGGCCCAGCTAAGATGCATTATTTTCCAATTGTTCTCCGGCTCCGCTGTTTAAGGGGCTGATTTGTGTTGTGTGTTGCATTTTATGGGCAAGAAGCAAAGGGGAACTTTCAATGATTTAGGTGGGATGTATTAATCAAAGGCAGCTTGTGTGAACCATAGATCGCCACGCCAAGGAGGCACAGGTGACAGCTCATTCAGGGGAAGAATGTTTTGGGGCTGCACATCACCGCTTCTCAATTCCACTTCCTTCTTCATACTTTCTCTGCTTCCCTCTTTTGACATCGCCTCTTCCTGCTTCATCATCGTCATCCCCACCTCCATCCCTTCCTAGCTCGCTATCCATGCCTCTTGGCCACAGTTCGGTGCACATTTGCTTTTAATTTTACGAGGCCGAGAGTAGCATTTAACCATCCATGCGGCAAATAAACGGGGATTAGGAGTATTTAGTGGTTTCCTCCTCCCTAAAAGCCTCATACTTCCTCGGTGCTCAGTGACCTTTGCTGCTGCCTCTGACATGTGAAGAGACAGGCCCATCATCATCATCCGACATACACTTTCACTCTGCTTCCACTTGATATGGCAGTGCGTGTAAATGATGGACTGTTTGCCTTTGTGTAAATGGCTCACTTGCTGCGAAGTCGGCAACTGAATTTGGACATTTTTGTCTCTTTTAGGATATTTTAGTCAGCTGTTGTTGTTTTTTTCTTTTATTGTCATTGTCTAAGCAAGGCTAGAGTACCTTTTTCCCCCATTCGTAGCCAGGTCACAAGCTACCCAACAGATTTATAGACCCAAAGTAAATTTGAAGTTTTATTTCTAAATAAAGTCTACATATTTGAAGATAATTGTTTAAAAACACACTAAATTGTGGCGATACAGCATTAAACTTGTCAGGGTGGAACTTTAAGTAGGTGAGGGATGGTGGACCCAAACGCAGGGAAACAGGAATCAAGTGCAATAAGTGGAACTTTAATTAACCATAGGGAAAAAGGTGAGCAGATAACCATGACTTGGTGGGACGTGACTAGACGGGACGGGATGGGACTGGACTGGTCGCCATGACTGGGCAGGACAGGATCTGAGTAGAGTGGTTGCCTTGACTGGACGGGACGTGACAGGACTGGATGCTATGACTGGATGGGACGTGACTGGACTGGTCGCCATGACTGGACGGGACTTGTCGCTATGACTTGGTGGGACGTGACTGGACTGGTCGCCATAACTATAACGGAGAGTGACGTGACCGGACCTGATTTGCCTTGACTTGACTTACTGAGGTTATGGCTTCTTGGCTGTGACGAGGACGACTTGGTTAGCTGTGGCGATGACCTGGCAGTGACGAAGGCTACTCGGCGATGACGATGACGATGACGATGACGATGACGATGACGATGACGATGACGATGACGATGACGATGACGATGACGATGACGATGGCTACTTAGCTGTGACGAAAACTTGACAGATGAACTTCCATACATAACATAGGCAATGCACCCACCCCGACTGGACAAATCCAACAGATTAAATACACCAACACTAATGAGACACACCTAAGGAAGAGAAGACACACACAGCTGGACGTGGTTAGACATAACGAGACAAGGGAAGAAACCAGGAACACAAGGCAAAAAACACCAATCACAGACAAAAACAACAAGAACACTCATAACAAACAAAAACCCAACCCCCACAGAACCGAAACATGACAAAACAGTTTTTCGCCATTTCAGTTTTCCTAAATTTGGGGGGTCTGGCTGAAACGTTGCCTTGTGAAGTTGTGACACACTTTGGATTCACCCGAAAATCAACTTCCCTTAAGATAGTTGATATAGCTGCTTTAAAGCGCCTTGTTGTCGGCAGTGAGTAGGCGCAAGTATCACAGAGGAAGACGTAAAACCGAATAGCAGGCGGAAAAATGTTTTTAAAGTAAGACTTGACCCTTCAAGGTTTCATGCTGGCGTGGGCGCTTTAGAGTGCTTCATTGTCGGCCATGAGTGCGAGCACATCATGAAGAGGAGTGAAGAAAACAATTCCGACATGAAAACCAGCGTGTGGTCAAGCCAGACAATGGCATGGCCACTTTCGAACATGTTGCCTTGATCGGCGTAAAATCCAGTGGGATTTATTGCAGTCAATGGAGGCTCTAAGTGGCTGTATTTTTATGGATCAAACATGTAGTCTGAATGCGGAGGCATAAGAAAGATGCTAAACAATGTTGAATCAATTTTCCATGTGGTTTCGAGAGCGGAGAGAGGTTTCTCATTTTACAATTTTAAAAGACATTAAAGTTACACTATCAACTAGTATGACATGCCTTGACTACAGTTACATTTGGACACAACAGCACTTAGTTATGTTTTTTCTTCTAAATGTTGCAATATGTGTTCACATCTGCAACATTTCAAGATTTCATTCATTCACGTCATGAGACTACTTACTACAAGAGTCGCATGAAAGTGAACACTAAGATCTGTTTATTAGACACTCCGCTATCTAAATTCACAGCATAATGTGCAAGTCAACATACACACCTGTGTGATAAAAGGCTATTTGGCCAGGCCCAGTCACCTGTGGACAAGGTTGATTTTGTTTACTTGAATTTTGGATTGCTTCTGTAATGAATAGGCTTTTCTATGTGTGGACATGCACACTAAACATGAGACATATTTCAAAAGAAGTAATATAATTTATATTCCTTCACTACTACAATTCTGTTGTTTTTTTACATATAAAACTAAATTATGCTGTTATTTTTAAATAAAAAAAAATATTACCTTTGAAATTACACAAAAAAGCCTCTCGGGTACATTTAAAGTAAAAGTTCAATCATGGTAGTCATTCAGCTGTGAATATGGGAGTGGAAAAACAAATCTACGTGCAGGGATAATGGCCAAACTGGCCAAAGCCAGTCAAAGTTCTTTGGACACAGACTGCAAACCACAAATGGGAGGCTGTTGATGCGTGTTATCGCGTGGTCACCAGCAGCAACCGGTAACTACTTCACATTTTGAATGCGGACTGAGTATCCTGTGACCACCAAAAGTTTCCATTTACCCGAGCAACACAATGAAAACCATTACAGGAAATTTAGTGCCATGAATGTTTATGGAATAGTTTGCCAAAGATTTGAGCAACTGCTACAATTGAGGTCATCATTATGCCAGAATCTACCAATGACCTTAGAAGAAGGTCCTTTTATGTATACAGTATGCCACTGATATATGTTCAAGTATCAGGTCACAGATGTTCAATATGTTCCCTCTAAAAGCACCAGTTCATTTGTTTGGTAAACATGTGAGGAAATTATATGGTTGGTTATGGACCTTACCATAAAGTACGTACACAAATTTACCCTCAATTTCATACCCTCAAAGTATCTGGACAATTGAGACAGTCCTCTAATAATTACAACCACATAGGTCGTTTTGAAAAGGTGCAAGTGTTGCGTATTTAAGTTTACGACCTCTATCGGCCATGTTAAATAGCGCAAAAATCCAAAAGCAAGACTCGAACCCAGTCCGTCCGGTCCGAAGACGAGTGTTTATCTGATTGAGCTATTTGGCTAGTGATTGTTTGAGTGTTGTCTCCATATTTTGTTAGTGTTGACTACATGTTTTGTAGCAGTCTACAACCTCACTGTGCCTTTTACTAACCTCAACCATTAGTGTCCCATGTAAAGACATAACGTGTACTGGACAATCTCTCTGAAAGCCTCATCCTAACCTCAACCATTAGTCCATGACAGCGAATTGACATACATGTGAATACTAAAAAAAAAAAATAATAATAAGATTATGTTAACTCAGTAAGATAAACGTTCATCTTCTGACCAGACGACCCGGGTTCGATTCCCTTTTCTTTTTTTTTCGCTATTTAACATGGCTGATAAAACATGGCCGCTAGCGGTTGCTAAACTACAATATGTAACACTCGGTCGTATTTTGGTGCATGATAAATGGTCGTCATTGTTGGTGGACTTGTTGGGACAATTGCATGCATGACTTCAAACGCCTTGGGAATTAACTCGGATAGAGACTGTGAACCAGTCACTCTATCAGGTCCAATATCAGTGACCTCAGAGCTCACAAAGGTACTTATGGGAAAATCTTGGTCAATGCACAACATGTCTTACTTTCACTTCCAATAATAGCCAAGCGTCCTACTATATGTGTCCTTATAGATTAAAATGTAAAACCCCTTTCATTTATAAAACACAAACATCCATCCTTCCATCCATTTTCTGAACCGCTTTTTCTTCACATAAACAGATAAATGACATCAGGGGCCTCCGTGGCCTATGAACAATGCCTAGAGACCCATAGTAGTCAAAGGTCAAGGGTTTGGATGAGGGACTCAGAGCTCCAAACAGTGACGCAGAATCAACCATTTCCATTAACCTGCTTCTCTTTCTCTATGAATGTCAAAAGAAGGGAGGCACAAGTGCGGTTGGTCTGAAACTGTTATAGGGATATCATCATTGTACCTTACAGTTTTGGTGATGGATCTGTACATTGTACACTCACAACCAAAGACCGCTAAAGACTGGGTAATTGGTTGGGGGGCGAGTCATTGTCAAGGGAACAGTGGCCCAAAGGCAAGTGCACCCCAAGCTACTGAACACGACTCCATTGCCATTACTGCCTGCCCGAGGCTCCTGTATAGAAATGATGAGATGGGGTTCATATGCCTGACTGGTTAATAGTGGGTGGTTAATTTGCACATTTTTGGTTCAGTCCACTCAACTGACTGAGGCTGCTACAGGCCTATACAATACCTTTTCTAGACATAGCTCATTTGTCAGGCTAAAACAGCAAAATTATACATCAACTCAGCTAGAATTAAGCTGATTCATATAAAGTGTGACTCTAAGCACAAGTTAAGCAAGCATGAAGAAAGGAACTTTGGCAAGAACAACAGATGTCCCTGTAAATGTTCACACAAGAAGAGATTCATTAATCATTAAATGACTCCACATGTCAGTGTGTTAAATACAAAAAGCATCAGTCTATCTGAGCCAGGGATTCTCCTGTGTGTGCGTGATGCTGTTTGTGTGTCAGGGCTGATTGCTCTTGACTTCATTAATCTCTGCAGTGTGGTTATGATTAGCTCTGCGAGGCATGCCAGAGGACATCTGACACGCTTGCACACTCACCGTCAGGTCTGGCCACCTCTCAAGCCTATACCTCTATCTCACTCCAACCAATTAGATGGGAGTAAAGAGGGAAAAAATGGAAGTGACGTCCAGTGACGTCCTTTCATTGTGACATAAAATGACTCTCTGGAATGTCAATTTTTTCATTCGTCACTTACATTGGTTGTTTGAAAGACTTGAGCCAAGTTATTTCTGGTCAAAGTTAGTATTTCTCAAAATGTGGCGCACAGGTCATTATTGTCCTCAAGAAACCCTAAATGGCCTGTGAGTAACTTCGAGGCTGAATTTGGGGACACTACCTCAAACTTATACATCCTGAGCAGGTAACATTTTAAGTAACAACATTGCAAGTTGTCAACTGTTAATATTAACACTTAATTGAGAAGTTTGCCTTCTGTGAGTACCACTTTTGGTCCCCGACCACCAGTCCGCAGCCAGTCCATCAGCTATTTGGTAGCGGGCCACACAGAGGGAGGGATAAAAATTATTATTTTATTTTTTAACAGCAATGCAGCAATTAAAAGTCAATCTTTCGGTCATACACATTTGCAGGTAGCAACTATGTTAACGTAACACCGTATGTGGGAGCATACCTGGATTATTTTTTTTTTTTTTACGTTTGACGGGTACATTTATAGTAGTTCACTGTGTTATCTGTTCTTCTAAATCTGTTGCATTGTTGAACAAAAACAATTGTTTTAATAGTTTTCTCTGTTCATCAACTTTTTTGTTTTTGTTTTAAAATGTTGAAGTTTTCTCCATTTATCTTATTTGGCAGTACAGATGCTTTAAAATGGCCACTAAGTCCAGGTCACTTTGACAAAACATAAGTTTTATCTCAATTAGTTTTTGGATTTTTTGTTTACAAAGGAAAATAAAACAGATAATGTTTTATAAAGGAAATTAATTAATGAAAACTGGCAATTTAAAAACAATGTAAAATTATGATATGGATGGAGATTTAAAAAATAACCAAAATTAAAAATTCGCTGTAATTCATGACTGTATACGCACACGCACGCACACACACACACAATAACACACATATACAGTACACACTGTAGAGGAAACACATTGCCATATGAATCTATTTGTGTGATTGTGCGTCAACACAAGACAGCGCGGTGACAAATTGTTGAAAGGAGGAATGAGAGGAATAATGATGGACAATAATGCCACATGTGTACTGTAGCCAGTGTGTGAGCATGTGTGCCGATGAATCTCTCATCGTGACAGCGGGGCCGGCAGCAGTGAATGTCCTTCTGGGTGGGACACACACACACACACACACACATCCACAAACACACACATATACACAGATGGAAACGACCACACTAATGGATCACCCCTGTCTGCACACAATCCGCCACAAATAAAGATGAACCACCCCTGCATTAAACTATTTTACACAATGCTCAATTCATTACTTCTCTCTCCCTCTTACTCTGTCCCTTTGTGTATATAGAGCTAATAAAGGTATGATATTTCTCCTCTATCGGCACAATCATAGTTTTTATCCATTAATAGCATATTAGGATTGGGAAAATGACGAGAGGTGGGGCAGGGGGGTGGATTGGGGGGATAGCTTCAAATTGGTTTAAAAGCAACAGAAGCCCCAGGCATGAAAAAAAATGATGAAGAAGAGCAATGCCAAACTATGATGCTTTTCGACCGTGGTGAGCTTTTGGTTCCAGCAAATTCTCTCACACAGGGCGGACTGGAATTGGAATAATTTATGTGTGTTGGAAAACTTTCATTAAACTGGCATTTAACTAGGCACTAGATAACATACATCTAATTACCTAATTTCCAAAAAGTTACCTTCAAGACGAATAGTAAAATAAAAATAGTGGCATAAAAAAAAATTTAACTACAACCACTATAAAATGATTGCTTACGTGTCACTTATATCAGTGTTTCTCAAATGGGGGTACATGAAGGCACTCCAGGGGGTACGTGAGATTTAACAATAATAATAATAATTAAAACGTAGCATCCATGCAAAAATGCTTTAAAAAGAATTACTAAATTATGCAAATACTTCAGTAAAATGTAAGTAAAATAAATGTTATTTAACGTCATTGTGCTAAAAAAAAACTGAATCTCCCCATAGCAGAATGGTTCGACCCACCTAGCATCACCTGTCAATCATTTCAAAACTTTATTTAAAATTAAGATAGTTATTATTTATTGTTGAGAACAGATCTTTACTACGACCCGCAAAGAAGAACAGTTAATGGTTATACATTTTGTGTGCACAAATCTATAATTAATTTAATTCTGCCTTTCTTTTTTTTAGTAATATCTTTTTATTTCCAAAAGGTTCAAGTGATTAAAGAAATGAAGTTCCAAAGTTAAATGAATCAGACAATGATGGCACAATACTCCATTTGAAGTCTTTTCAGTTTTTCAACCAAAAATGCTTTGCGCTGGTTCGGCGTAGTTGGCTGAAAAAAATATTTCACAAAAATATTTTTTCATTGAAAAAAGGTTGAGAACCACTGATTTAAAGTCAAAATAATAAAACTGCATGTACCATTGCGAACTTTCAATATATGGCTATGTTGAATAAATAGTGAATGTTTGTATTTACTCTTTTAGGTGTGTTTAGTTAGTTCATTGCAGACTACTTAAGAATTATACATCTAAAAGGTACCATACCAAATATCTTAAAATCTTTCCTGATATGGTCACATTAATTGTTTTGTGTTGACATAGTTCAATTAAGGCGACCATTTTAAAGCCTTAAAGCTATTAAAAGCTATTGCGATAGCTGATACCCTGATAACAAAAACTATTCTCTGGCTTGGCTCAGCGTAGCAAAGAGAAGTCATTATGGATTTCAATTAAGTGATCCCTGGCCAGAGAGGGATGCGTCAGAGTGGGGGGATTAATGTGCTGCGGACAGATGTTTAATAATAATGGCCGAACTGGCCCTGCCGAGAAACACACATTCCACCCGCTGCACCCTGCTGAGGCACGCACACACAAACACATGCACAGACACTCACTTCTAATCACTCATACATCGCCACACACAATAATGATTCACGCACACAGTGGGGAACGGAGTGTGACAGTCTTACTCACACATATACTCATCCATACACACGCATTGTCACTAAATCAAGAAAGTGTGCGTGCTTGTCTTTATGACCAGTGCTGGCCGCAGTGCATATGGCCCTCATTTAGGAACAATGGGCATGGAGAATGACTGCTTGGATGAGCTTCCTGACTGCGAAGAGGTGAGTGGAGGCGTGTTAAATGACATGCCCCGTATGGAGAGATGGAGCGCGCGGCAGACAGCGCAAAGGGGAGAGGGTATGGATGGGTAATGCTGCATAATGACTGCCTCCCTTTAGGAAACAAAACATTTTCTTTCACCGTGGTCATGAGGACAGCGGATGAGGAAAGTAGATAAAAGCAAGCAAGCGAAGGAACCTCTAACATTTTAACCTTGCTGTTATTGTTATACAAGTATGAAGAGGAGCAACCCCATTGTGTAATGCAAGGGGTGTCAAACATACGGCCTGCGGGCAGGATTAGGCCCGCAAAGGGGTTTAATCCGGCTCGCGAGATGATTTTGCAAATTAGTAGTCGGACCAATTAATCATCTGGCTACAATTAAAACATGAATTCGTAATTTCACAAGCAATCCTCTGATGAGCAATGCAACTTGTACATGGAATTGCCCTGGATGTCATTATTTTACGCACCACCTAAAGTTATGTTTTGTTTAAATAAAATAATAATAATAAAAGAAAAATCATAGACTGACATAAATGTGTTAAATATGACACAAATTCAACTACTCGTAACTTAAACACATATGACAAGGATTAACGTCCTTATAACTTCATTAACTGCGCCACACAATGCATTCTGGGAACAATATATATGCAAAAGAGGGGCCCACAACATGTTCGGAACTCATGCAGTCAAAGTGTTGCTGCGTTGCATTTGCATTTGTGTTATTTTTTGGAATAATATAATTACAGTTAAGCCCTGTAATGTTGGGCTGGCCCACATTAAGCGAAAATCAGCGTATAATTGACACCAGTTGTTTTTAACTCATTATTCACTGTCCAGTAAAAATCGATCTTTTGACGTCTATAGCCGTCAATGGCAGCGAATGAGTTAAGTTATATACCATGATTTTACCGATCCGGCCCACTTGATAATATATTTTCCTCCATGTGGCCCTTGAGCTAATATGAGTTTGACACCCCTGGTGTAATGGAACTAAAATAAAGTTCTGCTACCTAGTGGCATTTAATACAACATAAAATACGTTAGCGTCTACTTGGCCAAATTAATTTATTAGTCATTTGCATTGCTCATATTGTACTAATCAGCCAGATATAGCTCCATGTCTCATTTAGTGCAAGTACCCTTTTGGTTCCGTGTTTGTCATTACAGCAGCAGGGTTAACTAGTGGTTTGCATGTCTGCCTCAGGCCTTCTCTGTGGAATTAGAATTTTCCTGTAATGGCTTGCATTTTCTTTGTGTACAGTTTTTTCCTCCCACATTCCAAAAATGTATATTTTTCGCAAATTAATGTGAGTGTGAATGTTTTTTTGTTTTGTTTTTTCGTCTGCATGTGCCCTCCAATTGGCTGGCAACCAGTCCAGGGTCTACTATGCCTCTCACCCAAATTCAGCTGAGATTGGCTCCAACTCACCTGTGCTATTGAATGATACAGTATATAGAAAATGGATCCTTCGAAGGGTTATTATTACACTTTTCCTCTTTTCATTTTAAGCCAATTTTCCCAGATGATTTTACAAAGTAAAAAAAAATCGACTTTATGTACCGCTGTATTTGAAGACAACAAGAACATGAAGAACATAATCTGTCTAAACCTAGTAGTGAGTCATTAGACAGTGTGTAAACTTAACGTTTTTCCATTAAGTGCTTTCACTCTCTATTTTTTGAGCCACCCTCTCACCTGGTGACACCTAATCAGCACGGCGGCAGGATGAATTGCTTGCTGCCGTCATCACAGTCTTGTCAGAAAACGATACTTCGTATTCGGTGTACATGCCGTCTTGTCACAACCGCGTACCTTCAGTAATTACCGGGGCGGCCATCCTCCCGCCACTCCAACGATGGATAGCCTGAAGTGTAGCAAGTTCACCCTAGAATCATAACTCTCTGTAGGACATCTGCCTTCTGCTCTTCACAACTGCCATGGCCCACGGACAGCAAATTAGCCTGAGAGAAAAACAGAAGAGAGAAAGATAGATAACTCACTGCAAAGCCAGCATGTCTATATACAACACATACAGTATGAAGACACACAATGTCGTTGACTAACAATACCACCCAGGAGCCAAACAATTTTTCCCAAAAATGTGTTGAGCCATATTTGTTGAAATACACATGCCTACTGTTTTCTTTATCATTAATTTTAATGCATTTTTGCATTAATATTATCAAGGTATTTCAGTACCTTTGGGCCCTAGGGAGGAACCAAGTAATTTAGGTCTTGAGAAAAACTTTACAGAAACCCCGATCTAAGGATTAATCCATTAGATGTAGGCTTGATAAATATCTTTGCTTGCACACACAGACATGCTGAGGGGGATCATTTCGACAGGTGAATATGGCTGACGAGTGAGAGGGGTGGGGGAAATGAGGAACGAAGTGTGGGGAGAAATAAACTGATAAGTGATGATGAAGAGGGAAAGATGAAGATACTGTCAGAAAAGAAGCAAAATGGATGATAGAAGGGAAAAGAGGAGTTCTGGCATGGCAGATCAATCAATACACACAATCTGCATCCACAGAAGATAATTTTTTTACTTGCCTACTTATAGTTGTATCTAATGCCAATTATATTCAGTTATTCTTGGATCATTTCTAGATTTGAATGTATATTTCTACTTGCATTTGTAATTGTCCTGTCAATTGTGTTTCTTTTTTTTTACTATTGTTTTTGTTGTTCTTCTAGTTAATTTTTACTCATCTGTAACCCCCAATTAGCACTTTGTTCAGAGGCTGTTGTTTTTAAAGAACTTTATTAATGCATTTGATTGATAGTTATTAGTTACAGTTAAAGTTATTGGTACAGTAACTAACGTGTTGAGGGTTACTTTTTTTTCCAGCTGTAAATGAAAGTAGACCGAAAACTTTTCTTTTTTTTTTTGTTTTTTTTTTGTTTTTGTTTTTGTTTAAACTAACACAAATATATTTTAACTGGGAGTTTTCTAAATATGTCGTTTAATATTTGACTGTAGACTGTTTTACTGCCGAGATAGCAAAACATTCTGCCAAACATTTTCCTATCTGGGACGTTTGTTTTACTAAATTGAATGAATGTATATCGCAGATTACAACCACAGTAAACTCAAGTCGACTAGATTCATCATGCAAAATCATCTTCATACTACGTAGGTCTATTGGTATATTGCAGTCAGAAAGATACAAATATATCAAAATGTGACTCACCTTTTGGACGAGGACGGTCGAGCTCGTGTAGGGACTGACGCTAGGCCCACATTAGCATAATTTGCTTTAAAACAATCATGTCGCTCCCAACGTTCATGGTGGCAATTTTCGTCACTGTATTCAATAACGAAATTTTAAAACTTATATCGGTCTTTTTGAATAAATGGATCACAAAGAGGAGAGGCATAAAATAAATGGAGTTAAACAAAAATACGTTTTTTACCGGAAGTAACTAGCGAACGCTCTTTGATTGACAGTTGTGTTTCCACGGCAACCGTAAACGGACGCCAGAGTAGACATGGCGGAGCTCCTGGAGATTCAATGCGTTCTCGACGAGTTCCGAAAGCTACAGTTCTATAAAGCAAGGTAACGATGCACGACACAAACAGGCAGGTTACAAGTTTATGCTGATGTGACAGCTAAATAGGCTAAGCTAGAGCCACGCTAAATAAGGCATGAATAAATAAGTACTAGTTTATTTTAAGCACACACGGTTAAATCAATCAAAAGTGGATTGATAGCGGCAGATTTGTCATTCGAATTAATTTAACCAGATGTATTTACAGACGTTAGTGCATAGTGTAGTCATGTTTACTTAACAAAAACATACCTTTTCTCTTCTAAGAAAGAAAAGATTTTTTATTTTTTCCCCCTCTGTTTCAGGTTAGTTGAAGCAACTAGACAGCAGGAACTCATTGCTGCTCTTCGGATTCAGAGCTGGTTCCGAGGCTACAGGGTGCGCATTTACATCAGGTAATGTTTTATAGCCTACCAAAGTACCAAGTCTTCATTTGTCATCTGACAGATTACTGCTTTTTATTTAATACAATCCCAGCCATTTTAGCTTCACCGTTTCCTCCAGGGCTTAAAACATTCTAGGCAATATGTTAATTTACAGGAAATACCCTGATACTGGCTCCCTCCCATAATTGTACGACTTCTTTGTAAATGGCCTTGAGGAATAAATGCCGCTTGCTCTGTGTGTTCCTTCCACACACTCATGCCTCTATGCCTGTTCTGTACTGTGACCCCAGCACCATTCTGCAGGGTCAGCAGACAAACTTCCAGACAGTAGGTTAATTCAGATTACTTTAGTTAATTGATCAATACGTTAAG
The DNA here is from genome assembly GCF_051991255.1 of Vanacampus margaritifer. Classification (NCBI taxonomy): domain Eukaryota; kingdom Metazoa; phylum Chordata; class Actinopteri; order Syngnathiformes; family Syngnathidae; genus Vanacampus; species Vanacampus margaritifer. Next base: position 19,815,017 of record NC_135435.1, on the reverse strand, counting down.
TGGATAATTAGCAACAATTTTAGCCGCCTAAGTGCAACTCTGAGGTTGTGCTATCCCACTATAAGCATTGATTTTCCAGGTGTATAAATGGCCTTTTGGAAATTGATGGCCTCATTGGAGGTGGAGATTTGCAATGGACTTGCATTTAGAGTATGTTTGAAGATGAATACAAATGTGTGCAGCTGCATAAAGGGGGAAAAGGCTCATCGGGCATGATAGAAAGGCCTGGAGGAGCAGCAATTGTGTGCGTGTGTATGTGTGTGTTTTACGTTAACAATCCTGTGACCTTTGAATTCTATTTTTTACATCATAACAGTTGTGAGCAGAAAGCAAAATTACTGTTTATCTTTATTTTCAATAAAAGTGTTATGAGTCTATAATTGATTCCCCCCCCTATCGTCAACACCTAATTTAAATTAATTTCATGCAGGATAGCCATTTTTAAACCTTTTTTTTCTTTCATTTGCAGCTCTTGCTGACAGTCTTGCATTTTAGGTTTTATTTGACACACTAACAAAGAGAATCACAATTTAATTAAAGTTTTCCGCCCCATTTCAGCCGTACAAAATACCCATCTAATCCTCTTCCCAATATGACTTCATGACAGGCATCTGCACGAGAAGGCAGTCATTATACAGAAGATATGGCGGGGCTTCAGAGCAAGGGCACGTTGCAGACAAATGGTGATGGTAAGCCAGAACGAGGAGCAGCTATAGATGTATTGATTTGGTTATGATAGCATGCATTAGAATTCAATTTATATATGCCTAAGTCCCTGCATCTGACCTCAAGAAATATAATTCACTCATTATACATTGGGAAATTAGCACTTAGGAAATATGATGTAATATGCGATGGAATTTTATCTGCATTGCAATTCCTGGGATGCATTTAGAACTAGTGTGGGGAGGAATAGAGTGAGGTAAATGGTGGTAGCAGACATGTAGAAGTGTATGTGTGACGTGTGTATGTGTGTGTGTGTGTGTGTGTGAGTCTATTTGTGTGCTTTAGTAAAACAAGGCCGCCTTTTCGGCATATTGCCTCCAACTGCTTCTTAATTGAACAGATTGTTGATACCGGATCCAATACCCAGCGCTCTCACATGTAATTTTCCCCTGGATTGAGTTTTGTAAACGTATCACAACAAGCTATTTATCATGCCCCTAAATTGACTGTTTGCTAAAGCATAACTGCCAGCCGCCATTTGGGAGGCGTTCAAAAAAAAACGGGGGAGAAGGCAGCGAGGGGCACTGATATAAACGATGAAGGATGTGTCACAACGCACATATGGGCTAAAGAGAAGCTGTTTGGGAACAGACGAGCGCTCATTTGAATCACTCACACTTTTCACAGTTTTGAATTAGCCCACTGAGGCTCTTTTCTTCTAATCCAGGATTCCTCCATTAAAAGTTGAAAAAGGTCCAGTTCTGGAAAATGTCTTTAAGCATAATGTGTAGAATGCATTTTAATTTGCTTCCAAATACTTTGTCCTGTGACTGGGATGTCAATTAATAATCAGTTAAATTAAGTGTCAATCTTATTGACGAATTTTTGTGTTCTCTTGTTGTAGTGTTCTCTGGCTTTCATTACACAAGCATGGTCAATAGACTCTGAACAAACATTTTGATTGGCTAAGCTGTGCTATGTGGGAGGATCTACAAGCATGCCCTTTGCTTGTGTATTTATTGTGTGTGCGGTAATACCGGAAGTCGTGCAGGTTCATCAAAATTGTATTAGTCTGAGTATGGATCAGTCCAGTCTACCTATTGCGGATCTCAATTTTGTATTACTCCCTCCACTCTTTATTATGAATAATGTGAGTTCTACAAAAGTCTCTCATCTCAAAACACCAAGCTAAATTTACAGCCCCCTTTCAAATCTCCGCTGTGTCTGCCGCGTTGTTATTAAAAAAAAGATATGTTGAGATATGAATCCCTTTTATGGACCACTCTCCAGTTTGCTCCCGAAATGTGCCCCCAGTGGTCGGCCCCGTGCGTTTGCTTTGAGTGTGCCGCTGCATATTCTCTGGCCTTTTGTGAAGTCTCTTCTGGCAGCTCTGTCATTGATTATGAAATCCAGAGGAGAGCGTTTGGCCGTCATACATCTCTATTAGCTCGCTGCTTCAGCGCCATAGATTTTCCTGGCCCTCGCGTGTGTTGGTGTATTAAGAGAGCACTGTCCTCCCCTTGATACAAAGTCCCCCTAATCACTCTCTCTCTCTACCTCCATACCCCCTGACTCTTTGTCTTTCTCTTCACTGTTGCTTTCCCCTCCTCTCCTTTTCTGGAGTGGCCCTATCTGTGCTGCCTGTGTGAAATATATTATGTATAAAGAGCTCTTCATCTTTGATGCCTGCTGTGGACAGATCAGAGGGCTGCGAGACAACATGTAACGTCATCTTTTCCTTTTGTGTTCACAGGAAGCATATTTTATCATGAAGATGAATTTCTACAATGAGATGGCAGTCAGGGTAAATATCATAGCAGTGTGTGTGTTTTTTTTTGTTTGTTGTTGAGACACCTGATAAGGAGTGGCTTGTGAGAACATTCTCACATCCCTTCATTGTGGAAAAAAGACCTTGATTGTCACATCTTTGTTTTCAATTTTAGTCAAAATAATTAGGTCTGTCAAAAATGTTCTATGAGTAGCGTCCCGAGAGAGATATTTCAAGTCCGCTCAGCTGTCTTGATCTTTTCCACATCTTCAAATCGGGTTGCCTTAATAACCCTTTGATCTTGGAAAAAAAATTGGGGTTGAAAAATCAGTCTAAGGGAGGTTGCTCCAACATATTCAAATGTAGAAATAAAATCAAAAATAATTGAAAATTTACTGGTCGCACTTGCATGTGCAAATAGGTGAAAAATGTACTTGCACTTCTCCAAATATAGGAGCAAAATGCCATCATTTAGGGGCAATCTGGAGCTCTACTTGCGTATGTGCATTCCATGTGTGTATATGATGCTTTATGTACAGTAGTACAAAATATGGGGACATTTACCTACATAAACTAATGTATTTTTGTAGTTATATTAACTTCAACTGTTCTGTGTTTTTTTTTTTTTTTTTTTTTTGCGTGGTCAAGGATGCCTGATGTTGGACCTGAAATCTCTGTTCTAGTTTATTCTAACCTTATTTTGATTGAGATCAGGACTAGTGATGGCATTCTCCAAACTGTTCCCACAAAGTTGAAAGTACCTTTACACAATTTACACAATTGTCTAAAATGTCTTGGTAAGAAAGCCCCTTACTAAGATACAGGAAGAATAATAGCTTTGGTCCAACCCTTGATGAGTTAAGTTAACTTAGTTACTATTGTTCAGCCCATATATCATTACACTCCACCTATGACTGTTCTTGCCATTTTAACACAGAAACCTTATATTTTTCACAATTCCGTGTGGCCCTTTTCTCTTGGCTAACAGCTTCATTCTGTGTCAACCGTTAAGGGGTTTTATAAGCCAACAAAAAGAAAGTCCGCCAGCTTTTATTGACGAGGTTGTGTTGCTGACCAGCTGGACAAATGTTTGTCAGAAAAGCTTGGAAATGTAATGCTTTAAGATTTACACTTTTATTGCAAAACGAAACAACCAAAACTGACCACCCTATTATTTCAATAAATGTCATATTAAGCAGGAGATATATCCAGGAGTAGACCCTGCCGGTGGAGGTCATTGGGATGAAAGGTTAGGGGTTGCTGTCACCGTGTGGAGTGGAGAACAAGCTACTTAAGGTGGAGAAAAAGCTCCTTTATGACCCTTGTAAAATATCACAGCTTCCTCTTTTAGAGCACGATAGCAATTTTAATGGAAAGGAAATGAACGCGAATGGAGCAGGGAATTGACTCCGTGGTTGGTGATGGAAGAAGGACCTAAATTTGAACCCCTCAGGGGCCAAATAAGACTTTTCTTTGTCAAGTTAGTGTTTCACTTCTTGAGATTAATGAGATTTTGTCTGGATTTTATCATGTCGTCCCAACACTAAAGTCAAATTGAACATTATAGGAACGGTTCTGGCATTACCCTTGACCAAGCCACTGGCCCCAGAAGAGGAGTTACTTATAGCCACTGAAAAAGAAACACTAATTTACCCCATGTATCTTAAAATAAGATTATAAATGGTTAGCAATGCTTATTTATATTCAACTTCAGAAAATACTAAGCACGGAGTAGAACGCTATATTTTTACCCCATACATACTTGACGCTACAATAAAATGTTTATTCTAATAAATGGAATGTGTAATAAATACTGCCTTCGCATTTAAACAACGGTCTTTGTCCCTTTCCAGTGTGTGTTTTTGTTTTATTTGTTTGTTTGAAATTACAATGTCCACTTATTAAAGTTTAGGAACAAAACTTTGGTAGGTGTGCAGACTCTCACTTGATTCTCTCTAAGAGTGTGCGCGCATGCGAATAAGTCTGAAATCCAGTGCCAGTGACCCTTTACAAGAACGAATCCGTGAAGGGCGACGGCTCTTGCCAAGCTTTTATTACCAAAGAAATATTTGGTAGTGTGTGAATGGAAGCGAAAAGACACAGTGGGAGAAACAATCATCCCTGAATCCCCCGTGACACTTCCTTTTGAATCATTCTTGTCGCTCCCCTCCAGTTTATGGTGCTAGCTAACGGAGGATAATGTATTAGGACCATAATAGAAACCAATGTTTACATGCTGCACCTCGGATTTGTATCACATTCAACAGCATCGATTTCACTTGTCAACAAAGGTCAGCAAGAACTCGAGAGGCGGCAATTACTTTATTTAAAATTATCTATTGACTAGCAGATCAATGTTAATTCTCATTTTGCTCTTTGTTGTTTTTTTTGCCCCATCCTCCATCCGTTGTTTCTCCTATCCCTTCGTCTGATGGTGTGATGATTCTTTTACTCGCCGTTGTTTTAATCTCCTAATTAGTCTGAAGGACGTCCAGCCTTCTGCCTCACAATGCTTCACTCTCATGTGTGGGTGTTTGTGTGTGAGGCGAGGCTAATCTGCAGCCTCTACAATCAATCCGCAGCGACGCACTAAAACGTATGCAGCTGTGACAGCTGTCCATCCCACCTTGACAGTGGAAAAAAAAATGCATCATGATATGATGTGTGATTTAAGGCCGATGTTCAGGCCATTAATAATGTCATCTATTTACGTAATGTGTTTTCTTTCATGTTTTTCCTCTCTACAGATCCAGCGAAGGTGGCGAGGATACTATGTGCGAAAATACATCCATAGCTTCTATTCACGCAAGAGCTATCTGGAAAGGCTATCCAGAACCAATGTATTAGTAAGGTAAAAAGAAAAAATGTGAAAAACTAGGGATGTTCTATACCACTTTTTTTTTTCAGACCAGTACCAGTATGAGTACTCAACTTGAATAGTCACTACTGATACCACGAGTATTTTTGAAATCATTTTAAAGAAAGACCTATTTCTCTCAATATATTTTCACTTCAAAATGACATGAAAGTAATGGCAATTTTCTAATTTCTAATTGCTGATCAGAAGAGGCGCAGAGAGTAGCAATACGGATATGTGGTATCTGTCAATCAATGTCAAAACCTACTAGAACATGTGAAATCTATTTGCGGTTAATCAGAGGCACTCTAAATGGGGGCAAGTATGTAGTGACTAGTGAGTTTGAATAATATTTACTAATTTTGGACAAATGTAGATCCCATTTATGAGAGGCAATGCGAGAGTATATGCACACTTGTACAAAATATGGCTGGAGTAGGGGTGTGTACACTTTTTAGATCCACTGTATGTAGTGTGGAGTCCAATATTGTTTTACATGTGATCATGATTTTTTCTCTAAACAATATACAACTTGATTCTTGAAAGACGGCACTGCAATTAAGCTGACAATAAATATCAAGTGTATTAACTACGTTGGCCGAGAGGTGCAAAACACTTTTACAAAGCTGGAGACAAATTTACATTTTAGAAAACATTTTTACAAATCAAAAAACAAAATTACATTGCCATAACAAATTTATAAAGTCATTTGAGAAAACAAATTTACAAGATGTGAAACACTTCTACAAACGCCGACACAAATATACAAGTGACGAAACACTTTTACAAATTTACAAGTAACTTTTCAACGGGAGAGGGTGGACCAGTAGAACCGGAAATAACAAGGAGTTCATGATGGACGGCGGGGAAGCGGTGTTTTGCCCATTTTGCGGCAAACACATGAGCCGATTGACTCAGTTCTGTTTTTCGTGTGGTCGGTCATTGGAGTTTTTAAAAAGCGCAGTCCGTCTCCTGACGTCCGGCGAGCGTCTGGTCCTCCCGTCTGGGCTGCGACATTTAAAAACTCCAAAGGCCGACCACACGAAAAACAGAATTGAGTCAATCGGCTCATATGTTCGATAAACAAAAGAGGCAAAACACCGCTTGCCAGCCGTCCATCTTGGGTCACCACGAACTACTTATCACTTCCGGTTCTACTGGTCCGCCCTTTCCGGTTAAAAAAAGTTACTTGTGTCGGCGTTTTTAAAAGTGTTCCCCGTCTTGTAAATGTGTTTTCTCAAATGTAAATTTGTTTCAGGACTTGTAAATCTGTTATGGCAATGTAATTTAGTTTTTTTGATTTGTAAAAATGTTTTTTAAAATGTAAATTTGCCTCCAGCTATGTAAAAGTGTTTCTCGTATTGTTAAAGTGTTTTGCACCTCCCGGCCACTGTAATTAACAGATAAGCATTAAAATAAAAAAAGACAAATTAGCTAAGCCAATTAATGGAGCAGAGCAAAACTGAGAGTTGCACAAGATCATTCCAGGGCACTAGAAAAGGAAATTTGCTTTAAAGGAGTAATACAGAAACATAAGCTTGGTCAATATTATTTACTCAAGATTACATCATATGATCTGCTTGATTACCTTGAACTGGTGTATGAGGAACCAAGCGAGTGAGACACCGTCCTTGCGGAACTAGATATTACCTCAGAGAAAGTGTAAGGGAATGAAAGTGACACAGACAAAGAGAACGCTCAGAAGAGGGAAGGAGAAAAATCCTTGAAAGGCTCGAGGCTAAGCGAAGAAGTGAACGATGTGAAGAAATTAAAAATTAGCCTCTGATGTGAACCCCAGCTGCTGCATTAATAAAACACCCCACGCTCCAGGGCTTACTGCTAGAGCTACACCATCTTTTACTTTTGAAAAAAAAAAAATCACTTAGTTAAATAAATCATATTTTAACTTTGTTAATATATTTTACCACAACATATCTTTAGGCTTTTGCTAAAATTAAATGTAAATTTGTTAACATACGTCTTGGATCACTGACTTCTACCCCCACTTCACAAAAGCATTTGCACCTTTTCATAAAGGGAGGAGGGAGCAGCCTGTTAAAGACAATTAAGGAAGTGTTGCCACCTCACCACAATAACAAAGACAGATGGATACGTGCACAACCTCATCAAGTATTCTGATAGTTTTATTCCATAACTTTAACAATGATACAATTATTAAATTGAACATTTGTAATCCTGAAAGTACCTCATTTCACCTACCTAATTTGCATATCTCAATTGTTAGTGCTCTTAACTCATTCACTGCCATTGACGGCTATAGACGTCAAAAATTCATTTTAACTATTTCTATTAGTTTAACATTTTTTTTTGCACTTTTGTTAACAAGAGTATGAAAACCTAGAATTGTTTAATTGTACATTTATAACAGATAAAAAATTTGTGATTAATCGTGAGTTAACTATTAAAGTCATGCGATTAATTACGATTACAAATTCTAATCGCCTGACGGCCCTAATTTGTATTAATCTTTTTTTTATTGTTTCTTTAAAAAAAAAGAAGAAAAGATTATTAAAAATTAGGGGCGTCAGGCGATTAAAATTTATTGTAATTAATCGCGTGACTTCACTCGTTAACTTACGATTTAAAAAAACAAAAAATTATTAAAAATTTGGCTTCAGTGGCAGTGAATGAGTTAAGAAACAAACGGGTTTAATTTAAACAATCTTTATAAACTAGTATAATAATAATAATAATAATAGTTCTGTCTAATTTTGTCAACCGTGACATCCCCTATGGCACATGCATTTACTAAAGCCCCTCCTCTGATGTGGTGAAGGTGTTGAGGTCATTTTCTCTCCAGTTAATCACATGTTTATTTAGTGCCACCGAGGTCACGATCAATTAATGCCGTTTGGGCGTTTATTTGAAACATCCTGTGAGCTGCTGCCTGATCAGTCATCCCGCAAAGGTCTGGTTTTTAATCCTCCGGTGTGCTCCCTTCCTCTGTGAAACTGTATGTCTGTCCAGCGCTCCGAATGAATTATGCAAAGTTGGACTAATGGTCCCCATTTAGAGCAGGCCGATCGGCTGTGCATGGTAATCATATTGGGGTATTACTTCGACTGCCTGTTCTTCCTGGGTTATTTCAGTTTACACCTAAACTGGTTTTCAAAGTGCAATTTAGAAAATATGTTTTTATTATTTAAAAGCATTTAAGGGCAATTGTGTTAAATATGATTGTTACATTGCAGTGCCATTGTCATTCAGTCTGTCAAGCACATGCCAAAGCAACAGGTGTCACTATAACCCCAACCATAACATTTCAGCCAATCCGAAGGCTGATGAAACGGATTTCCACAGAAAGCGCAATAACTAAACAATGAGAGAAGTAATAATAAATGTGAACAAATAATGCTATGATTAATTTATGACTGCTTGAATATGAAGTTAATAACAGATAAAGAGAAAAACTTGAAATACAGTAAAACCACTCTGGTCAATCACATTCATTCCTGGGATGATGGACGACTGCTGATTTGTTGATATTTTCCAAACTATTCTTATAGACAATACATGAGTTACATGCGTATGGTAATTAGAGCTACATAACCACATGCTCTTTCTTTTTGATTGGAGAAGTTATAAATTAACACGCAAAATAAATTGGTTGCATAAATGTGCATATTTTCTTATAAGTCTGATCTGGCTGTGATCAGAATTAATCAATTACATTCAAAATCATGTTAAATGGGAGTCGGCACACGAATCCAAAATACATTTCAGATTTTCTAGTAGCCTTTTCCTGACTTTTTTTTTTCTAGCAGAAGTCTGAAGGCAGGTTTTTTATCTTGTCATCACGAGCAATCACGTCTCACCAATTTTCCGAATTTTCTGTCGACAGTACGTGGCAAAATGGCCGCCTCCTAAATGGATAAAAACAGGATTTTGCTGCTTAACTCAAATACCACAAAGGCACAAACACAATATTATATCTGAATGCTGCATTTAGACTAGTGGGGCCACATATTATTGTAAAGAAACTTTGGGGGTTGTCTTCCCTTTTAAATACCAGTTTGATCTTTGTACACCACTTGATCTTAAAGTGGAAGTCAACCTTAAACATTTATTGACAATAATATGTTAAATCATAAATGTGACCTCACCAATCTAAACATGACATTCTGCTTAATATAACATTTGTGGAATATGAGTTATGAAGTAAAATCCAGCTGTTTTTATTCATTTTAGGGGGCAGCCATTTTGCCACTTGCTGTCGACTGCAGATGACATCATTGTTGCTCCGGTCTCAGGTAACACCCAATCACAGCGCAGCTTCAGAAAACAGGTGTGCAGTGGTTGGTCGTTGGCTGAGCCCTGAGCAACATTGATGTCATCTTCAGTGAACAACAAGTGGCAAAATGGCCACCCCCTGAGATGGATTAAAACAGCTGGATTTTGCTGCTTAACTCATATACCACTAACGCAATATTAACTCATTCACTGCCATTGACGGCTATAGAAAAAAAAATCTACTTTTGTTAACAAGAGTACGAAAACCTAGAATTTTTTTTTATTATACATTTAGAACAGATATAAAATTTATAATTAATCGTGAGTTAATTAGTGAAGTCATGCGGTTAATTACGATTAAAAAAAAATGTAATCACCTGACGCCCCTAATTTTTAATAATCTTTTCTCTTTTCTTTATCGCGTCAGGCGATTAAATTTTTTAATTGTAATTAATTGCCCGACTTCAATAGTTAACTCACTTTTTTCTAGGTTTTCATACTCTTGTTAATAAAAGTGGAAAAAAATGTTAAACTAATAGAAATGGTTCAAATGAATTTTTGACGTCTATAGCTGTCAATGGCTGTGAATGAGTTAACCAGAATTACATATTTAAACTAGTGGGGCTGCATAGAACATATTTTTGTCAACAACAACAAAAATTGGGATTGATTTCCCCTTTACCTTCTTTATCTCCTGGCCAGGATCTCCTCATTCTTCTTTTTCTAATTTTGCTTTGTTTGTATCTTCCTCTTACCTCCACCGCCATCAGTCCACCACCGTGCTTCCGCGTGCATCCTCATTCATCCTCCCTCTCCTTCTGCATAGCCTAATGAAGTCAAGACCCCAGCGCAGTCCCCACTCTGCCACAGTTTTCCTGTGCACCCCAACAATTTATCACTTTGTCAGCGAGACACTTAAAGTTCCTGGGCTTTAATAAGGGCACGCGGTGGGACAATGGGGGCAATTAGGAAAGCAGAGCAAGGCTGTTTTGCATATTTACTAAATGTGCTGGAGTCATCGCCGCTGCCACCAACACGGGCTGTTGGCTGCATGAATTATTCCTCTATCTGCTATAAACAGCTGGGTAATTATTACTGCCATCATCTGATAAATATTCTCCCTATGATGCCGCAACAACACAGGAATATTTGAAACTTATTTTACTTTAACTTGAAGAAATATGCAGACAGTGTGGCCGGGCTTATTTATTCTCCTCTTCTGTGGCGTCTCACATCCTCCAGCTACTTCTTCTCCTGTCTCTCTTTTCTCCAGCTCTTCTTCATCGCTCCCTTTCTCGTGTCCCTCTCAAGGACATTGATGAAAGGCGAGCTGCTACGCTGGAGTGGGACCTGCACTGCCAACACTCCCCGCTTCTATGCGTCACTCTTTCTTTTGCCACTTCTTTCTGATCCAGTTTGGGTGGAGACAAGTTCACTCCCTCAGTTTGATTGGATTTGTATATTGAGCGTGCGTGTGTGCGGTATGTGTGTGGTGGAGCATAATCTGGCTGCTGTGCTCTCCTTGACTCTTAAGAAAATTACTTTTGAGGAGGAAACAATGGAGGGACACGAGGACGGCCTGTTTTCACTTTTTTAAGAAAAATGGTGGATAATAAAATGCTTTTACTACGCAACAGAAAGAGCTGATCAATTTTTGAGTCACTTAAATGGAAAGTCAGTGTAAAAAGCTCAATATATTGAGCTGGTCATTGTCTCAATCGATTGGCTCTCCTCCTGCCCTGCTATTGAATCATTTAATTGGAACAATTAAAGCAGCCAATCAGGTCACATCACCATTAAATATTTAGAACTCGGCCAATTAGTTGCACTGTTGCTGGCCTTGATGACCGCAAGTGTGGCCCGCTGTCCCACAATTCTTCGTTCTCTGATATCCCATCACCCCTTGACTCCCCATTCTGAACCAGGAGGTAAATTATTGAGGGAGAGGTGGGGAATTTAGCTGTACTATATTAGCCATTAAATAAGTGAAGAGATCTGGGTCACATCGGTTTGGGTTTCGGTTATTTGAGGGCACTTGAGTAAGCTTGATTAGCGCCTGTATTCGCAGTCTCCATACTAGATTATGGGGCAGCGTGGCTCAGTGGTAGAGTGGCCAGCTCCCATCTGTGAGGTTGTGGGTTCGACCCTCACCTCTGGTGACCATGTTGAAGTGTCCTTGAGCAAGACGCTGAACCCCGATTGGCTCCCAGTGGATCAGGCAGCGCCCTGCGTGGCAGCAGCTGACCACTGATGTGTGAATCGGTGGATGTGAGGTGAATGTAAAGCGCTTTGGGCACTATAGCTTAAATAGCAGTCCATTCCATATTTTATCTGTTCTATAAATGATATGGTGCATTGTTTTTTTTGTTTTTTTTTTCTTAATAACTCATAAAATTTGGAGATGAACTGGGACCTCCAAGTCCACAAATTTTTCATGAGTCACATTGTAGTCATGGTTTCCCTCAAATGGATGTTATGGCTGTGAAGTGTCGATTTTCTCAAGAAATCTATTAGATGCACATGATTTGCTTTCTCAGGCAGCATGAAGCGATGTGGTAGGCTGGATTTATTTTCCGTTTGTGGCATCCATGTGGAGCTCCCCAAAATTGGTGGCCCCAAAACATGAAGATCTGCGAACTACAGTCACCATAAGCAAATGAATTACTGACATATTTCTGCTTATAGTTTGACCAACTTCTTGCTCTTTCTTTTCTTTCTTTTACATTCACCACCCATTCATTCACTTAAACAAACACACACACATGAACACACACACCAAGTGCATGTGCAGCGTGCCGAACAGGGCTAATGAGGGTTGTATGTTGTGTCGGCTGGTTGGGTCGACAAAGATCGAGGTGCCTTCAGCCGTTACAAATCTGTTTGGCTTTTGTCCACTACACAGCAATTAATAACGTCGGGGCTGGGGGCAGGGAAACAAAGGTCACCCATTCAGCCTGACGCACGCACACACACACACTCACACACGCATGCTCATCCCCATAACAATGTTCTATGCTGAACACAAATTCAGGAAAACCCTTTAAACACTCTGCAGGAATATTGACACGCGTTATTGTCTACTTTGGCAGTCACGCGGCAGAAATATTGGAGCATATCCATTTTAGAAAAGCGGTTTAATGCGTAAATGAACATAAATGCTTTCATAAAGTACCTTGTTAGGTGTGCGCATTGAATTATTTTGCGAACCACGCTGTCCTGGAGTAAATCGAAACTTTGTATTTCACATTAATAAGTAATATTCCTGTTAGCCGGGGCGACAAATGGAGGCCAAGCAACCTCTATATTTATGCATATAACACACTATCATACATAAACATTCACAAAGTCTTAAAACTACTTAGTTTAGCACCTAAACACACACACACATGCTTGCACGTGGGTAATGTTCTGCATATTTCATTTATTTTGTAATTTAATCTGATGCTGAGAAAGAAATGAAAATGCAAAGGCGGCTGCAACCATGTTGTGATTTCTTTTTAACTGCCACGAGCCGATGAATGTATTAACCTGCCATTACAGACCCACTAAGAATATTCAGATTCGTCTGTTGAGGTCTGTAATTGAAAATAGAAGTTGGCTAGAACAGTGGAGTGGAAGCAGTCAAAACGGACGAATTGTTGATGAGCAGAAGCCAACTCGTACTGGGATTGCTCTTGAGGAAATAGATTGGCTTTACGTGTGTGTGCGCGTTTTCACATTACTGTGATATGAGTGTTTTAGTAATTGTTTCCAATTCCCTCTTTTAAGTTATTACCCCCTTGTAACAATAAGGCTTTGTGATTGCCGGATGAAATTGCTGTGTATGGGCTTTTAATGCATCCCATTTAAGCAGCTTGGCTTAACAGATGTCACAGACAGACCTGTCCTGGCTGTTGTGATGAAATATATTCATCATCCTCCCACTTATACCCTCACACTCGCTCACTTTTTCCCCCCCGTTCTCTTGTTTTTCTCCCACGGTACCTCTGCTGTCCCGGCCTCTTATTATCAGGCGCTTTTTCATTCATCTGAAGGACACTTCAGGGAATTACCACCAAAGGCTGCATGATAAATACACAGGCGCGACTCCACATTAATTGTCCTAGATGTGCTCACATTTTCACATTTATTTATGAGAATAGAAATATCTGGAAAACATGAAAACTTTTTCTCAAAATTATTTCGAGATATTGTGATTGAAACATTACGCATATACAGATGGTTTCCTTTGGATCAATCTATTTAACCTAATTTAGCCTAATCCAATTTCGGAGAGATCTTTCATGATGCATAATATGGGCAGAAAATCTCCAAAAGAGCATTTATATACATGTGTTTTGAATCATCACAGAATCAATCCTATCCATTTGTTTTTAGGAGAGAGATGGATGAACTTGAAGAGCTCCAGAAGCGAGAGAGAATCTGTATGAAAAAGGTGAAGGAGCAGAGAGCCAAACTCTACCAAGCTTACAGATGGCACCACCTACTCAGCACAAAGCGGGTTGGTCTAGGACTCACACACGCACACAGTATCAATAGATTTGATCATGATCAGACAAACAATTAATGGACCAAATGGAGGTTCCATGAGCTTTCCTATAAACACGTTTCATGGACTCAAATGCATGCTTTGGGACACTAAATCCTTGAGCCACTTGTGTATCTGCTTATGAAACGTAGACGTAGCTCGGTCTTTAAAGTAGCACTAACTCCTCTGATGACACATCGACTTAAAACTAGTTGAATAGTAACTTTGCCATGGCCTGAGGGTGTCTGCATCCTTTTTACTGGCACTAAGCAACTTTGAGGAGGATGGTATGAACACTGCCACACAAAAAAACTACAAATGTGCTGACTGCTTTATGGCACATGTCACTTCCCCCTTTTCCCATTCGTTACAAAAAAGTAAATTTGAATGTCAATGCAAAACAACTGAAAAGTTTTGTCTGAGGAGACAAAAAAGAAAAAAGGAAAAGGGAAGCTACGCGGATAAAAGGACAGTCAAGAATCAACATTGGTCTGGATTTCGCTCGCTGGCATGAGCAAAAACAACAGAATTCGCTTGTCCTCATGGGAAACGTGGTCTTCCTTCTGACTTAACAATACCACTTTTTGTCCATATGGTGCCGCCACAATCAACGTAAACTGAAACTTAGTGTTGCTTTAAGTCGTTTAAAGGTGACAAGTTCAAGACCCCTTGCTGACCCAAAATATGGAAATCGGGACTCTTTGCTGAAGTGGTCAGCTGGCATCACAAACCCTGATAAGATGTCCTCGAGCACGGCCCTGAACCCACAACTGCAACCATCTACTACGACTATGCAATTGAGCCTTGAGATACAACTTTAATTTGTTCAGGGACCACGCTCATAACTCAAATTTACTATAAAATCACATTTCCCCAATAAAATGAGACGAAATGTTAAGCCATTCCAGTCTCCCCAAATGTAATACATTAAAATTAGCACTCTAATACTAATACAGTATTGTACTTTATAAAAACGTACAGTAATGCCATAATTGAATAAAATGTAAAGATCCAACCTGTTTTTTTCACATTTTTTTGCCACAATTCAATGGCCATTGTGATGATGTGTGAGCCTTGTTTACCTGGGGGCAGAATAATACAGACACACAGATAACCATGTGGCGGCATAATGGTCAACTGGTTAGCACATCTGGCTCACAGTTCAGAAGTTGCATGGAGTTTGCATCTTCTCCCCGTGCCGTGCTAGTATGTTTTCTCTGGGTAGGCTACTCCACTTTCCTCTCAAGTTTCCAAAAACATGTATGGTGAATTAATTGAAGACTAAATATTTTGTAGGTGTGAATGTGACTGTCAAGGTTTTTTTTGTGCCCTGCGATTGACTGGTGACCAGTTCATGGCGTACCCGTCTCCCGCCCAAAGTCAGCTGGGTTAGGTTCCAGCAGGAGTATTGCTGAATGTCTATTGTGTCTTTTGCATTTGTTAATTAATTGGGTTTTTAGTTCAGAGGAAAACTTTTGGTGTTCCCACAATCCTCTAGTGGCCTCTTCTCCCTCCATAGATACTCTATATATCGTTCTCTCTCTTTTTCTGCATATGGCGCAGGACTCTTTCCCTTCACAGCTCTGACCTTGTCAGCAGTGAATAGATGGCTCTCCCACACAGTTCATCCTTCTGCACTTCTCGGACCCAGGCCCACACACACACACACACACACAGGCATACTCACAGCTTACCAAAAGGCCCCAAGTCCCTCTGACAGAGACAGAGATGCTGTGTTCCTGGGGTCAACATCATTGCTCTTCCCATAGCTTGCTCGTTGCTACTGTGGGATTTAAGTGCGTCTGTGAGTGTGTATGTGAGGTTGTATTTGTGGCATGTGACATGTTTGTGTTTTTTGGGGGGGGTTGTTTTTGTTTTGTCTCTGAAATATCTCCCGGTCCCTATCAGTTGATGTCAGAGATAACTACAGTATATGAATTTGTTTGGGATTTTTGTGTGCTACTCTATGCATATGGATATAAGCAGTTTTACGGTATTCAGTCAATATCAAAATTCAATTTGTAGTATTAGAATATAATATTTATTCAAGTGTAATTTTGTGAAGATGCAGTTTACTTAATTCTTCAAATGGAGTAGTTTTGCTAACGTAAGGGATACATACACATTCTCTGATCCGCCATTGCACAGTAGTTAATGGAGTTTATTTTCGAAATACAAACTAAATCCCCGTCAATATTAAACAAACCTTTACTAATCAACTACTCTATAAATGTTATTTTGAAAAGAGCTGAGACAGGATAGTGCTCGTTTCCCACTTAAGCCCTTTTCTCATTTTAAGAGTGTCCTAAATAGCAAGTGGTGTTATTAGCATATAAAGTAGAGTCCTACAACTCTAAGCTTTAGTCTGGTAATTAACATGCATGCAAAAAGGATCACTGTGATGTGAATAATTCTTGCTATGGCTTTCTGTAACAAATCCACTTCAGATCTTGTGTCTATATATGTGTGTAGTTCTGCTTGTGTATAATGCCTTTTTTTTGTTTTTTTGTTTTTACATCTGCGTGTTTTAGTGTGTTCATTATGCCACATTGTAAATATATGTGATTTTCATTTATTCAAAGTAATGTGACCATGCATTGCTTACTTGTTCTCTAATAGAGTTTCCCATCTCTCCCCATCACGCCGTCCTTAGCGCCCAGGGGTCTTCAACTCTCCATACAGGTTGGCCCCCCATGAGATGGAGTTACTACTGAGGCAGGTCAAGTACCAGGCCCCCACCAAGCTGGTCCCGAGGGACTGCGCTCATCTCACACCTGCAGCTCCAACACTCCCCAGTTTTCATGGGACTGTTGAATCCCCAAGGACTAAAACAAGAAGAGCCTGCTGTTCCCCCAAGCCCATGCTTCCCGACATCGCCTGCGCAAAACAGCAGGTAAAGTGGTATTCAATCGAAAGTGCACATCTCTGTCCTCCACCAAAGCTCCTGTTAACGAAAATGCTTGCTAAATTCCTCCCTCTGTGCCTAATACAAAATTAAGTCACAGTTTAGTTTAATAATGACGATAAAAACATTACAACTCTCAAAAAAAATGAACAGAATGCAAATATAAACTATGATAAATTGCTGCAGTTTGCTATATTCAGTCTAATTAATACCGACAGACCCAGTTTCTTTCTTCCTTTTGCTATCACCTCTTCACCCCTAACTAGCGTGATAACTATCTGGTAGTGATGGATAAGGTTGAGGTGCAGGGTGTGTAAGTGGTCAGGCCAGGCCACTGATCCCATAGCGATAGGAGCAAGGACATGTTGCCCCACACCTGTCCCCTCCCTCTGTCTCCCCCCAACCTGCCTTTTTAAAAGCCAACAAGGTCACCTCTGCAAATCAACAGCATGTACCAGCTCCTTGATCGGTGCTGTACTGTCTAATTGAACATTTGCAAGTTACACACATCATTGTGAGCACCTCCATTTACACAAAAACATTTTGGTTTTGGAGCTTGAACAAAGGTTAAGCTTAACTCATTCACTCCCAGCCATTTTCACTGAAGCAACCCCCTTCGCTCCTGGCTGTTTTACTGGATTTTGACTCATTTTGTAAGGTCCACAGAATATTGTGTTCTATTGCTACACAACATGGAACTTACCGATAGAAAGATTAGTCTCCTCTTTTTTCTAACTGTTTCCGTTTTGCAGCAATTTGCATTAGAACATAGCTAAGTTTCATCATTATTCACAAATTTGTTTAAAACACTGGGGGGAAAGAGCATTTTTGCAACATGGCCCTGGTTGATTTCTTATACTCTGCTGCCACCTTTTTTGTAATAACTACCATTGCTTTAAGCGTTCTCTTCAGTTCAGCGGCTGCATCAAAGCCTTCTGTATGCTCTAGCACATAGGTGTTAAACTCCGGTCCTGGAGGGCCGCAGTCCTGCAAGTTTTGGATGGTTCCCTTCTCCAACACAGCTGGTATATGATCAGCTCATCAGCAAGCTCTGCATAAGCCTGATAACGATCCTGCTGATTGGAATTAGCTTGTGTTGGAAGAGGGAAACCTCTAAGACCTGCAGGACTGCGGCCCTCGAGGACCGGAGTTTGACACCTATGCTCTGAGTCTAGCATTTAAAAAAAATCATTTTAAAAAAACGGATAAATATGTTTTTGGGACCATGGCAATATTTAAACTAGAAATTTTTTATAAATTTTTTGGGAGCCGATGAGTTAAGATCAGCGTGCATACGGTACAGCATGTATTTTCTTCATTTTACTCCCGCATCCACACTCCTTATCTTATTTTCATAGCTCACTCATCCTCAGACTGGCTTAGATTTGTTCTTTTTTTTTCTCTTCACTCTTTCCCCCTCTGCCTCTCTCGTGGTCTCTGTGTCACAAGAGGAGAGATGAAGAGGATTGGTTCCTGCTTTTAGCTGTAAACCATCACCACCTGTGGGAGAGCGATCAGACTAAGACAGGGACGGGAGAAGCTGAAGCAGAAAAAAACTGTTGTCATTAACTTAACTGATACTTGTGAGTCTCTTTGGTTATTTCAGGTCCGCGTCAGAGACCCTTGGGAGATCTACGAGCAAAATGTACGTTTTCCAGTGCTCTCTGCTGATCCGCAGACCTCGTCCGCACTCTTGGAGGAGACTCAGAATAAGTTGCGACTCTTCAGTAGCACACCGTGAGTCAAACAAGTGCATTATTTTTCTAACATTTTCTGTCGTGCACTGCAAAGAATACATCCCACATGTGGGCCACAACATTAGGAAGATTCCAACCATTTTTTTAATGCTACATTTGGGTCGGGGGGTGAACTGCAGCCTATTCAGCGGGGTGCACTTTGGGCAATTGCAGGGACAAACAACCACTCACATTCACAACTAAGGACAATTTAGAGTCTTCAATTAAGCTAACATTCATATTTTTCAAATGTGGGAGGAAGGCAGAGTATACAAAAAGAACACACACACGCATGGGGAGAACATGAGGTGAGACTTGAACCTCTTGCATTATTAGCTAGACAGCACAGTCTAATTAAAGCCAATAAATGAGCTGTGTCAAAATTATCTGCTTTTACAAATAGAAGCTTAAAGAATCAGAACATTTATTTATTTCAAAATTTAGGCCTTAATTAGCCTTACAAATATCATTTAATCCTTATATGTGCCATTCAAAAGGTCTGAAAAATTCATAGGCATAAACAACCATTGATATATTTTTGGGGAAAACTTTGAAGAATGTATAACAACTAGTTTAACATGTCTGTAATCATGAAAAATACTTCCATAAATTGTGTATACTTTTAAATTATTTTCAAAAAATTCATAAAATACTTAATGTGCTTTCTTGAACCAGAAGAGACCTTGATATATAGCTCAGTTTAACTGTCCCACCATCTAAGACCGAAATATTAGACCGAAATATTAGAAACATACGACTCATTATGGTACACTGAAGTTACACACCATTACACACTACAACCATAATTATTAAAAAATGCATGATGATATCATTTAAATGTACATTATTTTATTTTAAAATAAATAAAAAAGCTCTCACATTATGTAGGTGTATATAATATTGTGGGTGCAATATATGTGTGCAAATAATGTCTATACACTTAACAAAGGCACATTCATTCAACTTAAGTATTCCAAATGAACACATCCTTATGAACTGTAATAGGTGCATGCACTGCTTTAGTGCACATTCTTTATTAACAGTGTCACTGGCTTTTCCATGTAATTAAGATCCGTGTGCGTGCATATGTGTACTGTATGTAACAAGTGTAACTGCGGCGTATTTGTGACTTTGTTAAACACTTGATTATAACCTCATTACTACTCACAGACTAATCTACTCAGCTGTGTGTGAAGTGCTCGTATTAACCCTGCGCTTGATCTTGCTCACGCTGTAATTTCCCTGGAAACAGAACAAAAGACCACCCAGCTTTCCCACCGCAGTACTCTTCAATCAAACAACTGTAGATGCACAGAAAAGGATGCGAATGTCTGACATGGAAATTCAGTGGCTTGTAGCAATGCCAGGTGAAATAACAGCTGGTGATTCAAATCAGATCTCTTTTGGGAGGGAAGATAATACATATGCAAACCTCTCCAAAAGTATTGGAACTGCAAGGTCAATTCCTTGTTTTTGTTGTAAATTGAAGATATTTGAGTTTCAGATCAAAACTATTTTTTCAAGTGACCAAAAGTCAAAACTATTTGGTGGCATAATCTTACTTGCAATAACTGCATCAAGCCTGCGACCCATTGTCAACCCCAGACTGTTGCGTTTGTCATTCAAAATGCTTTTCCAGGCCTTTACTGCAGCCTCTTTCAGTTCTTGTTTGTTTCTGGGGGGTTCTTCTTTCAGTCTCTTCTTTGGGAGGTAAAATGCATGCTCTATTGGGTTTAGGTCCAGTGATTTAATTGTTGAGGTCTTTTGTTGTGTTGGCAGTGTTTTGGGTCATTGTCTTGTTGCATTTTGAAGTTTCTCCCCATAGGTTTTGATGCATTTTTCTGTAATTTGACAGACAAAATGGTCCACCTTACGATCATGAGTTACGTCATCAATAAAGACTAATAAGTCCATGGCATTACCTCCACCATACGTCACGGATGAGCTTGTGTGTTGTGGTCCAGATTGGATTAAAAAAAAAAAGTACAGCGAGGAGCTGCAAAGGTTTTATGGACTTTGATTCAAAGATTAACCTCTAGCAAAATGACGGAAAGGCAAAATATGCAGAAAGATAGGATCTGCTTATGATCCAAAACGCACAAATTCATGATTTAATGACCCATTTACAATGCATAGTGATTTATCTCTTGCCTTGTTTTTTTTTCCTTTTTTTTTTTCTTTCGGTCAGTTGGTCAACTAGAAGACCAGAAAGTATGCACCACCATTTGGACCGCAGCAGCATTGCCATTCCTCGCCCAGACAACACCAAGACCTTTGCATAGAACTCAACTGCTCATACACTGATACCAACAGAAGGTAAGTTGGCAATTGTAAATATTAATATATTTATATATATATCATTGCTGGAGATTAGATACCCACTGCACTGCCCTCTGGTGTAGATGCAGAGATTATTATTTTTTGGCCTAAAATGCCACATGAGTCATGTACACCTGGATAGAGGCCTTTGTTAGCTTTGTGGTTAGCATACAAATACATATAGTTCATATAGATACAAGCAATAGATTGGGGTTGATGCAGGGGTTGCCAGTGCTCCTGCCTGAAGTGTAACACAATATTCTTCCTTCGAATAAAAGAGAGGAAAACAGAGACTTGGTGCAGTCAAGCCCTTTCAATTTGAGTTGCACAAATTTGTCAAAAGTGACAGCAATTTAATAAATCGCCGCTCTCTATCACACGCATATGTACACCCACCCACACACGCCAACGCAATTCCCAGTTATGCCCTCCATTGCCCCCTCTCCATGTATACGTAAATGAGGTGTGTATGTGTGTGTGTGCATGGCGGAGAGTAAGAGTGTGCGCACGTGGGCCCTGCGGTCTGGTCCAGGCATTAGGTAATTGACTGTGTCTTTGCTCAAGGCCTTTCATGGATCACCGTCCTTTATTAGCTCACTTCCCAGCATGCACACACACACATACATATATGTGCATGCACACACACAAACTTCCCAGCAGTTCCACCCCAACCTCTTACCCCCCGCTACCAGCAGCACCCAAACCCAATTGCCCGGAAACAAGGAGTGAAACAATCGAGAGAGAAAGAGAGAGAAGAGCAAGAGAAGGAGAGCGCAGCGACACGGGAATGAACTAACACGGCCCCCAGGAAGTGGAGATAAATAAGAATGGGGATCGAGTGGGTGGGTGAACCGGCCAGCCTGCAGCTGACAACTGCGGTTGGATGAATGCGGTCTGTTCTGATCAGCTGGTTTATGTGGACTTTGTACAATAGAGAAGGGAAATATTGCCGTACTCAGACAAAGACTTAATTCGCTATTGACATCATCATCATCATCATCATCATCATCATCTTCTCATTTTTGAATTGAGGTGTTCTTTAACTGCACACTTTCAGCTTTAGTTTGAGGGTATTAATATCCAAATCAGGTGAACATTGTAGAATTTACAACAGTCAAAAATATCCACTCATCTTCAGCCAAATGTGGCAGAGCTCATTGGACAGCACTTCACAGCGTAGATGGACAATGACCCAAATGAAGCATAACTGACAAAGCAACCAGTTTGTTTAGGCAAAGAACTGGAATGTTACGCAATGGCCAAGTCAATCAAATACAATGATTTGCTACCAAGTATTCAAAAGTGAAAGCTTGATTTATGATTTATTTGTCTAATTACTTTTGGTCCCCTTATGAGTGTGAAGTGTATACTGTATACAAACTAATGTAATTCCTACACTCTTCACCTAATTGCCATGTAAATACCCTCAAATTAAATCTGCAAGTTTTCATTTCCATTTCATTTAGTTTTTTTTAGCTAAAAACAATGAAGAAGACATGTTTGGAAAGTCTGCAATTTGATCAGTTTACTGTCTGCAGTTACATCACCATTTTCTATTGTCACATATCTAACATGCATAATGCTCAAATCTGACTGCACGAAAGTTACTTGTGTTACTACGTGGTTTTGTTTAAAATTGGCCAAAGGCTAAGATAATGAGGGAACTAAGGGAACCAGTAACCGATTAATGAATGATTTGATTAAGTGGTGTTTCCCAAATTCTGTCAATTCTTAGAGATAACACTGGTGCTTTTGCTGGAAGATGTTAGTCAGCATTGACTACAGGGAGTCCTCGAGTTATGACACATTCGACCATCAACGATTCAATTTTACGACGACTTTTGTCCCTCGTCCGCCACTTTGTGGTAGCGCTTGTCTGTGTTTGTGCACCGGGAGTATATTTGGCTTTTCCATCCATCTCTAAGCAGTAATGGTAAGTACAGCATCTTATTTTTTTTTAAATATTTTTTATTTTTTATTTTTATTTTTATTTTTATTTTTATTTTTATTTTTATTTTTATTTTTATTTTTATTTTTATTTTTATTTTTATTTTATTATTATTATTATTTTTTTATTTTTTTATTTTTTTTTTTATTATTATTATTATTATTATTTTTTTTTTTTTCTGACATCGACAGTGTAGGAACAGAACTCTTTCATAACTTAAGGACTCCCTGTATTGTTTCCCATATTTGGCCCACTTCTTTTACATTGCTGCCAGACAAAGCTCTTCTCACCACATTTCCGTCTGTTGCTTCATCCTTGTGTGCCTCTCTACCTCTATTTGCGCTCTCTTCTCTGCCTGTGTGGTAATTAGTGCGTAAGTCCTATCGTTGGAAGCACCCCCAGCTACAGCAGCAGCCAGCCGAGCTTTTTGTCACAGCTCAGAGGGCCGATGGAGTGGACAGCTCAGCCTTGATACTCATCATCTTCATACTGTGCCGGGGCCATGCCTCCCCCCCAGCCACATTATCTGGCTATGCTATCCAGCCACGCTCCTAATTATTTTCAAATCCCAGCCGAAGCCCTATCACCCGCCCTGCCACGTTAGCCCGCTCTGGTTGCAATCATCACCTTAAGCCTTGCTTTGTAGCCTGAAGTCCCGTCATTAGCATATCCCAATTTTTGCTAGCTGCATACTCTGCCTCTCTGGCTTGACCATCACAGCTCTGGAAATAGCCCATGACTCCTGGACCTTTATTTACCATACCCATCTGTGTCACAGCAAGAAAGGCTGTCAGTGTTAATGTGGTGTGCCCTGTCACGACTTACAGCCATCCACACATAATCACGCTGATGACAGTCCCCACCTCTCCAGGAATTCAATGGCCCCCCCATCTTCGACCAAGGGGTGCTCGCCCTTCCTCCATCGTCCGTGTGTCCTTGCCCTCATTACACGGGTCCCTCTCCAACGATCAGCTTCTTGGAAGTGGGCACTCTCTTCTATTTTATTACTTCATGTGCAAATTTAAATAACAGGCTAAAATTCTGCGTTTGCCCTTTAGGAACGTCCTATTGAAACTAGGTTTCCCCAACGACTATTGGTCACTCATCTCGACTGTAGTTAAATGGAATGTCATAAGCCTTTTTTCACACTGCACTTAGCAGGGTGTAGCAAGCCGTAGTCAAAAGACTTCTGCCACGGAGGCAAGGCGCCTCACATCAGAAAATGTTCTATTCGTGAGCGGTGGCGGGGTGACGTCAGATAAGTGCCTCCAATAAGAGAGAAGCTGGCGGAGTGATTGTTATTTTGGCAGACTTATTTACAGATAACGGAATGATTAAACTATTCAAGTTCCTGCTGAGCTATTAGTTTTTCTCGACTGCTCACCTCTTCCTTAAAATGTGTCAATCACATTTTTTTTGCAAGAATGTGGCAAAATCTCCTTTTTTAACTTCCTGGTTGGCGGTTACATCAGCACTTCCCAATATGAGCACGCTGGCAGTCGTCATTGTCGCGTGACTCTTTCAAATGGAGTGAGTGCAGTGTGAAAAGTGTGCAACGCTACTAACTACCAATTTTCCTTCCATCCATTTTTCTATAGCGCTTGTTCTAAGGTAACTGCCATCTGACTTTGGGTGAAACGTGGACTATACCATGGAATGTCCGGCTGACAATCTCTCACACAAACACATTACATTTCTGGAGAATGTTTTTGTATGTGGGAGGAAAACGTAGTAGTGTCAACAAGTCAACAAAAATCTCCAAACTTCACACAGAAGTCACATCTCCTGACTGCGTTTTGGGACTTTTTAATTGAATTTCAAGGTGTTTGACTAGATTGTGCCTATGTTTGTGTCTCTGAACATACATAAGGGGAGATCAAAAATCAGATTTTGTAAAAAGCAGAGGAAAAATGATGTACCCTAAGTGCCTCAAAGAGAATGGTAAATTGAAATTAAAATTAGGCCAGGCCTTAAATACTGCTCCTCTATTTTGTTTGTGGTTCCAAACTGGTTGCATGAGTAATGAGTAATTTTCAAATGCAGTTATGGGAAAGCTTCTCTGTCCAGGCTAATTCTGTGGCTGCGTTATTAGCCATGTCACCAGCGGTACTGCCTGTAACCATAAAAGATAGCTAATTAGGAGGCCACGTGCAAATCAAATACACTAGACTGAGTGGTCACGTCTGTGTTTGCTTGCGCTCCCAGCAAATCTTTCCCCTCATATTAGACTGGCACCCATCACAACTTTAATTTCTGACCAGAACCATTGCTGCAATGCACACCAGAACACATGCACGGCCATGAGATGCATTTTTCAGCTTGAGATATACTCGGAAATCCTTGCCATCCTACATAAACACTCATCGGCCAAATGTCAGATAAACCTGTGCAATCTAGCTAGACCAGGGGTCTGCAACCTGCAGTTTTAGAGCCACATGTGGCTCTTTAGTCCCTCTCTTGTGGCTGCATGTGGATCTCTAAAAAAAAATTGTAGAAATATTACAAATATTATTAAATTATTTTTATTATTTATTTTTTTTAGATTAAATACTCTTTAAATTAATTGATGTACATTTTTAATGAACAAAATGTTTGAGCTGTCAGAAAAAGAGACGAAAGGTAGATAAATTTTTTTTACTAAAAATGTCTGAAATGTGACCATAAAATGTCCAAAAAGGATGAATAAAAGCTGAAAATTACCATAAAATGTCAGAGAATTGAATAAAAAGGCAGAAAAGAAAATGTTGAAAAAGTAACCATAAAATGTTCAAAAACAAAAGAAGAAATCCCCAAAATTATCCTAAAATGTCTTTTGAATTGTCAAAAATCAGAAAATGTCGCAATAAAAGATGTCCAAAAACAAAATATTTTCCCCAAATTATCATAAAAGGTCCGTATTGATGAGAGCAATATTCATCTGCATTTAACACCTGAAAATGATATACAATTATGGATAATGTATATTGGTAGGACAAGAGGGGGCAGCCTCGGAAATCCTTGTCATCCTACATAAACACTCATCGGCCAAATGTCAGATAAACCTGTGCAATCTAGCTAGACCAGGGGTCTGCAACCTGCAGTTCTAGAGCCACATGTGGCTCTTTAGTCCCTCTCTTGTGGCTGCATGTGGATCTCTAAAAAAAAATTGTAGAAATAAAAACATGATTTGCATATTTACTTTTTTAGATTAAGTAATCTTTAAATTAATTGATGTACATTTTTAATGAATAACAAAATGTTTAAACTGTCAGAAAAAGAGAGACAAAAGGTAGCAATTTTTTTTTAATTAACTAAAAATGTCCGAAATGTAACCATAAAATGTCCAAAAAGGATGAATAAAAGCAGAAAATTACCATAAAATGTCAGAGAATTAAATAAAAAGGCAGAAAAGAAAATGTTGAAAAAGTAACCATAAAATGTCCAAAAACAAAAGAAGAAATCCCAAAATCATCCTAAAATGTCTGTGAAAATGTAGCTATAAAAGATTTCTAAAAACAAAATATTTCCCCCAAATTATCATAAAAGGTCCGTATTGATGAGAGCAATATTCATTTGCATTTAACACCTGAAAATGATATGGAAGTATGGATAATGTATATTGGTAGGACAAGAGGGGGCCGCTAATGCTTGATGTCTACGTTCCCAGTGTTCCTGAAACTACACATTTCCTGTTATCGCACGTGTCCGTCTATCATCCGTCACGCTGCATAAGTGTATAGGTTACTGTGGTGGGAAAGAAAGAACGTTAATTCTCCATAACAATTTTACAGCGTGCATAAAACTCTGCAGCCCCTTCATTTGCACAGTCGTAAAACATTCCCCCTGCCATTCTCCTTCCCACTCAGGAGTGTGTGTTTTTCAATTAGCCCACACTTCGCCTCCATTATGGCGGCATTTTATTCTGAGAGGCCTTCAGCATGCGGGATAACGATCACAGCCAAGCGTGCACGTGCCGGATTTAGGGTATGCAATCTCGATTAAGTGATTAAGAGAGATGCTTCCTTGTCAAATGAGTCAATGGATGACATAAGAGTTTTAAATACTGTGGTTATGTTCTAAACTGTTGACCATGGCTAGGATAGATTAACTTGGGTCATTTGAGGTCATTTCTGTTGTGACTCTATCAAAAAACTGACCCAGGATTATGGTGCTGTCAGTATCGCTGGTGCCGAGCAGAATCCTTGTACCTCCAAAATCATCACTTTTCAGCCATTAGATTACATTTTCAGCATTTAAAATGTATTTTTTTAGACAGTCGACTCATATACAGCAGTGTCTATTGTAGCTTTAGTTTTTTAACTAGGTAGTTGAGCTGTTTATGTGAAGACGGCATTTTTACATTTGCTTAGTAGATTTTTTTTTTATACAGTATGTGCTTGTACATGGATGCTCGAATGTGTGAGTTATTGCCAGTCAGCACAGGGTGCATGTGTGTGTGGGGGGGGGGGGGAGTGGCGGTGTCAGTGGGACCTGTAAAGCGAAGCAATCACAAACACTTAAATGTGCAAATGGCATTGATGTCCTGTGTTAAGCAGCCTGTGTTGACTGATGAGCCTGTTAACCCCGCCTGAAACAACTCCAGCGCAGGGGATTAAACGTACACTCAGGCCTCGCAGGCTCCTATCCCATTTTGCATTGGAATTGTGCATATTTAATCTAAAGTGTGTGCCAAGGAGCAAAGACAACCCCCCCCCCCCCCTTTTTTTCCACTTTCTCATTATTGATGTGTAACAGCACCTCGAGGCTGGGACCCTTAATTCGCCAGCCCCGATCTTAATCTAAACCTGAGTCTCTGCCCCTTTTTCACCCGCCGTGCAGTCTCACCTGAAACAAAATCCTTGTTGCAGCCTTCATTCCGAGAGTCCTGTTGTTTGTCTGGCTAGCATCTAGCAGCTGTTATTCAAAGTTTGCGTCATTTTGTATCTGACCAACACTTTTCAGGCTCTTTTATATAACATTACCACTTTCGATATTTGGTAAAATATTGTAATTTTTATTTTTTAGGAAATAATGTTTTGTTGAGTCTGATAATAATAATAGTTTTAGGATTTATTTACAAGGTAATACACAGTAAACTAACATAATTTTCCAGTTATTTGAAGAAAATACTTTTGAGAATTTTATTTTATTTTATAAACACTTGTTTTTTCTATTGAAGTATGTGTGCCAGTTTTCTTGCTGTATGTAAAAAAGTACTCATTTTTTTATTTGTGGTGTGATCTGCAACATGAACCTAAAAAAATTACATAATGCAAATATTGTGTTTTCCTTCCAAAATAATTTTTTATGTCCAAGTTTAGCTAATCCAAACAAAATAAAACACCGTTTTTTTGTTTGTTTGTTTTTTGTTGTTGTTGTTTTGTTATAGTGCACATGTAGTGTAGTGCACTAGAATGCTTGACAACTCATCAGTCATGGTTTCTATCTTTCGTTGGTTGTTTTTCCTCAGGCCCGGTGGTTTCCTAAACATCAAAATAGAGGTACAGGAAGGGTGGGTTTTTTTTCCCACACACACATTATTTTCTTTTGGAAAATTGCAAACTCCTTTATGTACAAAAGTGCTTGTGAATCATGCATTGCCACATTTATTTGACATCATGATTTAAAGGATCTTTGTGCAGTTTGTCACTTTTTTTTACTCGCGACTGCCACCTCTGGCCCAAAGCCTAACTGCAGCATCTGTGTCAGGCTCGTTCATGGTGCACGTGCGAGTACGTGCACGATTCTAAAGCGACAGCCACAGTTGACAGTTGAGGCAAGAAAAACTCTGCCCCTCCCTGCCCCAAAGAAACTGTGGCGTACGTGGGTCCGCACACTCTACTATAAAAGCTTCGTACTCATCTGAGCATTGGTGGGGCATGCATGATGTAGTAAAAGCTTCAATATGACCTTTTTAAACGGCACAATGCACCTTTAACTATAGTTGCTTTTATCAAATATTCCATTAAAACTCTATGAAGCGAGAGTTGAGACCACTTTATTCTTAGCGTCTCTGCTGCTGCTAGCAGTCACTAAGTTCTGTCTTCAATTGGACTCACTGGGGCTTTGTGTTCAAGTACTTTCTGCCTCTTTTTTTTTCTGTGTGTTGAAACCTACTGTATGTGACTCCTTTGTCTGCTCCCTTATTGATATGATTGAGTGTCAATGACAAAGGCTCTCTCTCTCCATCTCATTTCACTCCACTCTCCTTTTAACCAAGACTTTTATCCTCATGCCAGTCAGTGTGTTGTCTTATTTTCGGATTTATCTTTCCCTTTTTAATGTCCTGTGTTCCCCTTTTTTTTCTGGTAAGACTACAGCAATTTTGTGTGTGTGTGCGCGAATGAACATAGCTTCAAGAGGGCCCCCGTGCTGCGTGTGTAATTTCTTGTTTGTACATGTTTCTAGACCTCTTTGTGCCCGGCACAGGAGGAGGAGATATGCAGAGAGCTTGAACAAGACAAGAGAGATTGGTAGAAATGGAAAGACATGAGGGGAGGAATGGGATGGGGGGAATATATGAGAAAAAACAGGATGATAACAAAAGCAGCTCAGATTTCACAGACGCATATTTCATCAATCATGTGAATAAGTCGGAGTGATTATGCATGGTGGTGGCAGGCCAAGAGTGGCGGCGGTGGGATGGTGATTACCATACACCATAAAGGCTGCTTTCTTATCTCGCACACACTGATTAGTTTCTGTCGGCAGATAGCCTCTCACTCTTCACTCCTTTCTGTATCCACACAAACACACACACACACACACAGCCACTGTCTCTGAATACATGCGAACAATCACACATGTGCCAACATATTCCCTTATAATGCATTTATTACAATTTATTTGTTATAATTAAACATACAAGGTGGCAGTGGGTCGGCCTCATGAACAAAATGACGGTAGCTCACCGAATATCACCAAAATGACATATACGGTACGCACCGGATACTTCATTCGGTTCACTTGTGCCACCGAGTAAGATTCACAAAAATCTTAACAATGTTAAAAAAAAATAGTTATATTGCTTCAATTCTGCCTCTCGATATTAGGCATTGTAAATGACTAAGCAACCAGCCAAATAGGAGAAATATGCTTGTTGAATTATAACTAGCAAGGCTCAAAATAAACGGTTTCACGTCACAGTTTACGTATGAAAATTTACATTTTATGATACATTTTACAGCATTGAATAGCAAAACTAAAAATCTAATGTCAAGACAATCATCAAAAGAAAGTAGAAGAACAACAACAACAACCACGAGACAGCGCTAAAAAGACAAAGGAAGCCAAGCAAAATGCTAAGCTAAGCCAACCTAAGATTGACACGGCTAGCGCGTTTAACACTGCAATTAAGTTATTGGGTGATTGATTTTATTTTTCACCAATGTCTGGCTGGTACCATGTTAAAGTTCAAGTGGAGTGTATCCAACTTTGAACGGCAAAATTGAAAGAAAATTAATAAGTGTATGGAATCTTAAAATCGTGCTCGCTAAATTGAACCAAAACTGGAATTCAATTAACTTCCGTTACGGTGTACGTCGAGAAAACCAGTTCATTATATGGTCGAATTTTTTGGTTTAATAAAACCCTTGCTATGGTTCAACTTGGTTGTGCAAACACCCACTAAGAGTCGAACCAGCATTGTTTTAAAGGCTAGAATCATTTTAACCCCCCCACTTTAAACAATGCTAGTAGTCCTTGGTCTGGAAAGTATTCCTTTTTTTTCTTTCTTTTTTTTCTGGAGAGTATCTGGAAAGTATTCGATTTCAATTCAATTTATTCACATGTTGAAATACCACAGCTGGCATTTGTCATAAAGACAATTTACATGTGAAAGAGACACACACCCCTTAGAAGCTTC
Source organism: Vanacampus margaritifer (assembly GCF_051991255.1). Lineage (NCBI taxonomy): Eukaryota > Metazoa > Chordata > Actinopteri > Syngnathiformes > Syngnathidae > Vanacampus > Vanacampus margaritifer. The sequence goes on along the minus strand of NC_135435.1, from coordinate 19,784,196 downwards.
TTAAAGCTTTTTATTAGCTATTAGGCCAATAGTAGTTAGTGTTCATTGGCTGTTAATGAGTTGAAGCTAAACCAAAAGTGTCATTGTTTTGGTACTGTAGGTCAATTTCCACCAAAGAAGGCCTTCACATGAGAGCAGAAATCGATAGGAGGAGGTGAAAAATTAGCTCTGTATGAAAGACCTCGCTTTACGTCTCAAGCAGGTAATTAGAAATTACTCTTTTCTCTTACACATGAACTCTGTCTTGCGCAGATATTTAATGTCAAGTCATTTGGTAAGCAGGCTGGGCTGCGGCGTCGCACCGTCTGAGCGTCGACTGCATGCGAGAAGCGTGCATGGGGACGCATTAAGGCCTCCTGACAGGGGCCCGGGTGAAATAAGTGAAATTAATGGAGCTCCTTTCATGTCGGACAAGGCCGCGGCACCCCTTTCACGCCGCGTACAGTCGCCGAAAAGTCAATACTTTTTTATTACTCCTCGCTTGCCCTACATTCTCGGCTACAAGTGCTGTGCTCACTAATTGGTTTCAGTTTGACGAGAAGGAGGGAGCGAAAAAGCAGGCAAAAGAGAGGGAGAGGAGTCCGTCCCGGAGAACGCCGAAACAAATAAATCAATCTCATATTTTTCACAGCGTCGGAGCTACGTGTCGACGCGGTAAAAAGTTGAGGGAGACAAAAAGAGATGCGCGAGGGTAAATGGTTGTTTGGCGCACGCCTGCTCCCAGGAGTACATGATGATATCCAGGAGCCTGTTAATGGGGGACGAGTAGTTTAAGTGGTCTGGGGGCCCTGGTTGGGTCACCCCTGGGGTTTCTCACCAACAGCCATACATGCATACAGTATTTCTGGGAAATGATTTGATAGATTTGCAGAAACGACATTCAAATCATATACAGTGGATATGGAAATTTGACACAACATTGTTCAATTTGTATTTTTTTTTTCAGGTGGTAGATGTCACATGAGTTTGAATGTAGCTGCATGGTTAATTCTTAGCACAGCCATAACGCGGCTATAAGAGGGTGTACACACTTGTGCAACCGCATATTTCACTTATCTTTACTTCTGTATATCATATAAACATAAAGAAAACACAAAACACATTACAAGTTACTTGGGGTTTTAAAAGTTAAAAAAATAGTTTTTTTTTTTTTTTTTTTAGCATTTGGCGTACATTATACTAATATGTTCAAAAAAATAAGTAAGTTATCATTGTAATGTTTTTGTCTGCAGAGCATTATTTTCGGTTGTCATTTCATATATCACAAGGTAATGACTTCCCCATTATGGGAAAAAAAATGTTGCACAGCAGGCATAATAAATTATGAAAAATTATGGAAAAATACCTGTTTACTTTTTGAATTTATTGGCATAATGCAGGCCAAATGCAAAAAAAAAAAAAAACTGAAATAAAAACTTTTTTTTTTTTTAAACCCGCGCATGCACAAGTGAAGGTATGGGAGAAAAAATGCTACGTTTTTAGCATTCAGCCTATAATGTAGCCTAACGTGCAAATACATTCAAACATACTTGCAAATATGTTTGAACGTATTTAAATCTTTAAATATATTTGAAAATAGTGTATGTTAAAACAACATTGGCGGTTCCACGCTGCCGTACATTACATTTATAACTGCACATGCTAGAGACCGCATGGAATCTCACGAGTCAGAATAACAAACAAAGCCTCTATTAGAAAATTAATTGCATACGACAGCAAAGTTTAGCGAAAGAGTAACCACCATGTTGATAAGGGTTTTCTGTATGATGCAATATAATGTAAACTACAATCATAAACATATTGTTAAACGAATAGCTTTCTGATTATAACAGTAACAATGACCTATTATTGACTTTCCCATGGCATAATGTTACAGTTTGGCGCGGGTGTGTCTTCTGTTGTGTTCAGAGCAAATCAGTATGTTTGCATTTCATCTGCAATCTGCAATTAAACTGTCCGTGTGTGCGCGCTTGTGTGTGTGTGTGTGTGGGTGTGTGTGTGCTGTCTGCCAGTATGCTGCGTACTGTTGTGCTAAACTCAAGTGGCAGGGGGGTTAGCCTCTTTCAGAAACAGCACAGCCACAAATTGATGTGACACTTTGAACCCCCGCCCTCCCTTCCCGCGAGCCCACCTCATCACCCCCCCCCCCCCACCACCACACACACACACACACACACACACACACACACACCAATCGGCCTCCAGTTAGAGATTCCACCAGTCTTGTTTTCTTGCTGCATCCCAGCTTTCACAGCTATAGCGTGCGCATGGGGGTAGGTTTGAGGGCGGGGTTTCGAGCGTACATTTTTTTTTTGGTCATGTTAGTATGTGTGTGTGAAAGAGCTGTCACAGAGGGCTGGCATCAGCGTCCACTTTGCCATCTCTTCTGCAGCTTGACAAGTCCCTGCTCCCTGCCCCTTGGCACACACGGCACTCACACACACAAAAATTGCCGAGTGCCCCTCTGCCACTCTCACTTCTCTGCCACACACACACAGTATAATGATATGTGAGCACACCACTTCACACACTTGCATCCTTTAAATGTACATAATGAAGACATGTATGAGTGCAGCTATACAAATTTACAGCCAGATGTTGTCCACTTTTAGGGTCTAACATTAGGGTCGAAAAAGCAGGAAGTGACTTGATATTAAGATTTTGGATGTTTTGTCAAAGTTTGGGATGATTTCCCAAAATTGCTTCATGTGTTATTTTGGCAAGTTTGTCTATTTATTTGTGCTGGTTGCCATCATGGAAGTTGTGGACGTCAGATCACGGAGGGCCACTGTTTGTTACAAGGACAGGCTTGTCCCCGCCCCCGGGCGTCGGCTCTACGATGATTGTCATGGCGATGGAGTGTGAGTGACAGGCGGGATCGCATGTGCTAGCCGCGGAGCAGTAAATTCCAACAGCCTCAGTCCCTGACATTAGTTTGTCCTTCATCAAAACTTTGCACTCGTTTACAACTACCACTCTCTCACTACGGTGCAAAATCTCACGTTTTTCTTTTTGTTTATATTTTTTACCATCTGTGCGCCCCCTCTTTTTTTTTGTGATTTGATCTACATCTTGCATTTATAAGTCTGCGCCTCTTCATGTGCCAAGCAAGATGTTTGATATTTTTTCCTAGCATCACATAGTTTTTTTTAAATGTAGGAGATTGGTTAAGAAAACAAGTACATGATTTAATGAACCATTTGGTAATTTTATGTCAGGTTATGTTTTTTTGTTTATGGTGCATAGATATTTTTGGGGCAACAGAGCAGAAAAGGAGGTCAGTTTCTTTTTTCCTTTTTTTTTCTTCTTTTTTCTTCTTTTTTTTCTTCTTTTTTTTTTTAAACAGTCTCAGGCATTCATCATTAGTCTGCTGGCGGTAATGCTGCCCGTTACAGCCGTGATTTAGAGCCTCGCTTAGTTCCAGCAGCCACTGTTGTCTCTCTCAGACTCACTCACACACGCACTCATTCACATTTGTAACTATTGTCATTGTTTTATGGAAAACACCATTGCCCAGTTTGTTGGTTTCTTATTTATGCACTAAAGTGTTTCACCTGTAATCGTATACACATACACATCAATAGGCATCCTATGAAAGTAGACAGCAGCATCTTTAAAATGATTAATTATTCATATTTATGTTAAAGCGTAGAGTTAATAAAGTTTTATGATTTTGATGTCCTTTTTTCCCTCCAAAAACTTGCTTTGGAATCTAAATGAGTCACATATCGAACTCTTGGTGGTGGTGGTTGTTGTTTTGGCGACTGAGTGAAGTTTCAAACAAGATTTGCACTAATAATGACTAACTTTAACTTTTTTTTTTTGCAGATGTCACCACAGTATCAGTGAAAAGAGTTCTGCTTGATGGCAACATTCAGTAGAGTTCTCGTTCTCTTGTCACACTCGTAGAGCTACGGGAGCATCCAGATGACAAGCAGCAGGTTCAGCACGCCATTTTTCACATATCTATACGGTTTACATTTACGATGTCTTCATATGATATTGCACTTGGGGTTCACCTCTGAACTCGTCTGGTGGTCAAATTGCATACTGTATGCTATAGTAAAAATCTAATGGCAGAATATTGCTTCACTGTGTGACCAAAAATGTGTTATGAATCAGTGGACTTTCAGTTTTCAGCCATGAAATTATGTTGTTTTTTTTGGTCAAATAACAACATGGAAAAATTATGCTATTAGAAACCATTGTAATCCAGTTACGTTGTGCAACAAATAATGACTAATATACACTAATTATTTTACTTGTATAATATAACTCACTTTAAAATAGTTTTAAGATAACATGAACCTTGCTGTATGAACATTTAAAGTGGAAGTCAAGTCCAATATGTTTATGCTTTGATTAATATTGCATTTTTGGAATTTGAATTAAGCAGCAAAATCGACCGTTTTTTGTCCATCTCAGGAGGCGGCCATTTTGCTACTTGCTGTCGACTGAAAATGACAACAGAATGTCTAAAGCTCAGTTAACGAACAACCACGGCTCGACTGTTTTCTGCGTTTGGTCATGTGACATTTGCAAGCTAGTGGCAAAATGGTCGCCCCCTGGGATGGAGAAAAACAGGTGGATTTTGCTGCTTTTCATATGCATATTTTACAAACACAATATTAATCAAAATACTGTGTTTAGACTCGTAGGGTTATTAAAGAAGGTTTTTGATTTGACTTCCCTTTGAATTGAAGTAATTTTCAACAATAAAACAAAAATCCCCAAATAATAATAATAGTTTCTGACATCGTCAGAGAGGTGTGAAAGAAGTACTATTTTCAATAACAAAATAAAATGCCCCTATGACAACCACTTCTACCTTGGCTTGAATTAGTTTTTACTTATCCTACTATCACGCAAGTATTGACACAATAATTCTCATTTTCAATTGACCTCGAGTACAGTTCGTGTGTTCAAATATTCGTTTTGAAAAACACTCATGAATGTTTCCTCCCTTTTGAGTCCTCCCACCCTCTCATGCCGCTGGCACTCCCGCGGGCCGACGCTGCAAGGCCTGGAAGGCTTAGCAGAGACAGAGCATTTAGTAATGGCTTCTTAATGGGCTTGTCGACAGCCACATTAGAGCGTGGTGCAGGCGGTGGGCGAGGCCGAGCGGTGATATGCCAAGCCAGATGCCATGCCAGCTGTGGCACTCGGCTCACTCGCTCACACTCTCATTTGTAATCACATTTCTCAGACGGATGGATGCCATGTGCGCAAGAGCGCGCGAGCAGATACACATTTGTTGCCCTTTCCCGGCGCCTGCCAGGAAAGATCCTTTTAATCTGCTGCTTCACATTTTCTCTGTCGCGTCTGTCACGATCATCAAGTACCGCCTGAGAACATTTTACAAAGGAAATGATCGTATTCTTTTTTTTAATTATTGGATGCCACCGCCTTCTGTTAATGTGTTGCTTTATCGTGTCCTGCTGTTTGGAATAAGAGGCTCTTTACTGCGGCTCAAAGCAGTTTGTTTTGATTTTCTTACTGGGGGCTCAAAGAGTAAAATGGCATCTTCTGGAAACTGTGATTTGGATGCTTAAGCATTTGTTACAACTGGTCAGACCCATACAGACTTGAAGATAACACTGTGTTACACTTGTGATAACACCGTATACACTTGCCGCTGTTAGATTTGAGTTTTAGCAATCAATACCGTCTAGAAATACGAGTGACCCAGTTTTCAAGTTTTTGGCAGATGTTTTGCTTTGACTTGCAAGTCAAAATTTAAGATACAAGCGCTGTATTGTGGCAGTGGACTCAAGCATTCTCAATTTAAAACCACCGCATAACTTTGCCCGAGGTAAAGTCAGTTTAGCTTAATGCTAACAATGCAAAACACTACGAATAGCGTCAGTGTTGTGTTCTTATAACCGTTTAACTCATTCACTTCCAGCCATTTTCACTGAAGCAATCCCCTTCGCTCCCGGCTGTTTTACTGGATTTTGACTGATTTTGCAAGGCCCACGGAATATTGTGTTCTATTGCTGTAAAACCATGGAGCCTACCAAAAGAAAGATTAGAGATTAGAGATCTCTTCTTTCATCGGAAAAAATATATATTTCTATCTGTTTCAGTTTTGCAGCAATTAGCATTAGAATATAGCTAAGTTTCATCCTCATTCACAAATCTGCTTAGAATTGTGGGTAAATCATCTTGTTTTCAACATAGCCCTGGTTGATCTCTTACAATCTGATGCCACCTGATGGCCGTTTTTGTAATAACTACCATTGCTTAAACAGTTTTGTGCAGTTGAGAAGCTGCATAAAAGCTCATTCTCTAGCATTTTCTTTTTAAAAAAAAAAAAAAAAAGACGTATAAATATGTCTTTGGGAAACTTAAACGTTTAAAATATAACATATTTACTGTATAAATTTTTGTATGGAACCTATCCTGAGTTATTCTCTGAAAACTAACAACTGACGGTTTTGTCCTCGTTCAAAATACCACAGGATGGCACCAAAGCTCAAAGTTAATAGATAATAATTGGTGTAAAGGAAGTATGGTGAAGTGATGCATCTTGACTGACAGACTAACAACTTTTCGTGTTTGGTTTACTGTAATACCAATCTGTAATTAGAATGTCACTCATTAGAGAGACATTTCTACCGAGAATTAAATTTTTAGAAATGTGTTGAAATGTCACATCTAAGTTTCTTTGCTACAATTAATAATCAGAAATAACAGAAGGACGGAAAACTGATGAGCATTTCCATTTATGCCATAGTGACTAAAATACCAAATCTTGCATTAGCACCAAAACATTGCAAGTACTTCCTTGGCATTTATGTGCAACCCAAAGTGAATGTACTGTATATTAGTAATGTACTGTTTTGTTATTTACCATGTCAAAATGGCCATTATGAAAAGGATCATTAAAACAACAGATGCAATAATGTACCCCCACATCCTTTAAAAAAAAAAAAAAAATTAACAGTACTTTTAATTAAGTCATTTTTAAAATTGTACTTTGTCCTTGAGTGTCTAGAAAGGCACCTATAAATATAATGCATTATTATTATTATTATTATTATATGCAGACAATTTTTAAGTATTATGTAAAGGTATACTATTGTAACAACCTGGCATTCACTGTGGCATTCAATTAATGCATACAGTGTTGTAAATTGAAGTCCAAAGTTGAAGTTTGACAATATGGCAACAATCTTTTCAGTATTTATTATTGTCGTTAATAGTGGTGTAAAATTGCAGTACATAATACTGGGTTGTTTGTTATTTACTCACCTTATTTAGCTCCATAAGAAGGACACTTGCATGTATTTTATCTAATTTCGCTGCTGTACCTAAAGAAGTGTCCAGCGAGTGAGCATGTCCATTAGTCGATCCATAACATAACATAAAGGTTAAGTACAACTTGTCACCTTTTTACATGCAAAGCTGTAAAATATCAGTGATCTGTCTGGCGCCAGATGCCTTTAAAAAGAGGACATGTACAGTAGGTGAGGGGAGGAGGAAGAGGCAGGAGATGTCGGAAGACTTCAAGGATACAAGTCATAAACGTGGAGACGGGAGCAGGAAGTAAAGAAGAAAAAGCTAAAAGGTTGGTGGAAAGTGGGAGGAGTGATTAAATGACTACATGGATGATTGGATCAATTAATGAATGCTAATGTGCTTCAGTGTCATTACTAAAGGTCTTACAGGTCTCCAGCAGGGGGCGCCAGGTGTTAGCCTGAACAGGAGTTAGCCTTTGTGTGTGGTGACTTCTGCCTGTGTAGATGGAGAAGTCAGAAGGTGATTCTTTGTTTCCACATCTGATCAGACCTTTGTTGCTACCAAAGCAAATTTCCCTGCATCAGCGATGAGCAAGTGCGATGTGGAGGCGTAGAGAATAATGTATGTGTGCGCGCAGTACAGTACATGCCACGCTATGTGAACGCGTATTGGCAGCTGATAGCATTTCCCGAGTTGAAGCCTTGAATATAGACGGCCGTCCCCGGACGCTGTATCGACAGCTGCCGATTGTCACTGCGCTGACTGACAGTGTTGTATTGATGGACAGTCGCCGCTGACAGAGAGACGGAGGGCGAAACAAAAGGGAAACAATTGAAAAAGGGGGCAGAAGAGCGGAGGAAAGGCGCACGGAGAATGCTGACTGGGTGCCGGTGAAACTTTTTCAAGGTCACCGACAAAAGAGGACGGTGGTACCTCACTGGGTCACCTCATTGCAGTGTTTTCCAAACTTTATTGAGAGTTTACATTCGAAACAAATCCACCTGCGCGAAAATCTGAAATTTATTTGAGGTTAATTAGAGCTGCTTTAAATTGTCTTAAGTGTACTTAACATGCGTTTGAATGGGATTGGTTTCTGTCACATTGTGTTAGGTTAGTTAGCAGAAAAACACTATTTTTCTATCACCTGATTGACCTTAGCATGTGCCCCCCCCCCCCATCCACCCCGAAATACAGCCATCTTACCTACGCGGACAGTATGTGGCCGGTGTACAGCGCACGTGTGTTGGTCTTCACCTCAGGAAACTTGTGGCTAATTCCATTAGTGGGAGGAGAGCGTATTTAATGAGGGGAGACAGCTGTTGATAGAGGGTTCCTGGTGGGGTTGGATGTGTTGGGGGGAGTAATTAAACACATGCTGCACTAGATTCTCACACCTTCCGTCCATCCATCCAACCGTCCCTTTTTGATGATTTTGGCTGATTGCTGGTCACATAAAGAAAAACAACCATTCACACTCACATTTCCACCAATGCAAATCCATACAGGAAAGGCCATGAATGTCCGAAGGTTCGAATCTCCAATCAGGCCTTTCTGTGTGACATTTTCATGGTCTCCTGGCATTTGCATGCTGTGTTGCCACAGTTACCTGGAAAGGATTTAGTGCCAAAAGGCATATTAACTCATTCACTGCCATTGACGGCTATAGACGTTAAAAAAAATCATTTTAACTATTTCTATTAGTTTAACATTTTTTCCCACTTTTGTTAACAAGAAAATGAAAACCTGGAATTTTTAACTAGTTAAACTAGTTAACTAGTGAAGTCCTGCGATTAATTACAATTAAAAAATGTAATCGACTGACGCCCCTAATTTTTAATAATCTTTTCTTTTTTTTCTAATCGCATCACGCAATGATTTTTTTTAATTGTAATTAATTGCATTACTTTAATAGTTAACTCACAATTAATCACAAATTTTATCATCTGTTCTAAATATACAATAAACATTTTTTCTAGGTTTTCATACTATTATATTATATTATATTTTTTTTTTTTTTTTTTATTGTGCATTTAGAACAGATATAAAAATGTTGATTATTCGTGAGTTAACTAATGAAGTCATGCGATTAATTACGATCACAAATTTTATCTGTTTTAAATGTACGATATATTTTTTTCTAGCTTTTCAAACTCCTGATAACAAAAGTGGAAAAAAATGTTAAACTAATAAAAATAGTTCAAATGATTTTTTTTACATCTATAGCCGTCAATGGCAGTGAATGAGTTAAAATGGTATTTTTGCCATCTGGTTAGAAAGTGCATGATCCAATGTGACCCATGAATAAATGTGGCCCCCCTCCAGCATTTTAGATGCCAATCCCTGTATTAGAGTAACATGACTTGCACTAGCACTTACAAATAATTGTTTTAATTACTGTAATATTGATTATTTTATTATAGTGTAATAATCACTAATTTACAAAATAGTGTGTACTTCTCCCCTCCCTTGCGACATTTTTGCATAATACCCTCCATGTATAAAAGTGGACATTGTCCTTACGCTATAGATATTGAAAATAGCTGCGAGGAAACGCCTACATATGTGAAGCCGTGAGGTTCTTTTAAGCGGCGCTAAATGTCCACATATATACGTGAAAATGTCCCAAAGCACATGAGCAGCACGTTAAGACCGTAATTGGATGGTTTTCCCCTTTTAACGCCAGGGTATTGTTGGCCGCCTGTGACGTACTCTGCTTGATTGACAGGAAATGAGAGAGGAGGCTGGGCAGTCTGTCATATTGCTAATGTGATAGGTAAAGCCCTCAGGACACACACGCAAATAACGCCATGGCTGGACTTCTATCTATATCTCGCTACACGCCTCCATTTCTCCATATGTCCGTGTCTCAATCTTCTTCCGACCCACAATTCCCTGCTCCACCCCCCCCCCCCCCTCTCTCTCTCTCTCGCTACATCACTCACATATCAAAACACTCCTTCAACGTTGGGCCGCGTGGCGTTTTTACCACAGGTTAATAATGAGAGGAGAGGTGTGTGACCCTGTCAGGAGTGTGAGAAACTGACCCAAAGATATCAGACAGAGGCCGAGACCCCCAGCCCTGAGGGCGTCAAGTGTGTGTGTTTGAGAGAGAGAGAGCGAGAGAGCAGGTTGGCGGGTGTGTGGCGGGTGTGTGTGTCCGTTGCCATCTTCTCACGGATGACATATGTGAGGTCATTTACATGCTATTACATTTCCATTGGATTTGATGTGCCACACACACACACATAGTGGCCTGGTGTGATGCCCCTGTCAGATGTCAGGATGCAGATGGGGAGGGATGCGGGGTAGGTCACGTCTGTTTCCCCTCTCTGTCTCACACTCACCTGTCCCCACCCCCAACCCCCCCCCCCCCCCCCCCCCCACGGTGCACACTTACTAAGAGAGTTGTCAGCAGGCCCGAGTGAAGCATCAACGGTTTGACATCTGCCGGTGTCTCCCCCAGCACACACACACACACACACACACACACACACACACACACACACACAAACTATCAGCTCATTTCAGAACAACAGAGCATCTCCCTGCGATCAACATTTAGACACAGTCATCATTTATCAGTCCCAGCTGCCAACGCACATGCGCGCACACACATAAGGACCGTCAATTAGTCAATCTGTCACCATCATAAAGAGCTTTATGTACTGTACAGGCAAGTCGCATTTTAACATTCTTATAACTATAAAAAAAATAGGTTAATTATTTTTTAACTACTATTTTTGGTGACTCCAAGAGCTAAAAAAAATATATTTTTTAAGTCATCAGGTTGGCTCTAGAGCAGTGGTCCCCAACCTTTTCTGTACCACAGACAGGTTTCATGTCTGACAATATTTTCACGGCCCAATCTAAAGGTTTAGCTGATAAAAACAAAATAAAATGACAAGAAAAAAACTGTGGTATTTTCTCTATTATAATAATAATGAACGTAAATCTACTGTGTATTCATGTGCAACTTTATTAACGGTGTCCGTAACGTCGCACCAACAACAGAACATCACATGAGCAACATCGTTTCTGCCCCAAAACAATGCAACACACTCTGGTCGCTATGGTAGCGTTTAAACATACCTTCAAAATAAGACACAACACAAAAACAAAGTGCATGAAAATACTCGCTAATCACAGCAGCAGTGAATCAGTGGGAGCCCTGAGCTTGTTTTGCTGCAACGAGACGGTCCCATCTTGGGGTTATGGGAGACAATGATACCCGAAGTGTGCTACTTAGGTCCAGTCTGGTCCGTAATTTGGTTTTGGTTGCCGTCGCTGCAGAAAACCCAGCTTCACACAGATACGATGTCGGAAATGGCAACAGGGTTTTCAGTGCTGTTGTGGCGATCTCGGTTTTGAAGGCTTCGTCGCCTCATTAGAAAGCCGGTCACCGCATATGGGAATCGCCCGTGGCGATAAATCCATATTTTAAATACGATTCTTGATACTGCCTGTTAAAGGCAGTTTTCCCTTTTTTAGAGGGTCCAGGTTCCTCTTCTGTCCCTTCATTGGACCGTTTCCCCTTCGCAAAGAAACTTTTTAACTCTTTGACTGCCAGACGTTTTCAGAAAAGGGATGCCGTGGGTGCCAGACGATTTAAGCATTTTGACTGATCTTTCAAGGTCCACAGAAAATTATGTGTTTGGACTATGGAAACACACATACTACGAAATGAAAGATTGGACTCTCATCTTTCATCAGAAAAAAAAGTTTGTTTCTACCTTATTCCGTTTTTCAGTAATCAACAATAGAAAATGGTTAGTTTCACCTCAGTTTTGAAAAAAACGTATTTTAACGTCTTTGGCACTCCTCCATAGGATTTTACTAAACGTTATTTAACGTTTTTGGCAGTCAAAGAGTTTGTTTTTTGCTCATTTTGCTAGCTTGGAATTAAATTTAGCGTGACGTATCATGTGACGTGTGGTGTAGCGGCCTTGAAGTGCGTCAAGTGAGACGGATGTAACGGACAGAATCCGGCCACTTTTCAAAATAAAACATAATTTTCGAAAAAAATTTAAAATAATGCAATTTTTTCGGTACCAAATGACCCGCGGCCCGGTGGTTGGGGACCACTGCTCTAGAGCATTCTCTATTCAGGCTCCAGTACTTTGGAGTGCCCTCACCACGGCAATTAGAACAGCGCCCCCTGTCGAAATGTTTGAATCTCAGTTTATGACTTCTTTTCTACTCTCACATTTGCTTAAACCACAAATGATGCAACTAGTCTTTTCTCCTACATCTGAATTGTGGCCTGTTTTTCTGCCAAATCTTTTCCGAGATTTTGCTCATGTCAAATATGTGTCTTGGCTCAATAAAGTTAAGAAGACACTTTTCCAGAGTCTTGTGTACTCTCCCAGTAGGGTGTAGGGATGGGTTTGTTGGAATTGAGATGTTTCTGGGGTTGGTGAAAGATTCTGGTTGGTAACCCGGCGGGTAGTAGGTAATGTCTGGTCGGTGCTGGATTTCACTTTCCTTTCTTTTCTTTGATCCTTCCTCGGGTCTCCTGACAACTTCACGATTGTTTAGGTGAACGGTGTGGGATTTTTAATAGGTTTTAGGTGAACTAATGAGTGCACACGCACATGCACATACTCACGCACATACAAAACAAAAAAAGAGAGAGCAATGATGATGACATGTCAAATCGGTACAATTACCGAATAAACAATACTGAGCTCTCAAGAAAAAAAAATAATAATAAAATAAAGGGTGTAGGGATGGGAATTAAAAATAATTTAGTGATTCCAATTTCATTGTCGATACTGTTTATCAATCCAATCCCTTATCAATTCTCATCGAGTTTGATTGGGTGAGGGAATTAAATATTTCAAATGGCATGTGATGTCATTATGGTAGTTTTATGCAGCTGATTATATGACATAATACAGAAGATGTTTCTGCTGTGTGCTGTACAATATGGACAAAATTTTACATCCCAATATATTTTTCAAATTTTCCTTAAAATTACGTTAAGTTAATGGCAGTTTTCTCTGATATTTTCCTTTATTTATTTAACACATTTTATTAGACAGTGACATGTAAAATAAATAAAATCCAATGAAATGGAAGAATATTTAACAGTCATTATCTACGCTGTTGTTGTGTACATTCTAATGTATTGTAATACATACCAATTGTTATTGGTGGGGAGGATAAGGACCGGGCTGGCCCGTGAATAGCAAAAAATCACCTATGATTGATGCCCATTATAAATAACTACATAAATAATAATAATATTATTATAATAAAAAATAATTATAACAACAAAAATTGCATTATTTTTTTTAAACCACCAAAAATTCTTCAAAAAATTGGATTGGCTGCCTCCTACAAAAAAAAAATGATAATAATAATAATAATAATAATTAAAAACTTATGTCCACTATACTATACAATGCTGATTGCATCCATGCTGCAGTTACTGTACTTTATGCTTCATTCACTTTTCATTTAATGTTAGCGTCACATCCAACGTGTAGAGCAAAAGTCTCTCTCATCTCACAAAATATCAGCAACATATTCTACCTTGGAATGCATGTGTGATGGTGGTCATCCGGCACGGTCCTACCTGAGACTCAAACCCTCGATACCACTGTCCCCCATTTTGAGAGTCCAATCGATTTAAGCGTGACTTGATTGGTCATGCCTGGAGAGTCCTGCATTTTTCCTCTTTGCAATCACTGCTATCACAAAAATAGCCAAAGAAAAATCCAAAACAGTTTTGGACTTAATCCTTTATAAGACCACTACGCTGATGTCTCATCCATCTTTGTAAGTTCCCTTCCAAATTGTATGACCATGAGGATGTTCCAATTTTTCCGATTCCGCTACACTAAAAGCATGAATGAGACAATAGATGCAAGCCAATCTTGTATGCGTGTGTGTGTGTGTGTGTGTGTGTGTGTGTGTGTGTGTGTGTGTGTTTTTAAAGTGTTTTGTTCAGCTCTGCATGCTTACATCTGCTGTGATCCAGATAGACAAGCCTCCATTTGTCCCACTTTCATACAAGATAATGAAGCTGTCATTTGCAGACAGCCAGACAACTTCATTGGATTGGTTCAAGAACGCAGACGGCTGCTTGGGGAGAAACACACACACACACACACACACTCATTCACATACATATGCACACAACTGCGAGCAATCCCCTCGGCCCCCGTTAAGCATATGTCAAATATAACCATGTATAAGAAAGTGAGTTTGTTTGACATATGAAGCGCCAACTGAATGGCGCAATTACACACACGCGGAGCACATCTTCATTTTTTTAACATGCAAACCGACAAGACGGTCATGAGAGCGACGAATATGAAATCGAGCTGAATGGCAAAACCCTCTGTGAATACTCAAGTCAATTTCATATCCTGTAACTGCAGACAAATCCAAAGAGATTTGAAAGCGGTCAGTAGATGTGCAGAAAAAAAAAAAAGAGAGTCACAAAGAGGAAGTAAGGGAGCAGTCAGGGTGCGTGACAAGTCGAGTATTTTCAAATGAGTTTAAAGCCAATAGACCTCCGTTAACTTACTGAAGTATTGGATAAAGATGATGCAATTATGCCACTTTGACCGAACGCTTGTACCATATTTTTGTGAAACCTCCTAAAGCTGAAAACCTGCACTATTACATGTTGACTGTTTATTTGAAATTATTTCCATTTCGGTGTTGTATGAAGGCAAAACTAATATCGATTTATTTATTTGATACTTACTTATTTATTTATTTAATGGCAAAGTCCTAATCACAAAGGACAAAGGACATTTCAAGGTGGGTGGGGGGGGGGGGTTAATTTATTTATTTATTTATTTATTAGTCTTGTTTGAAAAATATTGGTTCCTACATTTCCCACAATGCAATTTCTCCTCAGTCTCCTTTAAAAGGCCCCCTGGAGCTCCCGAGGAGCTGCGGTTCTCTCATCAAGCCTTGCTTTAAAATTGGACTTGAAAAAGCGAAATCATGAGTTCAAATAAAAACAGCGGAGGTAGTGATTGGAAGGGCTCTTTAAAAGTTTGGCACAATGGACACATCAAGATGTGCACAGCCGGACGCCCAAGCGTGAAGTGTCTGTGTTATGTGAGCAAATGAGAGAAGAAGAAGGAAGGCTGTTAACTTTCCTTTTTTTTTTTTTTTTTGATCCGATCATCCACAAACCCACTCATCTCTGTCTATTCAAAGACGAGACATAATTACTGCTTTGAGTATTTAGCTTCATAATTTACTCGTTCTGTCACATTATTTACAAGTCTTTCCTCCCTCCGTCTTGGGCTCCCGGCAGGGGTTCGCCTCTATAATCTACTTTGTTAGGGCCGATCCATATTGCAAGTTATTATCACTCTCATTTGCTTATTAAGTGCTCCCTTGTTTTCTTCAAATAAAGCTATAATTAGAGATTCAGCAGCTTGAAATGCTATCTTCTCTTCGTAGAATCTTGGCTGGGATGAGAGAGAATTCTGTTTTATCACACTCGAGGAGTTAATGAGGATGTGCGCAACTTGATTTTGATGCTTGTTTGTAAGCGTGTGCGCCTGTATGTGTGTGTGGGCCTGTGAGAGAGAGAAAGAGCATAAACGATGGATATAAAAAGTCTTCACACCCCTGCTTAATTGCCATTTTTAAAATACAATGAAACCAAAATAAATCTTTCCCAACCTTTTTCCACCATTTTCCAAGGTGGCCTATAACCTGAACAACTCGACTCAAAGAGACAAAATGAAACGGCGATAATGTGTTTGCACATTGGAGGATGACGAAAAGATGAGCTGTACTACTAATACACTGAGATCTACTAGCTCTATTGTGTCATGTTTCCCAACTAAGGCGCTTATTTTGCACGAGAAAAAAATCTCATGCCACACCACCAAAATGCCACAAAAAGTGGATACACACGATTTATTATGTACCAGGGATGGGAATCTTTGAATGTCTCATGATTTGATTTAATTCCGATTTTTGGGTCCGCGATTTGATTCAGAATCGATTTTCGATTAAGACCGATTTTTGATTCAAAATTATTTGATTGACAATGATTTTTGCTTCAATCTATAGATGTGCAAGGAATCGTAACGATCTACCCCAGTCTGACTCGCTAATGCTAATTAGCGCGCTACTCGCGGCACTTTTATCACTCAAAAGAACGGCTCTAGACTGCAAAAAATATATAAACTTTTATTGGAATAAATTGATCGTGACTTTTTCCTTGTACTCTCTAATGTGGCTACAACTTAACAGTGTATTAGACCGCGTGGAACCACACTGCCCCTAAGGGGCCAAATCGGGTACAACATGAACAGCGCTCCCAACAAAGGCATACACAAACAATGGGAAGACAGTATAAAATCATTTAAATAAAATCGATTTTGGGACATTTAGAATCGATTCTGAATCGTACTAAATGAGAATCGCGATTCTTATGAGAACCGATTTTTGGGCACACGCCTATTATGTACCTTCTGCCATCTAGTGGAGTATTTAATTGCTCTGCCTGCCACTATACGCCGCTGGCGTCAATAGATGAACAAAGTATTTGTAGGAAATTTTTCTAACAAATTAAGTGAAATTCTTACCGTACACCTCATCTTTTGGCACTCTAATGTACCACGACACACTGGTATAGACCCTTTTATTATACAATGCTTTTCAAGACTCTAGTCATCTTATAATTATTTTTTTTTGTGAAAAATAACAAATTTACAGATACCCACAGTATGCACAGTAGCCTAATGTAGTTTAAATTAATAAGAACTCCCGAGCCTCTTAACTCGTTCTCAGCTTTGAGAAGCAATCAAAAAGGCTTCCCGAGGATAGCCCACTGATCCGTTCTTACCTTCTTGTGACCCCCCCTGCGGGCCGGGCCCCGTCTTTGAGTGGAGTACATTAGGACACGGCCCAGCGCCACTCTGATTACATATGCTAGCCGCGCTAATGAGCTGAGGTGGACAGTGGAGGTCTGCCGCTGTTTATGGCAACTCATTATCTGGCCCATTGACCAGAACTGTTCTACACATCACAGAACCTTGTGTCCTCTACATCCAGTCCACCATCGCTGTCTGCGGGGAGGGGGACGTGTGAAAAGTGCATGTTTGTGGGGGCGTTCAGGTGAGGTTGTTGTGATCGGTTTCGGTAAGATCCCGTTGTTTGTCGCTAAACAACGTATTTGCTTACAAGCTTGTTTACCTGACGAGAAATTAATCCCAAAGCTAATGATCGTATTCGCATAACACGGTGGGTTGTTAGTTCCGTAGTGAATCTCACTTTTGCCAAGTGAGTGTGTGTGTGCATCGCTATGATGGCCTGCCAAAGTAAAGTGTTTGCAGGCCCAGAGAGAAACGCGGGCGCTAAGCTCAAGGGCACATTTGTTTCAAGCTAATGATAGAATGTAAATGGAGCAAATTTCCTCTGCGAGAACAGAAGCTCTCTGGCTCCAACACACAACTCTCTCACACACACACACACACACACACGCATACGCAGGCATCGTAGCATCGTGTTGATGGAGTGCAGAATCTCATTACACATCTAATAGAATAAGTGTAGTGTGCGTATGGGGAGAGGAGAGGAGCAGCCAACCTGATTAGCCTTATCACTTTATTATGCCGCTCTGCACGCAGCACACGGGACAATTGCATTAGAGAGGAGCAGATGAGCTGAAGGCAAGGAGAACTCAGCAAACACTGCCTTAATTGATTCCTCACCAAATTAGCAGGGACAGGTTGGAAGGAAGGGGTGGGGGGGGGGCGACGGTGCTCGCCGTCTGACTGACTGACTGACTGGAGGCTCGGGACGCTTTTTCACTTACTGGTCGGATGGTGAGGTGGATGACTGGTGGTTGTGAGAGGCCTCCTGTGGCAGCCAAGGTGGCAACTCAGCAAGCCTCTTTAATGAGCTAATTGATTCCCCCAAAGGTGAGCAAGTACAGCTGAGGTGACAACCTCAGCAACAAGTTTTGCCTTTGATCTTGTCAAGGCGGTGCAAATTTGCACGGAGCCACCTAAAGGACGGAAGCATAACCTCTGTCAATGTTCACTGTCATAACGAGTGTTGAAAATTCAACATGATGCGCTTATAAGTTATTTGCATACACAAATGTATGTTTAATCAAATGAAGCGACAAAGTTATAGATTGCCCATATCTTATAAATAGAAATTGTTCCAACATAACAGGATGAGTTCTGACTGTTTTAGCTCATCTGGTGTGCTCTTCGGCAAAAGTCACCACTTTTGTTCGGATTAACTCATTCACTGCCATTGACGGCTATTGACGTCAAAAATTTATTTGAACTATTTCTATTAATTAAAAAAAATATATCCACTTTTGTTAACCAGAGTATGAAAACCTAGAAAAAAAATATTGTACATTTAGAACAGATATCAAATTTGGGATTAATTGTGAGTTAACTAGTGAAATGCGATTAATTACGGAAAAAAAATTAATCGCCTGACGATTTTTAATAATCTTTTCTTCGTTTTTAAAAGTAATTTTAAAGTAATTTAAAAAAATGTTTTAAACATTTTTAATAATCTTTTCTTTTTTAAAAAAAAAAATCTGCATCTGCATAGCACATAATTATGCTTAATCATCTGTCCGAAGTGAAAGATATTAAGGGAGTTAAAGCAAAAATTTAAAATAAAATAAAATTGTAATAAAATAATTAATTCAGGTAACAGATTGATAAACAATATTGATGATGTAATCAGAATTTCTAAATTCTTATCAATTCCCATCAATATCCATGTACTGTATATACACTCAGTATGAGCCATAGAAAGACTCATTTTTTTTCCACATCCAAATATGATCATGTTTATGTCATGATTACAAATGTTTGTGTGAAATTTCAGGTTCATTTCTGAGGATTTTTGTTCTCCTGCCAAACCAATGGTGTTCTTGGGTTCCACGTTCAGTAGACCCTATACTTCATTAATCATTCGCTTGAGAGGGATGTATTTGGGACAGCAGGACAAGATTAGTAATACTTCAATGAAAAGCCAGGACTTTTTACATGTTCAAACAAGAAGTCACATTTATCTTCCTAAGTGTTCATCATCTTGTTTCAAACATGCTTTTTGGCTGAAGGTGTGCGTGAGGGAGAAAGAGGTGGGAAACGGAGGACGACGCGAGGTGGAGTGAGTTTGTCTTTGTCTCCGTAGGCGCCCCCGGGGATTGTGGGATAGCAGAGGGTAATGAATCCGATTGGCTGCTGGGAGTTTTTCTGCTTGTGCTGCGCTTTGCTCACTCGTGCAAGTTCACTTTGTTGCCGTGGCCAAGTTTGTGCCGCATGAAGGACAGCGTGACAGACGGAAACTTTTGGACGGAATACGTATAACCAAGGTTATTTTAGGTGACTAAAACTAACGAAAAAAACGAAAATTCAAAAAACTATTTTGTGAACGAAAAAACTAAATACGAAAATGCTTTTTAAAAAACGAAAACTAACTGAAACTACATTTTATGTTTACAAAACTAAATAAAACTAACTATAATTATAGCAAAAAAAGTTTGTTTTAGTCTTTGGTAATACATTTAATGCATGAGCCTTTGGGGATGATTTGAAATGTGATTTTAAGTAGATTTATTTTGATATTAACTGGAATAAGGACATTTAAAAGTGTGTCACACAGAAGTGACGTCATCTAGCAACAGCCAATAGAAAAGCACCTTATATAAAATATTGCGCACAAGTAATACACTTTATTTTCAAACTAAAACTAATACTGAAACTAACTAAAACTAAGCATTTATGAAATAACTAAAACTAATAAAAAATAATAGAACCACCAGGAAAACTAACTAACTAAATTTAAAAACGAAATAAAAACTAACTAAAATGAAAAATTCCAAAACCATAATAACCCTGCACATAACTCACAAACCTTACTTTCATGCATAGGCTTTTTCTCGTAGGCTTTTTTTATTTTTTCGTTCGATGTTCCGGCAGCCCCATCACGAAATTTTCACGGTGCGGACAAGAAACCTAGTCGGCCATGGTAAAATGGCAGGGTTTCCCCCAGTGCTTTATAAGCCTGGCGGGCTGCCAGGCTTTTCTAACCCGCCGCATGTCGCCGGTCGCCGTACGCACTCCCTTCCTCTTGTCGACAAACAACAAATATGAATCGCCTTTTGACAAATTCCTCACATGTTCACATTACAGATCAAAGTTTGAACATTCGCTAGACCTTTACATACTGTATGAATGTGTATGTGGTGGGAGGGGGCGGGGAGGGGGTCGCAGCAGTGCGTCCTCTGCTCTCCCGGCAGGTCACAGGCGACAGATGTTCCCAGCATATGTGGCGAATTAATTAGCCGCTAGTAAACAGAGGGGGCCGCCACCGTGAGCCACCGCTCGGGCCGCGCTGCCGTCGAGCCGCGACGGGCCACCTTTTGTCAAAATGTTTCTTTCCTCTCTGCTGCATCGTTACGGGGAGCATCCGTCTTTCTTGCTGGAGCTCCCCAAACGGCCGGGGTCGTGCGCACGTGTCGAGCTGCATCTGTTGGTATCAACGTGTATTTCTATTCATCAGCCATTCGCAGCCATGCTAACATGTTTTTGCGACAGGAGAACTCATTTCCACAAGTCCCTCAACTGGGAATCTTTTCACAGCCTTACAACAACTTGGCAAGGACTGGAGACACTTTGGAATCAGTTTGGATAGACACACAAAGGGCCGCTCATTAAGCTTTTTAACCCTTTATAGGACACTACGTCACATTTTAGCTGTAGACAATTCCTGCAAGACATTTGGTATTTGTTTTGTATATTTAGTTGTTTTGGGGGTTTTTTTTGCTTGTTTTATTTTACAGTATTCAATTATCTATAGTACCTGCCCCCCCCCCCCCCGAAAATAACAAATACAAATCTGTCTAAAACTATTTGTTTTTCCGGACCTAAATTTTGTGCCAATCATAACTTACAGAGCTAAAGGTGCATTGAAAAAAATTAAATAACATGAAATTAAATTAAATTATTAATTAATTAAATGATCATGAATTAATCTTTTACAATAAGCATGTTAATAAAATGTATGTCATTTTGATAATCAATAAAAATACCTTACAGTATTTTACACTAAGTATAAAAATAACTAGGGATGTTCAATGCCATTTTTTTTTCAGACCGATACCAGTACGAGTACTAAGTTTTGACAAGTCACCGATACCAAGTACCGATACCACTTGCACTTTTCGTACATTAAATTAAAAAATATTGGCATCTTTTGAAGAAAGATCTAAAGTATATATCACAATATATTTTTTTTATTAAAATGGCATGAAATTAATGGAAATTTTATATTCTTCTCATTTCTAATTAAAACCATTTTTTAAGTCAGTTTTTTTTTTTTTTGGAGTTGCATTAAATTAATGGCAAATTTCTATTTGTCTTATTTCTAATGAAAACCTTGTTTTTTTATTTCTATATGTTTTTCCCAAAATTTTTATTCTCAAATTTCCTTATCATAAAACAGCTGAACCATCCGCCATTGCGAGAGCTGATACCTTGAAATAAGACCAGGCATCAGTCCAATATCGATGCTATCGGCATTCGCCCATCCCTAAAAATAACCCAACAAAAAGTGACCTGTGACCCACTTTGAGCTCCGACCTGAAAATGAGGATTCTCCACTTTGAATCAAATTGTATCCCTTGACAATTTTTAATGAAAGTGGCTTCCTTGCAAACGTGAATGACATTTAGTGTGTTAGTGCAAATGTGCATGTGTGTGTTGCTGCAATAATGAAGTTGTTAGTTAAAGTGGTCCCGACCACTTGGGGCTGGCTTAAGCTGTGTGTGATTGCTTAGGGATAAGACACGCATCCACTCACGCACACGCACAGTGAGAGTCATTACTCTATTACGCACATGGACTATTGATTTCCTGCCATCTTTCCATCAGGTGAGAGCTTGCCAGGGAATATGGGAATGAGCAGCTTGGCCGGGAAAATCAAAGTGTCACTCCTCCTTTTGCCGTCTTCCTCTCTCGTCTCCTTCATTACGGACACATGACAGGTCAAAGCTGTTGTTTTTCCTCCTCTTCATCCCTCAATCACGTCGCTCACATCTCAATCCGACGTGTTTCGGATCCGTCGCTGTCTCTCTTCATCTCAATCCGTCTGTTCCGTTTAGCCTCCTTTTGGCTTTCTTTATCCTTTTCCAACCTTCTCTACCTGCGAGTGATTCGTGTCTTCCTGTGCCGGGGCTTCCCTGCGTCTGCGTGATGGATTCCTCCCTCTGTTGTCTTTCTCCTGCTCTTCCCTCAAGTCTTCAGCACAATCAATCAGCGGACCACCCTCCCATCCCTAAAACCCTTCTAGTCCCCCTCTTCATCCCTTCTTATCCCACATTTCCTTCCTACTTCTCCACATCATTAAACTACATGTACAGTTGTGTCCATGCAACTCAGATGTGAAGCTGATCTTACATACACAAGATACAGTAAAGAGTATAAAAATGATGTCCAAATTAAAAACTGTCGTATTTCTTAACTGGCCAAAAAGCAGCATAACACATATCACGTGCTTGTTTCTTTAATTCCAGAAACTATCTGGTCTAGTTTAAACTTATGAGAATGTAATATTTTTTTACAACAGTAGTGTACTTGAATCTGTTCTCTAAACTTTCCTCACTCAATGAGACCAGGCCAGATGAAGTAAAACTGACTGCATCGCCTTCGTGGAACGGCCGGAACGTCTTTAAAAACTACATGGAAAATACTGCATGTACATAGTAGAGGTGAAAAGTGTACACACATCTTGTAAATTGCTTTTTTTTTTCTCAATGTTTAAATGAGACCAAGATAAATTATTTAAAATAAAATAAAAATTCCACCATGAATGTGAACTATAAACTGTCCAACATCTTTGGGGGGAAAAAATAACCCTTTTTTTTTTTCAAACTTTCTTTATTAAAACTGTAAGTGAATACAATTGCAACAAAAACATTTACAAGGTGTATAAAGTTCACATTTTCTGTAAAAAAAATTTTAAAAAAAAGCTAGAGAGGGGTCATCACATAATAACAAATCAAGAAGCCTATATATAAAAAGAACTAGTAACCACAAGTGTAATTAAAAAATAAATTAATAATAATAATAATAAAAATAATCTAACACTAATGTAACCAAACAGCAACAGGCAGATAAGTCAGGTCAGAATACACTACAATAGAGAAAACAACAGGTCTCCAAAATCAAAGTAGTAGCATATGACCCCCACCTCCCGCCATCATAGCAAAAAATAAAATACAATTTCTAAATATCTAAACCATCTCAGTCAAATGGGAGTGAAATCTTAAGAAAGTAGAAGTAAAAATAAACAACTGAGATAATGTGGTTGTACAAAGTATGCTCACCGTCTTCTGACTGGTGATGTGGCTGTGTTCAAAATTGACCAAATTTAAACTCATGGTAAATTGGCCATTCAATGCCTCAGATTATTATGCTTATCCTGATTTTTGTTTTTTGCTTTTAGTACAAGTACAAATTTAGTACAATAATTTTGTGTTAGCACTTTTGAGAATTCTCTCCACTTTAACTAATCCTGCATTCAAGCTGACGTCAGATTTAAATTGGTTGGTAAAGTCGAGGTCCTGCACAAAAACAAAAATGTCAGGAAAAGCCAACCAGAACATCTGAAATTTCTCTCTTTTTTTAATGTTTGTTAGCTCCCATGTAACTTGAATTTGAATGTGATTGGTTAATTTTGAATACAGGGTGTGCACACTTTTGCTGAGTTGTGTAGGTTACAAGTCATATTAACTCATTCACTGCCATTGACGGCTATAGACGTAAAAAATTCATTTGAACTATTTCTATTAGTTTTTTTTCTTTTTTCCCACTTTTGTTAACATGAGTATGAAAACCTAGAAAAACATTTTATTGTACATTTAGAACAGATATAAAATTTGTGATTAATCGTGAGTTTTGAAGTCATGTGATTAATTACGTTTTTTTTTTCTTCGCCTGATGCCCCTAATTAAAAAAAACATTATTAAAAATTAGGGGCGTCAGATGATTAAATTTTTTAATTTTAATTAATCGCATGACTTCAATAGTTAACTCGCGATTAATCATACATACAGGTTTTCATACTCTTAAAAAATAAAACTAACTAGAAATAGTTCAAATGAATTTTTGACATCTATAGACGTCAATGGCAGTGAGTGAATTAAGGTGAAAAATGTTTGCGAATGACTTAACTTGATCTCATTTTTTCAACCTTAAATTTGAATAGGGGTGTGTAGACTTTTTATATATGTTGTATATGGTTCTTAAAAACACCTGTATCCAAATGCCTGCTATTAAACCTAATAATACCGTTTTTAAACTCTCTTCCTGAGCACAACTCGATACTATAACTTTTCTGCATGCCCTTTCTTCCCTAAAACTTCCCCTCATCCTGCGGCCTCAACTATCCGTCACCCCTTCCCAACCTTCTGCTCTCCCTCCTCATTTCACCTCCCGTCCTCCTCCTCCTCCCTCCTCCTCACCTCTCTCCTCCCTGAGAGGAGGATATGGGATCAGAGGATGACAAGGGTATCTATATTTAATATTAATGGCCACGCTGGACCCCCGGACACACACGCATATGGACACACACATGCTGCCAGCCAAATAAAGAGTGATCAGAAGGCCGCCGCTTCCCCTCAGGACGGCGGTCTCGCGGATGCATACGCAACACACACATGCGCGCACACCTGCGTGGCGCTGCAGGATGGATGTGGCATCATTAGGCAGAGGAGAGCGGCCGTTCTCAGATGAAAACACCGCACCGGTGGTACACATCAATCTATAGCGCCGCACACTCCCTATGATAATGGGTGAACACACACACATAGAACACTATTGTTACATATAAATACTATATTTTAAAAATAATTCAAAGATGGACCAAAGAGAATTCCATAATAAGGCTTATTAATGAATTGTTATAAAATAAAATCTAAACGATTTCTTGTGAAATAAATTGAATAATAAAGACATTTTAAAACCTATAATAAATGCACAAGTAATGTTTTAAGTAACATTTTCACATCCTTAACAGCCAGTGTGGCGCTCTGGGCATCATTTTATATTCATCGGCAATTTGCATACGCTTACAAAATAAATAATTAACATTGCCTTTAACTCATAAAATAATGTCTACCGGAGTTCAAACACAATCTGCTTCTTCCTCTTCCTTTCCTTAGTCTTTCCTTTGGTCTCTTGAGGTCTCCCTAATTTGTTGGAATTTAGATTTTTCTGGGGTTGGTGAAAGATTCTGGTCGGTAACCCGGTGGGTAGTAGGTGATGTCTGGTCGTTGCTGGATTTCACTTTTCTTTCTTTTCTTTGATCCTTCCTCGGGTCTCCTGACAACTTCACGACTCTAGCTGGATTCTGAAGTATTCGGTTTAGGTGAACGGTATTTTTAATAGGTTTTAGGTGAATTAATGAGCACATACTCACGCGCACGCACATATACTCACGCACATACAAAAAAAAAAGGAAAAAAAAGAGAACATTGATGTAAGATTACCAAATGGACAAAACTGAGCTCTCTCTCCAAAAAAAAAAATACTCGTAAAATAATGTCACACAATTTAAAATGTATTAATACCATGACTGGTTCATCATTGTCAAACAAATCATGCTAATGACTTGCTGTTTTATTGGACAAAACAATCTATGAATGAACAGACTTTTTTCATTGTATTGTATCACCATTTGTTAGGAATTGCTTTAAATTTTAATTTATGTCAAAGTACCATTGATTGTCACACCCACCTAAGTGGGGCGAAATTCATTTTCCGCCTTTGACCCATCCCTTGAGGGAGCGGTGAGCAGCAGCAGGGGCCGCGCTCAGGAATCAATTGGTGATCTAACCCCAAAATTCCAACCTTTAATGCTGAGTGTCAAGCAGGGCGGCAATGATTCCCATTTTTATAGTTTTTCATATTGAACCCTCAACCTCCCAGTCTCAGGATGGACACTCTACCACTCGTCCACATGTTCAGGATTGGTTTTCAAGTCATTGTGAAGATGTGCAGTTTAAGAGATTTTATTAACATTTTAATTTTTTCTTTGAGAAAAACGTACTACTAAAAATATAGTATAAAAAATTAGGGGTGACAGGCAATAAACATTTTTAATTGTAATGAATTGTATGACTTCATACATACACACACGCTCGCACGCACGCACGCACACACACACACACACGCACATACACATACTCACCCACATACAAAAAAAAGGTATATATATATATATATATATATATATATATATATATATATATATATATATGTGTGTATATGTATATATATATATATGTATATGTATTTAAAAAAAAAACATTTATTAAATTTTTTTTAATTGATTTGTTGGATTTTTTATTTTTTTTTAAAAAGGAGAGCAATGATGATGTCAAATCGAATGAACAATACTGAGCTCTCCTGGAAAAAAAAAAAAAAAAGAATTGTATGACTTCACTAGTTAACTCACGATTAATCACAAATGTCATATCTGTTCTAAATGTACAATAAAAAAAATCTAGCTTTTCATACTCTTGCTAACAAAAGAGGGGAAAAAATGTTAAACTAATAGAAATAGTTCAAATTAATTTTTGACGTTTTTAACCGTCAATGGCAGTGAATGAGTTAAATATTATTGTTTACAAACTTGTTTTTTTACTAAGTTTACTCACATAACCTTTAATAGAAATTCTTGGAGATTTTTTTTTTATATATATATAGCTACACTATACTCGTTTCTACTGTAGTAGAAGCTGCAGCGCCCTTGGGATCATAAGAGCGTCATACTTCTGCAATCACAATTATAGAAAAAAATGTACGCTTTCAATAATATTTATAATGACTATCTGAATTGTGGTGGTCTTAATGATGTCTATACAGTGCAGTATGTTTCACTGAACAGAGGCATCTGTGCGCGTGTGTGCGCGGGATATTTATCCGTCAAAAGTCCACCAATAGCTGCTTTAATATGCTGATTTCTGCAGGGGAAGCGTATACGTCTGTATGTGCTTTCAATGTATTTTATTGAGTTTTTTTTTTTCATCCTATAGTGCTAATGATCTACCATATGAGAAAATAACAAGCGTCTACCGCAGATACCATCTGCCTGCAGGCTACACCCACACACACCTTGCGCATTTGTGTGTCTGCACAGTGTCTCCTTGGCTTGCATTGATCTGCGGCTATCACATTGTATCACGTAATAGGATGCTTTGGGACAGGGGCAATATTTAAATGAAAGGCGACCGGTGCGCATATGCATAGACACGACTGTCTTCCGGTGTGCAGTATGCATGAGTGTGTGTGTTGGTTCGAGTGCACTTTCCCGGCCGTCAGAGGCGTTGTGGGCCATATTGGCAATCAATGGTCAAACTCCAGCCATTGAACAACTGTCCGCCTTTTCAATTGTGTCCCGTTTGAGAAACAATTTGACAATAATGTCGGCTTGAGAAAAAAAGGCGCGCGGTCAATACGTAGGGAGAGTTGTGTGAAGGGCAATTTAGAGCGCCTCGTCATCCATATGAGTGTTTTGTGTAAGTGTGTGTGTCTTTTGGACAGTACTCGCGACAGAGCATTGTGTACCCTTCCCTGATAAATAGCTACTAGAGTTGTTAAAACTGAGTTAGTGTGTGGACACACAGAGGTGAAACTGAAAAGACAAATGACAAAATATGAATTTAATCAGAGTCAAAATGTAATGTTCTTGTCAAGTTAAAACATGTTACGAGTTTATTTAAGTTGCAAAAATGAAGAATTGCAAAATTAAACTATGTATAAGTGTCATTGACAGAAAATGATTCCACCAGACCCAGCACAGTTAATTTATTATAAATTAAAAAAAAAAACTAAAAAAACACATATAATATTTATTCTTTATTTTAAATTTACTTTCATCTACAATTTTACTATTATCTACAATTTAGGGCATCTATAATTTAGGACATACGATCGCACCACATAATATTTGCAACTTCAATCCAAGTTATAAGGCGAACAATTAGCCATCTAAACAAAATGGATGGATGATACAAACTCTTGTCTTTAAATGTATTTCAAAATAAAAGTCCCAAATTGTTTTGTTCTTGTTCACACCACATGATAATTCATAAAATGAGCATCAGTTGACAAACTTATCCATCAACTAGCCATAAATATAAGTTACTATACATTTTTCCAGGTATTTAATTATGTCTTTTCATGGGACAACACTGAAGAAATAACGCTTTGAAGCAATGAAAAGTAGTCAGTGTACAGCTTATATAACAGCGTTGCCTCAAAATAACTCAAAATTCACATACATAAGTGAAAATGTCCAATTTGAGCACAGTAAGTCATTTTCCCCTCACCAGTGTCATGTGACTCGTTAGTGTTACAAGATCTCAGGTGTGAATAGCGAGCCAGTGTGTTAAATTTGGTATTAGGGCTCTCACACTTATTGTACTGTAAGTTCACCATGGCACCTCATAGCAAAGAACTCTCGGAAGGTTAGAAAAAAATTGATTTTTTAACACACTTCTAACACTGTTCCAGCCAAAATAATTTTATAATAATTGATCACACAAGCACTTATTGCCGTGTTAAACGCGCTAGCCAAGTCAATCTTAGGTTAGCTTAGCATTTAGCATGGCTTCTCCATCTTTTTTTTTTCTCATCATCCTTTTGTGAGTATGGCACTTGTCAGAAATCGTAGTTTATTCACCGCCATTTTAGGCGATGATTACTGACTTAGGCGCAACTCCACAACCTGTTCAAGCGCGCTAGTAGCCAGCCGAAGCTGTTGCTAGCTAGCTGCGTC
Organism: Vanacampus margaritifer; assembly: GCF_051991255.1. Classification (NCBI taxonomy): domain Eukaryota; kingdom Metazoa; phylum Chordata; class Actinopteri; order Syngnathiformes; family Syngnathidae; genus Vanacampus; species Vanacampus margaritifer. The sequence goes on along the minus strand of NC_135435.1, from coordinate 19,755,150 downwards.
TGTGTAAGTAGCACAGAGCTTCTCTTGGTGTCAGTTTTGCTATTCACTGTGAATTAATGTGGCGGAAAATAAAAATTTTGACCCGCAAACTCTGAAGCCAAACTACTTATTTTGAGCCTTGTATAGATTGCAATTCTTATTTTGTTATCCTTCCATACATTTTCCATACGGCTTGTCCTCGGCTCGCAGGTAAGAACGAGCAGATCCCAGCTGACTTTTGGGGATGGATAAACCCTGTACTGATCACCAGCCAATCACAGGGCACGTTACGGCCAACAACCATTCACAGACGTTCAATAACATATTTCAATATTAATAATCAACCTCGCAGCATTTTATTCCCACAATATCCTCCCTAAACAGGAAGTAGTTGTGTGTCATCCACACATGCTGACATTTTTCATGTGGCCCAGTGTCAAATAGTCGGCAGTCTCTCTCACCCACACACACACACTCGCACACACACGCACATTCACACACACAGTCCTTTTGTCATGATAATGGATTCTGTGTTGTTGGCTTTCAGGTCAGCAGGTCAACATAAGCTTCTTAATGGACTGTGAAATAACCCTAACTGCATTAACCTCCATCCAAACCACACACACACACACACACAGGTGTGAGCTTCCTCATGCATATGGCGCATACATATATACACACCATGGCGCACAACCTACGCACGGTACACACTGCGCTCAGATGCGATTGGATTGGTCTTTAATTGGCGGAGGGGCGATCGCACCTTGAGGACGCAGCGAGGGGCCTTCAATCAGGCAGAGTGATGGAGCGAGGCATGCTGGGAAAGAGGAGCAGCGGATAGGACGGCAAACAAATGAGGCGGTCTTAAAAAAAAAAACGGACACACTCACACCTATGCATGCACACGTTGGGTGGACTACATTAAGATAATGTGCAGTGCAAATAGTGTGTTGCCTTTTAGGGTGTATTAGATAGTGGGTGTTGTTTGACCTCCACCAGGTGTCATTCTTCAATATGCTTTCTTCTAATACAATTGTCTATTCAGCTATCTGGCATCATTTGGTTATGTCTAATCCAATATTACCTTTGAGCACTGTTTGTTGATTGTGATTGGTTGCTCAAAACAAAATGTCACTAAACTTCATGGAACCTCTTAAAAAGTTGCTTTTTGTCGAGTTTTTTTTTATTATATATTCCTGCTCCACTTTTGTACCAATACATAAAATTTCCCAACAGAACAAAGACAGATGTTAAAAAATATATATATTTATTTATTTATTTTCATTTATTTAATTATTATAATTTTAAATAAAGAGCTATACATCCCTAAATAGCATTTCCCTAAAATTGCATGAAATAAACGGTAAAAAATAAATAAATAATTGCCCACACGACTGATACCTTTAGTCTTTCCTCTGATCTCTTAATGTCTCCCTAATCCTTTTGGAATTCCGGTTGGTGAAAGATCCTGGATTGGTAACTCTGTTGGTGGAGGTTGGTGTCTGTGGATCTCACTTTGCTTCATCTTTGCCTCTGGTCCTTCCTCGGGTCTCATGACAACTTCACAATTCTGGCGGGACTCTGATGTATCCAGTGAAGGTGAAGGGTCTTGGATTTATAACAGGTTCCAGGTGAATTAAAGAGCACAAACTCTCACATACACACACACACAAAGGGAGCGATGATGATGACTTACCGAATGAATAATACTTCTTTTTTTTTTTAAAGACAGAAGGAAATAAGGCCATGTATCGGCCCGATATTGATACCTGGTATCGGTACACGCTCATATCAAGTACTAAGTGGAATTCCAGTTCTGGCTTGTTTTTAGGATCCTCAACTTTATTTAAAAAAGAAAAATAATCACTGTAAAGACAGATGTGTTGATGTGCAATATTAACAACACGCTTTCCAGGCTAAATTGTCTTCTAATTCCTCTTCCGCTTGCCTCTCCTCCGTTGCCAAATGTGTCTCCCAGCGAGGGGATCACAGAGGATTTTGGGGTGTTGGTGGGGGGGATTTAGCCGCGTGTCTTAAATCAGTCTTAATTTTTTGCTCTCCGCCATTAAAGAGCCGCCATTAAGCTCCTCTCTTCTCGCCTCATTTCCCTCTTCCTCTTGTTTCACTTTTTCAATTTGTGCGAGAGGGGGAGTTCGCTCCTCATAAAATTTCACTTTGGCCGGCCTATCATTTGCATCTGAGCCAATAAATAGCAATTAGCATTAACAATTAAACCAGCCAGTGGAACCGCGGGCAGCTCCCTGAGATGGTCTGATGGATGGATGGCACGCTGGCTGTGAAGGAAGGGAGGGAAGCTTTAGCTTCTTGTGTGTGTGTGTGTGCGTGTGCGAGTAGTCGCTACATGAACCCGCACAGGGCGCTCCAGTATATCTTGCGCTTTCATTAGCTTCCCAAAGCTAATTTATCTGCTGTCTCAGTGGCCTCATCACAACACACTTCTTCACCGTGTGGGCAGAAATGCCAAGCTGGCACACCATTTGGTCCACAGTTAGCACACAAATTTTCCTTGTTAATTACACTCATTAACTAACAATTGATGTGAGCTGGTCATTGTTATACGTCATGTTTCCTACACATTATCAAGTATAGGTTTGATGTAAGCAGGCCGTATGTAACCAAATATAAGTCTTGTGGCCTTCTTTTGAAGTTTGTTTTTAAAGTTAATGAAGGACACAGATGCCGTTGGTTTAATGACATTTCTCCGCCGGCCATCATATTTTGGTTATTTAATGATGGACACAAAGCTTACTACTAAGTAGTGTTGTATTCAGCGCAGAGCGTTGTGGATCATACATACATCCTTCCTTTTAGTATACTCTTACGTCATTATTCGTGAGGATTAAGGATCGAGCCCCAGTGTGAGTAGTGAAAATCCTCAAGTAATTGGTGCTTCCAATTGGTGCCAAAAACAATGCCAGGGTTATAATAGTTTCAGAATTGTCATTTTAGTTAGTTTTTATTTTGTTTGCAATTTTGTTTGTTTTTTAATTTTTTTAGTTTTATTTAGCTGTCTTAGCAGTTTTATTATTTTTTTGTAGTTTTTTAATGCTTTATTTTAGTTCATTTTAATTAAGTTAAGTATTTTAGAAGGGGTTTAAAATTATTTTATTTTGTGTATTTTTTTGTATGCAAGATTAACAAAACATCATGGTAAATATTATGTCGTAAAAATTCAATAAAAATCCACAACTCAACACACAGTAAAATGGCCACAACTCCCAGACGACTAATTGACGCAAATGAAGTACATTTTTGCTGTTATTATATTTACATTTAGTAAACGTAAAATGTAGTTTCATTTTAGTTCTCATTTTTTAAATCATTTTCTTTTTTATGCAATTTCATTAACTTTTTTTCAATTTTGTTATTTTGTTAGTTTTTGTTAGCTAAAACAACTTTGAGCACTCTACTCACTTGAACAGTTGTATACATGAGTAGGTTTATACTTTTTTCTTCTTTCATTGAAAAACAAACAACCTACTATTGTTTTAACAATGAAATCAGCCAAAACATACAAAGAATAAGGGGTAGGACTAAAAAAAATTCAACTTCTTCCTACTCCCTTTTGAACATATAAACTGTGACTAATGATGATGATGTATAAGGCTTCTCATCTTTTAAATATTTGATTTATTATGTTCAATAAACAAAACAAAAACATCAAGTTTTCAAAACAAAACGTATACAGTACTGTGTACAGGGCTTTGGCCTGGGAACAAAAAATGAATTTTTTTCAGTAAATGTTGGAGGATAAGTTAACTCATTCACTGCCATTGACGGCTATAGACGTAAAAAAATTCATTTAAACTATTTCTAGTAGTTCAACATTTTTTCCACTTTTGTTAACAAGAGTATGAAAACCTAGATTTTTGTTTTATTGCACATTTTAAACAGATATAAAATTTATGATTAATTGTGACTTAACTATTGAAGTCATGCGATTGATTACAATTAAAAAAAAATTAACCGCCCGACGCGATAAAAAAAAAAGTATTAAAAATTAGGGGCGTCAGGTGATAAAAAAATTTAAGCGTAATTAATTGCATGACTTCACTAGTTGACTCACGATTAATCACAAATTTTATATCTGTTCTAAATGTAGGTTTTCATACTCTTGTTAACAAAAGTGGGGAAAAATGTTAAACTAATTTTTGACGTCTATAACCGTCAATGGCAGTGAATGAGTTAAAAATAATAATAATTTCTGCGAATAGCAAAGCACTAACACCATACTGCTTATTTTCATTTCGGCTGCATTTCAGCTGACTTGCAAGGGACATGCACCCTAATGTGATCACCAGCCAATCGCAAGTGCACATTACAAACAACAATTCGCACTCACATTTGCTCATATGAACAATTTAGGGTCTTCACTGAACCTAGCATGCATGTTTTTGGTATGTAGGAGGAATCCGCAATAGGGACCGATGCTCTTTGCAATCAAGTAAGCTACCATTAAGAAAATACATTTTTGTATTTGATACAGTGAGATTGTGCAGCTGTTCCTAATGTTATGTCCAGTGTACATGCCTCAGCGAGTGCAGTGACACCCAGCTGTCACATGTGCGGTGAAAATAATCATGTAGGTGGCTTGCTGAGGAGCCGTCCATCTCCATACATTAATCACCCCCAGTAGAAAGTCCTGACACAGCAAGTACAGTGGAGCCACTGCCCTGCCTAACAAAGCATAGAGCAAGGACACGCGGCGCCAACAGCGCACAGGTGTGAGTGTGTGCGTGGTATCTACGTGTGAGGTGCGCCGCAAAGCAAGAAAGAGAGTGATATGCAAAATCAGGATATGTCAAATGAAAACGTGCTACATGCTTTACGTCTCTGTCCTAACATGTCCTTCTTTCTCCATCTCTTTTTTTTTAAAGGGGTGGGGGGCATCTTGGTTTTATTGTTATTACCACGGCAACACCATTAGAGAGCGCCATGTTCTTCTCCACTGGAGCAATAAATGAAGAGGGCCTAACTCCCTCTTGCCCTCCTTTCTCATACCTCGTTCACGTTGCCACTCGCCTCTTTTGCATCTCTACTCTCCATTTTCATTCAGATTTCTGGGCGTTGCTATGCAGATTTTACCGCCAACAAACTCTGACACACACACACACGCACAAAGGACGTAAAGTGCAGTCGTACTTGTATGGGACAGCTGTTGCCGTCACGACGTGTTAATATTCAAACACACTTAAACTTTAGGAGACAACACACTTGCAAAGTCCTGATTAAGCCATTTTTATTCTGATTTGTGGTCATTTATAACCATATCAAACATACTGAACATTTAAAACTGACAATAATATCCTATGCCACACCACTAGTCTTAAAACGGTATTCTAATCAATTTTGTGTTTGTTGATTATGGCTAAAGTAGCAAAATCTACCCGTTTTTATCAATCTCAGGGGGCGGCCATTTTGTCGACTAAAAATGACATCACATTTGCTCAGGGCTCAGGTAATAACCAATCACAGATGACCTGCCTTCTGAGTTTGGTCATGTGCCATCTTTGGTAGTTTACAACTGCGATGTCATCTTTAATTGACAGCAATTGACAAAATGGCCGCCCCCTCAGCTGAGATACGTAAAAGCAGGTGGATTTTGCTACTTTATTCATATTTCACAAACACAATATTAATCAAAAAGCAGTGTTTAGACTAACGGAAACTTTTGGGATGATTGTTTTATATTTTGCATCAATTTGTCGTTTCTGTGTTTCCTTAACTATAGTCAAATTGTGCAGAATGTATTTGCCATTAATTCAATAACAAATAATAGTCATTTGCTATCATTTTGTAATCTTAACTCATTCACTGCCATTGCCGGCTATAAATGTCAAAAATTCATTTGAACCATTTCTATATTTGAAATGTTTGAAAACCTAAAAAAAAATTATTGTACATTTAGAACAGATATAAAATGTGTGATTAATTGTGAGTTAACTATTGAAGTCATGCAATTAATTACAATAAAAAAATGTAATCGCCCCGAAAAAAAGGAAAAGATTACTAAAAAATTAGGGGCGTCAGTCGATTAAATTTTTTAATTGTAATTAAACGCATGACTTCACTAGTTAACTCACGATTAATCACTAATCTCACAAAATATTCTAGGTTTTCATTCTCTTGTTAACAAAAGTGTGACAAAAATGTTAAACTAATAGAACTAGTTAAGATGTTTTTTTACGTCTATAGCAGCCAATGGCAGTGAATGAGTTAATATATCTTATTGTATACAAGGAATTTTTTCTATGAAAAAAAAATCTGATCATGTAAAGTGTTGCTGAGTAGATACAGCTGATAGACTTTCCCAAAGTATTCCACTAAGCAAACTCTAAGACAACTTAACGACCTTGACCGGTGGCCCATGACAAAGTGATGAAAGGCAGCTGACGAGAGGGAAAATAAAAGACGTGAAAATGTGATCATGGCGAGTCCAAAACAAGTTTTTAAAAGTCCCTGCAGTAAAAGTAACACTTGAATGGCTGCTGGGGGAGAATATTTTACAAGTTCCTTATGACAACACATGAGCCTCCCAGACACAATCCAAATAGCAGAATGTTGCGTATAACGAGTCTGTACCTGCTCCTATAAAAGACTACGACAACGTGCAAACGTTTGACTCACACATTGAGCGGACAGACACACACACACACGGGAAAGTGCACATGACAAGGTCAAAGAAGAAAAATGACCAGACAATTTAATATGCGTATAGAATATCTCATTTTTAACAAATCTGCGCATTTAAAAGACCTTTAGCTTGGTAGCCTCTTACTTACTGACTGACTGAATATTTCCAGCTGTTTGCTTTGGCTTTCTATTCACATTGTTGGGAATAGAGAACAACAGTGTGTGTCATATATCTCATCTCGTCACTCATTTTTTATAAATGACAGCTGAATAACCAAATGCAAAAAGTCAATGTTTCCTTAAAACAAGCAAGCGCTATTATTTTTTTATTTTGGCAATTTTATTTATATAGCACATATGGTAAGCATAAACTCAATGTGCTTCAGGATAAAAAAGTAACAGCAATATACGGTAATTTGAAATGCATGTTAAAATATCACAGCAAATAAACAAACTAAATATAAAAAAATTATTACAAGCTAGTGAAAAGAGATGTTTTATAAGATTAGCTTTAAAGGAAAATGTTGAAGATGAATGTTGGACTGTAATAACTACAAGCACACAGGGTTGTTGGTGGAGGGCTTTTATTATTATTATTGTAAAATAATAATAATATTAATAATAATAATAATGGGATTGCTTTTTAGAAATAAAAAATAATAAAAAGTTGTATTTTTATTGGTATTAGGGATGTTCAAAACCACTTGTTTCAGACCGATACCAGTACAAAAACTCAACTTTTGAGTAGTCATCGATACCGATACCAAGCACTGATACAACTAGTACTTTTGATACATACAATTTAAAAAAAAAACAATGACAAAAAAATTTTTTTTTAAAGGCCTTTATATCCTCATATAGAAAATTTTGGGGCAATGTTCTATTTTTCTAAATTCTAGTCCCCAATCATAAAATGGCCTCAAGAGGGTGGCCGATACTGACATCGGCTGCTGTCATAAGTACCGATACCTTGAAATAAAACCAGGCATCCGCCCAATACCGAAACCTGTTATCGGTATTTGCAAATCCCTAATTGTTATAACCGCACAACTTGTAATTGTTTTTTTTTATATATTTATTTTGACAGTAAACGTCACCTAGGAGTGTCAATAGACAGTTGAAGAATTGTTGACTACACTCTAAAAACATTTGGGTCAAAAATGAACCGATCCTCTACTTGGGTCAATTTGACCCAACTTTGAGTCAAAAAATGGATCTTTCAACCTAAAACAACTCATAAATATTGATCAGATCCTTTACTTGGGTTCAAAATTTGGGTCATTTTGTATAAAACAACCCAGAAATTTGGGTCAAATTGACCCATAAAGTGGATCTTTTGATCCATAAAATTGGGTTATTTTTGACCCAACTGTTTTTAGAATGTACAGTATGTGCCAAACTGTTGCTTAAAGTCTAGTAAGTTGAGTTGACTTCGCTGCAACCGTCTACTGCTTGTATCTTGAAATTTTCCTTGAAAATTAAAGCAAAAAAAAAAAAAAAAGCTCAAGGTACCCCCCTCTCTTTTTTTGCAAACAAAATAAAAACTAACTAAAATGATAATTCTGAAACTATTATAACCCTGGCATTGTTTTTGGCACCAATTGGAAGCACCAATTACTTGAGGATTTTCATTACTCACACTGGGGCTTGATCCTTAATCCTCACGAATAATGAGGTAAGAGTATATAGTGAATTTCAAATTTGTCCCCGACACAGGAGGAAAATAATCGCACACAACACTGTATTCTTCAGAACAAATTGTCCAACTTTTTTTTTACACATACTTTTTCTCTCCATCCAAACTTTGTGGTTCTTTATGTCCTGAACCCACCTTGTGTCATCATTAGCGATCCCATTTCTCCCGAACCTTGATGTCATGTTCCGTTAATCCCTCCTATCTAACCTCTACATCAGTCTACTTGCTCCTCTTTCTTTCTCTCTTTCCTCTCCTCATCTTCTTCCACCTCTTCCCCCTCCTGTTCGCCACTCCGGCTCCTGCGCCTCCCTCGCTGCCCCCCGGAGAGAGAGAGATGCTAAAATTAAGTGGTGCCACTTCTCAATGACACTTTAATGATAGCACCGCTGCTGCGCGCGCACACAGACCGGAGAGATGTACAGTATATGAGCATCTGCTAAAGATAGGCCCCTCAGACACAAACACACAATGTGAGCGCACACATACGCACACACACACACACTGGCACGTCCAAACGAGTGAGCTTCCCTTTGTCTGGCCCGCCACAGGGAACAAGGGGGACGGGTGGAGTCTAATTAAGAGCGTCTGCAGGGAGACGCTTGGGTATGCATTTGTGTGTATACGTATGTGTGTGTGTGTGTGTGTGTGTCATTCCAGCTTGGCGTCACAATCACATGCCTGGAACGGCCTTCATGGCTTGTGTGTGGACAACAGAGGTGCTGACAGGACTCTTGGCACTGAGGTGTTCTCAAGACGAATGTGTGTGTGTGTGTGGGGGGGGAGAGAAAACTTTAGACTCACTCTTAAATACTGTTAAGATCTAGGGAAGCGTATTGCATTCACTTGAAAAAAAAAACTTTTTTTCTGACTCATTTTTGTGGGAGCTTTGTTTTTTTTAGTATTTTTTTTCTTTTTCTGTTGTTGTTTTTTTTTCTGTCCAAAAAATATTCCGAAAAACAGGCTGAAAAAAATTATTCAGAAAAGCAGGAGGAAAAATTACTCAGAAAAACAAGGAAAAAAATATTCAAAAAAACAGGGGAATTTTTTTTTTAGAAAAACAGAGCTGGTGTTCTGTTTTTTGGAGCAACTTTTTTTTTTTTTTTTACCTCTGAACTCCAAGTGACTTGTTGCAGACTCGCTAATAGCGGAAGCGGACACTTTCCCGCATACCTCCATATGCAATAAGATGGTCATGTTTACTTACTGGCTCTCAATAAAGGAATAAATGTGTGTACTGTATTGTGGTTTGTTCTCTAATCTCTGAGGGAAAACCCTTTAAAAAAATATTCAGAAAAACAGGGAAAAAATAATCAATAAAACAGAAAAAAAATACTCAAAAAAACAAAGCTCCCCCCAAAAAATGAATCAGAAAAACAAGATTTTATTTTTTTTAAGTGAATTTTTTATTTTTTTATAGTAACCCAAAATGTCCTTTTGTGCAATATTTTTGCAATTGATTAACTCAGTTGACTTTACTTCCTGTGGCGTCCTATAACCTCTGTTCACGAGGTGCAAGAAAATTTTGAACATAACATAATTCAGTGGGATACGGCTTAAAATATATTGAATCGCTTGGCTGCACTTGAAAATATATTTTTCTTTGTTTTTTTCTTTTGTTTTTGTTGAGTATGACTACTTTAAAAGTTATTTCGTAGTTATTTAACAAACTAATCACCATGCAAATTTACCTCCGATAACTGTACATGTTTATGCCGATGATTCCCCCCCCCCCCTGGCTGGTGGGTTGAGGGGATGCATTGGCATGAGCGTGTGTCAGGGTTATGAAAAGGTCAGAGATGAAGCTGCAGGGAAGAGTGCCAAGTGCCATTGTAACACACACACAAAGAGAGCGCGTCTGGCTGAAGCAGACAGGACATCAGCAATGTGATTCATCTGTCGTTTTGGAGGAAGATGACATCAAAGATGAAAAATGTACGACACTCCTAGTAAAGATCTAACTCTTAACCCTCTGTTAATTTTTCTAGAGCTTTATACTGCATGACATTATAAGCCATGTACACGTGTCAGGTGTTGCTGCTGTCCTGTTGTCCATTTTGTGCCCCCACATACAGTACCACCAGAGGAAACAAGCATCAGCTGCCACCGTCCGCAATGAATGCAGACAAGACGTATGCTGCCTGCCACATGCAGCCAGGTGCGTGCTTGTGTGTGCGCACGTTCGTGCGTGCGCGCGGTGACCTCGGGATGAGCGGTCTATTCTGAGCGCTGCTTTCCGCTGAATTGAGTTCTATTACAACGTGCGTCGTCTCGTCGGGTTTGGTGCAAGCGCACGTGTACGCCAAGGTTGAAGAGCATCCATATCGCAAATGGGACGCTAACACACACTTCACTTTCCTTTTGGATATACACAATATTAATAAACAATTAAATTGCATATAGAGGCCTCAACATCAATCATTTTAAACTCAGGTTACAACATTGCCTATAGAAAATATAGATGTTTTATAGATTATTTTTATTTATTAGTCTCAGTTGAAAAGTATCACTTCAAAATACTTCCTTGACATGAATTTGAACTTTTCAAAATAAGAGCCATTAATTGGGCAGTTGTTTTTTCGTGAGTTGCTAGCAGAAATTTGACTTACGAGCACTAAATGGTGTTAGCGAACGTCAGAAAAGCATCAGCTAGTAAACAAATCTTGTAAAGGATTAGATTAAAGTGTAAGCTTCAATCTGTTTATTGACATCATTTCAACATAAAGCAAAGTGTTTTTATTTAACCAAACTACAACTTCCAAACATCTCTTAGCTTAATGCTAACTGACAACGCAAACCACTATAAACAGGCTAACAAAATTAGCAATGATGTTGCGATAGTTATATCCCTTTAAGTGGATATTTTAACACATGTAGACTTTATCTTCTGCGACAAATGACTAATATTACTGCATATTTTACAACTGAATGCATTTTTCTGAATAAAGAACATACCACAGTAGGCCTACACGCCGCTACTTTCTGCTGTTGAGAAAATAAACACCCCATCCACTATCTAAGCAAATGTTATTAGTTAAAGGATTCACGCACACCACCTAAGTGCATTTGGCACCTTTGAAATAATTGAGCAACAAATGTATGAACGTTTGCAAATGACCTAATGAATGTGTGGATACATAAAATGTGTCCTGGTGTTGTAATAGATGAGCTCAAGCATACAAGTTTAAACACGCGCTCAAGGTTGTGTGACGATCAGACTGTTATTTATGTCGATATAGTTATCGATTTGTGCTTTTAGGCGCAGATGATGTCATCTAATGTGTTAGTTAATGCCCTTTAGTTTTGGGGGGAAGTTTGTTGCAAGAAGTTTTTTTTGTTTTTTTATACAGTTACTTTAGTCACTGGCCTTGCACATTTTCATCATGCTGCTTGAATTGAGATGTCAACATGAAGAGCGCACACACAGCGAGTGATTTGCCATATCATCAGCTCGGCGTGCAATTGTTGTGATTTGTCGTCACGGGGAGGCTTGTAAAGTGAATCTAATCGCATTTCCGTGTCCTGTCATATTCTCATCAAACGAAGCTGCCGGATTGCGCTTTTCGGTGTACTGCACTTCACTCTGCATGTGTGTGTTAACAAGCACATGTCCATAAAAGCGTAAAGTAGTGAGTGCACAGCTGTAATGAACTTACTGATGAGGAGAAACTGCCAGTTTGTTCACCATTATTCAGATTTAAATTTACACTTATGGAATTTTGAGTCTTAAATTCAAAAACATGCACGTTTTTGGAATATGAGAGGAACTCTTTGCTCTGTTGTTCACTTTTTGTTTCCGTCCTGTCTCGTGTTTTCTTTTCTCAGACGATCTACTTCTCCCAACCTGCTGCTTCAGTGAAAGTCAAAAGCTCTCGAAGGGTAGGCCAGTGTCAAGCGTGTTAAGCTTCCACATATATGGAGGAAGTAGCGCACGGTGGGAAAAGGCTGCAGTTCATGTAGTTGTGGCCTGACATTAGCAGAAGTAGAGTCCGGTTGCTTTGACGGCGACGTAATAATTCTCATACGTCTCGTTCTCTGTAACAAGAGGAAAGACTACTTGGGATTTATTTTTGCAGCTTTTAAATTTTATTGTTAAATGTGTTTTTATATGTTTGAAAAAGTTCCTCTTAATGGTTTCAGCGACTATTTTAGCATATGGAAGCAGGAATGTTATTGATTTTTAACAATTTCCGACACATCATGATATGCTCTTCTTCACATATGCAATTATCTTTTTTCTGTCAATATTGAGATTTAATATGCGATTACTTTTCAATTGTATTTTTCAACAACCACAAGCAAGTCATTAATCTTTATTACACTAATCAACTTCAGATCTGTTGAATTATATTGTAAATATAATTAATCATTTAGCGCTACTTGACACTCGCTCTCTATGAGGGAGAGTGTAAATGTGCGATACGTAGCCTACACGCTACATTCTAGGATGCCCAATAGTAGTTATGGGAATAATTTTTTGTCCAACTAATATCTCCATTGTGTACCTCCCCCCACTACGGCTAACGCTAGGATTGGAAATATTTGGCCGGCTAACGCCGAGCTAGCAACCAACTTGACGCCAACCTGAGAGACGAACTATCTTAGGGCTAGCTAGGATGAGGCTAGCAGCAATGTAAAATGATTGAAAACAGGGTCAAAAATGTATTTTGTTGGGCTATGATGTGTTTTTCTACAGTACACTGAGTAATCCTTTCAAGTTGATTTGGTCTTTCAGTGGTAAATGTCAATATGATTAGCAAATGCGGAGTCCGAGCTCTACATTGGACTGTTCGCTAGTAGTACATTTGTAGTAGTACTTTCTTTATCTGCCTCTCAAAACATTTTGAAAACTGAGCATGCAACTATTTTAGAGTTAAGTTTTGCGGGAAGTAACAAAACTGTGTTTAGGATGTCAACATGTGCTCTACTTTCTGAGCGCAGGATGGAGGGAGATGAAGCGTAGCAAGAGGCGTAATTAGGCCATGATTTGAACTCTCTTAGGTCCTCCCTGAGAAGGAGCACAAGGTCATTTCAACTATTATAAATCGAGCTAGGCTGTGTGAAAGTGTACATATAGTGTGTGTGTGTGCCAGTGTAGGAGGAAGAGGAGGAAAGAAGTGAGGCAACTTGAACAAAGTGTACCGTTAAATAGAGCTCAAGGAGGGCGGCCGATACGCATCATTGGTTTCAAATGATGCAAGGGTTGAAATCAAAGCTCAAATTAATGCTGCTATGTGCTGTTTTTCTATCTTAAAATAATTGTGTCAAAAGAACATGTCTGTTTTCTACCAAATACTGTACAACAGTTGTTGTTACTTACTAAACCTAAAGCCATTGTAAATCTCTAGCTAGCCAAGCTAATGTGATGTCATGCAGAGTAACACTCAGTTGTGTCGTCAAATGTGGCTTGATGGCTTTAGGCCTTCGACCAAGTGTCATTTTTATTCCTTGCCTTTCTTAATGAGTCGGTATGAAGATAAAACTGGCAGCACTCAATAAATTACTCTTTTTTTTCTTCAACTCACTGATGGCCTATTTAGGGGCCACTAATCAATTGAAATCCTTTTGTATCCTCCCCTGCGCGCACACACACACACACACACACACACACACAAATACACTCATCCATTAATGAGTGGACATCTAATTAAGACTCCAAAAATGGAGGAGTCACTTCTTTTATTTTATTGATGGCGCCTACCATCATCTCTTGCCGCTATTTTGCATTTTAATGGTCATTAATAAACTTTTATTGTTTTGTTAATTATAATACCAGCCTCCCCCATAATAGCGAAACATGATATGGAAAAGTAGAGGCATGTGGAGAAAACTGAGTGGAATCTCTGAGCTTCAACAGTTTTGGTACCTATTTGCAATAATAGAAATATTGCTGTGTATGAATAATAAAGTGAAAACAAAAGACACTTAAAGAGTAAAATTTAACACTATGTCCGAGTGTATTCGGTCCTTATCAGAACTGGTATTAAAGTAACTCTTTCCACAGTGTTAACATTTAAGTGAAAAATTAACTCAAAATTGAGTAAAAAATTAACACTGCATTGTGTTAATACAATTTAACAGTGAACAGCAGTGTTGATACTTGACACTTTCCTGAAATACACAAACAGTATGTGTGTGTGTTTGTGTGTGCATGTGTGCATGTATTAGCGTGGGAGTGTGTCCGCACCTATTTTAATGACGTTGTGCACACCGGGGCTGTAGAGGTGCTAGGCCAGGGACGTGCATGATGGATCGTGGAGGCCGCTTGATAGCGCCATTACTCACTCACTCTCTCACACACACGCACACACATTTGTGCAGTTCACACCTGCCTGACACCTGTTCCCCGCGGGGGTCTGCCTGCCCCCGAGACGAGTCCCAAAAATTAGTCGCCGTGCCAGCAGATATTTTTTAAGTTGGCTAAAGAATATCTTTACAACTGGAAGGGCAATCCATCCATCTGTTTGTCCATCTAATTGACACTACAGTGGATATAAAAAGTCTACACACCCCTGTTCAAATGCTAGTTTTTGTGATAAAATGTAAAAACAAATTAGACCAAGATAGTTTCAAAACTTTTTCTACCATTAGTGTGGCCTAAGCCTGTCCAAATGTATTGAATTATTTTTTTCTACTTTTCAAGATGGAAATTAAAAATTAAAACAACTGAAATAATTTGGTTGCAAAAGTGTGCACACCTTCTAATTACTGACCAGAATTACTCAATCACATTAACTCATTCACTCCCAGCCATTTTCACTAAAGCAATCTCTTTCACTTCCGGCTGTTTTACTGGATTATGACTGATTTTGCAAGGCCCACAGAATATTGTGTTGTATCATTTTCATCATCATTCACAAAACTGTTTAAAACAGTGGGTAAATTAGCTTTTAGCAACATGGCTTGATCTCTTTTGCTCTGCTGCCACCTGCTGGTCGTTTTTGTAATTACTACCATTCTTTAAGCGTTCTCTTCAGTTCAGAGGCTGCAAGTTTTCTGTATGCTCTAGCATAAAAAAAACTTCAGATGTTCTAATACTTTTTTTTACTTTTTATGTATTTTTATTTTATTTTTGCCTGAAAAAGCCTTAAGATTTTTTGTTGTTATTTTTTTCAGTTCCATCTGAAGAAAAAATGTGTTGAGTAGCAGTGTTGTGTTTAGGCAAACTATATCACCTTTTGGAATTATGGCCAAAGAGACATTTTCCCACATGTGTTTAGGCCACACAATTGATTGGAAAAGTTTCTAAACAATTTATCTTGGTCTATTTTTTTTCTTCTCATATAACAAAAACTTGGCATTTGGATAGGGGTGTGTAGACTTTTTTATATCCACTGTGATGGGGCCGCTTAATTGGCATCAAGCACAGTGAGAAGACTTCAGGAAACAGAAGAATGTTTATTCTGGTCGTTTTCATTCAAACTATATTTTCCCAAATTCTCCTTACAAAAAGAGTACACTCTAAAAAAGAGTTTGGTAAAAAATTAACTAAATTGGGTCAAGAATGGACTGACAAAAGTTGGTTCAAGTTAAATGAATAACCTACAAAGCAAGCCAATATTTGAGGTTGTTTTGTGGGTTCGCTTGACCCTTTTTTTGGGTTAATTGAATAACCCAATTGAATTGGGTTAGAAATGAACTGACCAAACTTTTTGAGTTGTTTAACCCAGAAAGTTGTGTCTAAATGAGTAAGCCACTAAGCAAAGTTATATGGGTTGTTTTGTGGGTTATTCATTTGACCCAACTTTTTGGCTAAATTGAATAACCCAAAAAGTTGGGTCAGTCCCCATTTGACCCATTTTGGGTTATTTTTAACCTAACTGTTTTTAGAGTGTAACGTTTTTTCTTTGATTTGTAGTAGAGTCATCATAATTCTCCTTTGTATAAGATTCAAATTTGCATTACAATTTTTAAGAAGAATGTTTGAAAGGTGCAATAAGTCCATCTGAAGGGATCCGGTTGTAATGGATTTTGGATTGTTGGTAGGTTTGATTTTTTTTTACTTGTAAGCTTGAATTTCGGGTCATTTCACTGGATTAATCTAAAAAAAAAAAAAACAATCGTCAAGGAATTGATCTACTGTATGCCTTGTGGATCAATAGCTTTGAGGATAAAAGATGAGAGGTCAAGGTGCTCGAGAACAGAGCCAAAAAATATTTACTGGAGATTACAAGCAACAGTCAGGCCTGCGTGTGCAGAACACGTCCGTGTGGACGGAAAGTAGGCAGACAGAAGAACAGCCAGCTTATGTTAAATGTAGGAAGTGGCGAGGAGCACCTGGGGACACACAGCAGCCATATGTTGAAGCTTTGTCTCGTCCTACAAAACTCAGGCTGCCCTTCATGTGATTTGTCAAAGGGCCGCGCGCAGTGACAGGTGCCCGCTTGCAGCGGGGCCCGAGACGGGCCGGGGTCGAAACATGGAGGAGTGTGTGTTGTTTCGCAAGAAAAAGAAACGCAGAAGGGAGCTTTCCAAGCAAGGTGCCTCTGGGCTTTTTTTTTTTTTTTCTTCCTCTGGTCCCGTTCTCCTATCAAGCCACCCCCCCCCCCCACCACCACCTCACTCGAACCCCTCTAACTGTGTCCTCCTGTGCAGGGGGTTGGGCCGCTGAACAGATTATGGCATAATTAAGGCGCTAAAGCAGCACATTATCCACCTGGTGGCTTAACCGGGGTGGCTAGCTCCGTGGCTAGGCTAATCATGTGTGTGCGAATGCGTGGATGTGTGCGTGCTTGCATATGTTGTACGTGAGTGTGTAATTACACCCATTTGCATGTATGTGTGTGTATGCGGCGGGCAGCATGGGGGACCATCTCACCTGATTAAGGCCTCTTAGAGGGATGTGTTAAAAGCATTAGGTGAGGACAGGAATGTAATTCGTCATGTTTAAAGGTTGGAAATTGAATCAGGGATTAAGAGGCAGCCAAATGAGCACACACACACATAGTGGACACTGTATGGAAGTTTGCCTCATTCTGTCTTCATCTTGTATCTCTTTCAGCTTTTTTTTTTTGTCTGCCCATGTAGCTAAGAGACAAGACAGCGCCCTCTATTTCGCTCTCACCCTCTCACCACTGTCCTCTAAGTGCCTGAATTGAAAATAATTGTGCAGACAATGCAATCAAAAGAGGAGCGCGACAATATACTTGGAAGAGACGCTGGTATTATTAGGTTGGGGAGACTACTAAGTGTAGAGTGAAATACCTCAGAGAGTCATTTTACACCTTCAGACTTTATTAAAGCTAATGGGTTTATATAGACCTCCCCAAGGCTGCTCTATTCATTACTTGTAACCATTAGGAAGTATTACACACACACACACACAAACTCTCACACATATACACAACAAAGTCAGGGTGGCCGGCGGCGAGACAGGATGAGATCATGAGAGTGCGTCTTAAAAACACTCAAAAGTTAAATGGTACTAGATGAGGCTAAATAAGTGGGTGGGAAATGAAGGAAGATCACGTTCAAGGACTTAAAGATGGATGGAAAATAATAATCATGGAATGTTGAAAATGTTTTTTTCTGGAATCTTTTTTTTTACATTTATAGACTTTATTGTTATTATGATTAATAGTGCCAGTAATAGCTGAACAATTTTAAGCATTTTGGTTTCCAAAACATATTTTCAGTATATGTGAAATGTGTGCACAAGCATACAACAAAATATTTTAAACCTAAAGTAGTGCTGCAACTAGCAATTATTTCAATAATCCATTAATACTTTTGTAATTATTTTTATCTTATTATTTGTATTTATTATTATTATTATTTTGTCCATTTATGTATTTATTTTTATATTTTTTAATGAATTCGTAATTAGTCAATTAATTAATATTAATCAATGAATTGGTTAAAAGCATTTAAATTGCCACCTTTTTTTTTAGTGCACAAACAAATTACTTATGATTGATTTGGTGTGTATGAGAAAAATAGGCAAAAACAATATTAATAATTTTTCTCCAACGTAAAAGCAATTATTTTTATTTTGGTCCAAAACTAAGACAATCAATCTGCTTTTGTGGAGGACTACAGAAATCGGATGCTCAACTGCTGATGAGAAATTCCCAGAATTTGGGAAATTTGAAAAATTATAAAAAGGTATCTGAACAATTAATCGATTATCCTAAATAATTAGGGATTGACTTGAAATTGATTAGTTGTTGATTAATCATCGCACTTTTACCAAAAAAAAAAAAAATCATTTTATACTTTATCAGGGGGGCTTTTTTTTTTATTTAGAATTTCGTTATTTTTTTCCCCACATGCAGTCTGTAAAGCACACATTGATTCTAACATGGTAGATTCAATATAACTACAACAGTAAAATGCTCCTCGGGTATATTTTCCTTGTTGTAGTGTCCTTGAGCACAGCACTGCACTCCCACTGTGGGGCCAGCTTTATTATGCAACTCATGCAAATGCATCTCTGAAGTGTGCTACCAGCACTGTGTGTCTCCAGTTATATTCAAATGTGATTGTACAACATTTAGGACGTTTATTTATATCATTTGTGACTGAGGGAAAAAAAGCAAAAAAGTTTTCCCCTCTCAAATAAATATTTAAGGTAACATTTTCTCTTTTTTCTTAATAAAAAAGTTAAAAATATATATATATATGACATGTTAAAGTTGTAAAAAATATATATATATATATTCAGAGAGGCTGAGTCATCGTCAAGGGCACACTTCTTTTTTTTTTAATACAGTCGGCCTATGTGAAGGATGTTCATGTATCTATTAAATTATGTTCTGCTAATAAGTCAGCATATGGTCCTGAACTGTTTCATCTGACAAACAAACATATCAAACATATCTTACATCTTTTGGAATTTTTTATCCCCAGAACCTACTGTGAAGAATAAAATGTTTTAAGAGCAATGTTTGATTTTGTGACAATTAATTATGTAATTGACGCAGTTTAAAAATAATAGACAGACACAAGAGCTCAATGTACCAGGCAAAACAACTTATATACATTTTTAAATAGACATTTAGTTTTGTTTTGATTTGCAGTTATTTTTATATTTCATATATGTATTTTCTATAGTTAGTTATAAACACTCTTTCTTCTGTAAGATGAGTCATTTACTGTGCAAATTTTGATCTCCTTGCTAAATGTTTTATTTTTAGACTAGAAAAAAAAGTGCACAAAAGGGAGCAGATTTTAATGCATCTGCATTTCATAGGAATGCTTTCAATGCGAACTAATTAATTGCAGGGGTCATCAAAATGTTTCTTTTATAAACGCTGAATCATGAACAAAAAAAACATCTTGTGTAACCCAGGTAAATATCTTCATTGCCATGTGTGGCTTGATGAGACGAAAACAAATCCATAAATAATAATTATGTAATACCTGCGTAATTATCATGTAATTATATGTAAAAATGCCACGCAGCTGCTTCATGTTACTGGGCTCATTACTCACCTGACCTTGACTACGTTTGATCGTCACACGCAGTTCAATGTGCCTAATACGCCACCTGTCCCGTATTTATCTCTTATTACAGCCTTTTATAGTCCGGCATCTTTTTATATTCTAAATGCTGCCTAATTAGTGCAAAGAGGACATGTGCACTTGTCCAGTTGCTTGCACTTACATAAAGTCAGCTTGAATTTAAATATCAGCTTCAGTTGGCGTAAAGAAGTGCATAGACGAGTCCATGTTGTCGTCAACATCAAAATGACTTCTCTTTGTTACTTCACTTGATGTGTGGTAGTTGCCGTGGTGCTGTTGGATGACTTTTGTCTGCCATGAGCTCAAAGACAAAGAAGGACGATCATTCGATGGCTGTGTAGCATCAGGTACTCCAAGCCATCTTTCTGCCTCTGTTTTTCTCTTTCTCTCTCACACACACACACGCAGAGATTTCATGTGTGCTGTGGTCGGCACTCAACGCACAAACGCCCGGTGTGATACGCTGGTCTAGAGCGCCATCTACAGGTCATCATCTGCTTTGTCTCCTGCATTTGCAGGTTTGAAATGGTGAGACTCAGAAACATAGAAGCAGATAGATAGATAGATAGATAGATAGATAGATAGATAGATAGATAGATAGATAGATAGATAGATAGATAGATAGATAGATAGATAGATAGATAGATAGATAGATAGATAGATAGATAGATAGATAGATAGATATTATTTATAAGACATTACAATGTCTCCGTAAAACAAAACAAAAAAAACAGTTTCACCTGAATCATCTAGCTAGCTTTCATACTACTTTAGCTAGCTAGGTAACTGGCTAGCTAGCTAGCTGACTAGATAGCTAACTAGATAGCAAGATAGAGAGAGACATACATTTATTTTTCATTCATAAGTTTATTTCTATAAATTTGTTAAATAAATAAATAATACATTTCTGGATGGATGGATAGATAGATAGATAGATAGATAGATAGATAGATAGATAGATAGATAGATAGATAGATAGATAGATAGATAGATAGATAGATAGATAGATAAGGGTAATGACCAATCACGGCTCATCTTGTGAACATCAGATGACCAAACTCAGAAAACAGGTGAGCCGTGACGTGATTGGTCGTTTTCTGAGCCCTGAGCAACTGTGATGTCATTTTCAGTCGACAGCAAGTGTCAAAATGGCTGCCCCCTGAGATGGATAAAAACGGGTGGATTTTGCTGCTTGATTCATATTCTACAAATGAAATCCTAATTGAGTCAAAGTTGCTTTAATTTATAATGAACTGTACAAGAGTTGGCATTGTGAGTTTAAGTTACTTGCTTAGGAAATGTGTTAGCTTTGTAAAAATGATGACTATGTTCTATTCCATTCTTCATTTTGTGTGTGTGTACTGCACGGGGATGTTAGTTTACTTTCTCAATGGTGTTAATTTAATTACGTAATTGGATTGGATGACATCACAAAAAGAGTGAATTTGAAAAAAAAAGTGTATTTGTAAAATGGGTTAATATATATATATATATATATATATATATATATATATATATATATATATATATATATATATATATATATTTATATATTAATATTGTATTTTGGTTCTGAGCTTTGTGGCATCAAGACAGTTTATTTTTGTGCAATTATGTTCACATGCTGCTATACTAAGTATGAGAATATTTTAAACGGTTGAGGTAGAACTTTTGATATTTCTATATGGAGAAAACAGCGCAAGTGTGGCCTGCCTGTGGGTCTTTAGGCACATACACACACACACACACATGCAGTATAACAGTAGAGTGTGTCACTTCCTTTCCCAGTCCGCTCACTGCCCCTGGAACAATTTCAATTTTAATAGCTTTTACTACAGGAGACACAAAAGGGAACGACACACACACACACTCGCACGCATGCACTTTGAAGGGGAGAAGTGTAGACCCCTCGTTGAAAATAGAGCCATCAAAAAAATGAAGGCCGACCCAGAGAGACAGACAGAAGGACAGACGGACAGATCCCAGGAGCATCTTGTAATTATCCCCGTGGACAAGTTGCCTCTAGCAGGGCTCAGTGATGAACCCCCAACACACCCAGTCCCGCCTGCACCCCCCACTCTTTCTATTCCCCATCCCTTCCCGCCGCTAACCCCACGGTTTGCTAATTTCGTCCCAGGGATTAGCCCCCGCTTGCTTGTCTGTCTTGTAATATTTCTTAGGGGGGTGAAATATGGCCTTCTTCTACTTATAATAGGACTTAGTGAGCTCGTGACCCCCCCCCCCCTCCTCCCCACCCCCCACACCATTTCCAAAATAGAGGGTTAAACAAGGAGATGGGGAGAGAGGAAGTGGGCGGGAAGCGAGCGCGGAGAGGAAGTGAAGGTGAATGTTGTACCTGCAGGGCAACACAAGCTGTTTTCTTTATGCATAAAAGGGAAGCGAGGGAGAAAGGAAGGGGGTGGGGCCGTGTCATATATCCCCTGCTAGTCTTTTGTTTAGCTCGCTTTCATGCCCTGTTTGTTTTAAAAGGGGAAGTCAAAAATATTCTTTGTAATAATGTTGTATGCGCCACCACTAGTCTAAACACTTTATTCTGATTAATATTGTGTTTGTGGAATATGAATTCAGCAACAAAATCCACCCATTTTTATCCATCTTGGGTGGCGGCCATTTTGCCACGGTGAGAGTCTACATGAAATGGCAAAATGGCTGCCCACCGAGATGGATAAAAACGGGTGATTTTTTTTCTGCTTAATTCATATTCCACAATTGCAATATTAATCAGGATACCATGTTTAGACGATTGGAGGCGCATAAAAATTGTAAAGAATATGTTTGGACTGACTTACCGTTTAAAACGGTCCTTTTTTCCCCCTCACATTTTAAAACAGGTCAAAGGTGTTAAATGACATCTATGACATGCTTTCATCCAAATATCCCAAAGAACAATAATCTTTCTAGCCAATATTAAAGCTGTAATTGTCATGAACTGTGTTTTTGTTTTGTTTCACATTTTTGTTTTTTTTCCGTGTCCATTTTTTTATGTCTTGTCATGCTCGTTAGGTTTTTGTTTCCACCTGTTCTCATCAGGCCGTTCCCTTGTGTCGGCTAATCAGCTCCCCCAGTCACTTATGTCTTATGTTCCCAGTCCCAAGTTTGGTTTGTTACTTTAAATCTTTGGCTGATTTTACATTTTTAATAATTCTGTGTATCTTGTTTGGCTTATTCTTCATTTATTTATATTTTTAGTTTAGGCCTATTTCTGCTCTTCAGTCTTGCTTCCCTTCACTATCTGTGTAATGCACATTGGGGTGGAGAATAAGTTGTCATTGGTCAATGTTTTTTTTTTTTGCATTTTACAACAAGGAATGTGATGTTTTTAGTACAAAATACATTGTTTTATGTTAAAACTAATTAATAATATACTAATGCAACCATCCATTCATTTTCTTTGCTTATCCTCATTAGGGTTGTGGGTAAACTGGAGCCTATTCTATCTGACGCAATCTCAGGGCACATATATAGATAAACAACCATTCACAGTCACAGCCATACCTCTGGACAATTTAAAGTCTTTAATTAATGAACCTAATGTATATGTTTTCGGAATGTGGGAGGAAGCCAGACACGCAAACATGACGAGAACACGGAAGTGTAAACTAAGTAATAAAAAAGAAAAACTATAACTAACTAATCTCTTAACTCTTTCGATTCTTTCAAATGACATAATGTAGTATATGAAATCCAATACAAAAGCTTCCCAAAAAATTGCCTTCAAAAAAGAAAATGATGCTACATTGACACTGTTATATGAGTGAAATCAACAAAGTTTGATTTTGAGGTACAGTACACGGAATGTCTGTGTATGCTGCAGGTTGTGCGTGACGTGTCCAAGCGTCCATGCACAAAACGACCCACAGCCTGGTGTCTGTCTCCCCGTTTCCTCTCCATCACTCCAGCCTCTCATTAGAGCCTCACAAGCCCAGCCTGTCACGTAATTAAAGGCAAAGTTATAAACGACCAGCAGGCCAAAAGCCATATTTCACAGGTGGCCGCATATTTATTTATAATTTTTCACCTTTTAAATGTGTTTTTTATGCAAATGAGCACCAGGACACTTTTCAATTAACTTTGGGGGGCTGTCCCTCTATAAGTACCACAGAAGCTTGTTATTAAAAATAAAGCATTTTGCTATCCACCATAAATTATTTCTGTGTGTCAAATAAATTGTTTGAGGTAATGTATGTTGCTGTATTCGACGATTGCTTTTTTTTGTAACTAATGCAACACTGTTTTCATTCTCTGGTGGCTAAATACTGCACACATTGCACAACCCACTTTTTTTTTTTTTACCACTGTCTCTCTCTCTGCCTTTCCGACAACTGCACACCTTTACATACGTGCACTCAGACAGCAGGGCAGTTTAATGGTATATTATATGCACAATTGGCAGCCAGGTATGGCTATTTTATGGCGACAGACTGAAAGTGTCCCCCTCATTTTCTCCCTAATTGACCCACGGAAAGAAAGCAAAGACTCAGCGACAATATCACCTCAAGGGAGGCGCAATATAGCAACAGATCCAACTCAACTCTCTACTTCAGTGGTTCTCAAACTTTTTTACACTAAATACAACCTACAAAAAAAAAACTTGGCTCTCCCAAGTACTACTTTAATGACCAACACTAAAATATGGTAGCATTGTAGGTCTGAGTGTTAATTCAAAATGAGTAATAATGTTGGTATTATTGTAATCATTGTGCACAACTTGAACATTAATGCTGCACTTAAAGGGGAATTCAACACAAAAATGATTTACAATATGTTCTAAACAGTCACATTAATGTGTTTGTGGAATATGAGTTAAGCAGCAAAATCCACCTGTGCTTCCATCTCAAGGGGCGGCCATTTTACCATTTGCGGTTGAGTGAAAATGACATCGCAGTTGCTCAAGGCTCAGGTAACGACCAATCACGGCTCACCTGTTTTCTGAGTTTGGTCATGTGACATTCACAAGCTGAGCCGTGATTGGTCGATACCTGAGCCTTCAACAACTGTGATGTCATTTTCAGTTGACAGAGAGTGGCAAAATGGCCGCCCCCCGTTTTCTGAGTTTGGTGATGTGACATTCACAAGATGAAGTGTGATTGGTGGCAAAATGGCCGCCCTTGAGATGGAGGGGGAAAAAACAGGTGGATTTTGCTGCTTAACTCCACAAAGGCAATATTACAACATATTGTGAAGAACGTTTTTTTGGTTATAAATCTAAAAAGAACTACTGCAGTTCCTAAAGTTTACATGCAAACATATTGTACTTAAAAGTTAAATAAATTATACGCAAATTTGGGGCTCGTAAACAGAATATAAAGTGAGAGGTTAAGTCATACACAATAATTCTACAACTGTCTCACTGCTATGTAATAAATATAAAATAATTGTTTACCAGAAAGAAAAACACCACCATCTCGTGGAAAAATGCATAATTGCACCCACGGGCCATCACACGCATGTAGCATTTGTGCACGTGTGTGTGTGCAGCTGTGCCCTCTCCCTGGTGCGTAAAAAACATCCATTAATTGAATTCGCTCTAATTTCCCCCCGTCAGCTTCACCTTGCAAAGCGAAACGCCCGCCCGCCACGTGTGCCACGCCACACTTCAGGTGTGCTGGATAATGGAGGATGACATCCGTGTCCCATCATGCCTCGGGGGCAACATGTGATACATGGCTTCCTTCTATGAAGGTTAAACTCGGCTCACCTGCCTTTGGCGTTTCATTACCCACTTGTTAAATACTCTTTTGGTAATAAAATGATTAAAGGTTTTATTGCGTCCCGCAAATGAGGCCTTTTTCAAATGGTAGTAATGACTTTGGATATGCATACAGTGTATGTACGCGAGTGACTGGTGTGTGTATGCAAGTCCAGCGTGTATAATGATAGTGACAGGCTTTACAATAATGCTACCATTACTTTCAGCCAAACGGCCTGTGCCGTCATTAAGTCCAAAGCGGTCATACCTTTCTTCTCACATTCAAATAGACACATTTTACATGTGTGGCGTCATCTTGTGTCCTCAAGCAAAGTGAAATATTTATACTCAAATGACTGGGCTTGGCTATTTTTCACATCCCGAGTTAAGCACTGTGGCTATATCAGCGGGACATAAAATATTATATTTGAGCCATTAAGCGGAACTACAAGCCTTGCCTCGGCCAATATGGCTCCTCAGCGACTTAGCAAATCATCATACCTCGTTTTGTCTGTAAAAACAGCTGTAAAGGGGTTTGAGTAACTGTTCTCTCAAACTCAATAAACCCATTTTTACACGGCTTGAGTCAGGACAGAGGAATGGGAAGTGAACATTTAACTTATTTACAGTAGGAATTTAATTTAGAATACAGAGTTGTGATTTAAATTTTTTTTTTGGGTAATTGCCTATAGATTCCACAAGATGACAGCATTGTCTTTGTCTAAATGAAACTCCTCAACTCAGTAGTTTCTTGCAACCAAGATGCCACAAAATGGCTCCAAAGTAATATTATTGTACAGAAATAAAGAATGTGGAGTTGCACTATATGTTCTTCATAATGCTTATCATCTCATCCCCCATTATTGAAAAAGTCAAAGAGAAAGGAGAGTCTCGTGAGGTCCTTTGATGTCAACAGTGTCGATTCTGCAGTCTTGCAGGTGTTTCCTTAAAATCTTGTTGAAATTTCAAATTACATTGCATCTGACTTTTGAGCTGTCGAGTATTTGTAATGAATAAAAGATACGCATTAAATTATTTCTAGTGTCCAAATAGATTAATACTGACTAAAACAGTGTGATTATTTAATATGTAGCGTGGTGGACAGTCCTTTATTCGTTATATGAGTGGTTCGGTCTCCCTCCGGCCAGAGAAGTCCAGTCCATGTGATATATGATGGCAGTCCACTCGTCTATGCTCCACTGGACCCTGTCCAACACCTGTTCTCCCATCAGGGGATGCTGTGTTGGCGTGGCAAGGCTACGCCACCGCACAGATTGGTACTGCCCAATTGAGGTAGCAGAGAAAATGAAGTATGAGGTTCCCTCCTATGAAATGTAAACTCGAATCTGGGGAGAGGATCTCTGTGGAAATGAATGCTCCCTGTGTGAAAATACGTCATCATTATATATGCGTAAATGAGCCAATGCATAATAATTGACGATGAATTAACCATTTCATATGCTGAATGTAACCGTATTTGTAAATATACCATCCCATACATAAACTCACCCAAAATCAGCTGTTTTAGGCTTCAGTTAGCTGTGACAGTAAGTACAGCAGTAGACCAAATGAATGGATACATTTAAATGTGCTTTGTCCAGTGGAAATTCAAATGCTATCTTCAGTTTATCCAGTAGAGGGCAAGATAAAGCCATAAATTCAGAATTGGGAACAGGTGTGTGGGATAATCATTTCATAAATTAAATTGAACATAAATGGTCGAGAGCACGCAAATGTATAAATTAATACACAGTTTAAAGTAAGAACGCGAGCGTGTTGCGTTGTATAGCCTTGTGGGGACGAAATATTATTTTGTTAGATCATTTCTTAGTCAACTTTCAGAGTAACGTTTTTACATATAGAAAAATCAATCTCCTCACCAAATGAATTTAACGGGTAAATTGTATCGTTGTTTCTGTTGTATGTTTCAAGAAGAAGATGAAAGACGCAACTTGACAAGTAGGGTGTTGGACCGTACCAAAATGACCGACAAACGAGGGGGAGGTCTTGTCCTCCCGCAGGGATCAAACCAAAAGTGATGACACGCGCGACCCTCAGTTTGTCTGGAGCCGGTGAGATGGAGACAGCTGGCTGAATGTACCGACTTTTCCTCACAATTGTTACGAACTTTGTCCCGCCCGGTAGCAAAGGTGAGTATTTCTGAATTTGCATTTTCGGGTTTTGTTCCCGTAACACACGTTCACTCAGAGGATGATGATGTTGATGATGATGTGTGTCGCTCAGGCAAAAAAAGACATAATGTGTGTTTACTGTTGAAGGGTGTTTAGTTTAATGTCAAATTCAACAATATTCTAGCAGAGAATAGATTTATTTTTGCACGTTATACTTATGCAAGTACGGTTTTGGCAAGTCAAATCTAATTCCTCTTCTAATTCCTCCCAAATCAACACTTTCTGATAACTTTTTTTTAATGCAAATCTTATGTGACGTCAACGTCATAGAATGCATTTCGCAACCAATGTTTGTTCATTAAAAAGAGTTTTAATTATTGCAACTAACAGCTAATTTGGAAGTTACTGTTACAACATCAGTGTAGCACTGAGATGGGCAAAGTATGGCACATTGGACACATGGCCCGTTCAGTTCTTTGAATTTCATTTTTTATGGTCATTTTGTTTTTGTTTGTTTATTTATCCATTTATTTATTTATTTGCATTCTAAATTAATGCAAATAATTTTTTTCCCCAACATTTGGTTTTGTATGTTTGTTTTTGTTATTTTTTTTATCCTCATGTACTTACCCTGCAGTGACACAAGTGACTTAATGGAAGTAAGAATTGTCACCAAAAAAGCAAATATTATTTGCAATTTTCTCATATTCCTTCCAGTAGAAACAATTATTTAAAAATAAATATATATATATATAATTTAATATAATAATAATGATAATAATAATAACAATTATAATTAACATACAATGGGTCATATTGCCCCATGAATTTTATAGGTATACCAGTTAAGGATCAAAAGAAAAAAGTGGTTAATTAGAGTTAATGATTAAAAAAAAAAATATTATTCAATATTATTTGTATAATACACAATTTTATGTAATGCATATATTGTACCTTAAGCCTTTTTTAAAAACACTTTTTTGAAATGTCTGGCCCATCTGTCAGTGTAAAAAAACAAAGTGACTCTTAAGGCCAAACATTTGCCCACCCCTGTTGTAGCATGTTAATATAACCCTCAAACAACCATTTATTGTTTAATGAACATTCTGTATTGTGCTAGCTATGAAACCACCAGGGTTTTGTTTGAAAAATATTTTAGAAGGCTGTGTGTGCGTGTGTGCGTGCATGCACTCGCGCGCACCGCATTCATGTGCTGACACGTAAATAAACAGTGCTTGTTGTGAGTCATGATGACAGAGAACGTACTGCATGTTGTGCATGCTCAGATTGTCTTGATGCTAGACAACACACATTTGCTGGGAGTTACTGGAGAAAGAAAGCAAGGAATAATCATCTCAAGGACGTATACGATTTGATAGCAAAATCAACAGGCCAAACAGAATCATTTTTATTGGCCAAGTATGTTAAAACAAGTAAGGAATTTTGTCTCTGGTAGTTGGTCACTATAAGACACTATAACAAAAATATATATTTCGGACATAGCTATTAGTCACAAATGAACATAGTGGTGTAGTGGTGCATGACAGTTGCCTTGCATGGAGAAGTCGTGCACTCTAAAAACAGTTGGGGCATAAGTAAGCCAATTATGAATCGAAAATGGACCGATCCACTTTATGAGTCAATTTGACCCAACTTTCTGGATTGTTTTATACAAAATGACCCATTTAAAGTAAAGGATCTGACCAATATTTATGAGTTGTTTTACACTAAAAGACCAATTTCTTGACTCAAAGTTGAATCAAATTGACCCAAGTAGAGGATCGGGCCATTTTTGACCCAGAGTTGGGTAATTTTAACCCAATTATTTTTAGAGTGTGGGTTTGATTCCTGGCCACTAACCCAATACCTGGTCCCAGTCATGGGTTTTAAAAAATCTGGTGGGGTTGTAGGGTTTGAAACGATAATTCGAGGACATCTGCGAATTGACATTTAGGACTTAAAGTCAACTAATCACATGTTTTGGGCATCTCGTCTTCCAGTCGGTCAATTCACAGACATACTGTACGACTCGCTAGTCACCACGCTACAACACTCGTAGTGATTTTTTTTTTTAGTTTTTATTTGTTCATTTTTCCTTTCGGACCCGAAAAGAAAACTAGCTGACGGGATGAAGCCGAACCTTATTAATTCCCGTTCCCAGAAATGTCAGACCAAAAAAGTGATAGTCATTGGGCTGGCCTGAGAGTGCGAAAATATGATGGTTGTCGTTAGCGGTTAGCCTCGCTAGCTTCAGCTATAGCTCATATAGTTATATGGGACAACTAGACTGGTGTTAAAGAAGGCGACACAGTCTTGTGCGGGTCTGAGATTACGAAAATAAAATAGTTGTGAATGAAAATAGCGGTTAGCCTTGCTAGCTTCCGCTATTGGTATCAAGGCTTGTTTTTAAAAGTAGTCATACTAATGGGACCATTGGACTGTCGGCGAGGAAGGCGACACAGTTTCGTGTGAGTCTAAAAGTGTAGGAATGCAAAAATGAGAAAGGTAGCACGGCCACTTAAAAAATATGCAAGTCCATCCATCTTCAAATACACAAAAGCACAAGTGAGAAATAGTCACACAGAGAAATGCTTAATTTTTGGGAACCTGGCTATAATGTCCCGTCATATAACATGCAATAGCTAAACACAAGATGAGACAAGCAATTTGGAAAATGTGTCACTATAAAATTGTAAGTCTAACAAGTGAAATGTTAAACCACCGATTTTGTCGTGCCTATAAGGTCGATTCACCTCACTGCCGATGACGTCATAATGTGTTCACGCGTGGACGTTTAATTGTGTGGCCTGCTGTGTGTGTTTGCTGGAGGGGTGTTGACCCGTCAGTGGGCCAGTTGGCCGTCCTCTGCCATCGATCCGACGTCGGTTGAGCAAACTGTGAATGAGAGATTTCGTCAGGGTCATAGGTCAGCGCCGGGCACACATCGGGAGGGTGCGTTTGTGTGTGACATCGCTTTGCATGTGTTTGGGCCGCGGGTCAGCGTGCCAAGCGGCTGCTGCTGTTCGTACATGCTGTAATGCATACACAACTGTGTGTGTGTGCGTGTCTGGTTTTGTATGTGTAACATGATCCGCTCTCCAAGGTGCCGGGGTGGAGGATGGACACTGCAATCCAGACTGAAAAGAGGGAAAGAATAGCAGGGATGTGTGTGCGTGCTCGGCTGGTATGCGGTCCTGGCTAATAGAGAAAGAGCCTGGGGTTCTTATCTGACCTCCCCGGGTTTGACCTTTCACCCCTATCCAAGAAAAGCCCTTTGTGTCCACAGAGCTCGAGCCAGCGAGAGAGCGTCTGTGTGAGTGTGCATCCGTGTGTGTTGCATCAAAGTCTTGCCTAAACATTGTTATCTCCACTGACCTCAGTGGTGATGAGACCTCACTGAAGCTTTTATATTCTCAAACGTTCTCCCCATAAATAAACATTTGGATATGTTAGCTAGCTGGAGTATTTGATTCGTCAATTGTGTATTAGGTATGATGAAAACGTGTCAATATGGTGGATGATTGCTGAAAAGAAAGCCAGTAAGCCGCCGCTTCAAAAAAAAGAGTTTGAAAGTGTTGAAATGCTAAGCAGCCCGTGTCGGTGACATCCTGAAAGAAAGGGGACTCCCGAGTTTAAAGGGGGTCCTAACTACAGGTTTTGTATTTGGGTGCTTGAGTGTGGTGGTGGGAAGGCCAGGGACCACGGGGTCATAAAACACCACAATAGTGTCTCTCTCCCCAGGGTGAAAGAGAGACAGAAAGAGAAGAAGAGATGAGGAGGCGGTAGGTGGGGGGGATTTAGGGATGAAAGGATCTCCCACTTCCACGTCAGGCAGTGGGGAAGGAGGGGGGGATGCAAAGAGAAAAGATCAACAAAGGTTATGTGAAAGATTTAAGCACTAATACTACACAAACGTCTTCTAACAGCCATTTTACTTGTTTTGGTTGTAAAGTCATAATATATGTAAAGTTGCCTTTGATGTGGAAATAATTGATTTTAGGAATCTACGAAAATGCAACATGATTGAAAAGTTTTCATAACCACATAATCTAATTAACGTATCGTTAGCAATAGCATGATCATCATAGTCATTTTTAACTCACTGTTACAATATGAATAAAAAATACCAATGCGCTTGTTAGAAAAAAAAAAAAAGTTTTTTCACTCTACCAAATGTCACAAACGATGAATCGAGGCAATTGGAATTTTTCCTTGTTTTCTGGAAACATTTAAAAAGGACTTAGGCAATTATGCTAATGTGCTAACGCTTACTACATTTTTAAAAAGATTTAAGCAACTTTAAAAAATATTCTTCCTCTAATATTTTAACAGGCTACTAATCCAAAGTGACACTTTGTCAATTGGATTGTTATGTTGATTGACTATTGGTCCCGGTTTTTGGTCAGGAGGACATTTCCCCGCTTTCATCCCGTGTCTCCCCGTGGTTGTAAACGTCAGTCTGCTGTTTGCCAGAAGGTGTGATTACTTCCTCTCCTTCCTCTCCTTCCGTGTTATGACCGGCCTTTTTTCTGTCTCCCCCCCTCTTGTCCTTCTACAAAGCGGCGAGAAGCAATGAAGGACTGCATTGTTTCTTTTTACATAACAAAGTGTGGAAGCAGAAGGTGGCTGACAAAACGTGTGTTTTTTCATTTTGCTCGGCAAAATTTACTCCGTTATTGGCTTACCGAGCTACTTTCTTGTCATAAAAGTGTGTTATCAATCAACCCAGCCTTTCTAGCCACTGGCAGGGGTCGCGTCGTCACTATCGAAGACGGCATGTGTGATTATATGGTTCATACTATACTGACATTTGACTTTTTTTTTATTGTGTCATGTAAACAATAATATGTGCTTATAAGACACCAAACAATCAAAATGTCCCTGCACCAGGATCAAAAACAATAACAAAAGCAACAAAAAAATTATGTCATGAACAAAATTGTTTTATTTTCCAGACTTTGAATATGAATCTTGCTATTAACTCATTCACTGCCATTGACGGCTATAAACGTCAAAAATTCATTTGAACTATTTCTATTAGTTTCACATTTTTTCCACATTTGTTAACAAGAGTATGAAAACCTAGAAAAATGTATTGTACATTTAGAACAGATATCAAATTCGTGATTAATCTTGAGTTAACTAGTGAAGTCATGTGATTAATTAAAATTTAAAAAATGTAATTGCCTGATGCCCTTAATTAAAAAAAAAAAGATTATTAAAAATTAGGGGCGTCAGACGATTACAATTTTTTAATTGTAATTAATCGACTTCAACAGCTAACTCACAATTAATCACAAATTTGATATCTGTTCTAAATGTACAATTTAAAAAATATCTAGTTTTTCATACTCTTGCTAACAAAAGTGGGGGGAAAAAGTGAAATTAATAGAAATAGTTCAAATGAATTTTTGACGTCTATAGCCGTCAATGGCAGTGAATGAGTTAAAAATACATACAAATCAAAAAGTCATTTGATCTTTTTTTCATCTGGCCAGGTAGAACATATTAGGATAATATTGTTCAAACATAAACTCCCTTAGATCATCATAAAGTGTACAGTAAAAAAAGAAAATGAACTTCACTTTTATTCTATCATCTTCAAATATATTAGTGTAAATCGACCAGTTTCAATAGTTTGTGGGTAACTTCTGTTTATACTTGTGTGACAGATGCTGACCATGCATCTGCGACGCAACTGTGCACAATGCAGACGTTTTAATACAGCCCCTTGCATCTGATTCGATTTTGCGGTTGTTCCTGATAGTGAGTTGAGTGAGTGAATGTTTTGTTCCTGCTGTGTAACAATGCAGAAATGTTCGTCGCTGTGGGGACGGACTGTTTGTCTTTTTAGAAAAAGTTCTTAGTGTTTTGTTCTTTCCCTTGTGTTAAATGGCTTCAGCTGAAAGCTTCTTGGTTCGAGTTGTCATGAATTTGGGAATCTGCTACCTTAGACCATATGTCACAAAAAGTGGTTTGTATATATATAGCTGACCTACAGGTTGCTCGGGTCAGACAGTCATGTTTGTCTTTGTGAGTGTGTACGTGCGTATGTATGCGCGGCTCTCCTTTCCTGGGTTCGTATGTGAAATGGGGGTTGCCAGCATATGGGCAGAAGGGGGATTACGTTGGCTTGACCATCCACCCTTGTTATTTGCCTCGAGGTTGACCCACTTTGGTCACTTTTGGTACATCTACTAAACTTGCCGCAGTGATTTTAATCACATGACATAAAAGTAACAATTATATGTAATTACGGGAAATGTATTCATTCTGCACAATGAGTATCATAGGAGAAACAAACATTTTCCATTAACGTAATGAATGAAATGATTTACACTCTCACTGACTTTGAGTTGAAGTGTCAGTTTAACAGACCACGTTTTGAGCGAGTGTTTTCTTCATTGAGGCTGTGGTCAAACCAGAGAGAGCTGCCGGGAGAGAGAGAGAGAGAACGGAGAAAAACAAAGAGGGAGTAGCGTCTAGGTCACGGTGTCCTTACTCTGTCAGTGCAGCTGATTTTATGGCATGCCGTCTGGACACATGCCTCCATTAGTAACTGCTGTTAATGTGTATGTGAAGATGTGCCTCTGGAAACTTCAGGCTCCTCCTGTCTGTGCCAGTTGTCAAGTTTACCGGGCGGTATAAACATGTTCATTTTAGTTGATCATATTAAATAATTATGTTAATAAGTCTTTGTATACTTTCCTCCCACATTCGGATAATTAAAATAATGTACTTCAACTTTGGGTTTGTCTCGTTATGGGTTACCACGGTGAATCACTTACATGATTGTTTGGCACTGTTTGTACGCCGAATGCCCTTCCTGACGCAATTTGCCCATTTTCATCACCCTAATAATGTTTGGGTAACCGTGCTTACTGGTTGATCATTCACCATCACTGCAGATGGAGGTAAAGCATTCAATCAAATTAGAGGGAATTAACGTGCTGAGTGATTGACTGCTGTAGTAGTCTGAGTGCTTTTAAAAAAAAAAAAAGTAAACACATAATGCAAACAAAAGATTATTATGTTTTCTCAGAACACCAATGGGTAACTCGTATGCGGGCCAGCTGCGGACCACACGCTTTGAGGAGGTCCTTCACAACTCTATTGAAGCATCGCTGAGGTCCAATATTGTGGTGCCGCGACCAGTTTTCTCCCAACTCTATCTGGAGGCAGAGCAGCCATTGGCACATAATGGTGAGTTACAAAGTAGGATGACGCCTATGTGCGACTTTCACAATCCCTCAAAAATTGTGTGAATGGTAGGTAATCCTGCCCCAAAAGACTTCAGGACCATATGCCTTTTTTTTTTTATCAAAGCTTAATAGCATGTGAATATATATGTGATGGTTAATATAGGGTAGTAATTCTCAACACTTTGCCAAGAGAGAACATCAGGTGTGCTATGGGAAATTGTCACTTTTAAATAATTGTTCCTTTTTGTATCTAGCTATCTAGCTTGGTAGCTAGCTGGCTGGCTATCTAGCTTGGTAGCTAGCTGGCTGGCTATTTAGCGGGCTAGCTATCTATCTATCTAGCTGGCTATCTATCTATCTATCTATCTATCTATCTATCTATCTATCTATCTATCTATCTATCTATCTATCTATCTATCTATCTATCTATCTATCTATCTATCTATCTATCTATCTATCTATCTATCTATCTATCTATCTATCTATCTTATCTATCTATCTATCTATCTATCTATCTTTTTGTAGATCGATGGATCGCTAGCTAGCTAGCCATCGATCTACATAAATCTTTTTTTTTTTCAGTATTTATTTACTAGTACTTTTTTTACATTTTCAACACTTTTTCCTATTTTCCTAACATGTCCAATCAACAGGCCGTGCAGAGAACGATGATGAGGATGACGAAGATGGCTCCGAATCTAACAGTCCTCCAATCCCTTATCAGATGAAACCCCCACCTGAGGGATGCTGCACCACAGATGGTTTGTGCACATTTTGTTCAGGACAAGTTTACTCTTAACGACCGCAAAGTAAGCAAGTTCTATGTCAAAAATAACAAGCATCCCTCCTCCCTACAGGCTTCTGTCAGGCAGGCAGGGATCTGCGCCTGTCATCACTGGCATCAGACTCCTTGGATGTGTTGCCGGGATTCATGCTGATTGGGTTGAAGTCCCCCTCCCTTCCCGAGAACCTGCTGGTGGGTGCTGTCGACCATCGTTTCCTGCCGGATGAACGGGGTCACAACGCTCTGCTGGGTAAGACGGAAGGCAAAACTTGCTGTACGTTAAGTGCTCTCCATTAAATGCAGCTGGGAAGCCATCATTGTACACTGATTCACACCCTGGGGATTCCCTGCAGGCTTCTCGGGGTATTGCATGGGCTGTGGAGAAAAGGGCTTTCGCTACTTCACAGACTTCGCCAACCACATTAACCTGAAACTCAGCACCCAGCCAAAAAAACAAAAGCACTTAAAGTTCCATCTATATCGAAACAACCAAGGTGTGCTGGTTAAAGGAGCTCCCATCTGCTGGAGGGGACACGGTAAGATTGGTCCGTATCAGGATTATAATAATAGTTTTGGATTTTTCATTGTACTTAATTAGTTTTTGTTTTTTTCAATTTGGTTAGTATTAATTCATTTTTAGAGCAGCTTTGTTAATTTATTAGTAGTTATTTTTTCTAAAATGCTTCATTTTAGTTTAGTTTTTCATGACTTTTAGTATTAGTTTTATTTATGGAGTTTAAAAAAAAGTTCACTAAATATTGTGTAAGAAAGTAAACTACAATTCTCAAATGACTGCTTGAGCTTCCTTCTAAAGCTGATGTATGAAATTAATTGACTTAGACGAAAGCAAAGGACATTTTCACTATAATTATGGTTAGTTTTAGTTAAAGTGTCATTTCTGTTAGTTGTAATTTGTTTTTTGTTATATGTTTATGTACTGTAAAAACAATTTTTTTTTATTTGTAAAAAATATTGCCCCAATGTGGATAAACAATGGAGCGTCAAGAAAAAAAATCACCACAATATCCATGTGGATTGAATTACACTGATACTGGCTCCTCATCTTCATTTTAAAAGCAGAGCAGTCGCGACCAAGTCATAGACAATCTGCTGTTTAGCTTTTTGCGAGTTTGTTTTCTACAATATTCACTATCAATCATAAAAGCATGATGATTTTAACAATTCGTCTGCATATTTCCAGAGTTAAAGAATGTCATAGGGAAGACAGCTATATTCAGTTAGCTTTAGCGGAAACTGCAATTACATTTACAGTGCAGGTGGTCTAGCAGTGAAAAGATAAGGACAGGCCAATGGTCAAATGCAAACCGTAGCCTGAAGGTAATGAAAAAAAAGTCATGTTAAAGGATATACATACATATGTAAAATCTCTTTTGAAGGTGACGTTACTTTTTTTTCTCAATTTGACCACCACTGATTTGATTTGAATTGAGTCAATATTTTAATATTGTCTTGCACCACAATGAATTGAGTCCTCGCACATACACTAAAATAGTTATGAAATATGTCTGCTTTGTTTCAGATGGCCGAATAAGACAGATGAGCTCAAGTCTCTCAGAGGCTCACGCCACATCAGATGAACAGCCATCAAATGCGGCATTGATGCATTCCTTGCACGCAGCTGGCAGCTTTGCAGGTATAACAAAAAAATGGTCATTTTCACTTCAGGAGGGCAATTCCTTCCAGACGCTCACATCTTGTTGACTGGCTTCAATAAGTGACAGTATTAGTGTCAGAAGTTGCTCAATCACATCATTTGACTTCATCTTGTTCATTTACAGCATCATCCCACGCAAATGGCGTTCCTCAAATCTCTGATACGTCGCACCCATTGACAAATGGCATCCATGCCAGTTCTTCGAGCGCGCAGCCGGTGATAAATCATTCAGGATCGGGGAGGCCATCAGGTACAGGTACTGCATATGCACAATAATAAATGGCGTACAATTTTAAATGCCGAAACGTTCAGCATTTTTGTTACACCTAATCATTGCAACGTAATCTAACTTTAATATTCTATATATTTCACATCTTGAATTCAAAAGTTGTTCCTGTGTCATGTGCATGTAAGTGTAGCCTTTGTGTCTGCTGTCATTAACCCCCTGGGTTTGTTCACACTTCTGAGGAGGAGCACAGCCCCCTGTGTTATAACGCCGCTGCCGTAGGGAAGCTGCCAGTTGCATTGTTTTGGGGATCGTCTTTTGTCTGCCTGATTTCATTTGCCAACACTTGAGGCACTAAAAAATTTCCCCGTCGCTTTCTTCTCTCTCCCTCGCTCAGTAGCCTCCATAAACCGGGGTTGTAAAATACTCCCTTCTTTTTTCCTACTTTCTCGCTGAATGAAAACGCTTCCTTCCTGTCAGTGATGTGTTTTTGTCATGGCTCTTCAAACAAGTGGGACTTTTTGACTCCGGTCTCCATCACTGCATTTCAACAGAGGGTTAAATGGTTAATACATAAAATACAACTGCATGCAAATAGGCTCATCCTAGAACAATATAAATGCTTGCAGAAAACTACACCCCAAGCTACCGATATTAACATTTGACAACATTCAGAAGGCGAGAAAGTTTTTATTTATTCATTTTTTTACAATTCAGTAACTTATTTGTCAAATAAAAGCAAATACTGTACATTGTTTTTGTGCTCCAGGGTTGCAGACGAATGCTGGACCACCCAAAAAGAGGCATAAGGGTTGGTCCCCTGAATCCACTTCAAACGGTTTGTTAGAAAACACAGGGAAGACGCCGCCATCTTCATCGGTTTTGCCGTCATCAACAGTTACTGCAAATGGAGCCAGATTAGGTAAAAAGTAACAAAAACAGAAAAAAAAGAATAAATGTGTCCTTTAATTTCATATGATGTCTTCATACATAATTGTTGTGCTTTCTCATACATCCAGATGCCTCTGCCACACAGAGTTCCTCACAGAGGTCCTTAACCACACTTTCTCCCTCTGGGCTGTCTGTAGCTGTGCCTGATCAGCTGTTACACACTTGCGGACTACAACCTGTCATCTTTAAAGGTCAGATACATTTATATTAATGGCACTTGTAGGGCAGGGGTCACCAACCTTTTGGAAACTGAGATCAACTTCATGGTTCCGTTTACGCAACCCCTGGGTGTTGTCTGTCAGTTTATGTTTTCATCATCATCATTTAAGACGATGATTCTGAAATAAATGTCAAATGTTTTATCTGTTTACCTCTCCTGGACACAGGTCATGGCCCTCTCCCTCAGCTGACTGGCAATTTTACTGAAGTACTCATCAGCTCTCTTCTGCAGAGTTGTTACCTGAGCTCTCAAACCCTCCCTAGGGTCTACCAACACTATGGACCTTCACCCATTCAGCCACTGTCTACTGAGATGCAGATTCTTCTCACGGTGTACTACCTTGTACAGCTCGGTCAGTGTCACACACTGTAATAATTCACAGGCCAGCAGGAAGCAGCTACAACGGGATTTTTCACTTTATTGTTGTAGTTACTGTCAATGACCACTAGATGGCAGACTGACACTGAGCCATAGAAAAAGAATATTACTACCTTGTTCAGCTCGGTCAGTGTCACACACTGTAATAATTCACAGCCCAGCAGGAAACAGCTGCAACTGGATTTTTCACTTTATTGTTGTAGTTACTGTCAATGACCACTAGATGGCAGACTGACACTGAGACATAGAAAAAGAATATTAAAACTGCAGTTTTGAGACTTGTATACGCTTTTATTATGACTTTTTTCCTGCACTAATGTTGTATATTTAACATACCGCCTTTCATAAAACCGTTCCCTTTTTTTCCTCCATGTTTATGATTTCTGTTTTTCTCACGCAGGAAGCGGCTACAACTGGATTTTTCACTTTATTTTTGTCGTTACTGTCAATGACCACTAGTTGGCAGACTGACACTGAGCCATAGAAAAAGAATATTAAAACTGCCGTTTTCAGACTTGTAGAAGCTTTTATTATGACTTTTTTCCTGCACTAATGTTGTATATTTAATATACTGCCTTTCATAAAACCGTTCCCTTTTTTTCCTCCATGTTTATGATTTCTGTTTTTCTCACGCAAGGCCCTGAGCAGGTGCCCCTGATTGAGGACTTGGAGCAAATATTCATGAGGTCATGGAGGGAGTCCCACCTTAGTGAAATCAGACAGAATCAACAACCTCAAACAACAGCCACCCAAGGGAGGCACTACGGAATTGAGGTTAATTTCTCATAAATGATCATCGTATATGAAATGGCCATGACTAAAGTGATAGTAATGTAAATCTGCTTT
Organism: Vanacampus margaritifer; assembly: GCF_051991255.1. Classification (NCBI taxonomy): domain Eukaryota; kingdom Metazoa; phylum Chordata; class Actinopteri; order Syngnathiformes; family Syngnathidae; genus Vanacampus; species Vanacampus margaritifer. The sequence goes on along the minus strand of NC_135435.1, from coordinate 19,715,237 downwards.
TCTTGGCTCTCCCAGGCACCTCCTGCCCTTCCAGGGCTCCCTCAGCATCTTGGCTTAGCACCACAGCAGCCTCTGACGCCCAGCCAGCTTCCTTGGCTCGCACAGTTGGCTGCGTCGTCCTGTGGAGAGGGGGTGGTGGTTTTGGGGGAGCAAGTGGGATCTTTGGCTCAGGGCCTTCAGCAGATGTTTAGCAAGTTGATGGAGGGACGCTTCGAAAACACAAACTACATAGTTGTCATTGTGACCGCTTCCGGGCATGAAACACAGTCCTGTGTGGTGGTCACAGGTAGGATTTTGTGTCTTTAAAAGAAAAAAATGAGAACGAGAAAGAGACATTGAGCATATTTGTGTGGTTTCGGTACAGGTAAACACCAGTGTCGAGCCTTGGCAGAAAATATGTTCTCTCCCAATGAGGGTTTACGAGAAATCAACCAGCAGCTTTCATCTGGCGAAGCCCAGGAGCTCATCCAGTTCTGCAGTTCCCTTGGACAAGGTGTGCTTGACTCTCTTCCTTAGAATGTGTGAATCTCTGCTGTGTTTATTTTGCGCATGTTCTGTTCTGTTCTGTTACAATTTGTACAACGATATGACGTCTCAGCAATGATGTGAGCAGGCGAGGCATATTGAATGCCAGCATCTAACTTCCTGTTTGGCAGATGGTGATATGGATTCCCTGCTGGACAGCGCAACCTTGGACAGCAACGAGCCCTCTCCCTTATCCAGCAGTCAGGAATCAACAGAGGAAAAGAGTGTGAAAAACACACTCAGTCCAAAAGATTCACACAGCCCTAAAAATAGAATTCTGCCTCCTAAGGAATCTTGTTCGGGTGAGACAGATGATAAAAATACTATGAAGTGCATTTTTTTCCCACCTTACCTACCATTTGAACCTATCCATGTAGAGTACTCTGTAGAGTGGCGGGATATCCGACCCATCCAGCTGGCAGTAGCCAGAAAGCTGCTGTCTCACGTTTGCGCCATAGCCGATTCCAGCACACAGAACCTGGACCTCGTGTCCTTTGACAGGGTCAACTTCCTCATACTGGTCCCTCCCTCCGAGGTCACCTTTCAACAGACTGTACTCCACCTGTGGAGCTCTGGTTAGTTACATGTCTTCACACGTTTACCCTTATGAGCCCATTTTTGACAAGTTACTCTTCCATAATAATAATAATAATCATGCTTTTTTTTCTTTTTTTTTTTTACAAATAGTCTTCATGTTTTTTTTGTTTTTTCCCTTTTTTTTAAAACACATTTTTACAAAATTGCTTTGACAGACCAATTAGAACGCAAATTACAGACCATAGAAGAAAATAAAATTGAGCTTAAAACAGAACCTTGTTGTGCGCCACAGTTAAAGGAGAAGTCAACCTTTTTAAACATTTCTTGACAGTAATATGTTATATGTCACCTCACTAGTCTAAACATGACATTCTGATTAATAGTACATTTGTGGAGTATGAGTTAAGCAGCAAAATCCAGCCGTTTTTATCCATCTCAGGGGGCGGCCATTTTGCCACTTGCTGTCGACTGAAGATGACATCACAGATGCTCAGGGCTCCGGCAACGACCAATCACAGCTCACCTGCTTTTTGAAGCTGAGCCGCCTTCTGATATTGATAAAAACTACTGGATTTTGCTGCTTAACTCATATTCCACAATATTATTCCGCATTATTAACCAAAATACCATATTTAGACTAGTGGGGTTGCATAGAACATATTATTGTCAAGAATGTTTTGGGGGGTTGACTTCCCCTTTAAGACAATCAATTAAAATATCGTGGTCAATTGTGTCAAATGTGGCACTGAGATCCACCAGAATGAGAATTGAGCCCTCCCCTTTATCAGCTGTTAAAAGCAGGTCTTTTGTTACTCTGAGGAGGGCTGTCTCAGTGTTATGACAAGCTCTGAAGCCAGATTAAAATGTCTCAAATGTCAATGTTGACTTGAACCTTGGATTTCAGGTGTTCTTCAAGAACTCGGAAGTCTCGAACAAGATTGCGTGTCGCAGCGGGAAGCTGAGCGCTATGTGGTCAAAATGGATCAAAGCGCTCAAGTGCGAGTCGACAGCCTGATACAGGAAGCGCACAGCAACTCCTACACGCTTTACATCCTGGTCCATGACCACGCCCACTGGGACGTCAGCAGGTCTTTATGATACAGAACACAGTTGAATTCAAGAGTCTTACTTTTTGACATTAACGATGTAGTCTGTTTCCTTTTCTCCCTGCTTCTCAGTGCTTCTTACTGTAACACAGACTCTGGTTTGGGTCTCGTGGACCAGCTACTGAATTCTCGAAAGGTCAGAGATGCTCCAAACATCCTGATTCTTCACGTTACATCCTTCCCGTTTGCTCTGCAGACGCAATTCACACGCATCAGCCCCTATAATGAGATCCACTGGCCCTCTTCGTTCAGTAATGTGAGATTTCGTTCTTTGTGTGCTAATAAAACATTTTGTGCATACAATCTAAGCACATTATAACAGTTTGGTGTTCTTATGTAGGATGTGGACCTGTATCATGAGAGGACGCGCTATTTTGGCGTGTCAGAGCTTTTAGAGTCGACACGCTCGGGAAGCAGCCTGCCTCTGATGCGATGCGATTCTTCTTTCGAGAGCATGGCATCGGCCCTGGAGGAAAGGTACACACTGCCAGTAAAGGTGCATGTGATATAAAAATAAGGTATGAACCGTTTTCAATTTCCTTCAGGTTTCCAAAGCTGCACAGTGCTGTGATACGCACTACAGTTCTAATCCACCACTACTGCGCAGCACTGATGGCTGTTTCCGGAAGAATCGGCGGCTCACACAATCTTCACAAACACACGTCTGTGGAGACGCTTGGCATCGTGCAGGCGCTGCTCAGTGCCGCCCAGCAATGCCCCGCCCACCACGGTCACATGATCCTACTGAGAATCCCCTCCCTGGCGCTGGCAGCTTGGGCGCACCGGCGGCTTTCTCGAGTGAGGAGACAGTTGGGTCTGGAAGAGAGCTTTGAGATCATATTGGGGAATCCGAGCCAACCGCTTAATGTTGGGCACAGCTTTATTGATCAGATTAAGGTATGCAAAAGTAGTAGTTTAAATATGCTTTATACACTCTAAAAACAGTTGGGTCAAAAGTAACCCAATTATGGATCAAAATGACCAAATTTTTGTCCTAAAGTTGTGTCAAATTAACCCAAGTAGAGGATCTGACCCAACTTTAAGGGTTATTTTATACAAAATGACCTTTTCTTCCCCCTCTTTTTCCTTTTTGCTTTTTTTGTACAGATCATCCCAGAAAGTTGGGTCAAATTGACCCAAGAAGAGAATCTGACCCAACTTTCTCAGTTGTTTTATCAAAAATGACCCAAATAGAGGATCTGACCCAACTTTCTGGGTTGTTTTATACAAAATTACCCTTTTCTTTCCCCCCGTTTTCCTTTTTGCTTTTTTTCTTACAAATCATCCCAGAAAGATGGGTCAAATTGACCCAAGTAGTGAATCTGACCCAACTTTAAGGGTTGTTTTATACTAAATGAACTGATTTTTGAGCCAAAGGTGGGTCAAACTGACCCAAATAGACAATCTAGCCCAATTTTCTGTTGTTTTATAGAAAATGACCAATTTTTTGACTCTAAGTTGGGTCAAAAGTAGAAGAACTGACCCAACTTGAGGAGTTGTTTTTATACAAAATGACGCAATTTTTTTATCCAAAGTTGGGTCAAATTGACCCAAATAGAGGATCTGACCCAACTTTCTGGTTTGTTTTATACAAAATAACTCTTTTTTCCCCCTCATTTTCCTTTTTGCTTTTTTTTGTACAAATCATCCCAGAAAGTTGGTTCAAATTGACCCAAGTAGAGAACCTGAACCGACTGAGTTGTTTTATCGAAAATGACCCAATTTTTGAGCCACATGTGGGTCAAACTGACCCAAATAGACAATCTAGCCCAATTTTCTGTTGTTTTATAGAAATTGACCAATTTTTTGACTCAAAGTTGGGTCAAATTGACCCAAGTAGAGGATCTGTCCATTTTTTTTATCCATAATTGGATTATTTTTGACCCAACTTTCTTTAGAGTGTACAAACAGTAAATATGACTCTGAAGTGCGCTAGGTCCTAACGTGCTTGGATGAGTTTGTTATTAACTAGATAAGAGGCTGTATAATAGGCAATTGTAAAATGAATGAAAATGTTAATACTTGTAGACATCTGAATTTGCCTTATGTAGCTATGGCTAAAAATCCAAGAAGCTGATTGGGTTCCTCGTACCTACCTGGAACTTGAGGCTCTTCCCTGCATTCTCATCCTGTCGGGAGCTGAACCACAAGGAGAATCACTTCCCAGGTTGGCACACGAAGAAAAAAACAGTAGACCCCATTGCTCTTCTTCTGAAATTCTAAAACAATGAACGGAACATTTATTCCATTTCTGACTACATTCCTCCCGCAGGTCACTCAAGTACTGTGACCTTCGAGTGATAAGTTGCTCCTATCTGCAACGTACCACACTCGAACAAGAGTTGGGACTAGCGGCATACCTGCTGAAGGCGGAGTCTCGGTCGCCGCACAACCCGGGGCCAGGAAGTGACCTGCTGGAGAGCGATGCGGAAAAACTCAGCAGCACTGACAATGAGGAAGAGGAGGCTCAGGAAAATGGTAGTCAGTGACTGTCACAATTATTTCTATTTTCAACAGTTTGTTTTAGTTTGATGATTTATTTCAATTTAAATGTCCTTCTAGAAAGGTCTCCTGCATCCTCCAACCAGCCACTCCAGTCCAGCCCAGATATTGGAGCATTAGAGCCGTTTCCTAGCCAGAGCAGCACGTCTACGTCTCCAAATGCCCCCAAGAGCACAGTGGAGACCACCCCGTCCCCCTCACGGGCTCAGCTTCCTCCCCCTCCTCCTCAACTTCCTCTGCAGTCCTCCTCGCAGTCATTTTTATACCCTCAATCTTCATTTCATCACCCGAGCCAGTCTATAGCCCAAGTGTACTCCCTGGCCCAACCCATTTTCCAGCCACACATTCTGAGTCAGAACCAGCCGCTGGCCCAAACCAACTCCCAACCTTACTTCCAAACACTCCCACAGCAACTTGTCTCCCACCCGCCACCCCAACCGCTGGCCCCTGTCCGCCCTCGTCGTCACCCTTCCAAATCCACCTCTTCTAGCTCCTCGTCGCCACGAGCCTCGTCCCCTCATCTGAGCTGCTCGTGGGCGCGGGGGGTGAGTCGCCCACCCTCCGTGCTCCTCCCCCGCTCGCTTTACGACATCATCACGGCCAACGATGGCAGCGGCCTTCCGCGATGTACTTCCTTCTTGCCACATATGTCGGTAGCGTGGGCTAGCAGCTTCAGGTGAGCCCACTGTGGGGGGGATCTTCCTCTTAGCAGTCATTCCTTCTCTGCCTATATATTTACAAACTAAATTCTATTATCTGTGCCATGAAATTATTTTTAATCCCCAACAGTCTATCATTTTATTTTTGTGGGATTTTTCTTGACTGCACTTCTTCCAATAAGTGTATGTGAGTGTTAAATGTTTTATCCAATCAGATTTCAGCCTATATGTGTTGCCATGTCAATCTAGTTTGCCCAGGGCTTTCAGAATCAGTATGCTGGCTAATGTCATTTCAATTATTTTAGCACTGTGACTGTTTCTTTACAGTGGAAATCAACCCCCAAATTATTCTTTACAATAATATGTTCTATATACGCTGAAAAAATTCAAAATTTTTATCCATCTCAGGAGCGGCTGAAAATGACATCACAGTTGCTTAAGGCTCAAGTGACAGCCAATCACGGCTCATCTGTTTTCTGAAGCTGAGCCGTGATGGTGATACCTGAGCCCTAAGGAACCGTGATGTCATTTTTCGTCAACAGCAAGTGGCAAAATGGCCGCCCCTGAGATGGCGAAAAACGGGTGGATTTTGCTGCTAAACTCATTTTCCACAAACACAATATTAATCAAGAGACTAGTGGGGGCGTATACTACATATTATTGTAAAGAAAATGTGAAGTTGGGTAAGTCCCTATTAAAAGCCCAGGTAGCAAATGTCTAGCCTGCTAGTTCCTTTTAGACACAACAAAATGTCATGGGTTCCACAAAGTCGTATGTAATTTTCACTAGTTTTTACATAACCTTGCTAAAACAAAAACTGCGATTAAATCTTTACCTCTGCGGAGGAAATTTTATTATATGTTTGATGCGTCTCTTATCAACAAGCCCTCATTAAAGAATCAAACAAATATTTTTGCGTGCAGGCCCTTGCTGAGTAAGATGATGACGTGCACAGAACAGTCGCTGTACTACCGCCAGTGGACGGTCCCCCGCCCTTACCACATGGACAGCAGCAATCGCACTGAAGGACGCAGCGACAACTTTCACCCTCGCAGGCTCCTCCTCAGCGGACCCCCACAGGTAATTTCCATCTTTTCCTCATTGAATGCCAAAGTCACGCTGTGTATTTATTTCCTTTCTTTTGGCTATGATGTCATTGGCCAGGTGGGTAAGACAGGCGCGTACCTGCACTTTCTGGGTATTCTGTCTCGGATGCTGATCAGGCTGATGGAGGTGGATATCTACAATGAAGAGGAAATCAACTTCAGTGAGTATAGCCACAGGTCAGAATAAATAAAGAATGACATGCTTGTGTTAAAGTGGTGTTTGTGCATGCGTTTTGTTGTAGATGTCCAATTAGACGGCGTTCAGTACACGCCGCCCAATGCCGTGTGGCCGGATCCAGACGTTATGAAGACTTTACCCTTTGACTACACAGTCCATGACCCCAAATATGATGACATCAGCTTAGTCTACTGCCCTGGATATAGGCCAGCTTTTGATGGTAGGCACAATCTGACATATAGAGACGATGCATATACAAAGTAAATAATCAATTAGGTAGCAACCACTTTTGAAATTGTGTATTTCACGATGTTGTCACAAACGTTTCAAATTTTTGTTGCCTTTGCAAGCCAACCCTGTGCACCAGGAGGACGTGTGCCTCAGGAGGCGCACAACCAGGATCAAGCTGTCCAAATATGCCGCCTTTAACACTTATCACCATTGTGAACAGTGTCACCTGTACTTGGGCTTCAACCCCAGATACCAGGTCAACAACACACAAGTGTACAAATATCACAAATGACACTTTTTTTATTTTTCTAAAGCTGTTAACGTCAAGACTCGTTTTTTTTTTCCTTGAATCCCAATCTAGATGTATGAGTCCACGCTGCATGCTTTCACGTTCACCCATCTGCTGCTTGGAGAAGAAATCCAGCTCTACTTCATCATCCCCAAGTCCAAAGAGCACTACTTCAGTTTCAACCAGCCGGGAGGCCAGCTGGAGGGAATGCGACTGCCTCTTGCTGCAGACCGGGTAAATCAGTGGGTAGTCAAAATACTTGTTTAAGGATGCTGGTTATTGCTAAATAACTTATATTGTTCAAAAGCTTGGCACTTTATAACCCTATAAAGCCTAAACCATTATATATATGAGAGAAAATTCTGATTCTTTGTAAATAGAATATTTATTGGCCTTTTTGAACAAATAAAAAAAAAAGTTTTTTTGTTTTTTTTAAATCAGCTTCCACATATGACTTTTGATTTGTGTCATATAGATACATCTGGTCACAATTCGTACATTTATAACTGTCAAAAATATAATAATAAACAGACATATCAAACATTTTAGTATTTCCAAAAATCAGTAAAAATATTTCCCACTGATAATAAATATAGAGGTCTCTCCTTTCTCAATTGGGGCAATCTTGCAAAGTCGCTGGAAAAGCAATCAGCTGGGTGATACTGCCCTCTGATGGATTATCCCTGCAATGCATGTGTCAGATCATATACGTCAGGGTTTTAATGGAGAGAAAAAAATATAATACTTATGAAATAGAGGGCTCAAAATTTCTTGTATTTAAACTCATTCAAACCCAAAAACGTGTAAAAAAAAAAAAAAAAAAGCTCTGTCCTTCACTCCCAAGAACGTATTTATACGTTTTATGTGTTTTCATGCAATAGCATACAGAAGGCTTTGATGCAGCTTCTGACATGAAGAGGTGGCTTAAAGCAATGTTAGTTATTTTTTAAAAAAACGTCCAGCAGGTGGCAGCAGAGTATAAGAGATCAGCCAGTGCCATGTTACAGCAAGCTCTTTTTTCCAGTGATGAAACTTAGCTATATTCTGATGCTAATTGCTGCAGAACGGGAACAGATACAAATGTACTTTTTTTGCTGATGAAAGAAGAGACTAATCTTTCTTTTGGCAGGTTCCATGTGTTTTATAGCAATAAAACACAATATTCTGTGGGACTTGCAAAATCAGTCAAAATTCAGTAAAAGAGCTGGGAGCAAAGGGAGTTACTTCAGTTAAAATGGCTGGCAGTGAATGAGTTAATATGATACGTTTGTCTTTACAGGGTTAAATTCTCTTTCTGTGAAAAATTGCAGCACCCATTTTTTAACACTAGGTGGTGCTGCAGGTTACCCATAACCCCCAAAATAGCATGCATTTTTTTTTCTGTTTAAGTCCTCATTCCTTCTGGAATTTCCTCATGGACAACTTTAACCTCTTCAAAAAGAAGGAATTTCTTGAATGTTCAACATTTTGAAGTTGATTTTAATCAGAACTGGGATGTCCTGAATGGCGTGACTGTTTTGAATTAGAATTTGCTGCCAAATGTGGAGATGCTATTAAGCATTCACACAATGATTACGCTATGATATTCTTTCGTCAGAGCCCAGACTGCATCAAGAGTCCAATCTTCACTCCAACCACAGGGCGCCATGAGCACGGTCTCTTCAACCTTTACCATGCGATGGACGGAGCCTCACATCTCCACATCCTGGTGGTCAAAGAGTACGAAATGGCCGTCTACAAGAAGTACTGGCCCAACCACATCCTGCTGGTGTTGCCTCCTGTCTTCAATGGAGCTGGCATAGGTGCGCGTCTTACTGACACGCAACCAAACTTTGTCTTGCATCTTTAAAAAATAAATAAATAAATAAATAAAAAGTTTTCCTTGCTTCTCTTCCAGGAGCCGCTCACTTCCTGATCAAAGAGCTGTCGTACCACAATCTGGAGCTGGAGCGCAGTCGTCGGCAGGAGGGCAGCGGGCCGACCAGTGACGTCTGGCCCTTCATTATCCTGGCGGATGACTCGTGCGTGATGTGGAACGTAGTCGACTTCGACGCACGCAAGTACATGCTCACACATTTTGCTTTTCAAAATTTTCAATTTTCAAAAATGTGTTTAACTGCTGGCATCCAGACATTTGCCTTTGTTTTTCTTGATAAAAACACTTAAAATTGCTATTGACTGCCCAAAAGAGTGCTTTGAGGCATTCCATGTTTTCTTTTCTTTCTGTTAGTCACATGACACATTTAGTGGTACCAGGCATTCAAATGAATAAGATGAATAATAAAAAAAAAAATCCCCATAATTAAGTAGGCCTAAGTGATGATCTAAAAAAATGAGAAACTGTTCTTAAATAATGTTTTCATTCAAATATATTCCACATAAAAGTTCAATATTTTTAAGAACAGCTAAAGAATAAATGTACAGTATAGAACGTTAAATGCAATTGAACTGTACTTAAAAAATATACTGTTTGAAAAGTAAAACCAATGCACTCTAGATTAAAAGTAAGAAATGTACTGTGTTGTTTTTTGTTTTATTTTAGTTCAAACTGACTGAATGTATAGCTGTAAGCAGTTTAAGCATTCAAGCATTGAATTGTATTTCTTGTTTTGAATGTTGCAAATTGTATTGATACCACTAGAGGGAGCCCACGTACCGCTAGTGGTAAGGGAACAAACTCTTTTGTCTCAAGTTACTGAAGTTTAACCAAAATGGGGATAAATATTGCCTTTTTAGTCAAGAACAATGCAGACAAGTGAAACAGTAACAGTTTAAACATTTTCAATTGTTTTCTAAAAGCACTAAAAACGGAATTTGTTTTTGTGTGTGAACCCTAATAATCACCCCATGATGGCTTACTGTGATACTGAACAATCTTTATTTTGTTCCCTGTCGGCTGCTGCTAGTGGTCCAGTGGAACACGCCGTGTCGCTGAAGCAGGTGTTGCAGCACATGGAAGGCTGCCCAGACCTGGCCCACTACGGCCTGTGTGGAATCAGGAAATGGAGCAGTCGTGTACTCGCAGGTTAGAATTCATGACAGCCTAAATGTGAAGAGTTTTACAACCGGCGGAAGTGCCAAAATAGTGACAGGGACCGAATCCTGTTGCAAATGCATTTCCCCCTTCCGTTACACCATTTTTGTCATGTTTTTGATCAAGACTAATTGCACTGTATTGTAAAATATATCTACATTTTAAAACACAATAAAAGTGATTCGTTCAGTTTCTCCTCCATGCTCCTTGTGAGTGTTTTCATTTTGTATTGGTGTGTTTGATTGTTTGTCCAATTCAATAAACATCTGAAAGTGAATTGGCGACTGTTGCTTTTTTTTTTTTTTTTATCTTTACTTGTAACTAAAATTTTGTCTCGCATCACAAAGCAAAAATCAACTAAGCGACTGCTCATAATTCAAAATCAGTTGACTCTTAAGTCAAACTACCATTTTATGCTGAAAATGTATCACAAACTATGATACCAAAAACATTTTTACGTAATTTCAGAATCGTCTCAACATTAAAGGCGTACGTATTTGATTTTAACATTTTGCACTATCACAACTTTGTTAACGTATCCTTTGGCGCCCTCTTGTGACATCATAGGGCATTACAGAAAGATCACGAAATCATGCAAAGAGGTGCGCTATAATAACATATTGTCAAATATTTGTACATGTATTTAAGTGTTGTTTTTTTTATTTCAGGTTTGATGTTGGATGCTCCTGTTGTGGATTTCGGACTAAAAGTGGATGTGTTCTCTTTGTGTCTAGGCCCCAACCACAGAGAGCCTTTCTCCAGAGGTCACCTCCACGACTTCCTCCTCCTCAACGTGGACCGCAGTCAGAACGTCCAGTACGAGCAGAACCGCTTCACGTGCCACGACGTCGACTTCACCCTGCGGCTGCACAGCGCCGGTTTGCTCGTCTGCCGCTTTAACAACTTCAGCGTCATGAAGAAGCAGATCGCCATCGGAGGCTACCGGACGTTCATCATCAAGACCAAGGCAAGGACGCCGAAATGTTTTATAGCATTTCAAGTATTTTTGTTTTTTTCTGGTAGCTAATGAGAGGGAAATGTGCCCAGATGACGGACGTGCCCACCTCAGTGGGGCCCTCTCAGTATGTCTGCGCCCCCGACAGCAAGCACCTTTTCCTGGCTACTCCGGCTCAGCTCCTCCTGGAAAAATATCTCCAACACACCAGTCACAAGCTCTTTCCTCTCAGCACCAAGAACTACGAGCACCCGGTCCTGTCTGTGGACTGTTACATTAACCTCGGCCCGGAGGTAACAACACGGGTTGGAATTTTTTTGGAGCTGTTTTGGGTTGTAACGGTGTGTTGTTTAAGTACACAGTAGGCCAAATGTAGGTACAAGCTTTTTTTTGTTTGTTTCTGTCATCTTTTCTTTCCTAAATGCCTTCTCTTCTTCTCCTTTCTTTCTTTCTGTCCATACCTGCTTTTTATTCATACATCCTTCCTTCTTTCACTTACCCTCCTTCCTTCATTTCCTCCTTCCTTCTGTCACACAATTTTTTTAATCATGCATCCTTATATCCTTCTTTGCTTCACTTCAACCTACTTTTGCTTTCCTTCTTTTGCTCCACTGTCCTGCCTTCCTTCCTGTCATACATGTTTTTTTTTCTGGAATCTGTGCAAGTGGTACGAGGGGTTGATTTAAACTGATGTAAAGGACTTTGAGTAGCATTAAATGTTTGATTGATCTTTTCCTTCCTGACTTCATTCCTTCCCTGCATGCCTTCCTTCTCTCCCAGATCCAGATCATGCATCCTTCGTTTGCTTAAAGCCACTTTTCTGCCTTCATTTAGTCCTTTCATCCTTCCTTCCATCATGCCTGTTTTTATTCATGCATCCTTATATCCTTCCTTCTTTGCCTAAAACTACTTTTCTGCCTTCCTTTGTTGCCTACTTCCTTCCACCTCTGACCACTTTTTCCTTTTTTTTCCTGCCCTCCTTTTTCCCTCCTACCTTACCTTTTGCCTCCATCGTAAACCTAGTTCCTTTCATCTCAGACCTGCATTTGCTTCCTAACATCCTTCCTTCCATCCTAGCTTACTTTCTGCCTTCCTTTGTTACCTACCGTAGTTCCTTCCACCTCTGACCGCTTTTTTCCTCCAACCTTACTCTTTGCCTCCATCGTAAACCTAGTTCCTTTCACCTCAGACCTATATTTGCTTCCTAACATCCTTCCTTCCATCCTAGCTTACTTTCTGCCTTCCTTTGTTACCTACGGTAGTTCCTTCCACCTCTGACCGCTTTTTCCTTCTTTTTTTCATGCCCTCCTTTTTCCCTCCTACCTTACTTTTTGCCTCCATCGTAAACCTAGTTCCTTTCACCTCATACCTGCATTTCCTTCCTAACAACCTTTCCTTCCATCTTAGCTTACTTTCTGCCTTCCTTTGTTACCTGGTTCCTTCCACTTCTGACCTGTTTTTCCTTCTTTTCTTCCTGCCCTCCTTCTTTTCCTCCTAGTTTACTTTCTGCCTTCCTTTGTTACCTGGTTCCTTCCACTTCTGACCTGTTTTTCCTTCTTTTCTTCCTGCCCTCCTTCTTTTCCTCCTAGTTTACTTTCTGCCTTCCTTTGTTACCTGGTTCCTTCCACTTCTGACCTGTTTTTCCTTCTTTTCTTCCTGCCCTCCTTCTTTTCCTCCTAGTTTACTTTCTGCCTTCCTTTGTTACCTAGTTCTTTTAATCTCAGATCTGCTTTTACTCCCTGGCGTCCTTCCTTCCCTCCTTCTCTTCACTTTCTCCCTTCCTTCATTACCCAGTTCCTTTTAACCTCAGACCTGCTTTTCTTTCCTAACATACTTCCTTCCCTCATATCTTACTTTCTGCCTTTCTTCCTTTGCTGCCCTTTCCTTCCCTCAGACCTACTTTTTAATGTACATCCTTTTCTGCCTGTCACTTTTTGTTTTGACTTAAATGTTTTACCATTTTTATGTAAACCTGTAAACATTGTATAGTGATTTAAAAGTGTAGCCTAATTTTGGCCCACCCTGTATAAATGAACCCATTTTTTTATTTTTTTTTCAAGTTATTTATGGTTTGCATTTCGGGAAACAACGCTTCACTTAGCTGTTAATGATTTTGCTGCAGCATATGTGAGGTCACACACTTGCCTGTGTCTCGCAGGTGACCGTGTGTTTCGTGAGTTCAAGACCTCACTCGGTCAACATCTGCACCACAGGCCTGCTCTTCAGCGGCCTTCTCCTCTGTTTCGCTGACGCCTTTGTCACCCCCAGCTTCCTCAAGAAGTTCAGCTTCCTCAAAGGTACACGTGCCGTCCAACTTAATGACACTTGAACGCAAAAAAAACGGAGTCAACGAAATCATCTTGGGAGTCATCGCTCGTCTCTGCCTGCCTGCAGGTGCGACCCTTTGTGTGATCAGCGCAGATCGCAGCTCCTTGAGGCAGACGGTGGGCAGGCTGGAGCTGGAAGAGGAGTGGCGCTTTCGGCTAAGCGACGAATTCCAAACGGCCAACGCCAAGGAGGACCGACCCCTCTTCTTCCTGACAGGAAAACATATATGACGTGCAACCAACAAGAAGAAGATTTTCACACAACGTATTGTTTACATGCATGATATGTGCTCTGAACTGAAAACTGCCATTTGAAGAAACTCACCACTTGGGGATTTCTCACTTTGTTAGCAGGGAGCCTGTTTTGCAATAAATTAGTGGGATTTTGTATCAAAAGTGATGCACTGACAAAAAAAAATAAGTATGCTGTTGGAAAATAATGAACTGATGAATGTAATGTAGTGTGTCACATCTTTTTGTGCACTTTCCTACTCGATGTGTGTGTGGGAACGATGCAGGTACAAACAAGTGTGCAATGTCTTGATGCAATATTCTGCAGCCTTTCGTTCTGCAGACTTTTAACGGTCGACACAATCATGCATTGTATGAGGGTAGCCGATTTTTGGCAACAAGTTTTTTCCCAGTAGATGCTTTTTGGTTGGGAAATACATGTATTTGCATGTTAATTATTTTAAGAATATTTTTCAGTACTTATCTACTGCATGTGTAGTGGGTGATATCTCTTTGTCAGGATGTAGACTTTCTAATGCTTCTATTTGATGTTTTTGTACTGTAAAAGGCGTGTCACAATGTACAGATTTGAATGCCTTCAATTGTATAAATGTACAGATATTTTTAACGTTGAATGAGTTTTGTTGTTTCTTTTTAACCGCATAGGTCTCTAGTGTCATGACGTAACTGCGCAGAGGAGGGTTAGACCCCATATTGGCAATTTTTGCAAACGAGTGCACTTGTGGGTGTATTCTAGTCTGCTTCAGTCACGGCCAATCAAAGTGGATTTTTTTATTCCCTTTAACTCATTCACTGCCATTGACGGCTATAGACGTCATAAATTCATTTTAACTATTTCTATTAGTTTAACTTTTTTTTCCCACATTTGTTAACAAGAATATGAAAACCTAGAAAAAAATGTTTGGTACATTTAGAACAGATAAAAAATTTGTGATTAATCGTGAGTTAACTAGTTAACTAATTAAAACAAATCCAAAAATCACTTAACACCCCAAATTTTTTAATAATCTTTTCTTTTTAAAAAAAATTAATAAAAATAAAATAATTGTGATTATTTTTTCCAATTTTTAGTAATCTTTTTTTTTTTTCAAGAAAAGATTATTAAAAATCAGGGGCGTCAGGTGATTACCATTTTTAATTGTAATTAATCGCATGACTTCACTAGTTAACTCACAATTAATCACAAATTTTATATCTGTTCTAATACAATAAAAAAAACTCTTTGTTTTCATACTGTTGTTAAGAAAAGTGGGAAAATGTTGAACTAATAGAAATAGTTCAAATGATTTTTTTACGTCTATAGCATCAATGGCAGTGAATGAGTTAAATGCGGTGCGCTAGGCTCAAAATGGCGGAAGCACATCTGTATCACGAAGTGAGCACATAAAGACCGCCCCATGAGTTTTTGTGTAACCTCTCCCTCCCCAAGTCCCCCACCCCCCCCCCCCCCCCCGCCCCCTTTTCTTTTTGCAGTCTGTTAAGTTTTACACTTTAATAATAGACCATGACAGACTCTTTGTTGATGTTGGTGTCCTTCATGTCTGTGAGCAGTTGCTGTGTTGTGCAATGCTGGCACGATGGCATCCGCAAATAGGTTTGTACATATGTAGACTGTGACGTTAGAAGAGTCCTCCAGCTTTCTCAAGTTGCCTTCTGCTAGTCCATTACTAGAATGCACTTGAAGGTACATTTAGTTTCAAACACTGCACGCTGGATTTGCTCCATAATTACGCCACTGGACTTTCCAGAGGAACTTTTGCATAACCACCAAGTATAATTTTATTTCTGCTAAACTCCAATCCAAATTTATTTACAGAGCATATGAAAACAAAGAAATGTTAAAACTTAAAATATGCTATAATATGCTATAAAATAATATTAAATAAAATTACAAAATAAGTCATTTTCAAAAGTTTAAAATGAAAAATAAATCAATTAAAAAATTCGACCAATGTAACACTATTCGTCATTCCCTGCGCATGTGTTGTAGGGTGTTGTTAGTGTTTTGAGTGTGCAACAACAATGTGCGCCGTTGATATCCCCACGTGGGGAACTTTCGTCACACTTCAGGCCACAGTTGAGAACAGAAGACATTACATAACAGCACTACAACTTTGAGCCTCTGTGGGATCAAACTACACTTCCACACTACTTCCTGTACCACACAGGGGGCAAAGTTCATCTTCAACTGACATGTATCATTGCAGTGCTTTTGCACCACAGTTTTGGGTATATAAAGTCTACACACCCCTCTTCAAATGCAAGGATTTTTTTCTAAATAATACCCCCCCCCCCCCCCCCAATTAATGTGGCCTATAACTTGCACAACTTCATTTAACATTGTTATTTTTTTCAAAAGGGGGCAGCACACATCTGCTACAGTGTTTACTGTTCTAGTTGGCTTTTCCTGACATGTTGCTTTCTAGCAGAATTCTGAAGGTTTCGTGTTAACACTTACAGCTTCCTGCAGTTGTTTTATAATTCCTTCCACCTCATCTAAGGTAATATATGGCCTATACACACTAGCGTTGCATAGTTGTGGGGGAAAAGATGGTTTTTTTGCAAAATTAATCACAAGACACCACTCGCAGGGCTCCACATTGGGGGCAGGGACAATGTTTTTTTTTTTTGTGGTGTGTGGCTCAGGTTGCCTTTTGATTGGCTGATGCACACCAATCCCCCCACCATGAGCAACACGCCCATCTCCGCGGTGATTAAACGAGCGCATTCTTGACCTTGAAGGGAGCGAGCCACCAGGCTACGCTTGTCTCAGCAAACCACCTTTCTTTCGCGTCCTCTCACGTGTCAGACAGGGCGGAATATTGCTGAACCAATAGAGGAAACGGTGTAAACACACACGCTCAATAACACACACAAGAACATGGCCAGTGGTCACACACGTGTTGTTTGAGTTCATGCATAGTTGATAGCATCAGTATCACAAAGTGTTTATACTATATAATAATGTGTATGTGTCTGTCATTTAAAAAAGCTAATGAATGTGCTAAAATATCATTGTTTCCCACGCCTAACAGACTATTTGGACTGAGCTTCCCAGAACCACACAATATTGTGCTCTGTGAAAAAATATGCACTATAGGGATGGGAACCATTCACATTTGAACCGGTACTGTTCCAATACTCTGTACCAATTTTCGGTACTTTTGTACTGTCTCTCTCTTATTTGTATTTACTTGTTTTTTGAATTTGTTAAACTATATATATATATATATATATATTTATTTATTTATTTTTTTTTAAGTGTGTGTACCTAATAAAGTGTCCTGTGAGTGCGTACAGCAAAAAAAAAAAAAAAAAATTATGTATTATTTTCAATACAAAACAAAGTCTTTGCGCAACTCTTAACTTTCTGCCACCCACAAACACATTGAGGAAATTCTCCCTCCAAAAGACTCTCTTTGCTCGAATTGTCCTTTTGTCTCCTCCCCTCTGAACACTCTGCTGGCGGTTCCTTGGTAAATCATTCAGTTCTTGGAAAAGCACGTGTTTCCTTGTTCTTCGCGGCGCGACTGGGTTCATCTGATAGTGTGAGTGTATGTGTGTGCGTGTGCGTGTGTGTGTGTGTGTACATACAGTATCCATGTGTACTATTGTGTGAGCAAATCACAACGGTCACGTGTTAAACGGTTAAACGGTTAAACGATCCTCTTTGAACACACACGCTGCATAGTAGAGGCGACGCTGGTTGCAGTGCCCCAGTAGATGGCGCTGTTTTTGTTTTTGTTTCTATTTTATATTTTATAATAATACAGGGCAGTAATAGATTTGCTAAATGAATGTTTAAGGACAAACTTTCATTTTAATGTGAAACAATGAGTCAAGTCTTTATCATTGAAAAAGACAGTCAAATGTTTATGGCCAATGGAAAAACTGAAATTAAACCAAACTCCGCTCAGCAACATGGAAAGCAATTATATATTTCAACATTATATCGGCTGTGAACATACCTGGGGTATATGGCTTTACAGTATTTTATTTTTTTCTCATTTTTGGGGGGGAGGCACTAACGACGTAACCTTAGCAATACTGCCTAGCAACAAGTGACCACCACAAGAAAACCAATAAATGTACCAGAGCTTCTTTTTTTTCTTCTTTTTTTTTAATCTTAGTTAGCTACACTTAATTGCTAACTTGTTAGGTATCCATCCATTCATTTTCTCCCCAGAATAGAATATTGCCAATAATTTCATGTGGTTTTAAAGCAAAAATTCTCTCTCTCTCTCTCTCTCTCTCTCTCTCTCTCTCTTTCTCTCTCTCTCTCTCTCTCTCTCTCTCTCTCTCTCTCTCTCTCTCTCTCTCTCTCTCTCTCTCTCTCTCTCTCTCCCTGGTCTGGGGGAAAAAGTGGTACCATTCCTAATTTTAATGACATGTACAGTAAGTGGTTGGTGCCTCATTATTTTTGTTGTACTACAAAATGTCATTGTTGCTTTGAATCACCAAGACTTTTATGTCTGGAGTAGTGTTCCCTATTGAAAGGTCAATTGTTAAAAACAGCATTAGGTTCTGTTGGGTACACACGGTGCTACTTGAGGCTTAGTTCTGGGAATCACTAGGCAGCGTGTCCACAGCGATGGAGCCCTGCCAAAGGGGGGAGACCAAGTGGGGGCGACAAGCTTTGTTTCTTCTTTGTGGAGGGCGATCTTTGTCCACAATCAAGTTGAAGTCTTATTACATAATCATGCGTCTGTAATCAGATTACAGAGTTGTGGGTGTAGAAAATGGCAGGTAGATTGCTTATTTATTTTGAACTGGTGGCCACATACAATCAAAAATAATAATAATAAGATTCCACACAAATGTCTTTCACATTGCCTGCATCAATACAAGATTATTAGGATTATTTCTACTGTAATGTTGAGATTTGGCCTGTAGTAACCTTCAGCCTGTTATTGCATAGCCACAGTGATTTACTGCTTCACTATCCAACATCCTGTTTTACACACATGCACACACATAGTCATGCATGTGCAGCACATCTTTCGCACAGACTATAAGAGGCACAGGAAACACGATGATGTCTTGTGTGTTAGTAAATACACACACAATGGACATAAAAAGTAAACGCACAGTTGCTCAAATTACAATTATTGGACCATAACAACCATAGAATATTACAAAATCTGCCAAACGTGGAAAATGTCTTACGGTCTGATGAGACCAAGGTTCACATGTTGTAAGTTTTCTGAATGATTTGTCTTGGTTTCATTTTTATATAAAAAAAAAAACTACTATTTGAATAGTTGTGTGTATACTTTTTTATTTTCATTTTATGTTCTCTCTCTATTAGGGAAGCTGCATAAAAATACTCATATCAGGTATCGCATTCTAATATTTGTCAGCAAATGAGCAAATAACACTTCTCATTAGGTACACCTGCACTCTGATGCAGCAAGATGCTAATGCTCAGTTTTATATGACAATGTAACAATTTATTTATTTATTTATTTATTTTGGTTTTAACCTAATTGTTTTTAAACTGGGTTGTAATGACACAATCCGCATTTTAGAAATCATCAACAAGCAATTACAAATGACTAAAAGATGAGTGTTCTTCTTACTTAACCAGTACAGCGTGAGGGCTTGTGTGTTTATTTTGATTTTGTCAAGTGTGACACAGTGGGTTGCGCAACAGCCTTCATTGACGCCTTCAAGTTACCTAAATGTCATTTCTATTCTGGTTCCTTCTAGTTCTTTGTGAGAGGGTGCAGTAAAAGTTCATGAGTCAGGAAGTGAAATACTACATTTTCAACTTAGGAGGGAAATCAGGGAAAAGAGAAATGATGACTTTGGCAGGCCAAAGAGGCCTGTGAGGTAAACACTGAGGATGTCACATGACAATGATGAAAACAGGACATCAGCTCAGTAGACAAGTTACAACTGGGAGCAGACTAGGAGAAATTTGTATGGCTTCATTTGGCTACACAAGACAAGAGGGTATGAAAAAAAAGAATAATAATTTAATTGGGTTGTGATGCCATGCACCTCCATCTATGCAAACTACAACCACAATAATAAACTAATTAACGTTAAATTAATTCCTGTCTCGGGCAGAACAATGGCCAAGTGTCTGCTTTACAATATGCAGTTCTGAGTTGAATTGCTGGCATTCTCCCACATTCCAAAAGCATGCATGTTCGTTGAAGAAATTGTTCACTTGTGTGAGTGTGAATGGTTGCTTTTATATATCGCCACACTCTTAAAAATAATAGCCTAAGTTCTATTTAAACTTTATTTTTAATATTTTTATCTACCTTAAACATCTTCTCAGGATGCTGGCCGCCGCTTCTGAAAACAGCTACATACTTAGCTAAACATCTAGTTCAAATTTACCCATGAAATTTAATTATTCATACAAATTATGTAATCAGTATTTGGTTCAGTTTTTCGTGTGTTCTGAAAAACCCTCAAAATGACTTTTTTTATTTAAAAAAAATTAAGTAATAAATGTAGTCTAAATATGTTACACTAAGGTGTGTGTGTGTGTGTGCGTGTGTGTGTGTGTGTGTGTGTGTGTGTGTGTGTGTGTATATATATATATATATGATGACAAAATTGTACTTGACGTGCCAGAAAAAAGTATTTTTGACAGAAAAATACACCAAAGCAGAACTTCCGCTGACGTCACTGGAGTGCAGCCAATCAGAGGGCAACTTATTTACAGTGCGGCTTCAGTGAGAGGAATATTTCCACTGCAGTTTAAATAGCGACGCAGCTTTGAGCAGAGAAAAAAAGCATGTAGCAGAGGGATCTTTGTGACAATGTTTGACCTGAGGATACACAGGTAACATATTTAAACGCCTTACATTCGACGGTAAAGACCCGGAAGCCGCAGCAAATGTAAGTAACATCACCAATCTACGCATTTAGTGGGATATTGATTTATTAAACACATGTGTACTTGTATTTAGAAGGTGGGCATTGAGGCTTGTTTTGCACTTTTTTTTTTAATGCGGCTGTATGAATGGTGTGCATCGATGCAGAGTGCAGAGCCTCACCCATGTGGAAGATGTTTACATATCTCCTCTAGGCCGTCGCACCACTTGTACTGTCTAATATTATTTGTATTCTGAGGCCATTTGTATAGTTGTTATATTTTTAGCGAGCAAATACCATCTACTTGTCATTTTTATTCTATTTTATATAGAGTAATATCATTGTCATTTAGTTTATTTGCATACACGTAAAATGCGTAATCGATGTTTGTTGTTTTACTTTGAAATGATCAGCTATTGTGCATGATGGTAATTTCTAGCTATACGAGTTCAAAATAAGAGAGTCCCTGTTGTGGGTTTTCTAGTGATAACGCAAGCAAACAACGTGTGCTGATTCTGCAGAATGGCCCCACTCGTTGTCCCGTGATTGAGTATTACGTAATATAAACGCATTATGATTGGCTGTTAGGGAGACATTTCCTGGGAGAGTCTTTGTGCGTGCATGCGCGCGTGTGTGTGAGTGTGTGTAATTGCACAATGCACATGGTCATTGTTGACAATGAGATCAGGAGTGCTGTGTTCCCGAGTCCACCGTGCATGTGTGTAAACAAAGCAGTCAGTTCACTCGAAGATTGCCTCTGCATTCTTAAGACATGGTGGCAAATTTAACAGTTTTGATAACATACAATTATGCAATATGTGTATTATTGTGGCTACAGTTTGGAGTGGTGTTGATCAGTAGTTTCTAATATTTTGGTGAGCTACAACTGAAAACTACGACCACACTAAAAACATTAACAAAAAGAGTGTCAAATAAAGTCGAAAGTCTTCTCTGGCAATGTCTTGTCTTTTAGAATTGCATGCAATTGTTGCTATGGTGCAGTGAATCACCTCTGCCAGAATGTTGAAAAAAAAAGAAAATCCATAAAATAAAAGGTCATGGTCATGGTAGTTGCTATGTTGCTGTTGTATAGCTATTTATGGGTCAAATATTTGATTTGTGAGGCTTGACATCATAACACACAGACGTTTTTGAACATTTATGTCAGATGTATTGGAAGATTAGATATAAAGTGCTTAATTCTGTTTACACTTCAAAATAGAATAATGACCAGCATTAAAATAAAGTAGTGTTGTAGGCTTAAGTGTTAAAGAAGTGAGGCAAAGGTTTTATACCCAAAAAGTATTTGTGATCTAATTTATTATTGTAAATCACTGTAACATCGTACAGTTGAGACAATAACACTGCACTAAAATATAGGTCAGAAAAAAATGTACATAATGATTCAATTATTAACGTTAAATAATAATGTTAATAAAATAAATGTTTAAAAACAAACCATTCTTATGACATGCTATGCTAATGTATTGTACTGTATTAAAAGGTTAAATAGATCTGAACTGTACTTAAAAAATGCTCGAAATTGCTACAAACTTGATTCTAATATGATTAGTAGTATTTGATGTTTTAAGTGTGAATGTATATATGCCTACATATATTTTTTGTTGATGTCAGCTTCTATCTAATACAGCACATTCACTATTCACTCTTTCTTTCTCGTTCATTCTTGCCTCTTCCTCATGCTTGTTGACTCAACACCCTCATGTCTTTTTCCACTCTCTAAGTCGGGTTTGACAGTCTTGACGGTCGAGAGCTTTACAGTCTGGTGGATCTGTGGAGTATTATAAATCGTCACCGTGATGTCGCAAATTTACAAGAGGCCAGCACTGAGTACAAAAATAGAGGAAACATTTAATTATGTATCTTTCTGTCTGTACGAATGGCCTTGAATGGTCGCATTCATAATTCATATTTTGGGGTATCTTTATTTGCAACCCTGAGGCTAACTTAAGCCAGACATTACTAACAAAATGTTGAAGAACAAAAGTAATTGAAAATGCTTGCTAATGCACAGTCTAAGTTACCTACACTATTATAGAAGTAAATACATTAAGAATTTGTATAAAAACTCTTCTAGACCCCATATATATATATATATATATATATATATATATATATGAAATGTAAAACTGCTTCATATCTTCAGTTAATATCTTGTAAACGTTCTGTCTGTATCTGTAAACCGTGCATCTCCTGTACGTCACGTACTGTGCAGATCTGCCCTCTAGAGGCTGTGAGCAGAATAGAAAATGATATCAGAGCAATGTGATTACTTGTGGAATAATATTTCACAATAATTTGGACTGACAAAGATTTTTAAAAAACATCATTAACAAGATGGTTTTATAAAATGGTCAAAAGTGTACCATTGTTACTGATTATTATTATTGTTTTCTAATTTGTGCTGGACTCTCAGCAATCACTCAATATCTCTGTTCCCAGTTGTAGACCATGAACTATGTGGGTCAGCTGGCGGGCCAGGTGTTTGTGCAGGTCAAGGAGCTGTACAGAGGCCTCAACCCCGCCACGCTGTCCGGCTGCATCGATGTGATCGTGGTGCGGCAGCCCAATGGCGCCCTGCAATGCTCGCCCTTCCACGTGCGCTTCGGCAAAATGGGCGTCCTGCGCTCGCGGGAGAAAGTGGTGAGATGAGAACATTTCAGCAATTGTATATAACTTCTCAGAAAGCTGTAGTTTTCTTGTACTTTGCTGCATATTCAGCAAATACCAATTCTGTTAAATAAAATCCATTCAAAGTCACAGTAGAATATATGATTAAGATTTTTCGTTTTCTTGTGCAGGTTGACATTGAAATCAATGGAGAGCCCGTGAGTTTACACATGAAGCTGGGAGAAAATGGAGAAGCCTTTTTTGTTAAAGAAGCAGAGAACACACTGGTGAGTTTTTAACCTCTCACAAAACACAACTACATAGATAGATAGATAGATAGATAGATAGATAGATAGATAGATAGATAGATAGATAGATAGATAGATAGATAGATAGATAGATAGATAGATAGATAGATAGATAGATAGATAGATAGATAGATAGATAGATAGATAGATAGATAGATAGATAGATAGATAGATAGATAGATAGATAGATAGATAGGCGGCCATTTTGCCACTTGCTGTCGACAGAAAAATGGTTGCTCAGGGCTCAGGTAATGACCAATCACAGCTCACCTGTGTTCTGAGTTAACTTAGTTAAGTCATGTGACGTTCTCAAGCTGAGCCATGATTGGTTGTTATCTGAGCCCTGAGCGCAACTGTGATGTCATTTTCCGTCGATAGCAAGTGGCAAAATGGCCGCCCGCTGAGATGGGTAAAAATGGGTGGCTTTTGCTGCTTAATTTATATTCCACAAACATAATATTAATCAGAATACATTGTTTAGGCTAGTTGGGCTGCATAGAAAATATTATTAATGTATATTATAATACTAATTCATATTATTATTATTAAAGAAAATTAGGGGTTGACTTCATCTGTAAGGGATCTTGCAGGCTTTTCAAGGTGACGTCACATGATCCCACCTTCTCCTAACAGGAAGTGGTTCCAGCCCACCTGGCGACCTCACCCATCATGTCAACAGGTGAGGAGCTGATGGAATCCCAGTTGAGCAGGAGCAGCGCACGCCACCAGGGTAAACAATTTGAAACCAGTTCACTTTCGGTTGAAAAGCCCGCCTCTTTTTTTTTTTTTAAGACTGCTCTGTTCTGTGGCCAAACAGACAGCATGATGTGCGCTTCGGTTCCCGTCCAGAGCATCGGGCCGCAGCAGGGCGATGCAGGCATGAACAAGAAGAGGAGGAAGAGGAGGAGGAAGGCTCGGCCAGATGGCGGAGGAGGGAGGCGGGACGAAAGTGGAGAGGAGTTTTCGGATGATGATAACATGTTCACTATTGACCTGAGCTCTGATGACGAGAGAGAAGGAGACGCCGGAAGGTGTGTGTGTCTTTGATGGATTATTACCAACTGTATGTTGTTCCTCTGCGTCTTTCCCCCACACACATTTAAAGAAGAGATTTAACGTGCATATTTGTGTGAAGATGCAAAGCCCCTTTGAGAAGCAGCTCCAGTTGTTGGAGACGCTCCAGGAATTTGTCCTGTTCCCACAGCGCTCTCTGTTTCCTTGACATAATGGACCACAGCGGTGTCCTTGCTGCTGCCTTTCCAGCCTTTTTTAGGAAGTCTTACCACGCCGGTGGCATGGGAAAATTCCTGAGGCGGTTTTGTGGAAGATAGAGTTTCAGTCAAAAAGAGGAGGGCAGGATCATTTTTTAACAGACATGTTTTTATTTACCACATGAACATTGATAGTGATTGACAGTTTGTGCACTGTTTGAATGTGAAGGTTTTCACCAAAGACTGTGGTGTGTTGTGTTTTTATGACCAGAACTATATACAGTGATCAATCCTCGGCCACCAACACACACCCCAGTAAAGAATGGACACATCCACAGAGGTACACGATCATGTGGTCACACACCCGTACATGTACATATACAGTAGATAGTGATACATCTTGTAATGTATTAATTGTTCATTAATACATTAAATTAAATTGAAATAAATTGTTTACACTGGGGAACAATTTTGAGAAAAAAAAATCGGCTGAGTTCGACTTTTATGGTGATTAAAACTAAAATTGGCATGCTGGTTCCAAAATTAGAGTTATTTATTTATTTATAGCACTTTTCTCCACAGCTTACCTTGCAGAACAGCAAAATTCCACTGTTAAGCTGTAGTAAGAGCTATGATTGGAGTCATATATGGTAACTTGACGTTTTATGATGGATATCAATGCCTTCTTAAAATAATCGCCTAAGTAATTTCTTCAGATTTTTCAGGAATCACAAAAACTTGAACCATTTGCATCATAAGGAGATCAATTAGGCAAAAAAAAAAAATTGGGGGGCAAAAAAAAAAGACACTTTTAAGAGGGTGACAATATGCAATTTTCAAAGCTGGTAAATATATATATTTTTATTTACATCCACTCATATATATTTCTTTCTTTTGTCATGTAACGGGGATTCGGAAGCTCAAAAATTGACGTGATAGAGAAAAACTGAGCTTGTGTTCCCCATTGTAATTAATTAATTAATTAATGTTGCTCTCAGTTGTCCTTCATTGAATTTATTCTGTTCTTATAAATCAGAGAAGTCCCCACCAAGCAACATGTTCTCTTCATTAGCAGTAGTAATTATGAAAGTATCTACTCAAAAGCTACTGTAGCTACACTTTTCATTTTAAAGCATATTTGGCTCAAGATGGCCAGGATGAAAAAGTCAAAATATCATCCTCGTCAATTCTTTGCCACTAGCTCTAGAACTGATAGTCTTCTAATTTCACATTACTTTTGTTTTATGTTTGAGCAAGAACAATGAAGTTTGAGTTTGTTGAGGTCATCTTTTACGGACGTTTGGAATGGCATCCACCAAAAATGTTTGACCGCAGGCCTCTCAACCACTTTCTATGCATTTTAAAAAATCCAATAACAAAGACCTGTTGAGTTTGAAAGATAGCCAAAACAAGATTGCAGAGGTAGCTGAGGTCAAACATTAAATCATTAATAGGTCTATTTGTATTCCATTCCAACCGCTAGTCAGTGGTTGCTTGGTGGGGGACTGCACAATGTGCTTCTCTTCTCCCAATGAGTAGCAAATATGATTCTGTCAATCCTCTCTTAACTCTTCTTTGCTCATCTTTGTGTTTATCTTCTCATAGTCCTGTGATTCAAGAGACTCTCGCCATCCCTCCGGCCTGCGGTCTGTCCATCTCTTGTCCGCAGCAGACCTCTCACTTCTCCTCCCACCTTAGGTATCACTTTCACTTCCTGTGAGGACACTTTGCACTGACTGACTCCGCACGTGAAGCTACCCAAATATTTCTGTAATACTGACTGCTAAACAGATGGAGCCATGACGTCTTTTTAAAGCGTGTGTTTTTTTCGCAGCAACCTAGATGACTCTCGGTCTTCAACGCCCAAAAGCGACTCTGAGCTGGCCAATCGGGCTAAAGACAATCCTGAGATGCTGTGGACGTGGGGGGAGTTGCCACAGGCTGCTCAGGTATGCAAACACATACACACACATGCCTGGTTTTCAACTATCTTTAAATTTTGTTAAATATTAACATATACTTCCCACTCCTTTTTTCAGCAGCACATCTTGGGCTTGCTTGATGGCTTTTTTTTTTTTGTTGCCATGATCATTTTCTGATTGTTTGTTATAATGTATTGTGCTATGTTTGGCTTTTGGGAACATTTGGCTTTTTGTTTTTATCTGCCTCAAAAACAAACACAATCAAATCAATCAATTATAACATACAGGTAGATACACATCTAATATAGCAAAGATGAAAACAAATGTCAGGAGGGAGTCTGAGGGACCGTCAAAGAGTGAATTCAATTGAATGACAATGATATAGGCAAAAGTGTTGGGACACTCGACCACTATTATAGGCTAATATAGCCTCATCTCCTTTGTTCTCTCAGCCTTTATTTTGAATACTTTGTTCAAGAATTCAGGTTATATCTGTTTTAGTTAATCCCAAACTTGTTGAAAAATGAACTCAAGGGGGGTAAAAACTATGTTCTATCATGTGACCACAATAATAAACGTTCGGCTCGAGTACCCGCTCGCTCAACTTGGCTTCTGTTTGGTCACGTGACGTTCACAAATGCATTTTGACATTTCGACAGCAGAGGGCGGTACAGGACGAAGATTGATGAAAAAAATTGGAATAATCTGCTTAATTCTTATTCCACTAATAATAATAATAATAATAATAATTGAGACAAATGATGCTAAATAGAGCATATTATTGCAAATAAATTTTTTACTCATCCAAATCTGCTTTTACGGTCCCTGTTACGCGCACTTGGACACAGTCATGCTTGAGCAGAAACATGCACTTGGACACAGTCATGCTTGAGCAGAAACATTCACTGTCGTTTCCAAAATAAAGATTCAGGGGCAACTAAGGTGTCAAGTCCAACCTTTGATAGATTATTTCAGAAATTCTTTAGGTTAATCTCAACTCTTTTGTTCACCTTCTAGCCGTCCTTCCTGACTTCCCATCAGAAGCAGGACTGCGTTCCATCGGTCGCCATCCCAGTGTCCTCCAGCACTCACTTCAGAAGTATCAGTGATGCCGGGCCGCCCTCCCAACCTCGTTACACCTCTCAGCAAGGCGAGATGCGTGCTGACGGTGCGAGTGGGCGAAGGATTACAGAAGAGCACGGTACGCTTATTGAGGCTGCTCCTCTCCATTCTTCTCGTCATTGTCTTCTATGTTTTCCCCCCCGCAGCAGTGGAGAGTGTGGATGCATCATGTGCAGAGATGGAAAGTTTAACAACATGTTCAGAAGCACCCAGCATCCTTCCTGATCATCTGGAGGAAGGCAGGAACAGAGGAAGTCCAATCAGAAGAACCGATTCACCTTCCAAGAGGAAAGGTACAAGCATGATTTTTTTTTTAAAGAATCCAAAATAAGCACTTAACTCATTCACTGCCATTGACGGCTATAGACGTCAAAAATGAATTTGAACTATTAGTTTCACATTTTTTCCCACTTTTGTTAACAAGAGTATGAAAACCTAGAAAACAAATTATGTATATTATGTATATTTAGAACAGATATAAAATTTGTGATTAATCTTGAGTTAACTAGCGAAGTCATGTGATTAATTACAATGAAAAATTGTACTCTACTGATGCCCCTAATACATTTTTTTTTAAAGATTATAAAAAATTAGGGGCATCAGACGATTACATTTTTTAATTGTAATTAATCGATTAATCACAAATTTTATATCTGTTATAAATGCACAATAAAAAAAATCTAACCAATATAGTTCAAACGAATTTTTGACGTCTATAGCCGTCAATGGCAGTGAATGAGTTAACTAGATGTTAAGATGTCTCATTATTTGACAACTGTGTCACATTAGAAAAAAGAAGCCAGCATCTTGGTGCTGATGGCGTATACTTGGATGATATCACAGAGCTGGAGCCTGAAGTAGCTGCTTTGTATTTCCCTAAAAGGTAGAAACATTATAATATCTAATAAATATAATCCAATAAAAAACACAATACACTCCAATTCATATTGACTCTCATTAAATTGCGCGGTAGCTTACTAAATGACCTCCTTCCACAGCGATGGAGGGGGCAGCTCGATGAGGACGGACTCGGACGTGATGATGACGGCCGTGCGGAGTGCAAATCAGTCCCCGCAATCAGAGGGCAGCTGCGGGATGGACAGCGGGGTGGACGGTCTGCTGGACCACATGGGGGACCTCCCTCACGTTGCCATCTCACTTTGCGGCGGGCTGTCAGACAACAAGGAGATCACGCGAGGTACAGACTCGACTCGGAAGGTTCTTAACGGTGCTTATTGATGCCACAAGATGGTGGCAAAGCACTACTTTTTTTTTATCAGACATGGCTCACAGTATAATAGTAAATGAAGCTCCTCCCCTCACTTCAAGAGGAAGTCAACCTTAAAGATTTCTTGACGACAATATATGTGGCCTCACTAGTCAACATTTGTGGAATATGAATTATGAAGCAAAATCCAGCCATTTTTATCCATCCCAGGGGGCGGCCATTTTGCCACTTGCTGTCGACTGAAGATGACATCACAGTTGCTTAGGCAATGACCGATCACAGCTCATCTGTTTTCTGAAGCTGAGCTGTGATTGGTCGTTACCTCAGACTCGCTGACTCTCGTTTTTACTCGACAGCAAGAAGGCAAAATGGCCGCCTTCTGATATTGATAAAAACAGCTGGATTTTGCTGCTTAACTCATATTCCACTAACAAAATATTAACCAGAATAGCGTATTAAGACTAGTGGGGCTGCATAGAATATGTTATTGTCAAGAATTTGGGGGATGGGTTGATTTCCCTTTTTAGCATAGTTCCTTAGCACCAAGATGGTGCCAAAGCTCTACTTTTTTGTCAGACATGACGATGGCAAGTCCAAAGCACAAATTTTCTATTAGACAAGGTAATGGTCTTTTTAAATAATAAAAATATTCCCCTCACTTCATTATGAAAAATTCAACAAGACGATAATAAATCACTACTTTTCCCAAAGTTACAGACTTTGTTCCTTCCTTCACTTAACATACTAATGCCACAAGATGGCACCAAAGGAATACTTTTATTTTACAATTTTTTTTCTTCCTGAGCATAAAAAACAGAGCATAGGTGACATTTTAAGAAATAATTAAGGATGAATTTGTAGATAGTAAAATACGGTCCCATCGTTGACATCATGTTGTACTTCTATTTTGCCTCAAATACTGAGATTAATCCACAATCAGCAGAATTTTAGTATCATTTACTATGTCAGATTCATGTCAGCACATTAAAATATTCGGCAAATTCTGTGTGTTGGACTTCTTAGAACACTTCCAGGAGAGGGCAGTTTCCTACCAACAGTTCTCCGAAAACCCTTCTCTTATCGATGATCCCAACCTGGTGGTGAAGATTGGTAACAAGTATGTTTGACTCCTAAACCATGTGGTCACTTTTTTTTAGGAACACTTGCACAGCCATGACATCCAATATAAGAGTTGCTAGCTCACAGTTTTTGTATATTATTAAATTGGGTGTCATTAGATTGATGTGCAGTTGTACCTAATGTTGTGGCCAGTGAGTGATTGGCTGTGTAATATTTTTTGCATAGGTACTATAACTGGAGTACGGCGGCTCCGGTCATGTTAGCCATGCAGGTCTACCAGAAGCCGTTGCCACAGGTAAGACCACCATCTGTTTTTCTTGCCTACACTAATCTGACAAAGACTTTTAAAGTTCAAAAGTATGTGGTTTTAAAGTTAGACTTATTTGTTGCTAAAATAGGATAGGATGCCTTTATTGTCATTATACGACAATAAAGGCATCCTATCCTAATTTAGCAACAAATAAGTCTGACTTTAAAACCTCATACTTTATGAATTAATTAATATTGGGTGATTTTTGTCGCACTGATGTTTTTTGTGTGCTGTTGTAGAGCTTTGCGAACCTTTCCATCCCCTTTCTTCTCTGCACTAATGTATGCACTAATGTTACTCATTTTCACTTTGGTGTGCCATTTTCAAAGCTATCTTAATGTTAGTTTAGTTGAACTGGATCATGTGTGTTCATGTCGGTTTTGTCAATATTTACATTGGAAACTGTATTAAAGCATTGACACCAGAGTGAAATGTAGCTTTGTGTGAGCGGCCTAACACTTTATTAATATCATGTTTTTGTCCCCCTTTTTGACCTGTTCTCCCTTTTATTTACTTCTGTCCCGTCTTCCACCGTCCATCCCAAGTTTTGGTGTTTGAGTTATGTTTTTTCTGCTTTCGGCCTTTTCTCGTACTGCCTTCCTGGTCTGTTTGGCCCCAGACCTCCTGAGCCTGTATGATGATTGTTTGATTTATTTTTTTCTAGCATGTTGATCAGCGCATGCAATTGTCTGCTTTGGTTCTGATTAGGGATGCACGATAATATCGGTAGCCGATAATTATCGGCCAATTTGACGTCAAACAGATAAACCAGATAATAAAGAAATCAGCCGATAATTATCGGCAATTATAATCCAATTTGACTTCATACAGATAAACCAGATAATAAAGAAATCCGCAGATAATAATAGACATGCCACGTTGGTCCATCTGTTGTGTTTGTAGCTCAACTCCTTCCCTCTCCTATGGTAGTGTTGTATATTTGTGATGTCATAATGCGCGCAACGGACCTCGTGTTGACAAAAGATGCATCATGGCGACATGGCAGTCGCCAGTGTGGGCTTTCTTTACTTTTTCTTCCCAAAATGTTACCCTCGCAGTTTTTTGTTGCATTTTTAAAATATGACTGTTTTGTTTTGGCAAACTCAAAAAGGAGTTACTGGTTGTCTTTGAAGCAAAAATATCAATAAAATTCAGCTTCATGGTGCTTTACACAATGTTTCAATGCATTTGTACATGTTAGAGTTATAATAGGACTCAAAAGTATATTTGTATTCAAGTTAATTTTGCCAACAATTATCGGCTTACTTATCGGTTATTGACATCGGCATTTTTGAAATGATTGGTTAATCGTATCGGTTGAAAATAGCATTATCGTGCATCCCTAGTTCTGATGATGTTGCATCCGTCATTTGCATGCTTTTGCATAGCTAGTGACGGGACATTTTGGCTATTTTGTCATTCCATGTTCTTCTCAGCTTGTCAGTTTTGAGTTTCTAGTGAGTTTTTGCGTGGTATGTGCATGGTTTTGTCCAGGCTTCGGTGGAGAACATCATGAAGGATAAGATGCCCAAGAAGGGAGGACGCTGGTGGTTCTCCTGGAGGAGCAGGAACAGTGACTCCAAATCGGTGAGTGCACGAATGCAAATATTTGTCACGTGATCCACAAGACGCAAGTTTTACTATTATAGGTTTGGAATTTTCATTATAGTTAGTTTTTTGTTTTTTGAGTGTTGTTGTTTTTTTAAAAAAAAATGTTAGTTTTAAGTAGCTTTCAGGGTGGCTCTGTTAGATTTTATTTTATTTTATTTTATTTTATTTTATTTTATTTTATTTTATTTTATTTTATTTTATTTTATTTTATTTAAAAAAAGGCTTAGTTTTAGTATTAGTTTTTTTGTTTTGTTTTTTGTTTTTTGTTTTTTGTTTTTTGTTTTTTGTTTTTTGTTTTTTGTTTTGTATTTTGTTTTGTTTTTGTTTTGTTTTTTGTTTTGTTTTTTGTTTTGTTTTTTGTATTACTTGTGTGCAAAATTGATTAAATACCACATGGTCTTACCTAGCGTTTCATTTCATCCAAATTAAATAAAAAAGCAGGCAAGGCAATCCAT
The DNA here is from genome assembly GCF_051991255.1 of Vanacampus margaritifer. NCBI lineage: Eukaryota > Metazoa > Chordata > Actinopteri > Syngnathiformes > Syngnathidae > Vanacampus > Vanacampus margaritifer. Next base: position 19,682,824 of record NC_135435.1, on the reverse strand, counting down.
TTGAGCCAAAAGTCAAACAAGCAAAATTGTTGCAACGTCATCTGAAGGTGCTTTTCTATTAGCTGCTGCTAGATGACGTCACTTCTGTGGCGACACATTTTCAAATGTCTTTATTCCACTTATATCAAAACAAATATACTTAAATCAACCTCAAACGCTCATGTATTAATGACCAAAAATGAAAACTAAGGGCATTTCCACTATAATTATACAGTTCGCTTTAGTTCGTTTTGTAAATGTTATTTTGTTAGTTTGAGATAAACTAACGTCGGTGATGACCTCTTTTTCCTTCAGGAGTCCGCAACAGAGGCCGCAGGAGACCAAGAAGAGAGTCCCATCACCATGGCAACAGCTATCAGGTTCAAACCTCGTGCATCTCTTTTATTCGGTTTCTTAGCTTTCTCCTCGTGGTCATCAAAACTGTTTGATTTGTTGTTTTTGACAGAATGAAAGATGAATCGTCCTCTAGTGACGAGGACCACAGACCCACTTTGATGTATGGAACCTCCCAGTCTGACGCCCTCCCTGCTTCTGGTAACGTTTGTTACAAGAAGACTCTTCGGCTCACATCAGAGCAGCTGGTAAGTCTTAGATTTTCAGTTTTCTTCATTAGACAGTTGGTTAAAAATATTAGAACATTTGATCATAGACAGCACAGTTAATTGAAAACTATAACTGCCCATAGGTGCAAAGGTCTTATGTACCTTGCGATTGGCTGGCAAACAGTCCAGGGTGTATAACGCCTTGGCCCCTTCGCCAGTCAATTAGGATAGGCCCCAGCTCACCTGTGGGACTAATGAGGACGAGATATAAAATGGATGGATGGTGTTAGGAAGGCAATTAATTAAATTTAATTAAATTAAAAAATAATAATGCATCATATTGTTGCCCGATAGATGAGCTTACAGCTGAAGGAGGGTCCAAATGAGGTGGTGTTCAGCGTGACCACGCAGTATCAGGGCACGTGTCGTTGCCATGGCACCATCTACCTGTGGAACTGGGACGACAAGCTCGTCATCTCCGACATCGATGGGACCATCACCAGGTCAGACCAATTACTGCAGTTGCAGCTTTTCACCACGAGATGGCAGCATTTGCACAGAGTTGAGCGGTGTCTCGTGACTACAGGTCAGACACATTGGGCCACATCCTCCCCACGCTGGGAAAAGACTGGACCCACCAGGGCATCGCAAGACTCTACCACAAAGTCAGCCAGTGAGTGTTGATTTGTCACCGTTATTCATATTTATGTCATATTTATAACACAAGGGTGTTTCAGGAATGGATATAAATTCATGTACTGCTCGGCGAGGGCCATCGGTATGGCTGATATGACCCGAGGTTACCTGCACTGGGTCAACGAAAGGGGAACTATGCTGCCGATGGGCCCGGTGATGCTCAGCCCCAGCAGCCTGTTTTCCGCCTTGCACAGGTCCGAATCACTCTCTCTCACACACACACACACACACACACACACACACTCAAAAACCTGAGGCAAAGATTGAAAATGTTTTTTTTTAATTTATTTAGAGAAGTGATTGAGAAAAAACCTGAGAAGTTCAAGATCGAGTGTCTCAGTGACATCAAGCACCTTTTCTACCCCAATACTGAACCTTTCTACGCTGCTTTTGGCAACAGAGCTACAGTGAGATCACACACACACACACAATTAACCCCTAGGTGTTATTGTGACCATTTTTTGGCTTTTTGTTGGTTCTGACCAAGCCATTTCAAAATAAAATACTGCCCACGGGTTAAGCGTGTTTTTTAAGTTCGTCCTTGTGCACAATTCCAGGATGTGTATTCCTACAAGGAGGTGGGCGTTCCTCTCAACAGGATCTTCACTGTCAATCCAAAAGGGGAACTAATACAGGAACATGCCAAAACCAACATCTCCTCGTAAGCTATTTTGCCTCTATGATCAACTCAAGGCCACACTTTTCATTTAGCCTTAAACGTCTCTGTCATCAACATCTGTCCAGTTACGGCCGCCTGTGCGAAATGGTGGACCACGTCTTTCCCGTCCTGCTCCAAAAAGAAGGAGCCGACTTTCCCCGTTCGGACACTTTTAATGAGTGCGATTACTGGAGCGAGCAACAGCCTGATGAAAGCAAGCAGGACAAGGAAGAGGACGGCTCGCGGCTTCTGGAGAGCAGCTGAGCACAAGTGAGGATTGGGGCTGAAACCAAACTCAGATCTAGAATGTGATTTAACACTGTGCCGTTATTCAACAATCCAATAAGCTCACAGTACACGTCTGTTAAATAGGAAGCTGTAGAAAGAATATATAAAACTGCAAGATACCTCAAATGTAGCACAAAATGAACAAATGACAATATGAAGACTCATAAATTGTAAAATGACATGTTTACTGACTCACCAACACAAAAAGCACAGCTATCATAACTCTAACATGCTGCAGTACATTTCAATTTAATGAATACTTTAGCCCAGATTATAAATCATTTTGTATATTATTAAGGAGAAAATACCTCTACATATCGCCATGCACATTGCTCCAAATTGTGTTAATTGGAGAGAAAAAAAATACTTTTGGGGGCTGTTTGAAGCAAACAAAAAGCTAAACAATTAGATATCGAAAAACAGTGCATGCTGTGTTATTAGACAGGTGCGATATCGATATCTAATGAGATCCAATACAAAAATTCGGACTTTTCAAAGATAATAAAGCTCGATATCAGAGATTATTCATTTAATAATCCTTAATTGTTTTAAATATATTTTTTTAATTAATCATATTAATTTCCAAATGGTAAAAAGTAATTTAAGTAAGGTCATTATTATAATTAATATTGTTATAAAATTATATATTTTTTATAAATGCCTGTTTGTATATTAAAAGTAATTTATTATTATTTAGTTATTATTATTATTATTATATTAATACTATGAAATATACAAATTGCCCTATTTAAAATAAACTGTCAATTTTAAAGTCCTTGTAAAGTGAAAATAGTTACCTTCTAAATTTAACACACCACTCAGACCAATGTCATTAACAACCCTACCAAATTTGAACGATTTAAAAAAAAAAAACACAATTAAAAATCACGAAGTACATAAAATGAGGCCAATCATCAAAAACAAGCCATTCTCTCAGCTCTCAAGCATTTGTGGGCGTGACTGTTGAATGCATTTAAACCATGCCCCACTCAACTGCCAATCAATACTGCAATCACGATCACATTCTGGAAACCTTGCGTCTTTCTCATGCCTACACATGAATACATGTTTAACTTATTCACTGCCATTGACGCCTATATACGTCAAAAAATAATTGTAACAATTTTTTATTAGTTTAACATTTTTTGCACTTTTGCTAACAAGAGTATGCAAACCTAGAATTTTTTATTGCATATTTAAAACAGATATAAAATGTGAGTTAACTAGTGAAGTCATGCGATTAATTACGATGACAAATTTTAATCGCCTGACGCCCCTAATTTTGAATAATCTTTTCTTTTTTAAATCTTTTTGTTTTAAAAGAAAAGATTATCTTAAAATATATATATTTCTTTTTTTAATCTTTTTTTTTTAAAGATGATTAAAAAATAAGGTGCCTCAGGTGATTACATTTTTTAATTGTAATTAATCACCTGACTTCACTAGTTAACTCACAATTAAAACATTTTTATTAAAAATTAGAGGCGTCAGGTGATTATTTTTTTTAATTGTAATTAATCACATGACTTCACTAGTTAACTCACAATTTGTTCTAAATGTGCAATAAAAACAAATTCTAGGTTTTCATACTCTTGTTAACAAAAGTGGGGGAAAAAAATGTTAAACTAATAGAAATAGTTCAAATGAATTGTTGACGTATATAGCCGTCAATGGCAGTGAATGAGTTAATAGAAACACGCTGGCTGTCAAGTGCCCCCCCCCCCACCCTCACCCATTGACAGGGTCTTTAACTATTATTATCTTTGCTAAGGTGTCTCATTGGATTGTCAAAGTGTAGCTAATGACGTGTCACACCTCAAACTTTACGGAGCTCACCTCTTCCGTTTCTCCTCACGCCGCTCGCACAGTCCGATAAACGCATTTGATCACGTGACCGCGCTACTGTGATAACGTGATCGTTACTCACGCGCACGACAATGCAAATGGTGACATGGAGTAATGTGCACATTATTACTATCAATGCAACTTTTTATAGCAGGACTCATTCACTGCTATGTGAAATAGTATTTTTTTTTGTATGTGTCGCATATATTGGGATGAATGCTTGCTCACTCACGCCTCACTCGGAAAGCCACTGTATATAGGAAACAATGTTCTGTATAAATGATATTGGTAATGATTGGTGCTCACTAAAGCAATAGGATTAGAGTGAAATACTTTGGGAGGCCATTGTTTTAAGTCGTGTGAACTTGGTGTAATAATTTGTATGCAGGAAATTCATACTCAGAGAATGCAAAGTGAATGTTTCTGAATGCACTCAGTGGACTCGCTTATTGTCATGTTTTTTTTCTTTTAGTTGAAAATTGACTTTATACAACAGTTGATTATTCATTTTGTACTCATATATCACTGATGAACACTTATGCTCGTGCGCGCGCCATTTTTATTATAACATTGCTATTCGTCATCGTAATAGAATACAGTAGCACCGTCACTGACTGGTCACCTCATTTCTCTTAATAAGTGCATTTTTTTTCATCATCATAGTATTATTAAGTACATGTGTCTTACTATGGAGTAATATTTATAACACATCCAATGCAATCCACGTCTCAAGATTTTAAGCGATCATTTTTATGATGATTGAATTCTTTCTGTGAAAGATCTAATAAAATTGTTGACAAGTTCATGTTTGTCTCCCTATTTTTTATTGACTGCAGTATACATATTGGGGTTAGGGGGTGGGATTTGGCACATTGCATGTGTTTTGCTTTTGCATTTTTCTCTGGTGAAGCAGCCTCAAAGTAGAGAGGAATATACACATCGCAATACGCAAAAAGTGACAAATGATTTCAGTATTTTATTAGAGCATTTCATTAATGTGTCAGGTAATCCTCAACTATTCCCATGAAGACGGATGTTTATATTAACAGTTATTAGCCTCATTTTAAATTAGTTAAGAACCTGTTCTGCACATATTACTCAGTTTTTGTCAGACAGAAAAACTAACATGTCATATGTCAATTCACATTTCTGAGTTAGACATACTGTATATTAGACTTTCATTAGAAAAGCTTGTGTGATCAAGTCATTTTAATATTAAATATTGTCTAAAAGGGGAAAAACCTATTAGACAAATATGTATAAACTAAAATAATTAAGGATGACCAAAAAAAGAAAGAGAGAACCGAGTACACGCCCATTTTCGAACGTTGCTGTCGACACGTCCTTCTACTATATGATTGGCTGCAGGACGCGCCCTGGGCTGCGCAGTCAGTCAGATGAAAATTTCAAATATGTATCACATTTGTACAAAATAAAAATAAAAAACAAGTCGGTTAGGATTAGGGTTAGGGTGATCCATAATAACGGTGCCTTAGTGAAGTCACATCACATCCTCTTGCCTTGAATGCTGGCCTGCGTGTTCAGCAGCCAATCAAATTGCAGCAGGGCGTGTCCCGCTTCGACTCAGTGTGATTCATGATATTGCACCAAGTATTAGATTTTCGCAAATGAAACATCAGTCCATTTTAACTAGTTAAATAGTTAAGAGGCTTCTTAAAATGGCGGCATGAAAACAACTTCCTGGTTGCGTTCGAAACATCGAGATCGATCCTTGTGAGTACGAATGAATCGTTTGTCCATGTGTGCATATGCAGGATGCGATTGGTTAGCGACCAGTCCGGGGCGTGGCTTACTCGCCTCTCGCCCGAATCCATGTCAGCTGCAAGCTCTCCAAGATTTTGGTGTCATTTACTTTTTGAATTCATTTTAGTTTCCTCTCTCCTCTTGAGCTACAGATCAAACAAAACAACACAAGAGTCACACTTTTAATCAAAGAACCGGAAATCGAATCTATTTCCTTTCCCCTCTCTCTGCTCATTGCATTCCTTTCCTGACAGACGCACGCACTCACTCACACACACGCACACTGCAGAAGACTGGTTTCCCAGCTCTGGAAAAAGGTTGGCCTCTTCTTGTTTACTACGTCCCCCATATTTGCTTTTCTAGATGTGTTTTATTGCGGGGGATTTTTTTCTACTTAAATGTGTGGAGGAAACTGGAGAGTTCCCTGTTGTAAGGATATGGTCAAATTGTTGCGACATTGCACGGAATGTGTTGCTGGTTACTGAGAAGCGCGTGTGCGCGACAATCGACATAACGGAATTATGAGTTTAAACGTTTTGTTCATTTTGACTGACATCGGATATCATGGCAATGCAAAACATGTGCGAATTCTTTAGAGATGTTGACATAGATACTAGTTATGCAAGCAAATAAGATCCCAGAGATCGATCGATCGCTCTCTCTCTCTCTCTCTCTCTCTCTCTCTCAACAACAACAAAAAACTAGATAGCAGACTTAGTGGAGTTCCTTTTGCTAATTGAATTACCCCTTCACAAGAGAAAAGAGACAAGAGACAAGAGACAAGAGACAAGAGACAAGAGACAAGAGACAAGAGACAAGAGACAGGACAACACGGCTGAGGACTGTGACTGGCTTGAGTGGCTCTGACGAAAACTCTTAGGCACAAGACAGGGGAGACGCAGACCATTTAACACGTGAGGGTAATGGGAAACAGGTGGACACAATCAGGAATCAGGGTTGACACTGACACCACACGAGGAAGGGCAAGTGACCTGAAACGAAAGGAGTCAGAATTTTCAAAATAAAACAGGAAATGACAAGACAACCTCACCGCGGTGTGACACATCGGAGCATATACTAGACAAGAGGAAATGTGCGTATTTCCCTGTCCCTGATCTAACAGTTCTCACTTCCTTACTATCTGATCTCTGTTCATCATGTTTGTTTTAGAACATGTCGGTGGAGATCTTATCTGTGAGCCAAACTCGTGGAAACAGTGATACTGTCCAAGACAGAGTGGGAGGAGCTAAACCTCTACATCGCTTCATCAATGCTCAACCGCAGCTTGTCGGGGTCAGAGATCGCACAGCTTCACCATTTAACTGTACATTGACATCCGCCAATTAAGTGTGACTACCAGGGCTCCTCCTTCAGTCAATGACTGAAGCTCAGAGTACATACTCCATAAGGAGTTGAATCAGTACTGTACTTCAACTATACTCTACTTTTACCATTTTTGTTCTCCTTTGACTATAACTACTATTCCAGATTACCATGCTTATCTTGGGAGCACCGTTCATTATTATGGCCATTGTTACGGCGGAAGATCTATCTCATTCATCATTTGGAACCATCCCACCCGGGTACATGGTTGGAGCAATAGTGAGTCCGCACAATGTATCTCTTTGTACTGTTTGCAATGCACAAGCCAAGTACATTAGTAAGCTTAGTTTCTTCTTCTTGCAGTTCATAATATGTGGGATTCTGTATATTATAACGGAACACAACCCAACAAAAAAAAACGTAAGCATATTTTGCAAGATTTCAAAGACGGCTTTCAAGGTAGTGGAATCATTTATCTTTATTTTTCCACATTTAGGTGACGATATCCTTGGCTCTAAGCATAGTAGCCATACTGGTGTCATTTTGGACCGCCATTATCGTCATTCCCGCCATGGATCAATTCAGTCATTACTACTATAATGTATATCCACTCGACAACATGACATACGAGGAGGAGGAAAGCAGTTTGAATGTACAGACTTTTGTAAATACTGTACATATGTTTACTGTTATACTGTTGGTAATACACTGTTGGCTTTCTGTTGGGTGTTGTTGTAATAGGATGCATGTACACTTTGTGTGTGATGGCACAAACTGAGAAAATAATGACAGATAATGATCATAAAAAATATTTAGTATTAATGAAAAAAAACTATCTTGTAATGTATTTGTAATACCAAATATTACAACTTCTAAAATTATTTTATAATGTTAGAAAATTGTATCGAGTACAATCATACAAAACGATAAAATTTTAAAATGTTTTGTGACATAATTGTCTAAGGTAGGTAGATGAGAAAATAATTCTGTATACTAAATAGAGCTGTCAAAATTAATCGATTGATAGACAAGTGTTTGAATAATTAAGTAATCATTTAGAGCCATTATTTAAATAAAAAATGGTCCAAATCCTCTGATTTCAGTATATCAACAGTAATTGTTCACTGATTTCTGTTGTCATTCATGAAATAAGACTGATTATCTTCTGGGTTTAATCAAAATAAGACATTGGCAAACATCTGTTTTTTCTTTGGAAAACAATGATCGAACCGTAGTACAACATCACCCCCCCCCCTTAAAAAAAAATAAAATCACTATAGGAATACCAAGTACGAAATAAACACCAATCATTAGTTAATAAACAGTAATCAGGGCGAAAATGCTTTTGTAATACACTTTAATGCAAAATGAAAATGAATCCAATGAGTCGATTAATCGATATAATAATTGATAGATTCATCGATTCTAAAAATATTTGATAGTGACAGCACTAATTCTAAATCATGCAACATATATGTACAAGATTATATTGAAGAGTAATGTAAATGTGTATAATGTTCTTGTAATGCACTCCAATAGTTTTCTATGGCAGTTCAACAAAATATATTAACCATTAAATAAAATTACTTGCCTCAACAAAAATAATATTAATAAATAATATTAAATAAATACCTATTTGACATTGTCAAGGAAAGAGCATTATTATCCATGCAATGGCAGATTTTTGATATAACTCTTGTTGCTAAGGTTACAGGGTTTGTTGTAGTTCATGTTACTGAGACTGGAAGTTAAGATGATTTGTTGTGACGTCTCTAAAGAAGTGTTCGTTATCTATTTTCAGACCGCCAGGATAACAGTGTACATCGTCTTTATGTTCTATGTCTTTGTTGGTGTGATTATTTTAATTGTGATGTCATCGCTGGCCATAGCGGCCCTGCGTTCCAGTCGGAGTCAGGTAGGCCAACAAAAATTAAAACTTTAAACGTGTAATGTAATTTGATGTAGTTGTCAGTAAGGTTTCTTCTTTTCTCTTTAGGCCATTGTTGTGATGTCCACAACAGCCAATGCAGCACCAGCTGAATTACAAGATGAACAGTCTGCAAGTTAGTGGGTACAAACTTACCAATTAGAATTTACTACTTAACTTTGGCATAATGTTGTCATATCTTATTACTCCATCTCCTCGTGCATTTAACAATAGTAATTTAATAATAAATTTTCTTTTTCTTTTTGAGTGATAAAAAAAAAAAAATACAAAAAAAAGTATAAGACAAAAAATATAGTTGTGTCATGCACTTAATAATGATAATTGTTTATTCAATAATAATACCTACATCAAACAATGTATTAAGTATTTACCATTTGAGTTCTTGCTACGTGACCGTGGCAATATGAAAAAGTACAAAAAAAAACAAAAGTAAAAAAGGCCTTGTAGTGTACAGTAACAGTTCCAGGTTTGTGGTCCCACTATTTTTGCAGAATTTGCTTGTCTTGCCCTCCTGTTTTTGTTGGTTGTAACTCCACGGTCGAACACTAGATGGCAGCACATCATTGTTTGACACGCACACACGCACACAAAAAGAGTGAAAACAGGAAGTACAGTATTTGCGCTCACTCTAGTTTTTTTTTGCGCTTTAGATTATTGAATGTCAATCAATTTCAAACCTGTTTTTTATACCTACAGAAAGTGATGGCTCATTTAAAAATGTACAACTTAGGCATTTTTACCAATGTATATTGTGAGGTGATGTGCTAAAAGTTTCTTAGTTGGGAAAAGATGAGGTTTTTGTTATTCATTACTTATAACTGTTTATGTGTATAAATAAATGTTTGTATAATTTTAAAACAAATGCGTGAAAAACAGTTTTATGTGCACATGAAAATACAATACACACAAAAGAGATGCTGATTATTAAATGTATTGATGTGTGACGATATCTACAGACATGTTTTGTTCATCTTTCTCTGAGCAGCTAATCTATGGACAAAAAAAAGGCAGACGTTACCGTGGACCAGCTAGCAAGCCCTGTGCGGACAAATCTGAATCGAATTGCTTAAAAGAACACGCCCTCTTTGTGTTGCGTCAAATCAAGGAAGCGGAGGGCTTGGTAAAGTCGCTGCAACGCTGGTGTACGCGCATGTGCTCCGTCACACGGTATTGGCGGGAAAATGTCATGGGGCACCGGGGGCAGGAGAAGGGCCTCACCCCCAGGTGAGAGCGCATGTGCCTGTTCAAGGTGCCGCGCTGGCTGAAGGAGCGCGTGCACAGGGAGCACTGGAAGGGGTGGCGAGCGGGCCGCTCATACACGGTGGGAGCTGTGTAGGCTTCTTTACACGCCACATGTTCCTTGGCTCCTAAATGAATGTTAGCATCGTTAGATGAAGCCCCAGTGTTAGATTTGTTTGTGTGATTGTGACCAATCACAGACACTGCTCCATGTTCCAGCGTCTTGTCTAGAAGAAGATAGGACGTTTGGTTGGCAGGTTCGACCCTGGCGTCTTCTTCGTCACTGGACTGCTCTGATGAACTGGCGAGTAGCTCGGATTCAGACTTCTTAGAATCCTCCTGCTGCTTTCTTGTCTCAGGAAATCCACGGTTGTCTTCCTGGTTCTTCATGAAGTCATCCTCGCTTGCACTCTGAACTTCACAGTAGCTCCTTGCAAAGGAGTCTTCCACAAGAGGTATCTCATGTGAGTTATCAATCCAGCACCGGTGATTCTGGGCTCTGCTGCTGTGACGTATGACTGGTATCGGCCCACAGCACAGAGAGGAGGACGAGGAGGATAAAGAACCGCAGTCCACATGGGTCATAAATGGGAGCACATGTTTATGCTCTTCTCCTGTTTGTAGCTTTCTCTCAGTATTTGTGCTCCACAACTCAGTGGTGTATGATACACTGTGATCCAAATCTTGAGGAACATGACATGACGGTGGAGCGTTTATTAGAACCTCCCGCAGTTGCTCCATCTCCAAGAGGCGGGCAGCAGCAAGGAGATCGCGGTACTGTTGCCAACTCCGAGCGGGAGGCGGAACTCCCGTGTAAATGAAGTCCAACACCAGCTCCAGGACCGAGTCGGCCAGACATGGAGCCTGCAGATCCACCAGGGAACCCGTCGAGGACAGGATACTGGCGAGTACTGGACTGGAAGCAGATAGGATACACCTGATGGAGATTAAAGTAAAGGTAGGGGGTAATTAAAAAATAAATAAATAATAGAAACGTCAGTGGTTTCCCACTGCTGCCATTATTTTGGGTACTAAGAATAAATTAGTAAAAAATGACTACAAAGTAAATGTCAGGAAAAGCCTTCTAGAACATCTAGACTTTATTTGGGATCAATCAGAGGCTCTTTAAATGGTGGCAGGTGTGTGCTGACTCCCATTTAACATGACCTGGAATGTGATAGCCAGCCAAATCATCAAATTATGTGGGTGTGCACACTTGTGCAACCATATTTTCTCAGTTGTTTTATTTTTTCTTCCCGGCTTGAAAAGATGTAATTTTATTTGGGTTATAGGTAAAATAAATGGCTAAAAAAAATTTGGGGGGAAAAATTACCTATCACACAAATCATTGAACACGGGTGTGTAGACTTTTGATACAGACGGTAACTTACTTGTGTGCTGGGTAGAGATGAGCTGGGTTCTGCCTCTGTCTGAGCACGCAGTCACACAAGTTGGCTTGTTCACGTTGGTGGTTCAGACTCGCCAGTAATGAAGCTGCATGGCGACCTACAACCTTTATATAAACAGGAGACGATATACTGAGTGGAAATAAAATAATGTATTACAGTATCGTTTGTAAAGACAGAATTCTTTGGCTGATAATAATTTGTACAGATTAATAATTCAATAAGAACTTGGTTAAACAACAAGAAAAGGGAAGTGGAAAGTTATTCCATCTTATTAGCTATTTAGTTCCATTCCAATACAGACAAGTGAAACTCGCTTAATTAAATAATGCATAAAAAGTCTTCTCTTACCTCCATGTTGTAGTGAAGAAAGGAGCTGAATGGAGCTAAAAACCATGATGGTGAATATATAGTCCGTGTACTATCTACGCACATGCTCCGCTTTGGAAAGCGATCACAAGCTTTTTGAGTCTGCAACCTTGGTGTGACGTAGAGGAACAGGTGCTTATAGGGAGAGCTGGCTTCTGACGCGACCATTTCCTTTGGCCCCAAGCCCGGCCCACTGCACCAACGTATCACGTGCTTGTCACACCTCCTTTAGCCCCGCCCCCCATCTACTATTATACTATCACACAGTGGGACACATGACCAGTGGAAATACAAGTGTGTGACTCACATAAAGTGAGCCAATTAAAGGGAGGCCTTGATAAATCAGGAGCCTCTGGATTACTACATACTGGAAAAGTAATTGGTGGTACAGTACGTGACTGGAAGACAATGTGACTTGGTATTAGATACAATAATTTACAGACGACTGTCGGCCACGTCTGGCATAGAGCGAGTTTTTCTGAGTGGAGCAAAGGTCGCAGTTTTTTTTGGATCACGTTCAACTGTTGTGTATTATTAATAGTGCTTGATATCTCAACGTAGGAAGACAGGATCTTCTATTTTAATAAAGGTAGACCATAGAGGTTGTTCTTTACAGATTTAATGTCACTTAACGGTTTCTTTTGAGTTGAAGTTTTTACATGATAATTTAAATGAAGGTGATTACAGAACTGATACTTAATGACATCATTGTTTCATGAGGGGGGGGGGTCTATTTAGATGGATGATTTGGTAAATGTAATAATAATAATAATAATGATAAGGGGCGTCAATTTTGAGTTAATTTAAAGATCGCCATTATATATTTTTTAACACGTGATTAATGACAGCCCTTTACTTGGGGAATTCCAGTTGCAACGCAGTAGAAAAACGTCCATGTCAAAATTTAGCAGTAATAAATGTAATAATAATGCATATATTTGTGGAGACTGGGGCGAAGTTGTATTTTACAGTTTCAAAAATGTGCCGAATTTTACAGAAAGTTACTTCATGTTAAAGATTAGATAGCTCTTAATATGAAAAGAAAAATGCACTGAGCCGTCATGTTTTACAAACGCAAACATGGCAGAAAAATGGGGGGGGGGGGGGGTAATTAATCACACTCTTTTTACAATACAGTACATCTTTTTAATCTTAACAGTTATGAAATTACTGCATCAATGAATAAAAGATGCAGCCATATTTCTATTAGTTCAACATTTTGTTCACACTTTTATGTTAACAAGAATATGAAAACTTAATATAAAATATTTTATTGTACATTTAGAACAGCTATAAAATGTGCGATTAATCGTGAGCCAATTATTGAAGTCATGTGATGAATTACAATTTAAAATATTTAATCGCCTGACACCCTTAATAATAATAATAATAATAATAATAATAATAATAATAATTGCAATTATATGGCTGTGACTTTGATTATGGGCCTAAATCATTACAGTAGAAGGAAAAACATTATTAAATCCATGTTTCACATTCGCCAGACTTTACTTCAGGTTAGACATGAACAGATAGTGGTACCAAATTTTGTTTTTCCCCAAGCTTAAATCTCAGTGACGATCACTGATTTAAAACAATGCTTGGTTCAGATTTCATTAAAAGAAAAATACAAAATAGAAAATTTCAGATCAACTTATACATTAAAATCTGCAGGCAAGAAATACATTTACATAACTTTTCAATGTATTTCTTTCAACACGAATCCTCAACATGAGTCTTTTTCTTTTCAATGTAGGACATCCACAAACTTTTAAGACCGACGTGAACGTGGCTGTCATGAGTGGTACACAGAACTCAATGACACACATAGCCATTTTGTTGTAAGCTCTTTTTGTGAAACATTTTATACTCGTAAGAGAGTCCGAACATATCATCTAATGTGACAATACGACCAACCTGCCTGGTAGAAAAGTGATACAAGCAAATTACACACGTTTGTTAAAAAGCATCTGATTACAAGATAAAGTCACGACTATAATGCCGACATGAAAGATTAAAAACTTCAGTAATGTGCAACAACAATCATTAAGTGAGCATAATGACTAAATAAAAAATGTTTGCATCCGCTGAGTCATAAATTAAAAATATAAACAATTAAACAAGATTTTCGGAGTCATCTGAGCCAGCCGGATGACTCGTGCAAATAAAAACAAGAACAAATCTGCAATGCTTTACATCATTATGTGATGTATGATAATACTGCTTTAATCCAAGGTGATTCATAATGCATATAAGACACTCCATGGAAGCTCCTCTTGTGTGAATTGTACCTTTGCCATATTTTCACACTCTTTGGGCATCCAAAACGACACATTGGATGCAGAAATGCCTTAATAATTAAAAGTTGATGAACTGCAAGAACAATACAGTGTTGTCTTTAGCCCCCCCCCCCCTCCATCTCTTTCAAAACTTTCAAATTTGGGAAAAAACAACAACAGTGGCTCTCACAATGAGGATGCTACCCAGAAATCCTGAGATGCAAAGACACAACTGGGCAGACACAATGCTACATAACATCACATAGATGTTGTAAATTACAATGAATAATTAGTTGCAAGAGGTCTCTAGTCTGAGGATAATATTGCAAAATTACAAAAACTAAATTGTACCAGTCATGTTAAACATTCCCGTTGGTATATGTTTTATATTAATTTTTAAATGTACAAGTAGAACAGGTCGAACAATGCATAGGTTAAGATCAGTGTTATTCGTCATAAATTGTCTGTGGTCCAGCAACAGCTCAATTTCTATTAAAAAAAAACCTTTAAAAATATACAGTATAGTGTAAATGCCTTACATATGACTGAAAACATTCATTCTGAGTGTTAAGACATGATTAAGACTTTACAATTAATGTTTTTTTTCCCATTTGTGATTAAAAAAAAAACCTCAATAAAAGCAACCCTAGAGGTTGCAAAACGTTTTGCAAAATGCCCATGAGGCCACTATTTGTGCAGCATGTGTAGAGAGCATGTTTGAGCCCTACAGTTTACAAACATTTATTTATTCATTTATTTATTTATTTAAACAACTGACAGCAATGTCAGCTGTTATTCCTGTGTTCTTGAGTGAGGCCAGCAAAAAGTATGGATCCAGTCTTGGCAGATTCCCTAACTCTTTGGGGGGCCTGAAGTGTACCCACTTCTCTCACTTTTCCATAATAAAACAAGTGGCGGACACTGACCTGTACAAAGCAGACTGTTTGTTCTCTGTCCCTTGCTAACGAGCCGCTACGTGGCACTCGGGCCTAACCACTGATGGATCTGAGCTACGGCGCGCTGCATCTGTCCAAAGTAAAAGTCCACATTTCTGGAGAAGTCCTGGCAGACGGAGGAGTGAACGTCACCCAGGGCACAGTAAAGGGTGGTGCCGCCCATGCTGATCACCACAGTAACCATACAAAGCAGGAAGAGAAGCAGGCAGGAGTCTTTGCCGCCAACATCTGCAAAACAGACAAATTAGGCCTTCTGGCCACCCATCCATTTTTCTGCACCACTTATCTTGTTAGGGGTCTATTCCAAAGGGTCAAATAAGCCAATTCATCCATTTCAGAAACTCACCACTATCAAAGCCATCATCTGCTACTTTGAAGCGGACTCGTCTTTTGGCAGTGGGATTATCGGACCTGGACTCCAGACTAGCATCATCGGTAGGCAATTTCCTCTTCTTCAAGATGGAGATGAGGCCAGAGGCAGGCGATATCTGGGAGGGCGTAGAATAAATAACATAATTTGAAAACGATCTCTAGCTCTGCCTTTACAAAAGAGTCAGCTTTCAACTCACCGCTAGGTGTCACTGCAACACACAATAAGGAGTACTGAACTACATCCACTCTCCTTTCAACATTTATTACACTGCAGTCGGCAGTGCTTATGTACATGTCCCAAACAATCAATAAATGGCGAGTCAGCACTAATGGATACCTATTTGAGTTGCCTTTGTTTAGACCACATTAGCATGATATCAAAATAATCTCTGAATCATCATGTTGAAGGAGGGGGAAAAAAAGTACACAATAAATGTCTATCAATTATCTTTGGGCTTGACAAAAAGAAAACGCATATTTAAATCAGACTATGAAGATAAGACATGACAACATAGGAACTTCACATTCAGTCCTATACAATTACAGGGAGTAAATCAACACTAATAGCGGACATGGAATATCCCAATCAATCAATAAATGACAACTTGACATTAGCTAAAGACTTGCCTAATACACCTGCCATTGTAGCACACATTAGCATGTTTGCTAATGGTGATCTTTAAAAGGGAACTCTGACTGTCATGACAAGTTTGCTCTATATTATTTATTTGGTTGTTACTAACATGACTTTGAGATTCACCTTTCAAAAATAATTTCCAGTTTAATACATTTTGTAGAACCTTTATTTGGACGCACGCTGCCATTGTTGTTTACCCCGCAACGTATTCAGTGCGTAGTGACGTAGAATGGCGGCAGGGTCTCTGCCGAGCAATGTGAAACGGCCATAAAGAAAGCAAGTTAAGCCTCGTAGCGTTCCTAAAGAAACACATTCAAGAGTTTTGATCGTCCCTTTAGGAACGCTACGAGGCTTACCTTGCTTTCTTTATGGGCGTTTCACATTGCACGGCAGAGACCCTGCCGCCATTCTACGTCACTACGCACTGAATGCGTTGCGACGTAAATAACTATGGCGGCGTACGTCCAAATAAAGGTTCTACAAAATGTATTAAACTGGAAATGATTTTTGAAAAATGTATCTCATAGTTATGTCAGTAACAAATAATTTAAAGCAAACTTGTCATGACAGTCGGGATTCCTTTTAAAGCTGATCTATCAATTCCGTTCAGATAGATGTTAAATTAGCTTTCATTTCTACAGAGACAGTAGCAGAGTAT
This sequence comes from Vanacampus margaritifer, assembly GCF_051991255.1. NCBI lineage: Eukaryota > Metazoa > Chordata > Actinopteri > Syngnathiformes > Syngnathidae > Vanacampus > Vanacampus margaritifer. Next base: position 19,665,844 of record NC_135435.1, on the reverse strand, counting down.
TGCAATAATGTTGCTATGGGCGGGGTGAGTTATTAAATAATAATAACTTAGATTTGTATAGGACCTTCACACACAAAAAAGCCTGCCTGTCATTTGTGGGATTGAAAAACGTGGAAAAAACATAGCGATAAAAGCAAATTTTCAAACTTCACATCCAGTCAACTACAATTACAGACAAATGAACACTAATAGGCATTGAAAAATACATTTATCACATGATGCTGAACTATTTAATAAGCATGAACGTGTACAGACCTCCTCTACAGTGATGAGTTTGGCCATGTCGTCCAGTGTGATCGCTTCTGGAAAGACATCAGCCAGCTCAGCCTCGTATTCTTCTTGCTCCTCGTCTACCTCACTGCCCAGCTCGGGGTGTTTCAGAAGAGCCTCTTGAGGAAGATGGCCATCATCATCCTCCTGCTGCAGGCTGCTTTCATTTCCCTCCTGCAGTCAAAACGGAATGCAGCGCTTACAGAGTGCACGTCCATATTCAGGAAACAGCAACAGATGTTCCACTCCCAGTTGCTCTGTGCTAATACTTGTCTGGGACAGAGGCTGACATTTTAGCAAGGGCAACAAAGACAAGAGGCACTTGAAGATTTCAAAAAGAGAGAAAAAAATAAAAAAAATTGTACAACTGAGACGAAATCACATGACAAAAAGAAAACAACTTAACTGTAAAATATTGACTAATTATTCTTGTACCCAAGTTTAAAAAAACACTTAAACAAAACAGGATTTGTACCTTGATCTCGTCACAAATCTCTTTATCTGCTACTTGAGCTTTCCGGTGCAGATGTTCCACCTCCACATCTATCCCACTGAGTGCTTTCCTCTCTTCCTCGCCCTCTTCTTCTTCAGTCTCATCTTCCATCATCAGCGCCTCCGCTGCCTCTCCCACATTGCTGCGCTCGGCTTCCCGATCCACCTCCTTTTCCTGTGCCGAACCTAAATCTCCTCCCTGCTGCTCTGCGGGTTTGGTCTGATCCATTTCTCCAGCTTGAGAGGGGTGCAACACGTCTCCCACAGTTGAAATGGTGTGTTCCGGACACTCCCCTTGCTCCCTGCCACTGCCTTCCACGTCAGTCAGCTCAGTCCCATGGAAACCGGCCGGCCCTTCTAAATTGCATTCGAGGACTTCCCTGTTCTTTTCGGAACACTCGGGGGAATCGAGCTGATTTGTGGAGGGCGTGAGTGGATGGCTGGTTTGTGGACAGGAGGAGTCTCCGGCTTTATTCTCCGTCCTAACTTCAATGTGATGGGCTGGAGAAAAGCACACCACAAAATAGGACGTGTCAGGTTTAAAAGAATGTAAGTCATTGTTAGACAAGAAGGAGACACTGAAAACAGGTGGTAGATTAAAACCCTATAAAAGGTTTTACTTTTCTGTTTACGGGTGACATCCCAAATAGATAGACGGGTATAGCAAGGTGCAGCTATAAATATAATGGTAATGATTGTTTCTCAGGAAGTACATGGACAGGGGTGCAACATAACAGCTCCATATATACCAAATGTACTGTTTTATTATTATTATTACTATTAATAATAGGAATGGCCGAATACCAATGCTGCCGATATCCAGCCTTATTTCAAGGTATAGGTACTATACGATCAGGAACTAGAAATTACAAGAATAGAAAATCGCCATTAACTCATTTGCCCCCAAAAACGTATATTTATCTATTTTAAATATTGCCATGGTCCTAAAAACATATTTATACATTTTTTTATGTTTATTTTTTATTTTTATGCCAGAGCATACAGAAGGCTTTGATGCAGCCTCTGACCTGAAAAGGCCGCTTAAAGCAATAGTAGTTATTACAAAAAACGGCCAGCAGGTGACAGCAGAGTATAAGAGATCAACCAGGGCTATGTTGGGGAAAAAAATCATTAACTCACAATTCTAAATAGATTTGTGAATAATGATGAAACTTAGCTATATTCTAATGCTAATTGCTGCAAAATGGAAACAGATAAAAATATATTTTTTTCCTGATGAAGGAAGACTAATCTTTCGATTGGTAGGTTCCATGTTTTTATAGCAATAGAACACAATATTCTGTGGGCCTTGCAAAATCTGTCAAAATCCATTGAAAAATGGCTGGGAATGGATGAGTCAACCCAAACATGTTCTTTACAAATAGTCAACAAAAAAAAAACAGCATTTTGACTAATATTGCGTTTGTGAAATATGAGTTAAGCAGCAAAATCCACCTGTCTTTATCCATCTCAGGGGTGTGTGTGTGGGGGGGGGGGGGTTGTCGTGATTCTAATGCTGAAGATGGCGGGCACTTGTCATATTGCTACCATGGTAAAAATTAAAATTAAATCTTAAACCTGACTAGCTGTAAAGCAGCACCGATTTTTTTTTTAGCCACATCTTACACTGCGCTGGAAAAATGATATGCGGCTAGCTCACAAATACTGGCACAAGGTAGACACACACACAGGCAATCATGCAGTACTGTCACTTTCATTTAGTGACTAAGTGGAACACTTGTACAACTATAAACAATTCCACCTGTTCTTCTGGTTGTAATCAGATTAATGAAGGAGTAACAAATTAAATTCCTTCTCTGGGGAGGTAATTAGTACTTAAAACGAATTCCTTTTCAAAATAATTTCCTAAAAATTGCTGACTACAAACATTATATTACATATGTCACAAGTTATCGTGACCTGATAAAACCCACCAAATCACATTCCAGATGTGTGTGTCGAGACAACAGAACACCCCGTCTCAGCAACAAACCTTATATAATGCACACTACAACTTTTTTCTCCCACACATACTGCTTCATTCGTTCACCTGATGGAGGTAATGCATCCCCTTCTTCAAGCAGAGGCCTTAACAAGCCCAGAGATGCAGACTGTAAACACACATATACAAACTGTTTTAAAAAAATATATCCCTTTTATATACACACAGATGATATAAAAAAAAAAAACATGTCTTACCGCTGCATCTGTAACATTTGGTCTATGACGAGAAGAGACAGAATGATACGGTGGTGAGTATTCTTCGTAAATTAAGACATGTAAGATAGGTGATGCTTCTCTACTCTGCCAATCTAATATTAGCCTGAGCACATTTCCCAGGCTATTACAAAGTGTATGTGTGTGTGCTCGAGAGTGTGACACAGTCAAGTGAGATGAAACCTTAGTAGCACAAAAGCTCAAATGTCTTAAAGTGCACAAGTAGCAGTCGTATCTTTAACACGGATGCAATATGCATTTATGAAGGAACTTAAAGAAAATAGGATGCAAAGGTGACTGCACGCGCACACACACACACACACACACACACACACACACACACACACACACACACACACACACACACACAAACATTAATTTCTCGCCACCTTGTGTATCTATTTTTGGATATATTGTATATGTTGCTTGGCATGTTATTTCTTTATTAGGTTTACTGGAACTTCAAATACATTAGTCTGCCTGCCTGACAGTGTAAAGTACAAAGACATACACTGACCGAGTGTGTGTCTGGCAGATGTCTCTGAGAGTGTCCAGATGTCGGGCTTCTAGAATGGGTGAGCTTCTTGTACACCGACTTTCTACGAAGAACAAACAATGACAGAAATATTATTACAATGTACTGCAGTGTATACATTAGTGACAGTACAAACTTGGTCAAGTATCTATCCTGTTTTACTTTAAGTGTCAGCTCTCTGAACTTGGTTGTAAAAGCAAAGATGAGCTGGATTCAGTATGAGGTAAACTGACGGGGCTTCATGACAGATTGAAGACCAAGTCAATCACCAGACTTTAACCTAATTGAGCATGCCCCCAGAAACAAAACAAAAAAAGAACTGAAAGGGGCTGCAGTAAAGGCCTGGAAAAGCATTTCAAATGAAGAATGCAACTGCCTGGCGAAGTCAGTGGGTCGCAGGCTGGATGCAGTTAGTGCAAGTAAGATTTATGCCACCAAATATTAAATGATATTCACTAATTTAATTAAAAAATAATGTTTGTTCTAATACTTTTGTTCACATGAAAAGTGGGTGGTTCAAACTAAAGTTGTCTTGACTTGAGTTTTTTCTTCTTCTTTTTAAAAAATATACATTTTGTCTCTGTCTTTTGATCTGAAACACACATTTCTTCAGAAATAAATGAAATTGCCCTTGCCGTTCCAATACTTTTGAAATCATCTGTATATGAGAATATGCAGTACAGAGAACGATGGATGAATGGACACTATAATGTTAGTGTAATAAGTGAAATGCAAATGCAACACAAGCATGGTCTCTTTCTTCAGTGCAAGTATTCAACTAAAGATTTTCCAACAACACTGTTCCTGTCTGCTGAGAAACCTCTCTTTATAGGTAGCACAAAAAAATAAATAAATAAACAAATGTAACTGTATAAGTGTAAATCTACTGTAAATTACCCCACTGTTGCTGGAGAGCATTCAAGTTGTCCAACACTCTCTGGTGATAAAGCCTCTCCAGTTGAATGCACTGTAACGCCAACTGGTCTGAACAACGCAAGTTAAAGAACACACATAATGGCTCTGGAAATCTTTACTTTCTTGACATAACTTGAGGCAGGCAATGGGGGAAAAAATAGGAGAACAAAGTGAAAACTTTAGAGGATGAAGTATTGCTCATGTTTATGTATATGTGCAAGCAGCTATAGTACAATCCTTCTTTGACATGGTTCAATGGCCCCTCTCTCACCGAGCAGCCCCTCTATACATGCCATGCATGATGCATGGCATAGCTAGGCCAGCTCTCCCCTTGTATCTTTCTTAAATACTTTTTGTTGTTGTCAGATTACATCGCATGTTCCTGTTTTCTGACACGTCTATAAGAGGGAGTTGCACTTTGACTTTCTTTGAATTGATTGTATTGCGACAGATGGTTCGCTGGTTATGATAAAAAAAAAAAGCACTTTGTTTAAGTAAATGTGAAAATAAAGATAAGTTGACATCAAGACCAATAGCTTTGTCTGATGCTTTTTGTGGCAATTTTCCATTCCTTTCCCTCCTTATGGGTAAATAAATTCCAATTCACTGTGTGTACAACAAGTTATGGTAAATCAGTGCTTGTAGTTTTCAGGAAGTGTGCCATATTACAACCAAATTTGGCCTCCACAAAAAGCCCCTCCGCCAACACATAAACAATGATAAGGATACAATCTTCATGGCGGACAGAGGCCTCAGCAATCTGCAGGAACAGATAAGAACCTTTAAATCACGATAAGCATTTTTATCATTTCTAAGAAAACACTTCGGTTCACCCAAAAGTCAATTAAAATCAAAAGACAGACCGACTTCAGGACAATATAAAGAGATGCCACCATAGAAACTCTACCTCTCATTGGCCGGTGTCAGTGTCACTTTTATGTTGCTCAGCTGATTACGGAACAAGTGTGTATGTGTCTCAAGTGTGAGCGAGTGCGAGACGACACAAAAAGCTCTCACATTTAAATTTAAAGGACCAGTACATATTTAGAGGGCTCTTTTAACAGAAGAAAACACTATATCAAATCTGCATGTTGAACTAAACGAATGATATACGCAAGAAGTCAATCATAACGGCTCTGACCTTAAAGTGTCTCCAATAGCTTGTTTTTGCCGTTTAAAAAGGTCTCTACAGAGTGTTGTCTGTAGTTGCACATCTCAATAAATGAATGACTACCTACAAGCATATGCAAGTTGATCATTTCCAAAATGCATGTTTAGAAATTATGCTCAAAAGAAATCTTACGTTTAATTAGGAACTAGTCTTGCATACACAAACACATTCTTGCAGGCGTGCATTCCAGAGATCCAGACACATCAAGAAATCTAACTCACAGAGATTTTTTACATGTCAATGCACACATCTTGTCCAGCAGGTAGCAAGCTTGACTTGTGGATGCAGTGTCGTGTGCTTGTTTCAAATTGACACCATACATTGGAGGTGGAGTAGAGAATAGAGATTATTTTTTTTTTTAACTCATTCACTCCCAGTCCCAGCCATTTTGACTGATGCAACCCCCTTCGCTCCCGGCTGTTTAACTGGATTTTAAATGATTTTGCAAAGTCCACAGAATATTCTGTTCTATTGCTATAAAAACATGGAACCTACATTTGTATCTGTTTCCGTTTTGCAGCAATTAGCATTAGAATATAGCTAAGTTTCATCACTGGAAAAAAGTGCTTGTTGCAACATGGCCCTGGCTGATCTCTTATACTCTGCTGCCACCTGCTGGCCGTTTTTCTGTAATAACTACCATTGCTTTAAGCAACCTCTTCATTTCAGAAGCTGTATTAAAGCCTTCTGTATGCTGTAGCATATAAAAAAACATTAAACATGTATAAATACATTTTGGGGAGTATTAAAAAAACAAACTTTTATTCAAACCCATTCAAAATTATTATTATTATTATTATTATTATTATTCAAACCCAAAAACTACATTTTGGGGGGAGGGTTGAATTGTAAGAGGGCATTTGGTGGTGAAATCAAATAAAAAGAGGTTACCTGATGAATGTCTTGTGGAAGGCAAGTGTCATCTCCTCTTTGGGCCAAATGTTCCAGGGATGCTATCAGAAAAGAGATGGGCCTAATGGTGCAGGTGGGTACTGAAGAGGAAGTATACTGATCGGAATGTGAAAGTGTCATTTCAGATGTTGATTGTGCACCAGTTGTTATATGCCCTTTGGAGAGGGCAAAGGGCTGTGCAGTTTGGCTATTAGATGTGATGGACGTATTGGGCTTCATGGGGGACGTCGTCTCTAAATGAAGGTCAGAAACACTGGAGCATGTGAGCCCTTCAATGGGGGAAGAACAAGTGGTAAGAGGTTCTGAGGTGGATTTTGCATTTGTGGCACTAGTTGCTGAGATATGTTTAGGTCCATCAGTGCAGCTCAGGCCTGTGTCTGAGGTTAAAGATGGATGAGGACAAAGCACAGGCCCAGTGATGAAGGTACGTCCTGGTGTGCTGGAAGCAAACCCACTGAAGTCCACTTCAGTTGGGCCCAGTTCCAACGGGCTGATGGGACATGACGTTTCTTGGAGGACAGGGGATGTAAGTTCTGGACTCGTCCCAGGACTGAAAGGATTTTCCAGCAGACTTCCTACAGAGGGAGTAGACAAATATCATTTTTTGGCTTTGGCAAAGCAAACTCAGTTACACTGTGCCTTGCGAAAGTATTAGGCCCCCTTGATATTTCTGACCTCAAAGATTTATTATTTTTGTGTGTGAAGAATCAACCTGCACAACCGTGAAGTGAAACAAAATGTATATGATATTTTGAACGCTTTTTTTAACGGAATTATTCACCTCCTTTTCTCTCAGTGCAGCCGATTTAACAGACCTCTGAGACAGAGCGGAGTCAAAGTACAACACTATAATGTGTGCCATTTTTCTTATTTAACTCATTCACTGCCATTGATGGCTATAAATGTCAAAAATTCATTTGAACTATTTCTATTTAACATTTTTTTTCTCACTTTTGTTAAGAAGAGTATGAAAAAAGAAATATTGTACATTTATAACAGATATAAAATTTGTGATTAATCGTGAGTTAACTAGTGAAGTCATGCGATTAATTATGATTAAAACAATTAATTGCCTGTCACCCCTAATTTTTAATTATCTTTTTTTTTTAATGAATTTATGGCAGTGATTGAGTTAAAAAGCACATTACAAAGCTGTTTGTTGGGGTTTTTGCGTAGGCTGGAACAGATTAATGACATTGCTACTCATTTTGATGCGGAAAGATGATTTGAGATAAAAGACTTTATGATTTACAGGCATGGCCACAGATTTTTTTTTAAACTTATATCTCAATGCACCACTGCGTCCCAATTCCTGTGCTGCCTTTTTTAGGCTGATGACATCCTAAAGTAGCGCAAAAGCTACCCCAATTCAAAGGCTCCATTAATTGCATCATTCTGTTCCCATTTTTGCTGGTTGCCAACTAGCATTGTGAGCCATGATTTACAACATCCAGGATGGGCAGCATGCTTGCCTCACAGAGGTTCGGGGTTCAAGTCACTGCTCCAAACTTCGTGTGAGGAGTTTGCATGTTGTCACTGTGCTTCAGTGGGGTTTCTCCGGTTTCCTCCCGCATTAAAAAAACATGCACGTTACATTGAAGACTAAAAATAGTCCATAGGTGTCAATGTGAGTGTGAATTGCTGTTTTGAGTTTGACTAGCGACCAGTCCAGGGTGTATCCAAGGTGTTTTATCAACTTCGTATTGAGCAATTAAATCAGAAATATTGTCAATTTGCGCCGCATAATTCTCAAGTGTTTTTGTCTGTGTAATTTCACCTGCTTTCTGTACCTGTTTCTGAATAGGAGGAGTCAGTCATGGGTGTGTCTGGCGACTGGCAGTGCATTCGGCAACTTGATGCCTCTGATTCCTCCTCTTCATCCTTCATCACCTCATCAATGTCCTCTTCTTCTTCTTTGATTGTGTTTTTGTGTCTCTCAGACTCCTCCTTGTTCTCCCCATTGTTGTTGAGGGATGCATTTGAGGCTCCAAAATCATTTTGTAGAGTTGACGTATGTTCAGTCTGAGTGAGCGGGTTGATTTTGTTGAAGTTTTGAGGTTGGCCAGTAAGAGGTTCAGGGTGGGGTGTGTTATCACAACGGTCGACCCCACTCACTACAACTTGTGACATTATTCTGTCCTCATGGTCCAATTGACCTGGAGACATGAAATACGAAATCAATATTTGGTGCATGCAGACTGGACATGTTTCTTCGTGGCTTCGATGATTACGTTCTTCACACTCACCACCATGCTCCATGAGGCTCCACCCTCACAACCTTTGACCTTTCAGCCTGTTGTCGCCAATCCAGCAAACACTCGAGAACAAGAATGGCCGCTGCGAAAGAAAAAAAAAACATTACATAAGTTTAACAGTCTGACTCATTCATCAGTGAAAGTGAGCGGGAAGGGGCAAAAGGCAGTAAAACAAGTCCAACATCATTCCTGAGGTGACAAGCAAATACTGGCCCTTAAGTACAATCCTACCAGCACATCATAAGATATCATCTACAACACATTACAAACACAACTGCCACAGGTTCTTTGTAGAACGAGAATTGGAAAACCACTCTGTACCGCACATTGTATTACCTGGAAGCTCGACAACAAATCTCTGGATCTATCTAATAAAAATGACAACACTTTACACCCATATCATATTCAGACACTACATTTCATACCTTTAAGTAAATTAGAACCTTTGAGGTCAAACAACGTCAGTTCCATCAACATGAAGCCTGTTTTTACATAATGGAAATTTAAGATTGTACAGAGTTGTAACATTGGTAATCGTGACACAATCATGGGTATAAATCAACCCCTGTATAACCTAACAAAATTAAAAAAAAAAAAAAAAAAGCAGGGCCCCAATTTTTGTGTAATGTTGTGACCAAAGTCATAAATGTATCACTTGCAAAATAGTGAAGAGAAAAAGGAAAAGGGAGGCTTGCAGAGAGTCAGTCATCATTGTCGTCATCGCACTTTTTTAATTAGGGATCACAAAACACGATGCTATTTTGCCAACTTCAAACTATACAGTACTGTATAGTGATGATGCCATAATCAATATTAGAACATTTGCCCCACAGCTACTTTTTAACATGCTTAAGTGCTTTGCCAGTATAAAATAGGTTAACAAGTGTATAGTAAACAGTAAAAGGCTGTGGTGAAGGACACACTGGGCGGATCACCTGATAGGCGAGTCTCTTCACTCGAGTCTCAACACAAAGCATAGCTGACTTTGCAATGTACAGTCAAGTTTTTGTTTAATGAGGCCAGTTTATTATCCCTTACGCCATGTCACAATACAGTAAGGTGTGTGGTTTTATGGTTGTCATTGATATTTTCCACACTCGTTACGAGTACAATCTGATTTTTATTTTTTTTTAATCATACAACTTACTTTTGTTCTTTATAGCAGCGGTCAACAACTTTTTTTTCTGCCATGGTTTGGTTTCAGGTTAAAGACATATTTTGGTAAATTGCCAATATTAGAAACGTCATGTCCAATCAGCCGTTTGGAACTGAGCTTGTTTCTCTTCAACATGCTGGTAAAGCCATGTGAAAAGCATGCTTTGATAGCTTGATTACCACATTTGCGAGCCTGTCGCAACGTATTAGCAAACTTGGCGTGTGCGACTGTGCGCATCAGCTAGTAAGATACCTTAATTAGGACTGCTGATATTGTCTCTTGAATACAGTTTTTTTGGAAGTTGCGGGCTCTTCTTCGGTCTCATTATTTGGCATACTACCCCTCATTTCAAGGAAGTTTACACTAAACTTTTCAACATGATTTTTAAAACGAAACTCCTCCAGACTCTTTGTTGTACATAAAATATTTTAGATATGTGTAGTAAAATGATAGTTTAGTTTCTGGTATATGTAGCCTAGGTTTTAAGCTATTATTATAGACAAAAAATAAAATAAATAAAACAATATATTTTTCTGTGAGATGTGTTCCCTTTATTGTTTTTAAGATGGTCACAACTTGGCATCATTAGGAAAATACCCAAGGTGTACTGGTTTATATGAGGTAGTGAGACCAGCCATGTTGAATGATTGAGCGAACGTAATATTGACCAAAAGACAGGAGGAGGCAGGTTAATATTAGCAGAGTTGAAGGTGCTGAGATTCTTCATTTGGGAGTGAGTGACAAGGATGTACAATATCAGGAATGAGCTCACCAGAGGGACAGCAAGTAGACTGGTTACGTTTTGAGACAAAGCTAGAGAGAGCAGGTTGAGGCGGTTTGGACGTGTGGAAGAGGGACACTGGATATATCAGTTAAAAGATGCCGTAAATTGAGCTGCCAAGTAGGAGGCGGAAAGGAAGAACAAATGGGAGATTTATGGACTTGGTGAATGAGCAGAAGATACTGAGGACATGGAGTGATAGAAGAATATTATATGCTGTGCTGAAAGAAGATGCAATAAACATGTTATTCTTATGCTGACTTGTAATCAAGGACAACCTCCATGCCTAATCTAACTGGTGCATTACTTGCCATTGTTTCTTAATCAATAGCATCCCAAGAGTGTCTCTCCCCCACAGCGCTGCCTGTTCATCCAGCAACCCATCTTTTCCTCTTCTCTACAGGGGGCTCATAAATAATGAAGGACATGAGAAATGGAAAGAGCTCAGATCTCAGGAAGAAGAAACAAAGGCCACCCAAGAGTAATACAGATGGGCATACACACCTCAAACCACAGGACAACTCATTAGGTACACCAACAGTATCTTTAGTACAGCTTTTCGTGATGGATCGAGATGGCGTCAATCATCCTGAGTGTGTACCTAATGGCGTGTCCCTCCTGAATGTTTGCGTCGTCTCTACTAGCACATACTGCGTTTGGTTAACCTAGCTTTCAGTGGCAAGCCTTCAGTGTGACACGATGGGCGAGCACATAGTTCGATTCGGTGACAGATGTGCTAGCTGACAGCTAAACGCTCACGTGATTGCTAACAAGGTGAGCATCTGCCCTGGTTAAACAAGCTAGTTGCTCAATGTGCTACTTTCGACAATTTTATGTTACGGCTCTCTCGCAGGCGCTGTCACGGTTACAATAATTAGCATAATCGTAACGTTGCCTGTTCAAAAAAATCACAAGGTGCTGGTGGCTACCCGACTATGCACGTTACTATCGCAACAAGATGAGTTTATATAGCAATTGTTCGACTACGGTTACAAATTGAGTCATCTTGGAGAGTACAGCGGCGTTGGCTAATAGTTAGCTCGCCGTCCACATCTGCACAGCACACCACAATCGAACCATTTAATTATGTCACCGGACATTCGTATGCTTTAAAGTGACCTTACTTTTCGTTAGCTTGCGAAGGAGCGCTTCTTTCGCATCGACGATTGGCAGGTAATCCAACAGGAACGCCACCTCTCACTGGCAAGGTTGGCCAAAAGGTGACAGCTTGGACCTGAAGTGACACCTTTCTGAGGATGTTGTCGCAATGACGTCTATCTGCCACCAGGGGCGACGTTGCCAACGTCAGTACCGAGTGGCTCTGTCGCCCTCTTTAGGCGACAATGTCAGGTTTGGGCAAAGTATGGCCAGACCTAACCTGGCAATAGCCTGATAGATAATTGTGATTCACTCAAGGGAGTTCTCCACAATAGTCTCGGGAGTTTGTGAACTCACAAATACCGCGAGAATTCATCTTGCAGAGCAAGGTTAGGCCAGACCACTGATCTGAATATATGACTGGAGAGCCGATAGCTCATACGTACAAGCCGTTGAAGTCACAGGGTGGCCATCTTGCTCCTCCCACCTCGCGAGCAGACTATTGTAAACTATATGGATACGTACAGATGAGACATACACAGTTTGTGCCGGGGTGGTCACTATTTATAACAAGTAAAATAAAAATTAAAAAATTAAAAAAGTGGACGGCATATGCTGCTTTGAAGACACCCTTTTTCTTTTATCGCTCAGTTCCAGACCCCGATATTAGATTTGGCAGAGGCATCTTTTGTTGAATTAGTTATAATTTATAATATAATTAATTATATATATACGTTGTAAAATGTCTGAAGTCCTCTTGTTTACGTTTATCAAATTTAAAACACCATAAATCATGCTGTTTCTACGAAGTACTGTCTCAAATATTCTCCAATTTCGATACTGTAAATGTATAGGATCGTGTGCCGAGAAACGTTTATTGGGAGGAGCAATATGGCCAAAAGTTTGGCCTATCGGGTTTCCAGTTGTATATTCAGATCAGTGGGCCAGACCAGCAATCGGATTTAAAAATATACATATAATTTTGGTAATTGTAAATATTGTCAAATAAACAATTTTACATATACATTTAAGTATTTCTTATTTATTGTATTTAGTTAATTACAAATTATCGATTAATTTTTTTATTTGTTTACTTCACAGCCAGGTCAGCTGTCTAAGGTATAAAAGAAAAATGCTAAAATGTGTACATAAAATTATGACCTCACAGCAGGTCAGTCATAAATGAAGTTAAAAAAAGTTTAAATGTGCGTGTAATATGTACAGTATTTGTAACAGTAAAACTATTTGTTTTGTAATAATTTGAGATTTTGACTTTCTTCTGCAATTAATTTGTTAAATTTAAAGAGATTTTAGACACTCAACAAACCGTTAGGGTAAAAATGGCTACATTAATGCAACAAATATTACAGGACTCTTGATAATGTAAATGTGTTTAATCTGTGGGCTAGCCCATGCGCCATACTTTGGCTACCACTGCTGTAGAACAACCACAATCTTGACAACCTTCCAAACTTTAAACAGTTCAAATATTTAATTTCATTCAGAATTTCAAATATACTATTTTCATATCAAATACTGAATGAGATGACATGGACTGTCATGACCTATGGAAACGTTTCTAAGAACAAAAAAAAAAAGTGGTTTATGGCAATAATTAGTGCGACAAACAAAATTCACATAGAAAAGCATGTTTGAAAGGTCTATGACCATTTCCAACCAAATTACAGTCCATAGAATTGGTGTAAAAGTTCATTGTAAATATGACACACAAGCAAACACATTGTGCCATATTAGAAAAGTTTAACTAAAAATACACAGTATACAAACAAAGCAGAGTTTATTAGCACTTGCTGCTACTCCAGTGAAAGTGTTTTAAAATGTAGCTCTTCAGAGAACTTGCCAGACGTGTTTACAATGGGGACAATTTATTTATTTATTTTTACTTATGAAGCCGTCCTAAAGCACAATTGAAACTTTTAAATGACCGGATACACACAAGGCTTTTAAATGGCAGCCTCAAGGTTTTCAATCATTAAGGTAACCACATAATGAAGTGCATTTTGCCACATTATAAAATATGGTTGTATTCCATTACTCTGCCATTTACAGTCCAGAGCAATTATACTTCCAAGGCCCATTCCAGGATATAGCTTTTGGAGTTACCTTGTCTCCGTTTAATATTGTAATTGTTATTTACATTTCACTGCTAATAAATTATGCACAAGTTCGGTAGTTAATTGAATACATAATGATTTTGTCAGGTATATACACACTTCAGCCCCATCCCTCTTTTTCAATGTTCTCCATGTGCTCTGCATAAAGCCAGCTCTGAGTGAACTCCTGGCTCTTTTCCATCAACTGGAACAGCTGAAGATATTGTCTAGGATTAACGTGACCTGTCAGGATGTCTTCCGGAAGTCCCATTTCGGACAACAATTTACTCCCACTGTCAGGTGACCAAAGACTTTAAAAGAGAAAGGGGAGAAACAGAGAGGAATAGTAAGAATGGTTCACATTGGCTGTAATTTCCTCATATTGTACATGTACATTGGATACTGGATAGTTGGTGTAGTGGTGCAAGCGTCTGGGGTTTGATTACAAGTCAGTTCCTCAATACCCATCCACAAATGATCCCAAGCCACAAAAACTAGACAACTGACCACAATAATATTTAAAGTTGCGTAAAAGGTTAACAGAGTGGATATAAAAAGTCTAAACGCACAAACCCTTCAGGCTTCTTTTAGAAATCACCATTTAACGGTATAAGAGGATGGGGCACCAAATTATTTCAGTTAAATTTTTTAATTCACTTCTCAAAGATAAGATAGCTGTAAAGTTTATAGGTTACATCTTAAAAAATATTTATCTTTGTCTCTTTCTCTTTTTTAAAAATAACAAAAAAATAAACAAAAAACTTGGCTTGCGTGGGCTCAATAATCCCGCCTGGATGATAACATACATTTGGGGCATATATGTACCACCAGTTGTTGTAATGTGGACCACTGGTTTAGATTGTTATGAATTACCAGGGTCCTGCAGAATGGTGCAAAAAAATAGTTCTCATATTTATATAGGGACATATACGGACACATTCTAAAATTCTTACACTACCTCATTTACAGTCACAAGACACTCATTCAACTATATCAACAGAAATCACTGTTTAAAAAAGAAAAAGAAAAAAAGATTGCACATCCATGCTTTTATATACCTCTCAAGATAAGTAAAATGAAAACATTGCCACAATTGAACTGTGCAAAAGTGTGATTGCTTACTTAAGCTTATTAATGAGCTTCTCCTTCCTTTTCACCAAACACTGTTTGACCATCACCATCAGCGTGGAGGCGTTTGAAGGTGTGAGGCCAGCAGAGAACAGGTCAGCCCGTGGACGTAGACGAACCAGGCACATGTGATCATTGGGAAGCTAAGAGGCAAAAGTGGGGAAAAAAAAGGGTCTTAAAAGTGCTTAGATCAGTCATGTTTAATATACAAATTGAATCGGTCATTACTGAGCCTTTGCGAGGAGATGCACGCTGTTTGGTTGCCACAAACGACTCCCAGGGCTCCTGTAAACACAAACGAACAAATCTTAAATCGAGACGGGTGTAAATCATATTGTGGTGGGTGAGTTATTGAACAGTCCAGTCATGTAAAAGTTCATTTTGATACATTGTATACCTTGTGAAGTAGCTCAACATGACAGGCCATCTGCCAGAGGACACTGACGGGTCTGTAGTGCATCATTTGACCAGGAGGTGTCACCATGCACTGACAGAGAACACATCCACATACAAGCCAAGTCAATGGTTAGTACATTGCCCGCTGGTTACATGCAGTACACATACTAATTCCAGTATGAAAGTGTAGTATAAATCCACTTACGATGTATTCGCGCTCACTCATAAAGAGGTTGAGCTCAATTCTTCCATATCTGTAAATGGACAGCCGTTCAAACAGAGCATAAGCTAACTTCAGCAATGTGGCACGCTCATTGTGCTGCGGCATGATGGCCACAACTTTCACTGGGAAGTCTAAAAGAGATTGAAATAAATAAAACATGGAGAATATAGCAAAGATTTCAGAATTTTAGTATTGTGTGTTTGTTTGTTGCCCACCATCCAACCAGTTGGCCTCTGTTATTCCCAAGTCAGTGAATAGTTTGTCAGTGAACATAAGTGGTGGTTTGTTGTTGCTTCCACTCCAGAAAGGATCCAATCTGAAGAAGTCACAATGAACCACTTCCAGCTGACCATCAAGTTGGCCTTCCAATGCCTAAAGTGACACAACTAATTTACTCACTTGTGAAAAATTCATCAGTGGTGTATCATCAAGTTATCTTATGTGGAACCTCCAATGTCCAACAACACAACAGTGGTTCACAGTTGAGTTAGGCGGGAAAATATTTTACATTGTATTTAGCAGTGGCTACCTTCTCTTTATGATTATAAGACAGTTTGGACATTGATGTCAGTAAAAAACTTGCCTTCACAGCTAATAAAAGTGTTTAAAACTAGAAGTCAACCCGCATCATTGTGTTCAAGTTTGGAGGTTGCACTGTACATGTACAATGCAGTCGTGATTAAAACAGATGTTTTTTTACCTGCAGATCATTCAAGAATTTTTTTTCTGACTCAAGAGCCACGACTCTTTGAGCTCCAGCATTGAGCAAGGTCTTAGTCAACACCCCAGGACCTATGTCCAACAAATAAATGTATGCATCTATTATATCCATTCCACAGAAATAGATGTTATTTATGCATGCTGATCACCAACTTGTGTAAAAATAACAAAATGACAAAGCACATACCTGGGTTACATTCAAGGATAATAGTCTTGGCACTGTGTAGGTCAGGTCCCAGATGATGTGTTACCATCTTAGCCAACTCTGGATCCACTATGAAGCGTCTGGATTTTGCAGAGGCGCGAGCTTGACGTATATTGTCCTCAACTTCACCGAGATCCAGAAAATCATAAAAGCACAGAGGTCGGCATTGTCCCTGGAGAAAGATGTACAAAAAGATATCGGTTTAATTCACTTCTACCACTGCAATGCTGAGAGCAACCACAAGCATGTGAACACAACACTGAGGAAATTGTGTAAATACAATTTTCAAGGATTTGGAACAGGAGTGGCATTTTAAAGGACCATGACTACCACATATCATTGCAGTCATATTTTTTTTTTTACCATGGATCAGATATGACATCTGTAAAGCTGAAGACCACAGTTGAGTTTCAAAAGAAAGTGTTCAGAGTAAAATTGACAAAACCTTTCAATCCTAAATGCAAAGGGCCAGGCCACACAAAGAACATTGGAGGGGAAAATATAAGTTAATGAACAGATAACTGTCTACCTTTATAGCCACAGCAGACAAGTTCCTGTGAGAGAGAGCTGAAGAGGGGTACGTCCTCTCTGCACGGGGCTGCTGAGAGCTTGCGCCAAGTGTTGGCCGACTAGGCCCGGCGGGGGACAGAGAATCAAGGCTATAAGCCCTTCCATGAAACATTGGGTGACTGGGCACTCTAGGTGCCACTAACATTGTCCTCCGTAAACAAGATTGACTTGTGCTGGCCAGACAGCAAGAGGCGCCAGAGACCAGCTCCAACAGCCTACAGATGTTGGTGGACATGTTGGACCTGCAGACAGCCATCAAACACCCAAAGGGAATGCAAAGGGCCTGAAGAAGTCGCTTCCTAAAAGGAGTCGAGAGAATAACATATAGTATTATGACAGATCACTGTATTTCTTGACATGTATGAATGCATATAATTTGATGTTGTTGTTTTTTTATTCAGACCCTGAACGAAATCCACATATACCTGTTCACTTGCAACATTTCTGCCAGCCTGATTTGAAAGCCATAATAAAGACAAGTGTATGCACGTTTTCTTCATAACGGTTCATATTACTTTAGTAATACAAGTTCAATGCTCTACTTTTACAATATACCCGTACTGGACTGAACATTGTCCTGCGTGCACGTGGAAAGGCAAACATTGTCGTAGCACGAAATAACATACATCTAATTGACCAATAACTTGTTCTGCTTTTTGTGTATATGCACTAAAACAACATTTGTAAACTGAAATATAATATTTTACAATAAAAAGTATGGCTAGGATTGAAGGCTGATCACGCGTTAGCAAATTTGCTAACATAAATAAGCGTTCACCATATAAGCAACAGTCATCTGGACATACCTCACTGTGGAGCTCCTCTATTATTCATATTCAACTGTTGCGAAGGCCGGGTTTCGAAGTCGTTTCATTGTTGCCCGTTTATTCGTAAACTCTGTGACATTGAGCACCGAGCATTTTGACCCCACGTTTGTTATGAGCGAACGCTCGTGGTGTTTTAGTCGCATAGTTTGGACGTCATCGATGCAGCCAATCAGCCATATTGGTCAGGGCACTTCGAGGGAAGACGTTCTTCTAGGCAAAAATAAAAAAAGAAGAAAAAAAGCATATTACTGTATCCTAAAACGAAAATACAACACTATCTAACTTTTACACCTCTGCAAACTAAAAACACAGAATACTTGCGTCTAGTTAGTACTGTATCGCTATGGATGTGTCAATCAAACCAATGTGATGTAAAATTTTAGAACAACAGTACTTGAAATTGTGTATTTATTGCTTTTCCAAATAGTTGGTTTATCTCTAGATTTTTTTTTGTACGTACAGGCATCCAAATAAACATCAAATATAACCTAGACGAGCACGCCCACTAGGAAGCGTGTCTATCCGTCTCCGCCATGTTTAATGTGGCACAGTGGCGCAGTAAGAGATGCGGGCATGTAGTTAAGCTAAAAGCTTAGTTAGTCTTCATGCACCGTTGCATGTTTATGATATAGCTCACATTGCTATTCGGTATGTTCTGTGGTTATAGTTTATTTTCCATGTTAATGTTACACTTGCTGTGGGTTATGGGGACATGAACAGGGTTTGACGAGAGGAGGAGCTTTCCAGACTCAACGCTCCTTCATCTCCCTCCACTCCGCCCCAATCGTGGCTACAGCGATCCAGATATAAATGGTATCGATAGCGTTGTTTGTGTTGATATTGTTTGGGTTACTTTTTGTCTCCTGTATGCGATGCTACGGTTTTCACAAAGAAATAGCTAATTAGCTGAGCGCCTATGTGGGTCATTAATTTCGAATAGCAGAAATTAGCCATTTCAATCTCAACCGAATTAGTAAAACAAAAAAAAGTATCTGTATCTTTATCACGATACTCTCCTTGCATGTACAGTACTTTGGTTTGGGATCGATATTAAATCTTGCAGTAACGCACACCAGTTCCTCGCTCTTCTTCCGGGTAGAAAAGTGCAATCAGGTGTCGCTCTCCCTCAGTTTACCCGCTGTCATCCCGCTGTCATCATGGCGAGTGTTCACACATCATCCAGCAGACCTTACCATCTGGTTATTTTCGGAGCCTCCGGATTTACGGGACAGTTTGTGGTGGAGGAGGTGGCCCGGACTGCATCCGAGGGTCCGCGAGGGAACCTCAAGTGGGCCGTGGCAGGCAGGAGCAAACAGAAGTTGGAGCAAGTTCTGGAGCAGGCGGCTTCTGTCCTCGGTTTGTATCAGGGTTACTTTAAGTCAAGTGTCTTTTTTTGAACTCATTACTGTTTTGTTTCATTGACGTTTAACTGCAGATGTTTTCCCTTTTTTTGCCGTACCGAATGCAACCGTGAAACATTAAATTGCCATTCTTAGACTTATCTGATTTCCCCTTTATACAAGTCTACTGATAACTCAAGTAGTGACTTGGACCCTAGCTGCTGAACTCCAAAGTGCAACCAAACTAAAAACATAAAATCACAATCTAGCCACAGGTTTGCAAACATTTGTTATATTGGGACGTTCATTTCACTGAGATTACCTGCAGCATTTGGAACGTGTTGCAAAATGAAGCCAAGTATGCTAGTAATTTTCCAGGTCGACAATGGTCTGCATGCAACATTCTAAACATGGAAAGTAAAGCTCATCACTAGATTAGAACCTTGGAACATTTCTGGCTATGGTTTGATCTTTGATCCTCCCCCCTACCCACTGTTTTTCTTTTGTCTTTTGGGAGTGTACAACAGCTGATGGAACATACCAGCTCAGCTGACTGTTCAAGCCCACTTTGAAACACATGCGCACACACAATCCCTAGTTCGTTTTCTAACTATAACAAGTTGTTGGTACATTCGAGAAAGAAGGTTGCATGCCGTCTTGAACAGTGATTCCGTTTTACATGAGAGTTTTCCTACAGAACAGGAACACCACCAAACCAAAATGTCCAAAAATACCAGGGTGTGCCAAAAGTCATTATACTATTTCTCTTATTTTCTGTTTTGTTTTAGGTATCATTCAGGAAGATGCAATGCCATCCACAAATGACAGCTTAGGCTGAAGTTCAGTAAAGTTAAGCCCTCCATATAGACTTTCCTCAGCTTTGCACGAATACCTGCTGTTGTAGTTGGGTGTTTTCATCAGTGTTCATAGTGGTAAGCCTTCTGCTGCATTATTTAGCAAGAACAGATCCTGTTTTGAGAAAACTTCCATGGCTTGCGTAAATTTTTACTACGAATTGGATCTGTGTGGCAGCCATAAATCTTCTCGAATTGGTGCTGAACAGCAGTCGGGGACAGAAGATCTTCTTACCAGGTGGCAGTTTTCAACACTGCTCTACTTTCAATCATGCAGCCATACAAAAACTGCAAAGCCTAAACTGTGACCTTGGTAACAAGCTCGTTTTTGTCTTATTTATAAACTGGCCCAATTAGTCAATCTTCAAATCAGTATTACATCTGTGATGAAATTTTCTACCAGTTTGCATCACCGTTTTTACAGGAAAAATCGAATTATTATGTCAGCAGCTTCATGCAGAAAATTAGGAAGTGTTCAAATCAATTCTTTTGGCCACATTGGTCACATTTATGCCACATTCAGTGTGTTGATAATACTGCGGTCAAATTTCCCTTAGGTGCACATTTGACACTGTTGTTAATCTTAGTTTCATGAGTCTGATTTATTAGTGACTACAGTTTTTGTATCATTGTGGATGCTGTCTTTGACTTTACAGACTTTGTCAGATCTGATTATTTTTTTAAATACAAAAATATATTTATACTCTTATTATATACAATAATGCTCATTGTACCCATCTAAAATATGCCGAGTCATTTTGCGTTGTGTACTTGTTTGATGTATTGTAAGTCTTATCAATTGCTAGAAAACGAAATATCTAAAGAAATTGTCTCACAGTGCTTGAAATTCTGTCGTGTAGAAACGAAAGTCTTTAAATTTCTGTAGAATTTGCGTTAGAAAGCTGAAGAGCTGAATTACTTGGTTGAGTGGTTGAATATAAATATTGAATGCAAAGTTTGTGCTGAAATGAATTGATGGCTGAAACACTCATGACAAGCTGATGGGCAGTTTAATTGAAACAGGAAATGTGAGTTTATAGTAGGTTATATACATATTGCTACAAATTAAATAACTGACTATATACTGAATTGTAAAGCATTTAAATTAATACTGGAGTTTCCCTCGATAGCAGATCATGTGACTATATAATAGAAAGGTTTGTTTATTTGAACAGTTCGATTCAGTGAGTGAGTGTTGTATTCTGACGGTTGTGAACAAAGGATGTGCTGGTTACTTTTTCTGTTGAAATCCACGTTGCAGAAAAGCCCGAGCTGAGGACCGAAGTGGACATCATTGTTGCAGATGTAGAGGAACCCGACTCCCTGGCGGCCATGTGCAAGCAGGCTGTCATTGTTCTCAACTGTGTGGGGCCTGTAAGTACTAAATGGCATCATTTTTTATTTTTTTCAAAAGCTTTCCTCGTATAGTGACACACAAGTTTTGTAGCCAACCTTTTCACTTGTGACTGTGTCACTCTCTCTTCCTCTGACTGTCCCACACACTGCAGTATTCATTTACACAATGAAAGCCACAGTCTGACAGCACACAAAAACGCATTGTGTCCAGAAATGCTGCTTTGCATCTGGTGACTCATTCAGGTTCTTGTTTCAAACCAAAGTTTGCCTTTTACAGTTACCCAAAACTGTTACCCAACCACTCTTTAGCCGTTTAGTCATTGAGACTTAACATGTTATAGTGCAGGTGCATTTTCTGTTCATCTTGAAATTTCACCCCAAATCCGAATATTGCAAACTTTTTGTGAGGAGTGCATGTTGACATTTTATTTTATCGATTTGTGTTCATGTTAATAGTACCGGTTCTTTGGTGAGCCCATGGTGAAAGCCTGTGTGGAGAATGGAGCCCATCACCTTGACATCTCTGGAGAACCTCAGGTAGATGTTCATTTTGTTGGATATTAGAGTGAATGGATCACATGATGCACAGTTTTGACTACCGCTGAATCAAGTGTGCTGTTTGCAGGAAAAACAGCCTAATGTGTTCAGATCTGCTTTTCAAATCATATAAAAGCTGGTGAACCATTTTTTTCAAATTAAATTCTAGATTGCAAATCATAAGACCAGGCTATTATTAAAAAGGTCATCAGTTACCGCAATTCTGCAAGATCATAAGATCTGAGTTTGTTGAGAAACTTGCTGTCCTAAAATGTCACATTGAAGCAACATTGTTTTCATTTTATTCATGAAGTGGTCATTTTGATTTCGCACGTAGAACTTTTGTCAGTTTCTTTTGCAAAATTGTCACTCAGTGGTGATCGACATATGAGGGTCATGTAATTATGCAAATAAAAACGGCACTGAATTCTTGATCTAAATCTTCTTGTCAAGAATTTGTCAGCAGTCATCTGGTGAATTGGAGTTTCTTTTATGCAGAATTTTGTTTTCTAAAAGTGCTCTATTCCATATAGTTTCTGGAGGGCATGCAACTGAACTACCATGACCTGGCAGCCGAAAAAGGCGTGTACATCATCGGAAGCTGCGGGTTTGACTCCATCCCTGCTGACATGGGGGTGCTCTACACCAGGGAGCAGTTCAAGGGTACGTGGACATTCGTGCACGATTGTGATCAACTGTTGAACTCATTTGCTATTTTTTCTTGGCCAAGTTGATTTTTTGTCACGTTGTCTTCAGGTACTCTAACTGCATTGGAGAGCTTCCTGACAGTCGATTCTGGCCCGGAAGTATGTGAAAACATTGCAGACAAGCAATTACAAAAAATATTTGCTCCATGTGACTTCTGTCTGCGGTTTGTCTTCTCCTGGCAGGGAGGATGCATCCACGATGGCACGTGGCAGTCGGCCATCTACGGCTTTGCAGACGGCCACAAGCTGCAGAGTCTTCGCCGGAAGTTTAACCATAAACCCTTGCCTACTGTTGGCACCAAGCTGAAACGCAGGTGTTGTATGTTGCAAGGCTATTGAAGTTTTACAAAGTCCGACATTTTCAAAATGTTTTCTATATCACGGGTTTTCCACCCATTGCAGGCGGGTTTGGAACGTATCACTGTAGTGTACATTTATATTCAGATTACATCAGAGAACTGTTGTCTTTTGCAGGGGTGCGTTGTTCTACAGCAATGAGATTCAGCGGTACACGGTGCCCTTCATGGGTTCTGATCCGTCAGTCGTCAAGAGAACACAGCGGTTCCTGGTGGAGGAAAATCAGGACACTCCGGTTTGTTTGTTTAAAAAAAAAAAAAGTTGCATCTGTTCCCTTTGGACATTTTTTTTTTTTCATTCAGTAAAACCTCTATTAACTGCACAAACTTTTTTTAAGTAATATTTTTAACTGCCATTTAAAAAAAAAAAATACAACAAATGACTTACTAACAGTGTAATTTGAAAATACACTAACCATATTGTATTGAGCAGCCAGACCGAGATGCATCCGCCAGCTGAGTGGTGGTAGCATTAGAGAGCAAAACAAAAAAGTAATATATTGTATTTCTGTAATTCCAATTGGTAAACAGGAATACCATTTTTTTTTTTTTGTGCATTTTGTCCAACAACATACCTTTCTCTGCCGCAGGTCCAGTACGGAGCCTACGCAGGTGTTGGTGGTATTGGCAACGTCATCAAATTGATGTTTGCCGGCATGATATTCTGGTTTTTGGTCAAGTTCAGTTTCGGACGCAACCTCCTTGTCAACGTAAAGTGACAAATACAGAAATCTCAGACTGAATATTTGTATTTGAATGCTT
This sequence comes from Vanacampus margaritifer, assembly GCF_051991255.1. Taxonomy (NCBI): domain Eukaryota; kingdom Metazoa; phylum Chordata; class Actinopteri; order Syngnathiformes; family Syngnathidae; genus Vanacampus; species Vanacampus margaritifer. The sequence goes on along the minus strand of NC_135435.1, from coordinate 19,641,947 downwards.
AAGTCTTCTCTGCTGCTTTCCAGCACCCAGAGTTCTTCTCCTTTGGACTCTTCTCCAAGGCTGGACCAACCCGGAAGCAGGTACACGTGTACAGTGAAAGAGCAGAGCCAAAAAAATCCTAGAACACTTTAGTTTAAATTGTATAATGCAACGTAGCCTGATATGACTTGTAAAACCGCGTATCGCAACCTTGTATTGAACCAAGGCATAGTCTACATTAGAAAATGTCACAATAAGTATACTGAACTAGTGATTAGCTTGTCTTTATAAAGAGGGAACCCATGTATCACACTTTTAAATAATAACGGATCTACTGTATATGCGTTTCAGATGGAATCGTCCTCATTTCGGTTTGCTTTCTATGGAGAAGGTTACACAGAGGGATTGGACCCCACTCAGGGGAAACCTAATGGCAAGATTTGCACCCTGGTTCAAGGACCAGGTAAACTATTAAGCACTTTTGTTTGAAATCTATAATAAAAAGGGTTGTTGGGTTTTTTTTTTAATCATGAAGCTCTCAATTGTTGAGTACCTTTAAGACTCATTAAAAGTGTTTCTCACTTTTTAGAATGTGGCTATGTGGCTACACCCATTGCTTTAGTGCAGGCAGCTCTGACAATCCTCAACGAATCTACAGCTTTGCCCAAGAGGTGAGTCATCATCCCCCAAAAAATGCAGACTTGCAAGTTTACTAGTGAACTCTATAACTCCCATATCCATAGGTGTTGATGGTATTGAACCAATATCAGCACAAATGGTGTACCACAGTGCAGTTACGTCATATTTACAGGTTGGGAGTTTGATATAAAAAAAACATTTTGTTTTTCCCCCTCATCTTACTAGTGGAGGCGTGTTTACACCAGGAGCCGCCTTTGCAAAAACTACCCTGATCAAACGTCTGGACAAACATGGCATCCAGTTCTCTGTCATCTAAGAAGGTTCCTGTACAACATTGGGGCTCCAGGTTTGACTTGAAGCATTTGAAAGCAACTGCAGAATAACAACTAGAATGTTTCAACAATGCATTTGTAACCATGCTTTTTGCACTTATTTTTCTGCAGAATGCAACATTACTAATAACTCAAGGCTTGCAAAGATATAAGCACTTAGCATGATCAAGCACTAGCACAATGTTAGCTTTAGTAAAAAGGATACAATCCAGGATTTTTTTTCTCATCTCATACAATCATAAATTTTTTTTAGATGCACGACAGCTTTCGAAGACAGTTTGTGTGCTGCTGGGAATAGCAGTCTCATGTTTGTGTGTATGCTTACTTTTGCAGGGATGTGATTTGACCAAAGTAAAATTATCTGAAAATTTAGCCGGGGGTCTGGGGGCCGCTGGCACCCAGCTAGGTCCAGGGAGCTCATGGGTTTTCCGTGTTTTTAAGTACTTTCAATGCACTCACATGACAAAGAAATAGACAGAACAGTAGCATAAATTGTCAATGTATATTGAACTATCCCATATAAAATGGCAGTTTTAGTCAACTCAAAATCAGTCACATTCAAAAACATTGGACTGCCTTTGCTTTTAAAAAAAAAAACGGAATTCCGCGAATTAGCGGAAAAATCACATCCCTGCTTTTGTTAACGGTATCTTCTACTGATTTTTGGTAGATAATGCTTGGAATATCATCATAGTCATCTTGTCCAAATATGTGCTGTAGTAAATGTTGCTTTTGTGGCCTGGAATGACATCAAACAGTATGTTGATCTCACTCCAGACTTTTTTGCATCCAAATGTGAGTGAGGTATGCAAATAGCAGGTTTAGTGGATTTGCCTGTGTGTGATTCATTTTGCTGTGTATGAGTCTTCTGAATAAAGCCAGCTCCTCAAACAAGAAATCTTGTGCTTTCATAACACTAATGTTCCTTGGATACGTTCCATCAGTGCGATGTTCACCACAATGTTTAGATCCATTTAATTCAAGATACTGCCTTAAGAAATATTAAAATGCACAGTAAAGAAAAAATCTCATATATAAAATGCAAACATTTATTTAATAAAAATAGTCCTTTCCTGTATAGAAACTATGAATTGTTTAGGGCATGACCACTCACTATTGGCAGTGATGTGCCAAACTTTTTTTTTGTTATACTTTTTTTTTTGTAGCATGTCAACACATTGAATTGGAAACAACGATCCATGAGAATCTATGCTTCATCTAATGATGGCTGTTCATTCCGTCTCCTGATTGAGCAGCTGATGAGAGTAGATAACATCCTCATAGTGGTATTTTTCAGTTATGCTCATGATGGAATGGTGGCATCGTATTCTACTCAGAATTTTCAGTACTTCAACCACTGCAAGCCTGAAGACAGGGGAGCAAGTATGGATTAAATAAATCACCAGTTTATCCAGAATAATAACCATTGATAAAACTTCCAATACCTTGTGTCTGGAGCTTCTGGAGGTTTTTGTTTACAAATGTTGTGAGCCTTCTGAACGAGGTGATTTTTGAAAGACTGGAGCTGAGGCAAACATTCATTCTCTCCTCTGAACCAACTAGATGGCAGGCTGTCTGCAATCTTAACGGAGACAGGATAGTGCAAGTTTAATGTATGTAATGTAGAAAATATAAGCTCTTCCATTTCCCGCATTAAATCATTCAACTATTTCTATGAGTTTAACTTTTTTTCCCATTTTTGTTAAGAGTATGGAAACGTAGAATTTTTTATTGTACATTTAGAACAGATATAACATTTTTGATGAATCGTGAGTTAACTCGTGAAGTTATGCAATTAATTACGATTTAAAAAATTAATCACCTGACGTTCCTAATTTTTAATATTTTATTTTCTTTAATCGCGTCGGGCGATTAATTTTTTTTAATTGTAGTTAATCTTATGACTTCAATAGTTAACTCACGATTAATCATACATTTTATATCTATTCTAAATGTACAACAACAAAATTCTAGGTTTTTATACTCTTGTTAACAAAAGTGGCAAAAAATGTTAAACTAATAGAAATCGTTCAAATTAATTTTTGACGTCAATAACTGTCAACGGCAGTTAAGAAAGGAAACATATATATACCCTTTTGCATGCATGAAGGTCATTGTTGGACAGCGTCTGACTGCAAAGGGTGATCATCAGATATCGGCAAAGTAATTTGTCCAACATCAGCTCCTTCAGCGCAGAATCGGGCAGCAGTGGATCCCATTTTCCCATGTTCCCTAGCAGCTGGCACAAGCAAAAAACGAACAAAATTTAAATCATAAATTAACATGCTCATGAGAATAAATGAAAAATATATTTGTACCTCTAAAATCACTTTTCAAGAGAGACACATACAAAAAAAGTATGTTCAACCATTAACATTGCAGCATCAAAGCAGCAAGCCATTTTCAATTGGTCAATAATGCGCAAAAATAACATTTGCGTGGACTGACCAATGGCATAGATTTGTGAGAAAAAAAAAAGTTTAATTTACCAAATCGTGACATAAGAGGTTTCAATCTGACACTAGCGATATGTAATCATAGCATTATGATACCTTAATAGCCATCCAGAACTGCTGGTTCCTAAAGTGATTCTGTGGAGACAACCTGTCCTCTAGGTACCTAAAACAGAAATAAAAAGTAATTTTAACAACATGTTTTAATCAAAAAAAAAAAAAGTTTTAGAAAAAAGAAACTGACTTTTTGGGGTAGAGCGGAATGAAGACGTCTTCATCTACACAGCTCCTCAGTCGGCCAATCACAGCCTTGGTGAGCGTCTGTGGACATGAATGCACTTATGAATGAACTACTTACAAAATACACAACTCACAAAAAGTTAGGGGCATTCTATTCAGCTTCCAGGTGTAATTTCAGGATGAACATACCAGTACACCTTTTCCACAACTTGCTGTTCTCTACAGACAACAGATCAATGAATGGATGAATACATTTTGTGAATTGAAATCTAAATAGTCATTTTCATCATGTTGTTCACATCTTTACATCATGAACACAACATGACAACTGACAATTGATCTAAAGTAATTAGCCATTGTGGGACAGTGTCATTGGCAAGTTACAACAGAGAAAGACTGGAAGAGGCACAGAAAAGCACCGAATTGGACATATTTAAAAATGAAATTAACCAGAAAATGTTTTTGTCCGTTCATAGACCAAACACCTGTTAATTTTGCCCTTCAGCTCCAGAAGTTTAAAATTGTTCAAATTACATTCACCTGTAAAAGCTATTGTGTAATTTCGGTTCATTGTGAAGTTTCATCCAAAAGCGAAAAATTTGTGTCAGTAGTAGGGTTGTTAGAAAAAATTCATTCGGCAATATATCGCGATATTACAGCGCGCAATTCTCGAATCGATTCGATATGCGGCCGAATCGATTTTTAAACCTAAATTTTTTATGGTAATATTCAACTAAACGTCTTATTTAGGATTAGGATTCACACATTAAGCATGGAAGATTCTTATATTAATGGAACATTAAGCCTTAATATTTTATTTCATTGCTGTTCAAACATGAAACAGACTGCAACCTGTTTGTTAAATGCAGTGGCTGAGTTATAAGCCTGAATTTTCAGATGAATAAATACATTTTCATACAAATCTTACAGTGTACATGTACAAGTTTACTGATGAGTATTTTCTAAATTTGAGTAAAAAAAATAAATTAAAAAATCGCAATAATCAATTTATAGATTTGTATCGGGATTAATCAGTATCGAATCGAATCGTGACACGAATTGAATCGCCAGGTACGAGGCAATTCACACCCCTAGTCAGTAGTGTGTATTTCAAAACAAGCATACCATGACCGGCTTGCTCGGCTCTCCTTCAAAGATTGAATAATCCTCCCTCAGCTGGTGACACAGCTGGGTGAGACAGGTTGATTGATGGAGGGACATGGGGTCCCAAACCAGATCCACAAAGGCTAAACACAGAAGAGAGTGGAAAAAGGTTTAGATCAGCGGTTGTTCCTCGTGCAACCAAAAAGAGTCTACGAAAATGGGCGTGTATATGTGCTACCTGTTATTTTGGGTATGACTGTCCTTTCGATGACATTAGAAAGCATTTCTCTGTCTAAGTGCTCTAACTCCTCGTGACCGTGGCCGTGACAAAATGTCTCCACCGCAGTGAACCATGGCAGCTTTTCAAAGCCCATGCTGGCATCCTGACACACAAACACACATTCAGTCCCCTAAAATCTACTGCACATGTCAAGATGTGTTCTGAACATATAAGTACCTTTACAAGGTTCCATCCAAGCAGCTGGTGCCTTATGATAGGGTTAAGCAACTTGGGCAGACATAGAGAGATGTAAGCACTGTGGTAAGAGTCCGAGTAGAAGCTTCTCCATTCCTCAAAGCGGGACAAAATCTTTTTAACGTCATGAAAGTCGTCGTGAACGTCAGAGAAGACCTCTTGGGACTTCTGCAGGATGGCAGCTATAGAGCAGATAAGGAAATGAGTTTGTGTCCACATCTCAAGTGGGTCTTCTTTCCTTACCGGTCTCCTTCTCCAGATGTTCTTCCTCTTCACTTGAAAGAGGTGCATCTTCAGGTATATCGCATTCTTCCACAGGTTTATGGCAGGTGCCTTCCACTCTGCATTATGAGAACATGCGTCATGACATAGACTGTAAAATCAATTATGATAACCCATTGCAACAACTTTTTTTTTAACCCTGGAGAACCCACGGGGTCAAATTTGGCCCCTATAAATTCTGCTACTCAAATAACAGACCTTTTTTTTTCCAGCAGTGATTTTGTCCGTGTTCTTGTTTCCATTGGCCAAAGTGTGTTTGTACATTCAAAATCCAGTTCTAAAATGCAACAAAAAATATATATATATTGTTCAATGTAGCTGTGTATTTGATTGATTATTTTTCTTAAATTCTAACTAGCTTACTGACAGTTTTTGCTGTTCTGATTTTTCGAAATGATACCCCTAAATCCCAAAAGGGTCAAATTTCCCCCTAATCCTAAATTAGGGAATAAAGGGTTAAAATTGAAAAAAACATATATGTTGGTGTTCAGTGAATTTATAGCAGTCATTTAATGTATAATTCATAATTTTCCAAAGAAGAAAAGGGTTCTTGGGTTCTCAAGGATTAAACTACTTTCAGGGCTTTGTCGCCTCCTTGTGGCACAAAAATGCACATAGGATCGTTTTTCACATTCCAGATGGAAAAAAAACACAAATTGGTGAATAATAGTGAACTTACGTCTGCGTATCAGCTCCATTGGTGGAGTTGTCGTTGGCTGAGATGAAACCGTGGGGAAGGAAAAGTGGTTCATGTCAACATCAAGTGATCCTTTTATTACGGCTCATTAGCAGACATAATTAGAAATCAATTGAGATGTAGATTGACGTCGCCGACTCACAGCTGATCTGCTGCAGGTGCTGGGCATGCTCCTGGATCTTCTGTCGTCTCTGGGCGCACAGCACCTCCATCTGGCTCGACAGTAGCGTGTGCAGCTCAAACTCCAGTGAGTTAATTTCAACAATCTGTACTCAAAAAGAGTCTTGAATAAGAAAACCAACTGAAATGTGACATATAAATACATCTCCTTAGCATCTACAAATCAAACAGCCGTCATGTGCTTTAGGTGAGCAAATCCGATGGTGCCTTACTTTCTCCCGCAGACACTCCACCAAATTGTGGGCAAAGAAGGTCATATCTCTGTAAAACTTCAGTTGTTTCTCTGACGAGCTTTCCTCCAGAGATTCCACAGAGGTTTTAGCACTCTCGGCATCGCCCTCCATCCGACTCAGCTGGGCCCGCCGCGCGCTGTGCACCTCCTTCAGCGAGTCCAGTCTGCAGACAAACATAATCACCTGAAGCACTTGGACCAATCGGCAAAGTGGGAATACATTTAGGAGAAATTAACCGCAAACCTACGTTCCAGCTATCCTCCTCTTCACCATTGAGACAGTGACAGAGGAGAGCATCTTCGGGATTTTGAGCCCTGCTGATTTCTTTTTGCGTCTCTGATGTTTATCGCGCTGGATGCTACTGCTGCTGGTCTCACTGCCGGATGGGCTCTGAGTGCAAAAGGAAGCAAAAAAAAAAAGAGAGGAAAGAAACAGTCAAGGCAACTTCAGTGGGAAAGAAAAATTGGAACAAATTTGAATTCCGTTAATCTATTTCAGCTACCAAAAATATGGAGCCACAACACTGACAATAAGATTTGGTATTGAAAAAAAATGTCATTGTGGAAAAAGCTGTATTGAAATTGAAACACGTATTGGCATTGTAAAAGGTTGTATTGAAAAATAAAATACAAATACAGACATAAAAAAAAAAAAAATGCCATTCTGCAGATTTTGTTTACACTCTCTTTTTTTCCGGGTATCACAGGTTTTCAAGTTTCAACTCTCTGGTTTTCAGTTTATTTTCAGTTTCAACTTATTGGCAGTGTTTTAACGTGGGGGGCGGGGTTGGGGTTGTGGGTGGTGCTTTGAACACAGAACGCCTTCCAGTTTTTCAGGAGAGGAGAGAGGAGAGCGCTGTTGACTAAAGGCAATATTCATAGTTACAAGTTCACCTGGAACTCCTAAACCGCCTGTAAGCCACAAGGTTATATATGTTACTTGTGGCATTAAAACCACCGTGTTCGAAATTACGTCATGCATCATGTCATGCTAATTTAGCTAACGTGTAACTGGTTTACTACAGAACCATTAACACTGACGCCACAAGGTTATATGTAGAAAAAAAAAACTGATTTACAGGGTTTAGCCTGTGGCTCTCCTTGCCCACATGTAAGGGAATTACGAAACCTAATTGCTTCTTTTTATTTTTCACTTCATCACATCTGCAAAAATTGACTATTGAAAATTGCAAATGTTGTGGCCATTGAGCATATAAGCAGCTGTGCCTACTAAAGGGATAAGTAATCTTACCTGTCCGCCAGCGCAAGTCTTCACTCCCTTCCCAATTTGTGTTTCTTCCCAAAGTTCTTGCTCCTCTTCATCACTCCCTGACAGACTGCCATCACTTCCACCTGACATACAAATAACACTTAAAGTCCAACCATTGCAGAGCTTTACAGAACAGTGCAAACTCTCCTAATGAAAAATCATCTAAACTGCAAACAATTTAGTCCTATTAATTAAATTATAGCATTGATTCTCTCAACTGTTGGCCCGGGACCTAAAAGTCGGTCGTGGAGCCATTTTGGGTAGGTTACAGTCTAGCAGAGAGGTAGTAATTGCTCGCTATGGATAATTTTAATTAATGTTGTAAAGCATGTGTTTGGACATGCTAACTACACAGGAAAGTTGGACCCGAGATTTGAACCACAAACCTCAGAATTAATCAACCACTTATCCACCATGCTACCAAATTAGATCATTTTTCTAAAAATGTCACTACATGTATTTCTTCCATACCAAGTTTCTCCGCAATCCTCTCCTTGATGCTTTTTAATAGTGGGGCAAACTCAATTCTTTTCTCGTGATCATCTGGCCCATCATCATCATCATCAACCCTGTCTTCATCCTCATCCTCCATTTCCTCCTTGTGGTAGCGCTCTGGGGTGCTACCAGACGAGCTCCGGCCATCTTTGTTCAAAGAGATGAACTCTTTCTGGGCTCTAGTGTTACGCCGCTGCCTCTTGGCTGCTTCAATCGCCCTTGCATTGGGGATCATAACTGCACACAAAATAAACATGTGACACACACTGTTAGCATTTGCTCCAAATATTGTAGCACCCACATGTAAGCTAGACAACAACAAAAAACACCTACTTGGTTTAACAGCAGAATAGCTACATTTTGTGCTAGATGAAGAGGATCTGGCAGATCCATCATCATCATCATCATCATCATCATCATCATCATCATCATCATCATCTTCATCTTCATCATCATTATCATTATCATCATTATCATCATTATCATCATCATCTTCCGCCAGTTCCTCAACATTGTCATCACTTTTGTGAGAATTATGTGGTGATGCTTGGATGTCATCATCTTGCCTGACAGAGGCTGATGGGAGGATCCCTTCTGGTTCTGGGAAAATAAGAGAGAAAAGTCATCATCCCTCCAAACAGGCATGACATATTTGATGTAAGAGCTTTGGTTCCCAACTCCTGTGTCGACAATCGGGATACATTAGCGTGCAGTAACATACGTGTGCTGCCGGAGCTTTTCCAGTTTCACTGAATTGGTTGGAAAATTATTCACTACAAACTAAATGTATTTGTCTATCTGCGCCAGTGACATTTACTGTAGCAACAGGTAGATCAATTAAATAATACACTTCTACTAGGGGGGGAGACAGACTTGAGCAGGATTTTGAACAACTTTGTCAAAGTGGTGAAGAACGAGGCCACAGGTGGCTGTCCCAGTGACAAACACACTGAGCCAATGCTATTTTGTGCTCAAACGTGCAAGTTTTGTGTAATAGCACTGTACTGAAAAAATACTAGTGACGTCATCTGAGACTAGTCGACTTTTACTCGCCTTTCATCACATTAGCGTCAACTTTGAAAAGTCGTGCAACCTAACATTTAAAATGAAGAGTTACCTACCAGCGTTGTGGTTGTTCCTGCCAGGTGGCGCTTCCTTTTTCCGTATTTGGAACAACACGGCTTTATCAGCAGATTTCTTTAGTTTAAACTCGGGTTCCAGATCTGAAAACAAAAATGAGGTGCAAGATTCAGTGATTAGGACCACTAATAGATAAAATGGTATTATATTAACTTGTTTGTCACAGTGATGTTTTCCACGTTTAGACATATTTACGTTCTTTGTCGTCACAGAAACTGAGGACTGTGCTTGTTTTCTTCTTGATGTCATCATTGTCTTTGCCATTTACTTCGTTGTCTGCCATCATTGCAAATGTCTCCACGTCCTCGCCATCGCCATCACCATCACCATCACCCACTTTTGATGGAGTCGCTTCCCGCTTTGAACTGCACGATATCCCACGGGAATGACCTACTCTGGACGGCTTATTCGCAACTAGCGCTGCCACCTTCTCTGATTCGGCTCCATCACCACTGTTAACCGACGTTTCCTCATCACTCGAGTCCCCTTTTCGCTGTCGAAAATTTCTCCTGGGCTTTTTGTTGAACATTTTTAACCCCGCAGTTGACAGGTGAGCGTTTGGATCGCAAAACGGGATACGTCGCGTCAAAAAGTGTTTCGAAGTGTCGTGAAAAGACGTAAATGTAGCTTGGTGCACGATGGGTTATGTAGTCGAATTTGTCGATAATTCTTTGAGCGGGTTGGTGCGTTTTTCTACTTCTTTAATTAATATTATTATTATTATTAGTAGTAGTAGTAGTAGTAGTTGTAGTAATAGTATTGATATTTATTATTATTTACCGCCAAGTGACATCTCAACCATGTGACCATTTGCCTTATATTTTTGGGGTGTAGCTACCCGAAGTGAGTTGGGCCACTTGCCACATTCAATATGGCGGTGAGGTTTACGTACAAATTATTTTAATATATGTTTGAAATCTGTTTGATAACTACACTACATTTATACTTTTCTACACATTAAGAGACGGTATCATTTGATGGCCGTTAAAAATAGCCCCGGTCCTACCAATTGAATGGCTCAATAATGTATTTGTGCCGTGCATTCAAGCTTTTAATGAGTTTCCCCCACCCATCATTCCCTTTCATTTACGTTGTATCCCTCCCCGGTGTCTCTCCTCCCACCCTCGCTGGACAGACGTTAACAGCACTGCTAAGCAGCCATTCCGCAATAGCATGCCAGGCAGGCAGTGGTCGTCAGCCATGTTGTTGGTGTGACACACTCAGCAGTCAGCACAGCGAGCTGTCAGCAACAGGTCCTCCCGAGAAGTAACAGCAAAACTAAAAACTTCAAACATTTCTGCCTCCCTTTCACTTCTCTTCGGACAATAACGTCGTCGGCAAGAGAGGCTTTCCCTGGAACATGATATTAACTTAGAACATTTAGAAAACTCGGACATACATCTTTTTTTTCTTTTTTCTTTTTTTACCTAGCGAGAAAGCAACCAAGGGTAAGTTCAAATATTGTCATTAACTGTCGTTTAAATAGTGTAATTTCGCTTTCAACCGACTTATCGTGTCCCATTGCTTGCAGTAATGTCACAAATGTAGGCAAAAGCTGCATTATAATGACGAAGATATAAGGAGTGAAAAGTAATAACATGCAACGGGACGTGATAGGGATGGCGAGCTCAGTCGTGCTTTCGAGCAAAATTGTGAATTGATTCACAATAAAAGAGCTGTTTAAGTGCATATTGTATGTAACTTGGGTATCAGTGAAGGCAGATTTGCAAGTGCAATACTTTAAACTAGTTGAGCAGGTTGCAGGCAGCACACGAGAGATCTGAGAATGTGTGGCTTGCACACTGAGATAGGAAAAGTTCATCTCAGCCTGTTTTTGAAAGTACTGTGTACGAGGTTTTCTTTAAGTAGTGGTTCTTAAACTTTTGACTTAAATGACTATCTAAACAATTAGCTCTCCAAAGTTCCACCATTTTGACCAACACTAAAATTCTGCAGTGTCGATCTAAATATAAATTAATAAAACAGGACAGTGGTTTTATTCGTAAAATATATATTATGCACAGTTTGTACATTAACAGTGCGCTTGAATATGACTTACAAAAACTCACCAAATTGTATTGCAGATAAAAGTTAAATAATAACGTACTTTAAAACAAAGTTAAACACAACAGAACTGTGGTAGGCTAAGGTGATTGTTTACATGTCACTAAAGGGAACCCACATACATTGAGTGGTACTAGTACCACACTTGAGAATCACTGCTTTATAGCACTATTGCTCAACACTGTGTTTGTGTACATTTGATTGTCTCATAGTGTGACGCTTGTACTGGAAATTATCCAAAAGAGGCACAAAGATGGCCCCTCATTACTTAGATGCACTACTGACTGTTAACATTACACACACTCGTGCAGCTCTAGGAGATCTATATGGTTGCCAATAAATAAACATTGTCTGATAAACGAGCCCAGATTTCACACTGAGGCAGTTTGTGGGTACATTGAGACAAGGTTATTATTCCAGTCCAGTATGTGCCTGTATGTTTTTTGACTTTTTTTTTTGGGATGTTGTGCCACGAGATTTGTCTAATGTAGAATATGGGTGGGTTTGTCCAACACTGCTGTAGCCGACACAGTTTTTTTCTTGGCACACTTTATTTACTGCTGCTACTTCCAAAGATGACAAAATACTGCCACAAAATGCACCCAGTATAAAACAGTGGTATTTTCCCCAGTCCTGTCAGTCTCATATATTGACAAATCAGGGCAAGGCAAAGAAACCAAATTCAGCAGAGAGAGCCTTGCCCTGCAGCAACGATTACGCATGCTGTGAAACACTTTAAAAGGCCCCTGCAGGTTTTTTTTAAATGTGTTTCCTGTTGTGACATTTTCACCTATAATGCCACATGGTTTAATAACATACTATTAAAAAAGGGTGTCAGTGTTTCAATCACGAGTCGTAACTGTCATTGACTGGCCGCAGTATCAGTATCAGATACAGAAACCAAACAGCTGCAATATTAAATGTATGTTTGTTGCACTGCATTTTCTTTGAGGGCCTTTTTTCAGTTGAACTCTGTATTGCTAAAGGTCATGATGAGGAAAATCCTGCGTCAAAGTGAGTAGGAGGAAGAGGAATGGGTGGTTAAAAAGACAAGCCAGACATGGAGTCATCAACCAGAAATAATGTGCATGGAGTTACTGGCGTAAAGTCAGCGTGCAAGGTAGAATCAATCGTTTGTAGTACAGTACGTTTGTATTGTCAAATGCAAGACATGTTATTTCTTTGTTCTGCCAAAATGCTGCCTTGTTGTGATTATGAATTTGACTTGTCACTATAGGCTAGTGCTCATTGGTCAAATTGCCGGGTCACTTGTAAATCAAGGTACTGTATTTAAGAGGCAGACACAAGGAACAAGGAAGTGGGTGTATTTAATACCTAAAATGGATTGAGGTAGCATCTCATCTCTGTCTAGTTCAGTATGACCCCCTTTTCAATGTAACTGCATGGTTTATTATTAAACGATGCACTGATTGGAATAACATCTCCAGGATTCATGGCTATTGCGACACGTAGCCAGTGCCAGGCAGGCTATTTATCCAACAGTTGAGTGTTTTGTATATACCGAGTGAGACAAGCATGACCTTTTCAACAGCAACTGAAGCCAAGTCGAAGCATTTGAGGTTTGACGAGGACAGGCAAGCCACAAGTGAAGTGACAGACTTCCATGCAGCAGTCTGTAATGTAGATGTGATAAATGGAACTGCCTGATGTCTGACGGGTGATGAACAAAAAACGTCCACACTGGTCACAACAGTGGAATCACCGAAGTCAAACACAATCCGTTCAAAGATGCTGGTCAACCTCCAATTTATTTGCGTTTTACCAAATATTTATATAAATGAAAATAATCACAACCTGGCTCCTTTGCAATTGCTTCATTAATTGTACAGGCAATGTTTTGAGTTATATTTTATCAGTATAGTATATCTAAATAAAACTGCGATGTACCCCCGTTTATTGTGGGAGAATTGAAATTTAGATAATATACTACGTATTGTTGTGTGTTAGAGAAGTGCCTTTGAGAGGCGGTGGCCAAATGTGGTGGCGTGTGACGTCAACAAGCCTGCTTGTGAGTGCCTGAGCCAAGTATTAGGGACAAATTTAGCACTTTTTTCTGACCGTGTAGCATGGATACTGGGTTTTTAAGTAGGACTGCATACTGCTATTTTTAACTTAAAGTAGTTTGTTACAGTCAAAAATGACAGGTGGTAACTCAATCAACTGTGTATCTAGTAGGGCAGAGGTGGGCATCGAGGGCCAGAGTCCTGCAGGTTTTGCAGGTTGCCTTTCTCCAACACAGCTGATATATGATCAGCTCATCAGCAAGCTCTGCATAAGCCTGATAATGAGCCTGTTGATTGGAATCAGCTTGCGTTGGAAGTGAGAAACCTCCAAAACCTGCAGGACTACGGCCCTCGAGGACCGAGATTGCCCACCTCTGTAGTAGGGAGTTGCTCTACTGTATGGAATCCTGCAATAAAGCTATTCTATTTATGCAGGAAGCTGATGCACCATCAAAACGTAGCTTTTGTTTAATCTTTACTTCTAGAATATTCCCCGTGTTTCATCGGGCTGCTCTTTGTGCGCTCACACTCTCTCCCACCCAGCCTAGCTTGTTGTGGCTGTTGCAATGCAAATTTTAAAGATGCTGCTGAATTCATTTGGAACCTCATGACAACTTTGACGGATGGCCTGTGTGTGCGTATTTGTGGGTCTCACTATATAGACAGGGACATTTTTGAGATGTTTACAGCAAGGTGAAAACTTGAGTTTGCCTATAGTCAGCCACTTGTGTGTGACGACTCTTTTTGGTTTGGTTTTGTCCATCAGCCAGTGAACAATGATGCTGTCAAAAACGTCCACTTTCCACCTGGGTTATTTAAGTTTTGATTTTGCTATTTAAAATACTTAATTTTTAATTTATTTTTGATTATTTTAATTAGTTTTTAGTTAATGGTTTTAGCTAGTTAGCATTATTTTAAAGCACTCATTTGTATTTATTTTTAATTAGTTTTTTTCTATTTTTTTTTTTTTATTTGTTTTCGTAAACTACAGTATAATAGCCTTGCTTTTGTTATTTTTTTCCAACTAGCTTCCTTTTCAGGCTCCAAAAGGCTGTGGTCATGTTAGCAACTAGCAATACTTAAAGCATCACAAATTATATATGTACCCATAAATGTGTCCTTTCATTAAGTGTACTGTACATGATGTAGCAGTGACATATTTTTCTATGTTATACATTTATTTTTAATTGACCTATAAATAAAGTGAAATACAGTTTAATTGGTGCATTTAAAGGATGTTATCTATGAGATATTATGAATGATCGGGTTACTGCACCATTTGGGAGTCATGTTTATACTCCAGAGAGATAACGAACTATAAACCAAAGAGGAGAAAGCATCAAGTAACTGAGATCGAGGGAGAGGACATGACCCAAAAGAAGAGACAAGGGAAAGGGAAGGAGAGCGACAGATGGCAGGCAGTAGATTAGTCCTGCTTTGCTCTCTCCTTGTGGGCATCGATTGAACACAGTCAGTCCAACCACACCCTCACTTTGTCATGCCTTTCTATTTTTCCAAACTATGTTTTGACAATTTGTAATTGTACCTCCTAAAATAACTGGCCAGTCAGGCATTTTTTGCTATGCTGTTACGTTTTAAACTTTTTCTCCTTGGATTGCTGTGTCACATCCAAGCTGTCCCGCTGCCAAAGTCCATGACGGCTTCCTGTCAGCTGACTAGGAATGAGGAAATGCTGTTTTCTGATTGCTGGGAAGGAAGTGTTGAGTAGAAACACTGGAATGTGTCCCGTTTTGCTTCCTGTGACTTTATCATTTGAGTCTCACTAACTGACGCTGGCAGGTGGTCAGCGTGGAAGCGGCAGATACAAGCAAGACATATGTTTCACACTTTTTTTTTTAAACTGAACTTCTTGTGTCCTTTTCCACATAGTTTGTTTTGTGTTGGCTGCTTTTCAGAAATACTGAAGCTGTTACAGAACTTGTGTTGCATCATCGTGACATTTGTTTATTGATGTTGGTCTTTTTGTTTTCATTGATTGCTGGGTTGTGATTATTGCGATTCAAGCATAATTCCCATGCTTTTTTCAATTTCAATGTATGTGCAGATGTCTACAGTTATAGGTTGTCGCGTCTTTACAAGTTTAATTCATTCCGTTAACACTTGTATTATGTATTATTATTTGTGTGTTTAGTTTGAACTGCGAGTTAACAATTAGAAAGCTCTTTTTTAAAGTTTACTACTTACTTTTTGAGATCAGTTGAGTTCACT
Organism: Vanacampus margaritifer; assembly: GCF_051991255.1. NCBI lineage: Eukaryota > Metazoa > Chordata > Actinopteri > Syngnathiformes > Syngnathidae > Vanacampus > Vanacampus margaritifer. The sequence goes on along the minus strand of NC_135435.1, from coordinate 19,626,112 downwards.
GCCACCATCTCGGGCTTGTATCTCATATTTTTTCTCGCAAATGTCACACCAAAAAGAAAAAAAAAAACAGCCAAGCGACGACTTATATCTTGGAAAACTTGTACTAAATCACTAAGTCACTAAATTCAAGGTCCCACTGTACATTGGAACCTCAATGGATTGCAAATGTGTTTTTTGTTTTTCATAAGAAAAACTGAACTGTCACCACTATAAAACATTAACTGCTTAATTAATAGTCTAATATTCCTAACACATTGCTGGTGCTGTCATACATGACAAGTTTTGTATCGCAGACATTAGAAGCACATTTCAAGATGTAGATTAAACTTGAGCGCTTCCTTTGTGTCACTATCGCCACTTTCTTACTCCCTCTACTGTTTGACTGATGGATTTTAAACCTTTACTTGTTGAGTCATGTACATTCAAAGCATGCGAACAAAGAATGAATGGAGAGAAAAATCATGTTTTATAAGCTCTACTGACGTGACATAAGTCAGCATATGACTTTTATTGTCACCTCAAGCAATATAGATGTAATATTTTAGTATGTTTATTGCCAAAGATAGCATACGCCGGTCTTTCCAGTGAATGTAAATGCCACATCTCTAGCACTAATAAAGAGGGACTGTGAACAGTGTTGGAGCCTCTCCCAGTGTGCTTTAAATGGTTTGGGAGTTGGCCTGAGTTGCCCAAGCAGAGGAGAACAGGAGAAGCCCTGTTAGACTGTGCTGACTGACCAAAATCTCCCTCCTGTTTCCTGCCTCCCTCGTTCGCGCCACGGCTGCTGTGCTGTGCTGTCCTCGCAGCAGTGCTGACTGATGACGGGGCTTCCACTGTCTGTTTTGCAGATGGCTGCAAGCAGTAGCTGAGGACACCATCAGGAGTTCATCCTCTTCCTCTGTCCCCGACACCAGCAAATATGAATGGTAAGCGGGATCCTTGTTTGTTTGTATGTATGAGTGCTCTGTGTGCATGTACGTTTGAATACTCCTCTTTGCGGTAGCTATGATAAGATAACCTTTGTGTGCAAGTAGATCTTAAAATAAACATCATTTATAACGCGTGCCACAACTGCCGTTTATTTTAGTTTTGTTTTGCTGTTTGATTTTCCCATAGATTTACTTGGCCACAGTTGTGTGTGGCAGCTCTCAGTCATTATCATAACATCATTTTCTGTTTGTGCATGTTTAATTTAACACTTACCAAGTTTAGGGAGTGTCTAGTCTGGCTGCGTTTTGTGGGCCATCCCCTTTGGTGCCAAGTGCTTGTTTGCTTTTCTCAGGTGAAGGTTTTGCTTCCTGGTGATGATCACCAGTGTGATTTGTTTGAACAAGGCTTTCTGCGTGTTAAGGTTATTAACGTAATGTATAATTCAGAAAGACTTGAACAACTGAGATTCACTACAAGGACAAAAACATACCTTGGCCATACAGCAACTAGATCTTTTTTGTGCAGTTTCCACGTTTGTAGAAATACTTTCTACAACATTTTGGAGTGTCTGTGTGAATTTTTAAACATTTGCAAAGTCAGAGTTCAAGGGTTGTGTTCAGAGTTCTCATGTTCCACTAATCTACACCAAAGTCACCTAATCTTGGATGCATAATCTAGACCAGGTGTGTCCACACATTTTCAGCATGTAAGATATACTTATAACATGACAAAGGCAAAATGATTTGTCTACAATATTAATTTACAATCACATTTTGAAGTTTTCATAGCGTACAGTTTATGCTCCAGCATACGTATGACTGACTGTCAAACAAGTGACAAATTTCACAACAGATAATAGGTGGGTGTCTACTTTTTTTTTTTTTTCATTCACTGCCGCTGACAGGCAGCTATGTCGATAACAAAACTGAACTCTGGGAAATGAAAAGGTTGGAAACATAGAACTGTTCAAAATATCTATTAAGCATAAAGATTTAGGGAAATCTATCCAACCCAATTTATTACATCATACATACATTAGATAAAGAGGTATGTCTGCCTAATACCGCCTCGCTTGCCTTTATCAAATTTTCCATATATTGCAGGTGGTACAAATGTGTGGGCTGTCACTCCAGAAGAGAGGAACAAGCATGACCAGCAGTTTGACACACTTGCCCCGTCAATGGGTTATGTTTCAGGTGCATCCATATGTTCACTGTGCTTTCTTAGCTACATTGTCCTTCTGTATTCACTGGATTTCTTGCCTCTTTACCTTCTTTCTGTAGGTGAACAGGCAAGGAAGTTTTTCCTTCAATCAGGGCTACCTGCGTCAGTTCTTGCTGAGATATGGTAAAAACATTTGTGGAACAACTACTTCCCACAAAATCTATTCTTGACTGACAATTTTGTTGCTCAATCTCAGGGCTCTTGCTGACCTGAACAAAGATGGGAAGATGGACAGGTTGGAGTTTTCCATTGCGATGAAGCTTGTAAAGCTCAAACTCCAGGGAACACCGCTTCCTTCTCTACTGCCAATCATCATGAAGCAGCCTCCTGTGCCTGCTTACAATCCTGCCTATGGTACCGCCCATGCGTTAACACTTGAACTCTGAGCCAGTACACTTTTTCACTGCATGTGACCTATTCGGCTCAACACAGCTTTACTTACTATTGAAACTTTTCCAAGCCTATATCATATGGTTGCTCATAGAACAAAGCCGTGATTGTTTCAACATTGTAAAATTTGAGAATGCATGGCTACAATTGTTAAAAAATAAATACACAGGCTCTCGTGCAATAGCATTATAGTCTACAGTCACTTATTGCTGCAACAGTCCATGTTCCTGTTGATGTTAGTGTCCTCGAAAATAACATTGATCTTTTACTGTGGCCACATGCAGAGAAGTTAATATTATATAGGTGACTGTTGATATGCCAGTACATCATGTTGTGATTGACCTGTTCGAGACTGAAAAGTTAAAAAGCAATATTAAAGCAATTTAGGGCAACACATGCTTTCAAGTAAGAGCTGTACATACAAAAATTATAAAAGAATTGAAGAAAGCCTTTGAACGATTGTTGTCATGCACGTTGTCTACTATCTAAGTAATAGCTTTTAATGTGTGTATGCCTTAGGGATGGTGCCTAACATCTCCCTGATGTCTGGCACCAACCTGTCCATGTTAACACCTGTATCTATGGCAACCCCAGGACACACTTCTTTGCCACCAATGGCAGGCTTCAACGTGGGACTTCTCCAGCCAATGGCCACTGGTACATGCTATTTATTTTATACAATTATTATTAGTGCTATATGATATTGGGGGGAAAACGTACACAAGGCAACTCTGTGCTTCACATAAACAGAACCTAAATAAATGTCATTTTTATTATCTAATGAAATAAACACTTTTTGTGGAAAAATATGTTAGGCTCAATGTATTTGTAAAAAAATTTTTTGCAAATGCACTTTTTATTTAATGTTATTAATGCCCCTAATTGTTCACCTATTGGATGGTGATGCATATGTATGGTTGCATCTGATTGGTCAAAGTCAGATAAAAGCATCAAATTCAACATGAAACATATTGTGCATCTTTGCAATATGGATATTGCACGCACAGGCCATTATTGTGATTATGTTTCTTTAATATTGTGCAGACCTAATTAGTATCCATATAGTCGTGCCACTAATAAAGTTTGCCATACAAAAAAAGTATTTGAGCACTCTTATTATTATTATTTTCATAAAAAACACTATATGAAGTATGAACAAAGGTAATACCCTTAATTCATGTAGTGTACATCCGTCTTCTTGCTGATGCATCTATAAATGAATAAAATGTATATTGATGTATTTTCAGGCCTTCCTCTATCTGCATCCTCCTATGGTCCTCCACTTTCATTAAGGTAGTGCACAAACACCCTGACATTTCAAATGCCCAAAGCAACAGCCCTTCACATTATCCGCCTCTTATCTAGTGGAGTGCTTGTAAATTATACTATACCTCATTTATTATTTCTCCGTCTGTAGACTGTAAGAACTGAGACATCAGTATAATGGTGTGTTCAGCCTGTATTTTTGTATTGTTTGTCCTTTGCAGCGCGACTTTGCCACCCTCCTCAATGACTGGCCAAATGGCAGCAGGCCTCGGGGAGTGGGCCGTGCCACATGCCGCCAGACTGAAATATAGGCAGCAGTTCAACATCTTGGACAAGCAGATGACTGGATACCTCACTGGTACAGTGTGTGTGAGCGCTTGCGTGTGCGTGCTCACAGTGCACTTAGGTCATACAAAACCCAACTATGTGTGGCATGCAGGCGTGGATGTTATGAACAAAGGCTGAGTTCAGAAATGTTCCATCCCTTCTTTTTTCTTTTTTGCAGTTTAAATTGCGTCAAGCCTTGGCTAAATTAGCAAGTGTGTATGTGCTTGTGTGTGGCAGGCTTGTTGGACCGGTTTTTCGGAAATAGCCGTAATGTAGTTAGACAATGAGCATTGAGCACACACCCACGCAGACATGACTTTCATGATGGTCATCGTAACTGTGTTTTAAAGTGTAGCTCCATTAAGCAAATGCATGTCTTTATTGTAGTCCGCAGCCTGCCAGCTCTTGTACACGTTAGTTTTGTTTAGATGATGTTAAAATTGCCATTATGTAACATAACAGTACAGTACTTGAGAGCTCATCATCAGCCAGCGACTGCAACGTAGCTTTTCTATATAGCACATTTCATACACAAGGCCTGTGCTTCACATGAAAAGAACAGTTGACGGCATTCAGAAGCAAAGTAAACAAAACAAAAACATGCAAAGACAATATTTAAACACATTAACAAAAACATATAACACAAGTAAAGAAAATATATTTCTAAAATAACCTAAATAAAAAAAGGATTTAAAAAATGTTTAGACATTAATCAAAGTTCTGGTAAAACTTAAGTTTTCAATCATCAGATCCTTTTATCTACTGTATATACAATATACAGAGAATGCAGTCAACGACCGTGTGTTTTAAATTTTACTTTGCTTTTTTAGTGTGCAATACAAGTGTAAAAAAATATATATATAATTAGTCAGTCATACCTCACACATCTTTCCGCACATCTGTTGTAATACTGCCATTCTCCCATATCGTCACCTGACTAAAGTAGGTTTTTGACAATTTATTTTTTATTTTTGCCTAAATCATCTCCTAATGATGCTCTCCATCTGTGCTAAATCCCCTACATTCTCAGTTCAAAAGACCATTCAATTCTGTCCCTCCAAATGAAATTAGTACTAAATATAATCAGTATTGGGTTCAATACAAAAAAAAATGGTGAAAAAACATTTTAGGCAGGGTGACTATGTTTAAAATAAAAATTCCATTTGTCTATAGGTCAGCAGGTGAGAGGTGCCATGGCAACCACAATGCTCAGTCAGACTCAGCTTGCCTCCATCTGGTGAGGACATAACCATGAATGTTTATAAGTGTACATTTTGTACGTAGTTATTAATAAATAGTGAATGCGTGTGTGTATTACTTTTCTACAGGAATTTGGCTGATGTGGACAAGGACGGCAAGCTCTCGGCCGAGGAATTCATCCTGGCCATGCATCTGGTAGATGTGGCCACGAGCGGGCAACCGCTGTCGCGAACCCTGCCAGCTGACCTGGTGCCACCCTCACAAAGGTAAGTGTAAAATAAGCCTAATTATTTAGCACATGACTGCATCAAAATGAGAGGTTAGTTGGTGTCTGAAATATCATCCTTTCTTCCAGGGCCGTTGTGAATGGGTCCAGTGCGTCTCACTATGCAGCTCTTAATGATAATTTTGATGTTGAACCCCCACAAAAAGCCAGAAGCTACAGTTGGGTTTTTTTCTTCCTTTTTCCTTTAGAATCTTAAAGAGTTTATTGAAGTTGCAAATTCAGTTTAATGTAAGTAACACTTATTGTTGTACCTGTCACCATTCAGTATCATTCGAGGACAAATTCAAAGCCAACATGGAGTTTGGTAATGCAGAGCTGGAGAAGAGACGATTGGCATTGCTGGAAGCGGAAAAAAAGGAGCAAGAGAGGCAAGCTCAAAAGGTACGAGAGGAGCAAGAGCGGCGGGAGAAGGAAGCTCGTGAAGCAGAGGAGAGGAGGCGGAAAGAGGAAGAGAGACGGCTGGAGCGCCAGAGAGAGTTGGAGAGGCAGAGAGAAGAAGAACGTCAGAGAGAAATTGAAAGAAAAGAGGTGAGGCTGTGTTGCAGCTCTCAACCCTTCACATATCAACAGTGGTTTCTGGCACATCTTTTGCTCACAACAAATTATTACTGCAGCGTCACTGTGCTGTATAATGTGTTCGTTCACTACAGGCTGCACAGCGAGAGCTTGAGCGGCAAAGGAAGGAGGAATGGGAAAGGAGGAAACGAGGAGAGCTCCAAATAAAGAGGCAGCAGGAGCAGGATGACATTATCCAGCTCAAAGCTAAGAAGAGGAGTCTGGAGATGGAGTTGGAAGCTGTGGTTAGTGGTGAAGAGCTACTATGGAGGGTCAATTGCAAAAGCATTGCCAACCTTGGTGGAGGTGTCAGGTCGTTCTCTATGTTTTAACACTGAAGGGTAGCAAACAGCGTCAGATTTCTGACCGTCTGTGGGACATTCAAAACAAGAAGAAGCTTCCCAAGACTGAGCTGGACCTTATCAATCAGAGGAAAGATGGGCGCCAACAAGACATCATAAACCTTCAGAAACAGATTGAGGTTAGTGGCTGTTTTGTTTCAAACTGTTTGTGATTCCTATTTTCTTTTGTGACATCAAAACTATTTGCATTTACTCTTTGACAGGAGTCCCAGAGGAAATTGTCCCAATTGACTCCAGAACAAAAGAGGTTGACGGAGACACTCCAAAGCATGGCTGTGAATAACTTTTCCGGTTAGTGTTGGTGGAGCACTGCTTTGCTGAGATCATGAAATTATACTATTAAGTTTTTCGCAGTATTATTGTCTTAGCAAACTGACACGAAAAATGTCAGAAGAGCAACAAAAATGAACACAGCAGTTAACACAAAGCAATGAAAACACAGTAGTAAAAGTTCAAATGCATTGTTTAGCCGTGCAATTTGCCATAATTATTTGCTTCATGAAGTTATTCTAAGAAGATTATATAATATTTAGGCAATGTGGTGTCAGATTAAACTCAATTTACAACCATAATTTATTAGTGTACGAAAGGAAAATACCAGCTCATTATGCTGTCTCATCCTATGCTTGTAGTGTCCACCATCTCCAACCTGAAGCTCGGTGTTACCCAGAAGCGCGGTACATGCAAAAAACTGAAAGATCAGTTGGAAGCCCTTGAGAGAGAAACTGCTGCCAAACTGGAAGAGCTGGACCGGTATAACAAAGGCATGCAGGTAGCATACAGCAACTTGACATGGCATCAGTTAAAACCCTGCAGTCACATGAAGCAGTGACTCACTGTGACTGTGTGTATGGGTCACATAGCTATTTACCTAACGTAGTTCCTCATGTAACGGCCAGGGGCATTTATTTACGCCACTGCATATGGGCAGACGGGGGATAGATTATGAGGGTGGGGGAGAGCATGTGTGTTAGCGAGGAAACATTAGTTTGTACAAATGCAAAATTCAAAGCATCTTTTTTTTCCACACCTGGTGGTAAAAATAATGTACCGTGTGTTACAATATGTGTAAAGTTAAATTGGAGTTTGAAACAATATAAAAATGACTTATGAAGGACTGAAAGAACAACAACTGGGGTAGTCTAGGAAAAATACAAGTTGCATCGCTCAATGCAACATATACATGGACGCATGCTACTTGCTGAACGAGCATGTGTTTATTGGAATGCAAAATGCCAGAAAAGATGCCATTTCTACATATTCTAAGATCACTTTTAATACTTCTAAGGTAACCCGTTTATAGCATTGGTTATTTCTCCACACTTAAATTCACTTGAGAGACTCTTTATGTGCTTCAGCGCTGCTGATTTGGTTATCAACCGACCTTAGTTGTTCCAGCAGTTAACGCTTATATGTCTGCAAAAAGTAGCATCTATGACCTAAGGTAATGTTACAGCCTGTGTTTTTTTTTTTAAACTAATGGAATAAGAGAGGCATCTAATTGAGGGAGAGTTTCTTATGTCCCATTGAGTAGTCATGTAGAGATTTTGCTTATGACTAACTAACCTCATTTTGTCATATCTTTTGCTACCTTCAACCATTTGCTTATTTCTTCTGCACCGTCCTCCTGTTACACATTTTTCCCATAACTATGCAGCATGTGGGCGCTAACGACGCTTTGCTTCAGGCGGTCTTCTCACTGCTGGCCTGCCTTCGTAATCTCTTCTACCTCATTCTCCTTGTTGTTCTCAATTTTGAATATCTTTTTATTGGCTGGTGTCATTGGCTATCACCCCCTTTGTTTAGCTTTGCCCTCCAAGCTTTTTTTGAACACTTAGGCATTTGTCCAAATTTTGCTCCGCTCCTAACTCACTCAGGTTAGTCACGTCAACACTTGCTGTTTTCATGTGCATCAGGAACTGAGGGAGAGCCAGCTGAAGCAGCAGGCAGCACTTGAGAACCTGCGTAGTATCAAAGAGAACAAAAAGCAAGAGCTCATTTGGAGGAAGGAGGAGCATGAGCAAAGGAGGAAACAGGAAGAAGAGAGAAGGCGGCAGGAAGAAGAAGCTCAAAGGTCTTTGACACTTTCACACAAGTTAAATCCCATCAAACCTCACGTGATTCCTCGCATTAATGTTTTCATCTGTTTCGCAGGCTTATCAAGCTAGAAAAGGAACGTCAGTGGCAGGAGAAGTTGAGGAGGGATGAGGAGGAGCGCCAGAGAAGACTTCAGGAGGAACGCGAGGCCAAACAAAGGAAGGAGGAGGAGAAAGAAAGGCAAGCTCTCATCCAGGCAGCGAAGTTGGAGGCCGAACGAGAACTCAGGGCAAAGGAGGAGGCGGAGCGGAAGCGTAGAGAAGGAGAGGAGAGGAAGAAAAGCGAGGAAGAGGAACGCCAGAGGCAAGCAGAGAGACGGAGGCAGGAGGAAGAGAGAAGAAAACTGGAGGAGGAGAGGAGGCAGTTGGAGGCTGAGAGAAAGAAGCTGGAGGAGGATAAAAGGATGGAGGAAAAGAGAAGGATAGAGGAGGAGCGACTGAAGCGAGAGGAGGACAGGAGGAGGCTGGAGGAAGAACGTCAAAGGAAGCAAGAGCAGGATGCAGAGGAGAGGAGGCGGCTTGAAGAGGAACGCAGACTGGAGAGGGAGCGAGTGGAGGAGGAAAGGCGGAGACAGAGGGCCTCCCATGCCGCCATCCGAGACTCTGAAGAAAGGAGGAGGTTTGAGGATGAAGAGAGGAGAAAAGAGGAAGAGGAGAGGAGAAAAGGGGAGGAAGAGAAACGGAAGCTTCAGCAGCAACAGGAGGAAGACTGGAGAAGGCGTGAGGAGGAAAGAAAAAGAGCAGAGTTGGATAGAAAGAGAAAGTTGGAAGAAGAAGAAAAGAAGAGAAGGGAGAATCAGTCAAGTGGAGGAGGCAAAATTGACATTCAAGAGAAACTGAACTCTCTGCTTAGAGGGCTGGAGGAACGGAAAGGTAAGTAAAACCTCTGCAATCAATATACGATATGATATGTAAAGTTGTATGATGAATGGAAAGGAGCTTCTTTGTTTAATTCAAATTCCTCATGTGCAACCACAGGCCGGCAACCAAGGGTCATGAAACCCAGGAGTTCGGTGGCTCTTACGCCCTTCAGGGCACTTTATCCTTTCACTGCGCGAAACCATGAAGAGCTCACTTTTAACGCAGATGAAATCATCGAGGTACGATTGCAATATGCCTCACAAGGGCTGCCCACCAAGATCAGATCAATGATAAGCTTAACTATATAGAATTGGATAGCTGTATACAAACATTTAATTATTTTTTTCCTTTAGTCTGTGTATAATTGAATGAAACCCCTTCCTCCTAACTTCCAATCTTTCTGTCCTCCTCTGTCAGGTGGATGAGACTGTGGAGCCAGAGGAGGGTTGGTTGTATGGGAGCAGGCAGGGTCAGATGGGTTGGTTCCCAAAGAGCTACGTGGAGAGGGTGGGTCCGTCTGACTCGACAGCCCCTGCACCACCTCCAAAATTGCCCATCCAGTCGCAGCTCTCTCATGCTCTTGAAGCGGCAAAGGTAGCTGGGACTAAATCTGCCTTCACCCCAACACACTCTCCAAACACCACCACACCAGGACAGGTAAGGTTTTTTCAGTAATTTTTTTCTTAATCTCACTAGTACAGCGTACAGTTAAGTGAAATTCGTACAGTTGGCATTTTTGGGTTTTCTATGTCAAAAGTGGACTGAGATAGCAAGAAGGTATCATAACACACATGGCAAAATAAAGAAACTAAGCGCTGCATTGTCCTTGGGATACTAAAACATCTTTGTTGAATTCATTACACTACTGTAAAAGCACACTATTAACACAGCTGACACATCTTGCCTTTTACCATTCCAAACCACCAAGCCAGTCTGAACTGTACCACATTGAAGACAGGTCTTTAGTGTCTAAACTTAGCTACATACTTCCGTATTTTCGTTATCAGCAGGTTGTAGGGAACCTGCTCGCCCAGGCCCTGTGCTCCTGGACTGCAAAGACAGACAGCCATCTAAACTTCAATAAGGACGATGTGATTCAGGTGTTAGAACAGCAGGACAGCTGGTGGTTGGGAAACCTGAACGGAGAACAAGGCTGGTTCCCCAAGTCCTACGTCACCCTTCTCGGAGAAGACAACAGTTCAGAGTATGTACCGGTATACAAATACGCAAAATAGTAACACGAGTCGTGCTTGCTTTCTAACATATTAAAAAAGTGATTTTTCTGAAAGCCTCAATAGCAAACAAGTCACACAAATCATTATTTGGGCTGACATAGACCCACCACTAACTCATAACCTTGGTAGCTCTTTACACAATAGATAAATTCAAGCCATAACAAAGTAAGTATATTTCAACAGCTCTAAGACATAACATCAACAATACTCTGGATCATTTTCAGACACTCACTGAGATGCAAACACTGTTAATGAATTATTATAAAACTTCAGAGGGTATTTTGAATTCATTTTTGGGTCTTTGTGTTTACAGCATGAAGAACGCCACATCCAATGCCACAGACACGAGCAGCAGTCAGCAATTTGAAGGTGAATTCATCTGCCTTGATTTTGGGGTTGTGAACAGTATGATTTCAATTTATCTCCTCCTTTCAAATCACACCCAGGCCTCGATCATATGTGGATATAAATTGGAAATGTATCCAATACGTCTGTAGTATGAAAGCTCATACATACACACTCGACCTATACTTCATCACAAGCCAAATAAGTGCTCTGTGTGGGTGGGAGGAAGAGTACTTGGGAGACGGACTGCTGACTATTGTCCGTGAATCTGCCAAGTTATAGTAGCAGTGTTGATTTAATCCATCCATTCATTATTTGAACCACTTCACCTCAATTTGGCTTTAATCCCACTTGAAATATAAAGCATAAATTTGTGGTGATAGTAGTGATTTAGGCGCGGCAATGACGTGACGTCCTCTTTAGTAGACGTCTCCATGGAATCAGATCGAGAAGTTGCCTCATATCCCCAAAATATTTCTACCTCCTCCCATCTCGCTTCTCTGTGGGTATGAAATCATAAAATGAGCCCCTACACGAGGCACCATTTTCAACCAGCCAGCCATGTTTTTTTCCAACAATGGAGTAAAAGTACAAGTGGGGGTGGTGGGGATTGGTTGGTTCACATCACTCAATGTGTTTTGTGCGCATGCATATGACATCATGGATGCGTTCTGTTCACATCCGAAGCCATATTTTTTTTTGGGAATGTGAACAAGTACATAAAAAGGTTGGATTTAATAGTTCACACCCTGCAGTGTGAACATAGCCTTAATGTACAATACTTAATTTGGACAGTCATATTTATGTCAATATTAACCCGTTTCCTTCAAGGTGTTATTTTCCCTTGTCGTGGTTACAACTTGATTGCTGGCTTCAAGCTTTCCATCACTTTTGCTTTCTAGAGTATACAGCGTTATACCCATATGAGTCACCAGAGGCTTCAGATCTGAAGTTTAGAGAGGGTAATGTGATCTTGGTGACCAAGAAAGATGGAGATTGGTGGACTGGCACCATTGGCGACCGCTCTGGTGCCTTTCCCGCCACCTATGTCAAACCAAAAGAGGCTGATGTAAGGATTTTTCCACCACTACTCTAGTTTATGACACATACATTATATGTATTATTAAAACATTTTCTTTGTGTTTCTCAGACAAGCACATCTGCCAAGAAGCCAGGTCAGTATCTTTACTCTTATTTTGATAGTACACTCTCTGTACCCATCCCATAACATTACATCTCCTGTTTGTTTGTTTCTTTCTTTTTTGTCTGTTTTACCCTAAAAAATGCCCTTATTTCTGCTTGCACAGAGATTGGCAAAGTGACCAGAGCCCACATCTCCTCTGTACCTGGGCAGCTGAACCTTGAGAATGGTCAGCTCGTTGTCATCCTCGGCAAGGATGTGTCAGGCTGGCGGCTCGGAGAGCTGCAGGTCAGTAGTGCTCAAGTGATCTACCTCTCGACAGTAGATGGCACCAAATGATTTCACAAGTATACTCGACATTGTCTATTTAGAGTCAGTCTCTTGTATGCTGAAGGTTTTGATCGTTTTTCTTTGCATGTGTGCTTTGACAACAGGCCCGTGGTAAAAAGCGCCAGAAAGGGTGGTTTCCTTCCTCACATATCCAGATATTGGGGTCTAGTAGTGGCAAATCCACACCAGCAGTCCAGTCAGGTAAAATGCACACGCTTTCAAAGCTAAATGCAGTGGGTTCTCTTTTTTTAGAATTATTATGCATGCTGGAATATGCCCTAGTCTATCACTAACCTTGCTATGTCATGACTACAGTAATTATGTTTGAAAAACGCTTACGGGTCTTAGATATAAAACAATTGGCGGCGGTAATGATGTTGGGCTCATTGACATTGTTCGTTTGTCAAGGAGTGTGCCAGGTGATCGCCATATACGACTACACAGCCGCCAACAAGGACGAGCTGAGCTTCTCAGCAAATCAGCCAATCACCGTCCTCGACAAGAACGACCCCGACTGGTGGAAGGGCGAGGTCAATGGGGCTACTGGGTTGTTCCCCACCAATTACGTTAAGATGACCACGGGAGACGGTGACCCCAGTCACCAGTGTAAGTAATGCACTTCCACATGGCCGCACCCTTGAATCATCATCGTCGTCGTCGCCGTAGTATATAACGGTGACCCTTTCTCTCCATCTAAGCATATTTCAAGTGGCTTGTGGGAGCTGTTCTATCACCGTTGCACTTTGCATGCAATCTTCTTCTTGGTTTATGCTCCTTTGCGCAGCATTTTGCAAACCAATGCGTTGATGTAGATAATTTGACATTGCCAGATGCAAATTGTTCAAAAATAGAGCCAAGTAAACATTAAACCAACTACGATATTTTATGTTTAAAATAGTGGAACCTCTGAATTACAACACAATCCGTTTCAGGAAAACGCAACCTTCAATTTGTTCAAATTTCGAATGTTTTCTCCGTAGGAAATAAAGGAAATTGAAGTAATCAATTCCAGGTGCAAACTGTTGCCATCATAGAACCTTTGACAGACATGGATCAGTTCTTCAAAGTAAGACTTATTTTAACCCTATACTTTCTTTTGTATCTGCAGTTGTTATGAATCACTGACCAGCCAAGATAAACACAAGACTCTACATAACAATACGTTATGTCTCTGCTGCTGTGTTCAACACACTTCTCCGCTCAGGGCAAAGCAGCACACTAGCTAACTCAATCATTTCAATGCCCAATTATCTGAAGTCAGCTGAAGATTTGCTGAGTTCCCATATTAATTTGTGCACGATATTAGTCAAACTCTTAACAGCCAGCACAGTACAACCTGGTGGGTTGGATTTTAGAGGTTTCACTACCTTATACATTATCTTATACCTAATACTCAAAACAGGACCCTTAGACTCCCACCATGGGGAAACTCGCATTGATATGACAGCTCCAGGAGCAACTCGGGGTTCATTATCTTCCTCAAGGATACTTTGACAGGTCTGGGGGAATCGAAATCTTCCTAATGCTGGATGGCCACTCCTCCCCTCCCCTTCCAACCGTGCCGCCCAGCAACTCATGAGTTAAGGAGATTTTTTGTTGACGTTTTTTCTCACTGCATCTCACTGTGCTTGTAGGGATTCTTATCTGTCAAAACCGGAGTTCTCCTTGCTTGTTAGCTTTTAATCTCTGCTTTCCGTCCCAACTCTTCCTCTGTTGCTTCTTGCTGACTCTCACCTTTTCTTCTTTCCTCATGTCCCCACTTGTTGCCCTCCCACCCACTTGCCCTCTTTTCTCCTTCTAGGATGGTAAAACGAGCTCCACCTCCTCTCCTCCTGACTTCAGAGAGACCCACTATTATTGCACACTGCTCTGATGGAGTAGTATTTGGGTGCCTGGACCGTCCCACCCAATCTACTGACTACTCTCGCTTAAGCACTGTAATGTTTTGGAGACTTCTACTAGCGCGGAGAGGCTCTCTGGGACTCTGATGCAAAAAGCCTATGTGCCTTTTCAAAACAAATATGCAAAGAGGGAGAGGGAGAGACGGATAGTGGGTCTCTCTATTGTGTACGTTTTTGTCCCTCATGTATTTTCTGCCCAATCTTCTACTTCTTGCTCAGCATCTTTTCTCTCTTTTTTGGGAGAGTCAACAGTTTATCTCACAGGGATGCCTCCATACATGTTATCCAAACTTTTATCACCCTTGCGTTTTAGTGCCTTCTTGATTGTCCTCACTGGAAGTGGAAGAATATGTTTGCTTGCAAGATCATAAGATTGATTTTTATTAACAGCATGCAAGCTTGAGGGAAAACCTATGTCTAGTGCGTTGCCATGCTGTGCTAATGCAAGAAAGGGGACTTTTCTGCTTAGATTTTATTTAATTTTTTTCAGAATGATCTGGCTCAATGTATTGCAAGCTCTCCTCAGATTTAAGGATAAAAGAAAACAGGGTCAAATGCACTGATCGCAATGATGTGTATTTATTTTCTTTGGGTTCTGCCTTAAAACATTAAAGCTTTGTTGAATTTCACACTTAAGTGTTAGTGTTATTATTCCTGTATACAGTATTCTTCAGGTGCGTACATATGTGTGTGTGTATGTGTTTATGTGGGAACATGCATGCATGTTTGTGTGTGTGTGTGTGAGAGTGTATCACAAACAGAAATCTCAAACTGTTTCAGTAACCCACAACTGAATCGACTAGATAACACGGTTGATGGTCAAAGGACCATTTACAAACCATTTAGTTCTTAAACCATTTTTTTTCCCAAGGATTTTTGTCTGTTTCGAATATCTAAAATTAGTGTCTAATCCAAACTATTTTTTTCTCTCTCTTTCTATGGCTGTATAACAAAACCAATAACATTTTTGCTCCGAACATCCCACCATGAATCCCTCTCCCTGTTTTGGTACAAACAGATTTATTTTGCGCATGGAAACATTTGTAATCTGTCACCAGCAACACGGAGATAAACAGCCAGAAGGTGAGAGAGACAAGACAACAGTGTTGTCTAGACTGACAAGTAATTTGTGTGAAGACAGGGACTAAGAAAATACTATTTTTATGCATTTATGTGATACATACTTCAGGTGATGACTTTAGAAAGCAGATTTAATTTTTTAAACCTCTGGGATGAGGTGACTAGTGACTGTGTGGTTAGGGAAGCAGAAAGAAGAACGATGAGTTTGGGCTGCACACAAATGTTAAATCATGCATCCGGTATGTATACATGTGTTGTCTTCCTATTATTCCGAACAGAGAAACGACAGCTCAAAGTTGAGCCAGGTTACTTTTTTGTCCAGTTGTCCATGAAGAGGCAGTGTATGCATTGTTAAATTGCTGCTGGGGTTCAGTAGATGCGGTCAGTTATAGTGACTTGCCATTTTTGTTTAATTGTTTTTCCCTTTTTTTTTTGCATCCAAAATACCCCGTCTCGTGTGTTTTATGTGTGATGTAGGGTGTGCAGACATGACCAGCTTCGACTCGCTGAGCCCACTTGAGAAGAAGAGGCAAGGCTACATTCATGAGCTGCTACAGACTGAGGAAAGATATGTGGAGGACCTGCAGACAGTGCTCGAGGTGTGACAAAGCAAACATGTTAACTAACTGCACATCTGCATGGCAAATAATCTGTTGTACTCTTTGTAGGTTTTCCATAAGCCCATGTCGGAATCCGGACGACTGAATGATGCAGAGATGAACATGATCTTTGCCAACTGGAAAGATCTGATTGCCTGCAACACTAAACTTCTCAGGTTAGTGCCACATCCGCTAGAAGAGCTTTTAGAAATATTTCCAGTGTGCTTCAAACCTCACAATACGGATTCTTACCGTCTTTTTTTTTCAGGGCGTTGTCTGCTCGAAAGAAAAGCGGCGGGGAGAACATGCCGGTGCAGATGGTGGGAGACATTCTGGTTGCTGAGCTGTCCCACATGCATCCGTACAGCCACTTCTGCTCGTGTCAGATTAAAGGAGCCGCGCTGCTGCAGACTCGCACCGACAACGAGCCTGACTTCAAGGTGTTTCTCAAGGTAGGAAGGGGCATCTTGAGGCCTACACTTTACTGAAAAGTTATTTTATGCGTTTTTTGTGTAGGCATCTTTAACGCACATTTTTTTAGTGCCGTTTTAACACAATTAATAATAATAATAATAATTATTATAACCCTCTTCAAAGTGTCTTTATAGTATAAAAACAGCGTGTGAGGAAAAATCTAAACAATTTCATTAATGAATGAAATAATATGAAGATAAATGGAAAGGTTAAAGTTAAATCCAAAATAATTCAACCCCTGGGAAAATTTTGAGGTTGTTGTGATCCAGTGTAAAAGGTTATTTCCTGAAATTTGTCCAATGAGATAAGGAAAAAAAAATACATTTGTGCCATATAAAAACTTAAAATACTTTTTTCTTATCCCTATTGTATAGACACTATAGAGGTGCATCCTAAAACTTCAAACTCATGCCGATTCACCTCATGCTATGTAATATTTCTACATTTATTTTTTTGTAATTTTGGTGAATAGTATAGCTAACAGCTAATAAACTTCACCAGCTCAAGAAATGATGCAATTATGATAACCAATTAAAATATTTTTATACAGAAATTAAGTAATAATTTCACTTCTCCTGAGTTTTTATAATATTAAGTGCACTTTTTAAATAAGAATAAATATCATCAATGACCTTTATTATTAAAATATAAAAAAAAGGTTTTTTTTGTTTTTTTTTTGCATACTCATTGAAAAGCATTTACAAAAAAAAAAACATTAATGACATTACAATACAGGGGGAATATTTAGGCCTTGGCATAGGTTTTCACTTGATGAACACTCATGTTTTTAAATGTAACAATTTGTGGCATTTCTTCTCTGTCTTATCTTTGCTGTCCTTTGTCAGAAAATTGGCTCAGACTACAGATGTAAAGGGATGCCACTGTCCAGCTTCCTCCTCAAACCCATGCAGAGGATCACACGCTACCCGCTGCACATCAAAAGTGTATGCATGCCCACATGTTACTTGTGCGCAGCACTGTGTCCAATAAGAACAAAAACAAAAGCATTCTCATTATTTGTGTCATCTTTCACTAGATTTTGGAGTGCACTGCGGCTGGCCATGGTGACAGAGGTCCTCTAAAAGAAGCTCTGGAGAGGGCAGAGGAACTCTGTCAACAGGTGTGGAATTGTCATATATTAGTGATATACTGTACGGAATTGTGCCACTAAGCAATTTGAGCCTCCACTGGTCTCTTGTGCCAACCAGGTCAATGAAGGTGTGAGAGATACGGAGAACTCTGATAGGCTGGAGTGGGTTCAGAGTCATGTCCTGTGTGAAGGCGCAGCCGAGGTATTAAGTTCTCAAATGCAGTTGAGTTCATATGTACATCACCCACACCACTAAAAAAAATAATAATCTAAAAAGCTTTTTGTTTCTTTCCACAGAATATTGTTTTTAACTCTATCACCAACTGTTTGGGCCCAAGAAAATTACTCCACAGTGGCAAGGTGACTGACGTTAAATAAACCCCTCGACTGTGACACAAACCTTCCAACTACTATTCTACCATGCTACGCTTTTTGGGCTGGATGTTAATTTGCTGTTATTTTTTTTTTGCAAGTTGTCCAAAGTAAAGAGCAACAAGGAACTTTGGGTCTTCCTCTTCAACGACTTCCTGCTCTTGACTCAATCAGGGAAGCAATTCACCTTGTCTGGTATTGATAAACTGTTCAGCACCAAGAACAACGGGCAGCTCAAAATGTACAAGCCGGTAAGTTACACAATATTGTGCTGTCAGTCAGCCTGTCACAGTTTCTTTCTAGTTTGCATTGATATCTGTGGGCCGTGTTTTCCCGCAGCCTGTTATGCTCAATGAAGTGCTGGTGAAACTGCCGGATCCTTCCGGTGACGAACCCGTCTTCCACATCTCGCACATCGACACGGTTTACATACTGAGGACGGACAACATCAATGAACGGTAGATATGCGCACAAAGAACAGCATGCTGTGCAAAAAGACATGATATTGAACATGTACATTCAAAATCTTAAATGAAGGTTACTGTGCATTTTAGGCTTATCCTGAACTTTGACCCAAAAGCTGTATATCACAAACTTTTTGTGAAGTAGCGTATGCGTCGGCCAGTCTTAATGTTTGCTGTGATCCTTTGTGTTTGCAGGACAGCTTGGGTTCAGAAGATCAAGGCAGCATCTGAAGAATACATCGAGACGGAAAAGAAGAAGCGGGACAGGGCCTACCAATGTAAGCGCGTCACACTCTCATCTGTATTACAGCTAATGTGACACACCCTGCAGATGAATGACTCTGTGCTGGTCCTTTTAGTTCGCTCCGTGAAGGGAAAGGGAATCGGCCGACTCCTCGTCACAATTTTGGAAGCCACAGAGCTGAAGGCAGTCCGGTCCAATGGTGAGTGTGAACACACTTGCACAACAGGCTGGCTTTTGAATATGACATAATTGCTTTAGTGAGTGTGTGTGTTAGTGTGATGATACATTTTCGAGGCTTTCCTTCCCGTTCCCTCCCCGCTGCAGGTAAAATGAATCCGTACTGTGAGGTGACCATGGGAGCTCAGGTGTTCACGTCCCGGACGATCAACGACACAGTGTACCCCAAGTGGAACTTCAACTGTCAGTTCCAAATCAAGGATGTCTACCAAGATGTCCTCAGCATCACTATATTTGAGAGGGACCTGTTTGCTCCTGATGGTCAGTAACCTTATTCATCGCCCTGCCTCTTTGTGTGCTTCACATAACATGTAACATATCTTCTTGTCCATTAAAATCCACACAATATCACACAAATCTTTTTGTTTTTTATGTTTTTAGTATGTTTAACTGTAATGCCCACACATGTGGGAAAGGAGAGCCACAGTCGCCAATTCACTTTTAGAAGTCATACAATGAGCACACAGTTCATGCTCAGACACTCGTGCAGACTCGCTGACTTTGCACCCAACCCAACCAGGGCCCGCCTTTTAAAGACACACAGACAGTACAATATGTACTCTATTTTCTTTTCTTTTTTTAAAAAAATATATATACATATACACACATATATATATTTATTTATTTATTTTTTTTTTTTGTATGTGCGAGCGTGTGTGTATTCATCAGTTCACCTAAAGCCCATTAAAAAAAAATCCCATACTAATAATATAATATAATAATAAATTGCCAAATGCAGAAACATCAATGTAAGTTATCACGATGTAGTGGCTCTCGCTAACAGACAGAATTAAGTAACCAGAATTAGGTTAAAAAATTCTATATACGTAGACCATGTTTCTATAAATTTTGATATTTATATTATATATATATATTATATTATATCTATTTTCTATTAATTTTATGCTTTCATTTTTGTGGGGGTTCAAATGCATTTACAATGACGTTAAATTGTTATTGCAGCGTGTGCGAGGGGCCTAAAAATTGTAAACCATGTTTGTTTGTTTTCTATTGTGGATATTTTTATTTATTTTTTTACTATATGGGTCTTGTAGCATAACATCTCCCACAAAAAAAAATAAAAATCTCGTTCACCGCATATCATCTTAAGTAATGATGATTAAGTATTCATATTGTTCCAGTAATTTGTGGATTAAATCCAGATCCAGAGATTTTTTTTTGTGTAAAAACACACACACAATTTAGAACAAATCTGTATAAAAACAAAGCAAATCACTCACAATGTTTATTTTCTCTTCTCAGAATTCCTGGGACGAACGGAGGTTCCCGTGGCGACCATAAAGAAAGAGCTGGAGAGTAAGGGCGCCGTAACGCGACGTCTTCTGCTGCATGAGGTGCCCACCGGGGAAGTGTGGGTTCGCCTCGACCTGCAGCTCTTTAATGGCAAATAGCTCAAGCAAAGGGCTGCCTTTGCCACGGGGTAGCTCTCCTTCCATTTAGCATGTCTTAATATTGTGATGAAAGAAGGCAGAAAATCTGTCTGACGTTACCCCAATCTTCCAGAAGGGCTATAAGTATATTGTTTTGCATTGGATGAAAAAGGGAATATTGATAGACCCTGAATGAATCTACTCTTCTAATATGGTGATTCAGGGCCAAGTCCACTAGACAAGTTGTAGTTGGAGCAGTCTGACTGATGGCTTTGCTGACATGCTGTCTCTCCACCATTCTGACATGAAAACCTTGTCAAAGTAGCACCGGCTTGAACACACTCCACTGTTGTGTATATAGAAGATCTCAGGATATGTCCTTCTGGGTCCAATCACTGTAAAGGACTCAAAGTGTGTCTGCGCTCTTGTTTTCATGATTGGCTCAGTCCTTGTTGTCCCATCTTTTTATTGTGTGGACCCAAGAAAAATGCTAGGATGAGCTACTTTCAACCTGTGAAACTGTGTGCGCGATGTCACAATCAGTTTGTATGTAACAAAATGTACGTTTTGTTGATAACACAGCATTGAAGACACGCTGCTCTTATATACTGTATGTTGACTGTGGTTTGGTCAGGCTATTTTCTTTTCATGCAATTTAGTAAGAGTAAAGTCACAGCATTTTATTATTTTTTTAAAAGGGTTTTTGACTAATTGAACAGTGTTCAAAACTGTGTGTAACCATTTAAAGGCCTTATTTTTTATTTCTCTGGGACATTTGGGAATTAGTTAGGTTTGTTTGGTGATTCCTCTGTATATTTTATTTTTAATAACACCCATCTGTCCCAAAGTCCCTTGCAAACATATTTTAGATTCAAACTGAAACCAAGTAAGCGGCTGTGCAATAATAATATAATCATTCTCTTTCATGTTACGTTAGAAGGGAATCCTGTTCATGTTCATTTACAGCGAGTGAAAATGTTCCACTTTTATCAGACAAATTTATAGTGTGACTTTCTTTTCTTCCATCCCACCTCAGATTTGAATGTCACCCCACCCTCAGCAAGGGCCTGCCGGGGTTCTACATCTTAATTACAATTTGTATTTATTTCTTAATTTATGTGTGGGCCTACCCAAAGATATCATGCGGCAATTGTCATTTTGCGTAATCATGTTTGGGATTGTTTTTAGGGTTGGCGGAGCATGTTGTTACCTTTTTCTGTAGTTGTTGAGTTTTGCTTTAAGTCGGCTCACTTACTGTAATACCGCTTGCTTGTTTAAGTCAATCAGGTTGTTTTTATTTCTTTTATTAACTTCATTGATTTGAATTGTCTTATTTTTTACACACAGACTGCCAAAGTGCTCTGAATAGACTTGTGAAACATGTTTGTTTGGTTGTACTTCGATTTTTGCAACCATCTGTCTGTTTACCTGCTGTTTGTACTCAATCAGGGGTTCCTGATTCAAATTAAAAATATTAAAAGTGGCTAGACTTCCACATTATTTGAAAGGCACCCCATAGTAAGGAATTCCAAGTTTGAATTTTCACTGATTGGTTATCTGAAATCTGGTATATTCATCCATCCATTTTATTTAATTTACTATGCCTCTTGTTCTCATTACCATTGTGGGGAACACGTAAAGGCAATAATTCATGCCATCACTGAGTGGGAATAATTTTAAATAAATGTTACGTCATTTTGTTTTATTTTGAATCCATTTTATCAAGGGCAGACAGGGAAGGAGTTTTGGAAGAGTACAGTGCACAAATAGACCTCATTAAGTCCTTCTTCACCCTCCACTTGTTTCGGGTGCACGGGAGCAACAGCGATTGCGTAACCACGCTGACAGTGGCTGCGAGAGAGGCTGACAAACACATACACACGCTCACAGCTGTGCAACACAACAGCTGGAATCAACCTTCTGTGCCGCCCAGTGGGGGGTCTTAAATACTGTGGGGATAACATTGCTATTAGTGACTCATGCTCTGTTTAAGACTGAAACAGAATTATACATAAAGAAGTCAAGTTTGAGAATTGGAAGTCAAACACGATCCCTTTTATTGTGTACATTCGTACCTTGAGACCAAACCAACAAGCTGGTATGTCAAATCACATGTATCTTTTATTTGTACCTTGAGATACGAGTTTAATTTGTTCCAAGCCCAAACAAGCTTGTATGTCAAATCCTCTTTCCCCTTTGAAATAAATGGAAACGTGATTAATCCGCTCCACCTTTCCTTAGCCACGTGGGGGCAGTATTACTAGACCAGTGGTTCTCAACTGTTGTCAAACTCGGACGGCGTCTTCCTGTTGCAAGGTTTCAAACCACTTTCATGAAGGTTAAGATTAAGAACACAATTTTTGTTGTTTAAAAATAGTCTAGGAAAATGCATGTAGTTACACTGTTATATTTTTAAACGCCAAAAGCATATTGCTAGCTAGACCCATTTGAGCCAAAGGCTGCGCTGCGGTTATACAGTAAGCAATCTATCAACTAGAGCACAAGTGAGTAATATTTACTGTCTTTTACCTAATATGTTTCATGTGGGAACTTGGTACACCTCAATTTTTGTACTGCAAAATCAGAGTACGCGTATATTTAAGTTGCTAGCTGTCTGTGAACCACAAGTCGAAAATTGCTTTTTTTCTTCTTTTTTTTTTTTTTTTACTGAATTTCTATAGCCTAAGGCAAAGCCATGTGGTTTAAACAATATGAAATTTTGACAGGTAACTAATTGGGAATGGTAAAAAAACAGCTTGAAGACCTCTTTTGAAGAATTGTTTATCCGCCACACTGCTGCTTGTTATGAGGTAAGTTGAGTTCATTGCCGCCATAAAGCGTTCATATCTCCAACATTTGCACAAATCACAGCAAAAAATATCAGCCAAATGACAGCTTGCATCTGGAAAATCTTGTATTTACGTCACTCTCTGCTTAGAAAGGTAAATTTTTGCATGTAATAGATATTTCACTCAAATAAATTGACGTCTCATGATTTTGTTTTGAGCTCATTTTGGTCGGCTTTTCCAGCATATCCATCCAAAAAATGCTGAGCTCCATACAGTACTGTTTGTATGACATCAGAAGTGCTACATTACCAATACATCTGTTGATATTGTTTATATAATTCGTATCTTCTGTAAGGTTCTCTCACATACTGTATACGGTGCAACGAGACGAAAATAGCCCCAGCAAATGGAACAAGGCGGACAGCGAAAGAGAGCGAGAGTCGGTGAGTGAAATACAGAATAAAGACAAAATGCAGCAAAGCAGAAGCAAAGAGCTACAGAGTAGTTGGGAGGCAAGATGGAAGTAAAGGAGAATAATCACGTATGGGGGGCTGAACCAGAGTACAGAGAGGCAGAGTGACAGTCTGAGAGGCCCTGAGTTCCACTTGACTCAGTCATGGGAATGATTTAATTATTACCACATGAACAGCTGTCTTATGTAACACACACACACAGACCTAAATGATGGCAAAGGGGCCACATCCTGGACAGAAACCTAAAACAAGCACAGGTGGCCTATGCAAACAAAGTTATCATGCGAGGTGACATGTCAAATGAAAGCTACTGTATGTCATTGCAAGCACAGCTATGGATGAGCAGTTACGTCACTCTCATTTGGTTACGGCCTTAAGATAAGTCATGTGAGCAAATCACCTGATGAATGCAGTTCATGGCAGGGCAAATGTGCTTGACTCACTTGGGTGCAACTCACGTCAATCACAGTATAGTGATTGTGTTTATCTAATAAAGTTTAAATAACATGTTACCAACTTGCAAGTTGAGTTAAGCACCAAAATCCACCTGTTTTTACACATCTTTGGGGGCAGCCAATTTGCCACTTGCTGTCCACTGAAAAGCACAGTTGCTCCGGTAACGAATCGACCAATCATGACGCACCTGTTTTCTGATGCTGAGCCGTGATTGGTTGTCACCTGAGCAACTGTGTTGTCATTTTCAGTTGGTAACATGTGACAAAATGGCCGCCCCCTGAGGTGGGTAAAATGATGTAATGTTATAATAACTTGTTATACAGTACATCCTTTTGGGTATCCCCATGATTTTCCCTTTTCAACAAATATTTGTGATTGGTAAACAACAAAAAAAGGTCCTACATACTGTATTTTTTGGCACAGATATTTCAAATGAAACTTGAGAGTGATACAGTACAGTATTTTAATCTGTCTGACAGTAGACTATGACGAGACTGCTCCTTGTGACCCCTCATTCGCTCATAGTGTCATCTCATTTAAAATGCAGTAATTGTAGTGACTGTTTTCATTTGTTGTGTGTCCTAAGGTGTCCAACAGTGTGTGTGTAATGGGAGTATGTTTTATTTCATAGCCAGGAGAAGGTGCAGCGGTGGATGCATAATGAATGTTAAGAGCTTCATCCCATGTGCCTGCTGTACAACAAAAACTTTGTTTCAGCAATAGTGATCATAAAGAAGTGATCGTTCGACTGTACTGCCACTTAACAGGCTGCTACAAGCTACTGTTATTTCCAGCTACATATAAAGACAAACTCATAACTATATGTGTACACGCTATATACAGTGACTCGCTTGTGTAGACAGGTGGCGTGTCGAGTGAAAATGGTCTCACACATTTATTTCTCAGTGCAGTGATGAGAAAACAAATATTTTCCCACCTACTGTAGAGGCCAGGGAACAATTGTGAATGTACGGTTATGTGCAGCCTGGTGTGGAAAGACATTGAAATGTGCTGAGATTTGATATTGACTCTTCGGATGCGCTATTCTTATGAGTCCAATTAAAAAGCCTTCAGCACTGATTGCCCTCATACATATTGTGTGTGTGTGTGTGTGTGTGTGTGTGTGTGTGTGTGTGTGTGTGTGTGTGTGTGTGTGTGTGTGTGTGTGTGTGTGTGTGTGTGTGTGTGTGTGTGTGTGTGTGTGTGTGTGTGTGTGTGAAGCAAAACGTCACCTAGTGGATATAAAAAGACTACACCACTGTTAAAATGCAGGGTTTTGCGATTATAAAAATGAGATCAAGATAAATAATTTCAAAACGTCTTCCTAAAATCAATGTGGGAAATAACCTGTCCAACTCAGCAGGGATGTGACTGTGTTCAGAATGAAATTCATTCACATTGAAGCATGTTAAATGGGAGGAGTGTCAGCATTTAAAGTTCCTCTGATCAACCCCAAATAATTAGTTCTTCTACTCTTGGCTTTTCCACTCCCTCCCAAGCAGAAGCTTGAAGGTTTTGTGCTAATATTTGGAACTGTTCATAATTCCCTCCACTGTGACTAAGGCCCCATTTCCATCTGAAGAAGTATACTCCCAAAACACGGTTGAAGCCACCACCATGCTTTGGATCATAACACATTTTCCAACTTATTTGAGATATTTTGTCATAGTCCAATTAAGCCAACCGGCTATGTGCTGACTTACAACACTAGTTAAGAGGGTGTGCACACTTGTGCAACCACATGGTCTCAGTTGTTTATTTTTACTTTCACTCTCAATATTTTTCTACTGGGTTCTACGGGTTATTTTGCATATTAATGGTGAAAAAAGTTTTGAAATGATTGATCTTGATAAACGTAGCATTTGAACAGGGATGTGCAGACTTTTTACATCCATTGTACACACTCACCTACCCATCTGTGCTGTTGTTTTCCCTGTCAATTCCAATACATTTTGCTTTGGTTTTTTTAAGCATGCATTAGTCCAGTGTGTGCTTGGGAGAAAAAAAGTCCTGCGAGAGAGGGCTTGTCAGTGAGGTTGTCAGGCTTGGCACAGAAAGAACCTGCCAACATGACAGGTCAGCTCATAAAAATTTCACACATCCGATGTAAATGCATTTTTACAGGAAAAAAAAGAGAGGATGATTTAGCACAAGAAATCACTTAGCAGGAACAAACACAACCTGCAGTCTTATTGTGTGTGTGTGTTTTTAAATGAGGAACATCAATAAGAAAATAACTGTAGGTACTGTATGTAATTTGGTCTATTGTGTGAATATAATGCAACTGTAAGCTGAATTCCCGCCATTATCCTGATACAAGTCACCTTGTAAAACTGCTAGCAAGATTTGAATATAGCCTCACTTACTAATCCTTCCCCACCCTACGAGTTTCTTGTGATTCTCAAACATGGCCGTTCATCATGGCATGCAATTATGAAAGTGCATTGGCCTATTAAATAGTCACAGAGACGCATACTGTGTCTACCTTCAACAAAATAGCAGCACTAGCAATACTAAGCTAGCATTAGCCACTGTAAGTAAGCTGGCGTTAGCCACGGCTGCTACATTGGTAGCATGACTTTGTAAACAAACGGTGAGCTGTCAATCTCAGAGGAATAGCCACATTTTGTGGAGGATGACTTTATTATTATTATAATTATTTATTTATTTTAAAGAAAATATTTTCCTTCAAGAAGACCAGAGCGTCGCGCTGCCGTGGACGTGTCGCTAACTTTCACAAACAAACAGACATGGCAACCACAAGACGCTCACATATTGGCAACTATCGTGTCAGATGAAAGATATTTTCCATAACAAATTAAGAAGAACAGTGACCCAATCAGAGCAAGGCATTTTTACTTATCATTTACTGAATATTATTGAGAAAACAGCCCATTCAAAATGAAAGGTGTGTAAGGCTAACTAAAATAGCTTGAAAGTGGCATTATGGCCAATGCAAACCTGATTAAAAGGACACCAAAGAATATATATGTATGTATGTGTATATATATATATATACGTATATATACTGTATAGGTGTTGCATGGAACCTTTATTGAAAATTTTAAACTCCGCCTTAAACCTATTATAAATATACACTTTTTTTTTCTCCACACAAATACATACTATTAAGTATTCATCAGTCTTTTGTCACTCTCCTTCCGCCTCCTCCTCCTGCACATACTACAGTATATTCTCCACAAGCAGTTGAGGAAAAGGATGCAGACATTTGTGAGCTAGAGAGAGACCGAGCGAGCGAGCCTTGCTTGTCCTGTCGAGGTCTCTCATGTCACAGCTCTGCCCCCGAGGGCCTGACCTCAGCCTCGCCGACTGCAAACCAACCTGGAGAAGCTCACACGGTAGAGGAGCGAAGCGTATTTTGGGAAAACAGCCAACCTGTAAAACTGTATTAAGAAGTGGACGATGGATTAATTCTTTTTGATAACAGTCCAGAAGAGAACGTCTATGTTTGGTGATAGTGTTTTTTTTGCAGGAGGGAGACACAGGGAAAGAGGAAAAAGGGGAGGAGTGGCACTGAACACAGAAGAGAGGAGCACAGGCGCAGGCAAACAAGAGGAGGAGACGAGCTGAGAGATGCTGCACGGAAATGTAAGTCTTTCGTTTCTTATTGTTTGCAAGTTTTTACGCGATATTCTATCACTTTTCCACCTTGTTGTTCCATTATTCCGTGTCCTCACCCCATGCTCCAATTACGTCCATCTCCCGTGCTGTGTTTGTGTTTGGGCGTGCATGCTGTCTCAGTTGTGCTCCGCAGGTCATATTAAAGAGTAACGGTGCTGAGGAGGGAAAGGCCAGTGTCACAATGTATTAACATCAGCTTCAAATGCAGAGCCACACACAAAAACACACGCACGGTGTGTTGGAACTACGCACAGAGATACAAGCTCACTTTGTAGACAGTGCAAGGAAAGTCTCTTAGCATAATTGTCAGCCTGAATTTTAATTGTATTTCATTAACAAGGACAAGAGTGGAAATCACGAGTGTCTTTTTTTCCCCCTCTCGCAGCTTATTAATTTATTTGGTTGCGGCAACAGTAGCTTACTGTGTGAGGATTTGACCTGGGGACATGAGGGTCCATGGGTCAAAATCTCTCTATGGACCAAAAATAGTCTGCCAAAGTGCCCTTGAGCAAGGCACTGAATCATCAAGCTGCTCAGGGGTGCTGACCTCCTCCGAGGTTTTAAAAATAGTATAAACGGTAGTAGTACAGTATTTTTCATTGGAAGCAGTCTATTTAGTCATTCATTGAGGAAAGACACTTTCTCCAGCTGCGTGTGTTGTATGAATATAGTTATGTCAAGCACATTTCATCAGTTCAACACAAAGCTGTCCACGTATCTAAAATGAATCACTAAGGGTGTGACCAAAAAAAATGATTTGAATCGGAATATTGTTTTTGATTTGAAGGACGTGAGTGGATCGAATACTTTAAAATATATCGCGATACGTATTGAATCGTCTTTTATCATAGAGATAAATCGTTGACGGAAATACCATATTTACAGTAACTTACTAACAAGTTCATTCATATAGTGGTACTAGTTCAAGTTACTAAAATGGTAAATTGCCTGCTTTTTATATAGTGCTTTTATCGACACCATATGGTTTCCAAAGCGCTTTACAAATGAAGCCTCACATTCACACACCAGTGGTCGGCTCCTGCCATGCAAGGTCCACTGCAAGCAAATCGGGGTTCAGTGTCTTGCTCAAGGACACTTTGACGTGGTCACCAGGGGTGAGAATCGAACCCACAACCTCACAGATGGGAGACGACCACTGAGCCATGCCGCCCCAGTATTAGTACTAGTATGTATTGTTACTTCCGTGTACTATTTACCTCACATGTTATGATGTGTCAGGGCTCAGGTGGTAGAGTAGTCGTCTCCCCACCAGAAGGTTGTGGGTGCGATCCTGAGGCACCTTACTGAAGTGCTCTTGAGCCAGAAAACTAAAACCCACTTTCTCCTGTCAATAGGTGAATGAGACAACTTTGTGTGTAATACCTGGGAGGCAGATGTGCACACCAGTTGCTATATCATATCTGTTTATCAATGGGGAAACTTGATTTGAGATATGAAGGATTTGAGTTATGAGCATGGTCATGGAAAGAACTCGTAAGTGAAGGCACCACTGTATGACTGACTAAGAAAGTTTCCTTTTCAGCTGTGAAGGTATCCTTTATCGGATTTATTTTCAGTTGAGCCAGTTAGCAGCTGCTATGATCTCTCATTACAATATACAAACATTTTTGTACACTACAGCCCAATAATAAATAAATTGTTGCATACCCTTCTGTCAATGAAAACATGTTATCATCAGGCTGTTATGTAATCAGGATACAAAAATCAAAAACTGTAACTGTAATGGATTACAGTTACAGAAAAAAACACATAATCAGATTACAGATATATTTATTTATTGACTATTTGGATTTTTTTGCAGGTTGGCTGTTGATTTTACTCTTTGCCTGCTTCCACACAACCTTTCCCGGAGTTAATTGGATAAAAGGTCACAGTATAACTCATTTAGACACCGTATTACCAATATATCAACTGCTAATCTTATCACCGGGAATAAAATAAAACAGTTTTTCGAGGTTGACGTCAAGATGATCTTAATTGGTCCTCGTCCCCCACCTGTCCCCCCCCCCCCAATTTCACTTCAAATACTAGTCATGTGGTTTGAAAACTTTTGTTATGAAGCTAGCAAATCTATCCAGCTATTTAGCTAGAGAAAGAGGCTAATTATTTGTCCTCTTTTGCGTGTTCAAAAATCATTGAAGACAGATTTCCTGTGAGAAATTCCTTGCAAGGATGATTTATTAAAACAGAGATATCCGGACATCGGGACAACCCTGAACATCACGTAGGAGGTGGAATTTTCAGAGATGCTCGCTCTCTAGCTAGTTAGCTCTAGAACAAGTAGTTAACATGTCTGCCTCACAGTTCTTTTTTTTTATTATTTGAATTACGGCTGCTTGGGCTTCCATGCAAATTCTAAAACCTTACACATTCAACAAACATTCATTTATTTATTTTTGTCTTTTTTTGCATATATGATATTCTAGTAATCAAGTTACATTGCACTTGGATTACATCATTAACTATTCGTATTTTTTAACAGCTAGTAACTGTATTGGAATACATTTTTAAAGTATAAGATAAACCCAGGTTATCATCTGTATAACAGAGTTTTTTTTTTAAACAAAATATTGTGCAGCTGGTGTACCTAATGAAGTGTCCAGTGAGTGAAAATGGTTGACGCAACAAGTTCTATCACTGTTGCCATCTATTAATGAACTCACAATCATCTAAATACATAACCGGGAAGTTCATGAGCATGATACCGAGCCTGTAATGATTCTTATCAATTCAAATCTTTACTACAGAAAGCATTCAGCCTCTCTAGTCCTTTAAATCATTTCCTGCAGACAGGGAGGCATGATTTTTGCTCCAACAAGCACAAATCTAAATGGTCAAATGCAAAGGCTCTGAGGAGCAAGAGAGCAGGGAAAGAAGCCAAAACCACCTCGACAGCCAGCTAATTTGGCATCGCTCTGAGGATGCCTTTCATGTTTTGTGTCATCTTGAGTCCCAGTAGTGTGTGTGTGAGTGCGCGTACGTGGCTGCGATGGCGGGCTGATGTGTCATTTTTGTTAAATGTGCCAGAAGTGCTAAAGAAAGCTTGAAACGTGCATTTTACATGCGTCGTGCTTGCGCTTCCAGTACACTTCAGCCTCAAATGATTGATGCCCTGTCCAAAATTGGAGCTGGGAGGAGATTTTTATTGGTCAAATTGGTATCCTCTGGTTGAATAAAAAAAAAAAAAAAAATCTTACTTTTAAAATATGGTTCATATTTATCATAATGGACATCTTTGAGCAATGCCAATATTATGCTCCATTCTCAAGGATCCTTGCGATAACAGCCCATATTTCTTTAATATTGTGACTAATATTGTGTCATATCATTGCTTTATTCTCAAAATATTATGATTAGTATTTCCTCAATAAATATGGCTTTTATATGCAGCCTTATTCCCGTGACAAGACAAATTGTTCTAATACTTTTATTGCCTATTTTTGCAAAATAAGACCCATCCACTCAATAAAGGGAAAAAAACATTTGTTCACCTGTGTTTTGTTTTTTTATGTTAAAGTTCTCCCCTTGAAATCAAACCAATCTGATCTCTGAGTTTTGTACTTTAAAAGCCAAACACACATTTTGATAGCGCTGCAACAATGCTGGCTTAAGTGGTTTTCATTTCTTAATTCTCAAGTGCACACCAGTGTTAGTTTGTCTCCAATACCCTTTAGGTCAGTCAATATGACAGGTGTGAAGAAAAAAAAAATCATCTCTGTCTCTTTGTGACACAAAAAAGCTCCAGACAAGTTGGTCGAATCACAATGACTCTAGTCTACAGCACTTGCAGTAGGCAATACCTAATGAGGTCCAGCAGAAGAGTTCTTGCTGCCCTAACAATGATAATCATACTCAGTTTTCGATTTATGCTGTCAAAAATATATTCATTTAACAATGGTTGTAGTTTGCAGTGGGTGTAGATCTGCACTGGATCATGGCGGGAATCATTTGTTATTTTGGTTTGCTCTTTTTGGGAGAAAAATTTGTTTTGTCTGATTAATACTTCTAATATTGTCAGTCATAACTAAGTGAAGACATATCTTACGACACCACCCTTGTATGAGATGTGAGTAAGTTTCATGAATGAGCTGCTGGGCAGCATGTCTAGACAGTTCTATTAAGAGCTCTGTGTTTACTGTCTCTCCATTCGCTCTACATTTAGCTTGGCAGGCCATAACTACTGTTGCACTCATTATAATGTGCCCGTGTGTGAGCGTGTGCATGCGTGAGTGTGGTTTAGCCCTCGAGCTATATAGTCAGAAAACAAATACCCATGGCTTTTTTTTGTTATTTGTATTGTTAATGTGATTTAATTTGCCGTGCAAGATGGGATCGTTGCAAACATCCCTGAGCATGTAAAAGCATTGCTGCACATTTGACTTTGATGTTTGGTTACATTTCCTGGCTTTACCGACTAATTAATCGATTAATTGTTTTTAAAATGTATATATTTTTAGAATCTTTCTAGCAAAAAAAAAAAAAAAACAATACAAGCTAGCACTTAACTCATTCACTGCCATTGACGGCTATAAACGTCAAAAATTCATTTAACTATTTCTATTAGTTAAAATTGTTTCCACTTTTGTTAACAATATGTACAGACTCTCCCCACCTTACGAACGAGTTACGTTCCGGACGATCGTTCGTAAGGTGAATTTGTTCGTAAGTTGCTTCAGTGCTATATTTTGTATTATAATTTATGTTTAAAGCCTGTATAAGTATATTGAAGGTTTATATAAGTATGTTTAAGGCTTGTACAAGTAACCTGCATTGGTTTGTACTGAAAAAAACTTTTAATAAAATGGAGAGAATACGTACAGTACTGTACTGTACTACGTATGTTAGAGAGAGAGAGCGAGAGACACACACAGTATGTACATGTACGTAATAAGATAAATAAAATGAAGTTTAACTTACTTTTGGAAGATGTACTCGATGCTTAAGGAGATGATGGAGGAGGAGGAAGAGGAGGATTTTATATCATGAGAGATTCTTCGTCGTCGATGGAATCGGCTTCAAAAGTTATTTCCTCCTTCATGGGGACCGGCGTTTCTTCCTCCTTCTCCTCGACACGTTGCTGAGCCTCCAATGAGCTCTCACAGCGCCAAGCGTCGGTATTAGCGGCGGAAAGAAGCACTACGCGCAATACAAAAGCCTACTTACAGCATTTCTTTCCGAACATTTTTCGACATACTGTACGCGCAGAAATGTTCGTATGTACCGTTGTTCGTAACTCGAATGTTCGTAAGTAGGGGAGCGTCTGTAGTATGAAAACCTAGATTTTTTTTATTGTACATTTAGAACAGATATGAAATTTGTGATTAATTGCGAGTTAACTAGTGAAGTCATGCAATTAACTACGATTAAAAAATTTAATCGCCCGATGCCCCTGATTTTTAATAATCTTTTCTTTCTTTTTAAAATTGCATCAGGTGATGAGAATTTTTTATTGTAATTAATCAAATGACTTCAAAAATTAACTCACGATTAATCACAAATTTTATATTTGTTCTAAATGTTCAAAAATTTAATTTTTTAGGTTTTTGTAATAATCTTTTCTTCTTTCTTTTTTAAAATTTGATTCACTGCCATTGACGGCTATAAACGTCAAAAATTGATTTGAACTATTTCTATTAGTTTAACATTTCCCCCCCTTTTGTTAACAAGACTATGAAAACCTATAATTTTTTTATTGTACATTTAGAACAGATGTCAAATTTTTGATGAATTGTGAGTTAACTAGTGAAGTCATGCGATTAATTACAATTAATAATAATCTGTCTTTTTTTTTATGAATTCATGGCAGTAAATGAGTTAAGTATAGAGTGTGTTTAATTTTGCCACCTCTGATAATGTTCTAAGATTTAGCTAATGGCAGCTCAGTGATGTGTTATCCTTTTTTCCAGGATGCTTCTTATTGTGTTCCACAGCAATAACATGATATTGTTTTGCCGGTGTTTATGGCACTTGAGTCTACCCAATGTTGTGCCCAATAATCATGTGTTACCAAAATGTTTGATGAAAACCGTTCTGTCTTTTTCTTCTGCTATTTGTCGTTGTTATGAAGAGATGAGTATGAGAGCTCCGTTGAGGGCTGAAGAAGATTCCAATAAGATCAACTCCCTGTGAAGTGATGAGTACTCAGACCGCAGAGAGCCCCGATACGGCTGTGATGGTGGTCTCCAAGGAGATGGCTTTGCTTAGCAACATACTGGCAGCTTACACCTTCATCACAGGTAGGATACATGTTTCGGAATATACTGTGCATCCTCTATGACTATATCTTTTACAATGCGGTCTCACAAGTGCATTGTACGAATATTGTAAGTGTTATATTACTGCAATAACCTTTTTTTCCCTTAGAAAGTGCTTTGGTGCTGAGAGCAAACACTTCCTCTCTTTCTGCAGAAAGACAAACATGGAGTTGCATAATTGAGGATTATTTGAGAATAACCCTGACACGTGATTGGTCATTTCCTGAGCCCAGAGCTACTGTGATGTCATTTTCAGTTGATAACAAGTCGCAAAAGGGGGGATTTTGCTGCTTCATTCATATTCCACAAATGCAATATTAATCAGAATGTCGTGTTTAGACTAGTGGGACTGCATAGATAATAATTTTGTAAAGATTTTTGGGGAGTTTACTTCCCCTTTAAAATTAGCTTTGACCAAAGTGGCAAAGTCCTCCTCTCAGTTCCGTCGGCCTGAGCTCATCTGCAAAATAAATTACCAGTATCATGCCTCTGTGCAGAGATACGCCTTGTGTCGCAACTGAAAATAATTTCATCTCGTGAACTGTAACGGCACAGCAGTTAAGAATAACCGGAGAAAAACAAAGAACTCCAGTGTTAGAACAAGTGACGAAAGTTGTTCTGTCTGTTTGCTCTTTATCTGTCAGACCAACCCGAGAGGACGGCGCTGGTGTTTCTGGGCGGCGTGTCTGTCGGTCTCCTTGTCACGCTCTGTGCCGTCGTCTTCCAGATACACTGCCGCGCCGACTGTCACTATGGCAACAGTAAACACCCTCGCCATCACCATCACCACCGCCACAGGCGTCACCATCACCGTCACGTCTGTCAGCATCACCAGCAGCACGTCGCCGCCAACCCGGACAACATGGCCGTCGTTGCCACGGACGTCGCCGGACCAGCCGGGGACAGCGAGTCAGAGGACTGGGATGAGACGACGGACATGTCGTCGCGCAGACGCAGACGTTTTGAGAGGGCCTTGCTGCACGCCAGCATGTTTACATCGGCTGAGGGTATCTTACATGCAAGTTCACAAAAAATATGTACACACCAGAGGGAACTGTTGCTTAAAGGGTTGTAACACTGCAACACCGGTTCTATGAGTTAGCGCGTACCGTATATGGCTTTTTGCATTGTGTGTTAGCATTGAGCTAGGCTCCCTTCTTTTGCTTGTTACTCCCGTCTTTTTGCAAGGGTAATTTGAACACACACTTCTTAAAAATAGAAATGAGTTGCAGTGCTGAAAGCTAGTTTGATGCTGATGTGAATTGATGGTCATTGAGGGTGTGTGTGTGTGTGTGTGTGTGTTTGTGTGTATGAGATCAGAACTAGACCGGGCCCAGCGGCTAGAGGAGCGGGAAAGGATCCTGAGAGAAATCTGGATGAACGGACAGCCAGACATCAGCACAGTCACTCAGAGCCTCAACAGATATTACTGACAAAAGGAGAAACACTCTGAAGGATGAATGGAAGGAACAAAGGAAGCAAGGAGGACTCAAACGAAAGATACACAAAGCAACAGAGGACACGTGAACATATGCGACTACAAATGGACAAAGGGGCTGTCCACGCATTTGCGCAAACATTCTTTTGTGTTATAAACACAATTAAAATTAAAAAGGTGCTTTTGTATACATAAGGAATGTGAATGTGTTTCTGTTTATGAAACGCACATGTTCCTTATTCCATCTTTCCGATGCTTTGGAAGCTGAAAATACAGGAAAAAGCAGAAGGGGAACACTAGATATGATGGTTTGATTCTGGTGCTTTTACTGTTGTTGTATGTCGCATTCCTTAAATAAAGTGGATGCATACTTAAAGAAGACGAGTGAGTAACAGAAATATTTTATCCTTTTTTTTCATTTGATGCAGCTTTGTCACTGGCAAAGCCAAGGAAAAAATCACTTTGCGCCCAACCATTTTCATGCCTTAAGTTGAAAATTATCATTTAATTTTCTAGGGCTCCTATCAGTAATGTTGCCCGTCGAATTTTCACACTTTTCTCTCCCTCCCTTTTCACTCGTCAGAACAATACCAGTATCAAAACTTACCTTTGCAAAGATAATAAAGTTCAATTTTTAAATCATCTTGCAATATATTAGTATATTAAAATGGCCAAAAAAATACAGTAATGAATATTTAATTGATTTTGTTGCAGCATTATTTTTCAAATACTTAGTTGGCCCTCAGAGGTCTTTATAAAAGCTGTAATAGCTCCCCATTCATGTGCTTGTGGTAATATCTTGTTTCTATGACAAGGCCATCTAATTGTACACGTTTTGTATTGTTGCGCCCTCGTGTGGTAAAAAGCTTCTATCGCATGCCTCCGAACTCAAGGTAAACGTCAGTTCACGCCTCCTTGTGCCCAAATGACCCCACAATCATTGAAGCTGTCACCTTCAGCTGCAGGTGAATGTACTACTAGTCTACTACAGTGAATATCATCAGTGAACCAAAAACAACAACAACAACAAACAATTTAAATAAATAATATTACATCAGATCTTTGATGAAAAATGAGAACATTCATTAAACATGTAAGCAGCACACAGTCTAGGCTTGTCTGTTGAATGGCTGCTGTCTCTTTAACGGAAGAGGCGGGAGCGCGCACCCCAACTGAGCGTGGGCTCTGCAGTAGCCCCCCCCCCCTCCTCCTCCTCCTCCTCCTCCTCCTCCGCCTCTCTCTCTCTCTCTCTCTCTCTCTCCCTCTCGCTCTCTTGCTCCCCCCCCCCTTTCCCTCTCCTTGACAGGACCAGAACGACTGCGGGCCGCCAGGTCTGGTCTGGCTTTTCCTGAGAAGAGTGCCTGTCTGAGGGGGTCCACCATGAGGGACTACTCGGCCCCTGCGAGCCATGGAGGCTCTTGTATGGCCTGCTGCCAAGTTTGTGTCTACTTCTTCACTGCGGTCCTTCTTGTCGCAGAGAGGACGGCGCGTGAGTCCTACCTGGGACACACACACACACACACACACACACGCGGACAGGACATGCATGCATCCACTTTCACATGCACTAACCTGCAGAAGCACAATAGACTACTAGTTATTTCTGATTGGCTGTAGCAGGAGATGGGGTGGGTGGGGGTGATTGATGCAACTATTAGTGAAAGTTGTGTGCTTGATGTGTGACGTCACGGACTGCAGCAGTGCGTGATGCTACACCCATGCATGCCATCAGAGCAAAAGTGCAGACTCATGCCACATGCTTTCATCCCCTCCCTGCTACAGTATCCCAAAATGATTAATTCAACAATAACATTGAAGACTGCAAAAGCATGATGACTCATTCGAGCTTGACCCCTTTTTTGGGGAGCGTGAGGGGATGGGCGTATCCCAGGATGGGACATTGTTATGGCGGGCCCCATGCAGCGTTAGGTTTGGATTTCATGTGTGAGTGGAAGGAGGGAGGCCGAGCTGTTATAATGCTCCTTAGATGGGATGAAGAGCATGCAGAGGTCATATGAATGCTGATGAGAAAGTAGCCTTGTAAGAGGAAGCTTTCTTGAACTTTAATTGACAAGTTTATGAGCGATTTATAGAAATTTGTATCAAATACAAACATAATAATGACTTCTTTTTAACCATCCATCCCTTTTTCTATCCTGCTGAGTACCTTATGAGGGATGATGGGTTAGCCAGAGCCTGTTCCAGCTGACTTTGGTCCAGAGGTGGGGTATATTCGGGCACATAAAAACAAACAGAATGTAAAAATAAGTTAAGAAATAAGTTTTTTTTTTAAGCATGATTTTGTTTCTAATAAATATTTATACCTGTTACAGTCATGGCTAACCTTCAATTAGCGATAGGCGCTTGACTTTTAGGAGAAAAATGAACAATTAACCTATTCAATTTTTTCAATTAAGATGCCGAACTCTTGTTACCATAGAATAAGTGCCATTGAGGTCATATAGATGAAATTATGTTTAACATTCTTCAGAGACTGGCTTACTCTAAATCAACAGTGTTTGTCTAAGCCATGTTGTGCCCTCCATTTTACCTTAATAATCACTCCCAGCCATTTTCACTGAAGCAATCCCCTTCACTCCCGGCTGTTTTACTGGAAGAAAGATTAGAGTCTCTTCTTTCATCGGGAAAAAAAGTATATTTCTATCTGTTTCCTTTTTGCAGCAATTGGCATTAGAATATAGCTAAGTTTCATCATTATTCACAAATCTATTTAGAACTGTGAGCGTTTTCCAACATGGCCCTGGTTGATCTCTTTTGCTCTGCTGCCACCCGTTTGTGTAATAACTACCATTTCTTCAACCGTTCTTTGCAGTTGAGAGGCTGCATCAAAACCTTCTGTATGCTCAAGCATAAAAAAAAAAACATTACAAAAATGTATAAATACATCTTTGGGACACTTAAAACATTTAAAATAGAACATATTTATACGTTTTTGGGAGCAAATGAGTTGTTGAATGCATCACGTTACAATTACTGTCAACAAAATCAATCCACCCAACACAATCAGCTGAATTTTCAAGAGCTACTCGCTATTTGCTCTTAGGTACACATGTAGTATCTATATGTCTAATTATGATAGCCAATAAGAAAGTACCAGTACCGCTAAACTGCCATTTAAATTGAATGGCCATTATGTAGTTGTCTTAAATCTCCCCCTTTTTTTTCCAGTGATCTACTGCTTCGTGTACTATCTGTGGGTGGGTCACAACTACTGCTACGCCCATCTGGCTGGCATCACTGCACTCTTCCTGCTACCAGGTGAGATAGGAGCTAGCTAGCTAGCTAGCTAGCTAGCTAACTTGATAGATAGATAGATAGATAGATAGATAGATAGATAGATAGATAGATAGATAGATAGATAGATAGATAGATAGATAGATAGATAGATAGATAGATAGATAGATAGATAGATAGATAGATAGATAGATAGATAGATGAAAAAGGCTCATTGAGATTGATTGTTTTGCATTGTGCGTATTCCAGGTTGGTTTCCGCAGTGGCTTAGCTATCTGTGGTACCTCTCAGATGGAAGGATCCGCAGAAAGTCTCTCACCTGGACTCACATACTGCACTTGGGCATCTTCAAAAGGTGGGTTGTGTATTAAGCAACGTTAATTGTGTTTCTTAAATCCGCAGTGGACACATCAGGTTTTTACCTGAGACAAAACTGGCATGGCAGTATTTGATGTGTGCGCGGTCTTGGCAGGTTGTGGGACTGCATGCGTCTTCCAGACATGGACGTGTATGGAGAGATTATGCAGCAAGCCGACGTGTCCGCCTTACGCCTGTTTGAGGCCTTGGTGGTCACCCTCCCCGAAACACTGCTACACACTTACGTGCTCATCTGCACCGACATCGGCATCAAATCTCCAGGTAGGGAACATAATGTCACACAAAGATTTGCACTGTATTGTATTGTAAACATGATATGTATTGTATTCTCTTAAATAGTGGCTAGCCGCTAATAGATCCTGTGTCCTAATTTGTTGCTGCTATATGTCAACCACAACACAATGACAAATAATGCCTTAATCAAATAGTCACCTGCCTTTCTTTGCACATAAGGGAAAAAATGGGTACTAAATGTAATTACCTAAATTCACACAGAAGGCATTGTTGAACTTGATTGCGAACCAAAACATAAGCACCAAAGTACAGTATGTCAATTGTTTCACACTTAATGTCTTTCTCTCTTCCTCTAGCATCAGTGTGTTTCGCGGTGTGTTTGTTATCTCTGGCCTGGGCGTTGGTCCTGTACGCCCGAGCATGTCACCTCATCAGACCAGGGCACCTGCAAATGACCCCTGCAGCCATCTTCTGTCGACTCCTGTGGAGGGTAAACACTCTTTCTGAGAGCCTGTCTGGCAAAATACATTCCTCACTGATTTAAGGTGTGTACTTTGTACTGTGCATGTTTGTGTGTGGGCAGGTCAGTATGTTGGGATCTCGATTTGGTGTCCTCATGCTTTTCACGCGGGTCTTCAAGCAGTGGATTCTTGGCGTTATAGGTGAGTTAGTATAAAGCAGACGTGCAGCCATGGTTTCAAATGAAATATTAATATTTTTTTTACAAAGCAAAGCATCATATAGTGTACTAGTATCAAGTCATGAACTATCCACTTGATCTAGTTAGCTAGCTATCATAGCTATCTAGCTTTTGTAGGATTATAGAATAATTTGTAATCTTTTGCGTGTTCAAATAAATCAAAGATGAGATTCTTGTGAAGAGGGTCCTTGCAAGGATGATTTATTACAGAGTTCTCCGGTCACACAATTAAATATCACCAAAGCAGTGTCATCCAAGAATGTGTCTTTTTCCCCCCAGGAGACACAGCCCTTTATTACAATCCGAGTTTGTATAAAAAACGCCTCTTGTCCTCCCATCAAATACGAAAATCAGAATACATTCTCACAGTATGCTAGGTTGATCTTTCACATTTAGACAAAACAGAATCTCAATATGCCAGCTTGCACTTTCTTCCCAAAACAGAATCTCAATATGTCAGATTGAACTTTCTCACATTTAGACGAAGCAGGTTCTCAGTGTGCCAGCTTGCACTTTCTCAAGCAGGACAAGGGAAAGGGAATTTAGACGAAACAAGATAACAGATAGGTTAAGGTCGAGTTATATTGAGTTTAACCTTATTTCACCTGCTCTACACATCTACAACTAAATTCAAAATGGTTAAAATATAAAATAAAGAATTAAAAATGTTAACAATGTTAACACTATCCAGCCATCTAGCTAGCTAGCTATCTAGCTAGCTATAAGGTATCCCTTTTCATTTATTGATCATATATACCGTGTAAACAAACTATAGAGTGGCATACCAATGACTAAGAATGTCAACAGTGTCATGGTCAAACACATCTTCTTGCTTTGCAAGTGGCTAATTAAAAACACATGTTGACCAGTGACGAAGGTCTTGTTATTGCTTGACAATCAACAGTTGCAATGTTTCTCTACTTTTTTCAGTTTTAATGAATTGGCATCACGTCAAAGTAAGAGTACGTTAGTATTCTTAGAAAAATGTAGTTGGTGGTCTACTAAAAGTTTAACTGTAAAAATGAGAAGAGGAGCTGGTGTTGACTTGAGGTTGTGGGGGAATAATATTTTATGGCAAATGGGCAACTGGCGGCTCGTGGGCTCACTATGAGTGGCCCCCAATCTCCAAATAATAATAGAAAATAATTATTCAGCATCTATTTGCAGATTTAAAAAAATACTAATGTGTGTGGGGGGTTTTCTTATGGTTTTTGAATAAAGATTTTTGGGAGAATTACAATATGGGTGTCAGTTCTAAGCAGATTTTTGTTATCCACAGGCCGACATCTGTTTAGGAAGTGCATGGTCCTACGTGACCCCCAGTAGCGCTGATGAAAAATTGTGGCCCCTTCATCATTTAAGTTGCCCATCCCGGTTGTATCGCAATTCAAAGTTGTGCATATTATACAGCGTAGCATAAACAATGTAGAGGAAAAAATATATAATAATGTCATATCTTAGCATAGTGGCCTTGGTCAAGCGATTAAGTGTTAATTTTATTCATGAAATGTTTTTTCTTTGCTTAATGTGTCAGGTGTGCATTGGTTGGGGGCAACATTTTGGATGGTTTCTCAGCAGACTGACATCATACGTTCAACTAGTCGATGGAGACTCTTCAATCTGATTCTTGGAGCCATTCACATCTTCTTCTTCCTCAATGTGAAGTACGGTCCGTCACGCTTCCGCATGGCTGGATTCTATTTGGTATGTGACTGCGTGTGTGTGCGTGTGTTTGCGTTTGTGTGTAAGAGAGATTATCGCTGATGTCTCAATCAAATTGTAACATTGGTGTCTTTATAATGGTTGAAGTTTTGATATTAATAGTGTCAATTAGTGTACAATATTCAACATCAGGGCCGTGTTTTAGTGCACTAGTGATTCTCCACTTTTGTGCTGCGGCACATTAGTATTATACTGTGAGAGGCCATTAAATACTGTGGGGAAATTATTTAATTGGTCCAAAAATAATTATTAATTATTATTATTCACACAATGTATCTTTATTCATTTTCATTGAAGACTCAAAAACTGTCTCTAGCTGTGATTTTCAGTGTAAATGGTTGATGCGTCCAAGTGTGGTACATGTAATGATAGTGGTCGTAGGCGCCCTCTAGTGGTAAACAACGAATCACTGCATTAACTCTTCAGACTGTACATAACGTTCTTAAAATCCAATGGAGTACTTTTGTTATGTTCAGTTCAGCTGTACTTAACTTTCAAGTGTTATATGTAATGCATTTAAATAGAGTTAGTAATACAATCTCTGCCTTATTTGTGATGAACATTTAGGCTTACTAAATGTGCCCACTGATTGGCTGGTGTCCACAATTTGTGTGTGGTCTTCAACTTCAGGTAATGTTTTTCGAGAACATTCTCCTCCTGCTGGCCTCGTCCTGGTTGTTCAGCATGGTGTCGTGGGATACGGTGGCCATCCCGGCCGCGGTCATCTGCAGCTTCCTTATCGGTGAGGCAAGCTAAGTGCCTGTCAGTAGTTTCATTTCTTTCCTTATATCTCATCCACTAGCTTCACATGCTTTATATCCGCGTTCATCTTTACGTCTACAGGTGTGATCTCGTTGGTGCTGTACTATCGCTTCCTCCATCCCAAATCCTTTGAGATCTTCCAGAGTATTCGTCGTAGAGGGTTCAGCGGCGCCTGTGTGGAGAGTGCATCCATACTGTCGTTGGAGGAGAAAGTCACGCCTACTTTCCATCGCCATGCAACACTGTCTGGTCTGTTTGGTCTTTCAATGAACCAATCTTTCATATATTGTAGCAATTGAGGTATTCATCATCATGCCTGTGGTTGTTAATCAAATCAGGAGGTGGCACCCTGATGGACCTCCCCCTCCAGTGGGAGGGTTGGAGGCATCATCACTGGCTGCTGATTCGTTTGGCTCTGAAGACAGGGGACGTGCCCAAGATCTGGTCAATGTACGGAGAAGGCGGTCTCGCTGGACTCATGGGTCTGTGTGAAGAGATTCACTATGGCAATGAAGCTCGTCGTGTACCGCAGGTGTGTTGTTGTCTTGGAGTGTGGAGTGTGGATGGAGTATTCAAAGAAAATTGAGGCCGTGTCAAAAGTGACACACGCAACTCCTCACTTTGAGGAGAAAGTTGGATTTTACATGTTTCCATGTTATTTTTGGATAATATCAAAGAACAGAGTCGTAGTGTTGCAAGAAAGAAAGTCTTCATTCTTAAATGATTATTATTCTCAACTTTATTCTAATAATAATATGACTTTTTTTGTCACATTATGTGTTGAAAAGTTGCTGTTTTTTTCTGGTGTTGTTAAATTGTTACTTTTAAATATTTTCCTGAATTTATTCTTATAAAAGTATGATAATTTCTAATCAAAATTTACTTTATTCTCAGTATAAAAACAAGAAGACTTTTCTTCTTGTAAAAATTAGGAAATTTATTGTTGAATTGCATCTTCATTATCATACAATTATGACTCCCCTTGCAAATAAATTTAATTTAAAAAAAAAATCTGTCAAAAATGACTTATTTGTCAGAAAAGTTATAACTAATTCTTGTAAAAAAATATATATATTTTTTTGAAATTACAACTTTATTCTGCAAAATTATGAATTTTCTTGCAAGTACAAGCTGTTTTTTTTATGTAATGTGTTTGTTATTATGGTATTATTATTATTATTATTTTTCCAGTGTGTCTCTTGTGTCACCTCTGATTGACATCTGTTGGTCGGTTGATTACCGGTAGTAAGCAGCATTATGAAAAAAATAGCAGTCAATTTCCATGAATGCTTGTGGTGTGATTGGCCAGGGAAGAATCCATTTATAATGAAAACAGTTTGAAAATGCACATAGAAGTCACGATGGAACTCAAACCTCCAGCCACATTCTGAAAATGTTCCAATCTACTTCCTAACATGCACCTTAGAACAGATGAACAAATGCTCCCTTCGTGCTATATTGAGTGTCATTTGAGCGCTTCTTTGTTCCCCCATCAGGTGACACGTTTCCCCCCGCAGGTTACTCATGTCATACAACCAGCTCAGCCACCCCCACCTCAGGAGACCCCAGCTCCACAGGTAAATGCTTCAGTTATGCTTCAAGCATAGCAGTTTACCCATTAAAAGCCATATTATATATTCACTGACCACTTCATTGAGTATACCAGAACAGTCAATCCAATAATGTCCAGTACAAGCCAGTTGAAAATAACGCTGCTTTTCTAAATACAGCATAATGTTGTTCAGTTTGCTTCTGTGTATCCTCTCCAGG
The DNA here is from genome assembly GCF_051991255.1 of Vanacampus margaritifer. Lineage (NCBI taxonomy): Eukaryota > Metazoa > Chordata > Actinopteri > Syngnathiformes > Syngnathidae > Vanacampus > Vanacampus margaritifer. Next base: position 19,581,818 of record NC_135435.1, on the reverse strand, counting down.
AGAGAGAAGTGGCACCGCCACCAAAGCCAGCTCTTACCAATGTCATAGCCAGGCCTGTGAGGAAAGCTCCTCCCACCACAATCCACGATATTAGACTGGTTCCAGAAATCATCCCGGTGCACGAGGCCATTCTTGAAGAGATCACGGAAGATTTCAGTGCTCCACAGACAGACGATAGAGGTTTGTTGGTCTGCAACACACAATTAACAACACAGATACATCAGTGATATATTTACTGTTCTTTGGCCAACACGAAGAATGTATTTAAATATTTTTGTTTTGATCTAAAAAAGTTGTCATTTATTATTATTTAGTGCACATCCAGAGAGGAGCTAATTCTCCGTGTGCACTGTTTGACAATGAGAGCGCCATTGCCACCTACTGCAGCGGATGTGCAATTACAACTTATTCTCATACGGCCCCCCCAAAAAAAGGACTGATATAAGCACAAGTGAACTATTTACTGTATATTATTAATTGCGCCTATTTCCTAACATCAAGTGTTATTTTTAAAGGTGATGAAGAGTTTCAGAGTGCGATTTACGGCTCACCTTCACTTTCATCACCTGCCCAACCGGAAAGCTTGCACCACGTCGACAGTTATGCCGCCACCCTGACCGAGAAGTCGTCTTCTGCTGCTTCTTTGGACATCAAGACCCCCGGCTGGTCACCCGAACGTCGCTCCCCTCTCCTGCTCAGCTCCCCAGAGAAGAAAACAGCCACGCCCTTCGATCCTAACACTACCTCGTATTTCAGCGTAGATGCGCCGTCTCCCTCCAGTGGGAGCTACCTGGGCTGGGGGTCTGAGCTGTCCCCCATCTCCACCTACAGAAGCCCCTACCGCATTAGGGAGGCTCGTTTCGTCACATCTACCCCGCGTCCGGAATCCCGAGCCGGGACGGAGAGTCCAAGTCCGTCCCCGGTTGTTATCATCCCTGCCACGCCCGGTACGACTCCTCGTGCGACCCCTGGTGGGACCCCTGGTTCCATTACCCCTGCGGCCTCCACACCCACCGCCTCCACTCCTGGCTCTTTCACCCCTGCTAGTGGCACTACACCCAGCACCCCGATAGCCCCGCTCACACCGGTCATCGCCCACGCCCGCAAACAGATGGTCCCGTTTGTGGACAGCAGAGAGAGGGCCGTGTAAGAAGGATGAAGGCGCAACAGTGCTCACTGACCACAAAATTAGGTACACGTGCAAAGGATGTATCAAAAATTGGAGTATTTTAGTTTATGGTCAAAATTTTTGAAACGACTCCCGGCATGGTTCAATGCAGTTGTGCACCACTGTGATAACAAACTTAGGTCATTGGTCATGTCCAAATCAACGTCATTATTATGATTCACTGACACAGCTCTTGGTACATGGACCACTTTGTTGTTAAAACTGGCCCACCGAGCATTTACGTTATTGAAAGTCCTGTAATATTTGTTGCAATAATTCAATTGGATAAATACATTTTTTATTCAACCATCTCATTAAATAAAAGTGATTTATTGTCAAAAAATACAATACAAATATTGGTCAAATAAAATAATTTTACATATACAATAAAATATTAAATAAATAGTTAATTCATCCCAACTTAATTATAAATTATGTAATAACAGTCTCTATTTATTTATGTATTTATTTTATTTTGTTTATGGCCCCTCTGTTCACATTAAAAAATCAAATACAGTATATACCCATTGAAAACAAACTGGTTTGCCCATCCCTGCTTAACAGGAAAAAGGTGTACCTAATGAAGTGTCCGGTGATAGAGGAATACACAATATGAAGCGCCAGTACACAGAAAATCTGTAGGCAGTTGCTTTTAATTGGTGGGGGTAATGGAAATTTCCCAATGATTACAATAATATAAAACAAACTTTACTTACTGAAACAAAACCACATACGTGTTTTTCCCATCAAAAACAATATGAGGAAGATTTGTGATAATAAAAGCATATTTACGTTTTTAAGCGCGTTAAGAAAAAAAATGGTTTCATTAGCATTATGGTGATAGTTGAGAAGATTTTTTTTCTAAATAATCAGTTTACATTGCTGTCTTCCAGGGTGCAGCCTCTTTTCTAAACCACCTGGCTTCTTGTGAATTCTTATTTTTTACAAAGCAATAGCAACAAACTACTGTTTATTCATTTAGAAAAACAATAGCAGTTGATGAAATGTTAATTTTCAAGGATTTCATACTTAAATTGTAACTTTAAGTACTTTTGCTTCCTAGTTTTTTGTCTTTCCGCAGAACTTCTCTTAAATGATGAACTGAAAATGTATCATCAGGTAGTTGACATTAACAATAAAATGTTTTTATTTAAAGCCGTCTTTCAGAACAAACTGTAACACTGTAGATGAAATAAAAAAAGAGTGGGGTGGAAAGAAACAGCTAAAAATCAACAAGTGCATGGTAAAATGAGTAAAGCAGCTAGCTTATCAGCGCTTAAAATAGTTTCTTTTATTTTTCTCAAACTACTGCAGTTATACGCCCACCCCATTGAAAACTCTTACTAACGTGTTGCATTTCATTGGGATCTTGTGATAAGTAAGATTTAGCAGTAGAGAACCGATTTGAGTCCTGCCAATAATGTTTGATCTTCTGAAAGCTATTTATTTGAATTATCTGCTCTGTTAAAGAGGTCATAAGTGAACTGCTCTTTTGAGTGCATAAGAAATGTTTGTCAAATACATCAAATGTAATTGTGAAGAAAATCTGCATGAGGAGCACATGCACCTGCTGCACGTACTGTAGAAGACATTGCACATGCTTGGATGTGAACACCACAGCAATAAAGCAGTAATGACATGTAACTTTGTGCATTAAAGGAAAATATACACGCTTTAGACTGCAGAACCATCACCATGACACGAATGGGTGTGCGTGTGTTTTTATTGCCTCCTAGTAGCCTAGAATGCATCGCTTTAAAGTTATACACATTATTTGTCTTGATTTTTTACTTTGACACATTTGAGACGTGTGGACGTAAATGGTGCAGTATATTGCCGTTTTTGTCTTTTGTCATTATCAATAGACACTCAACACTTCATCTCTACTGAGATTTGCACTGCTGCTGTGGTTGATGGTGCTGAGACACTAACTGCGCTATTGATGTGACAAAATAAAGTCATTAATCCCCGAGGAAAAGCTGCTTTTGTGGTGCTTTTTAACTGGCTGATCAAACTCTGTAATACTGTAGCTCTTGCTCAACCCATGCTTGTTAAAATAATAGCCGCAGTATTTTCCATAACTCATCATTTCTTAAGTCAGCAGACAGTGCTAGAAGGAAGAGAAAGCAGCTTGCTATCAATCAGCATATTCTCTGTGGTCGCATTGTGAAAATAAAAATACACAAACATACACACAAAAAAAAATCCTTATCAGCTCAAAATTTGGCGTCACGCAAGAATATAGAGTATATAATTTTTTTCTGTGCAAAGGCCATGATTAGATTGTTTGTTTTCTATAATGACATGTACTCATTCTTTCGAGCCCCGGGCCATAGTCGGAACTTTTTGGAATGTGCTTTCCCCCCATCACATACTACTGAGGAAAAAGTATAAAAACATAGGTTATCAAAGTGATGACAACTTGAATCATACATTGTGGGCGTATTGTGATTTGGAGGAAGTCAACATTGAAATCCAAAGTATGAAAACTTAAGCAACAGAAAAATCAAAAATGATTAACCCTCAAAGCCTTGTTGGATTCTACTGATTCTACTACTACTCTAGTTTGTGGCCATTTTTAGTAAATCAAAGTCTATAATTTCTCTCACACACACACGCACGCGCGCCATTTCTTCTTTTACTGCATAAAGTTTTTAACTGTCAGCTTTTCTCAAAACAGCAAGGTGAGGCAGTGGTTTCATCCGCCCCACAGTTCTGAGGTCTGGTGCCATGCGGTTTGCTGGGAAGTGCAAAACGACTGTGAAACAATGTCACTTCTTGTTAATTTGTTCTGTCTCATTTATTTATTTATTTATTTATTTATTTATTTATTTATTTATTTATTTATTTATTTATTTATTTAGTCAAATGTAAATTTGTATCGTGCAATGAAAAAGCGTTTTACTCTTGTTAACTTTCTTTTGCACTTCCCAGTCATTTGTACATAATTTACAGACTTTTCTTCCCCTTTGGTGTGGATCACATGAGCGGCGTTCATGTGACTGGTCACGTGACGTAAGCTCTAAATGTCGCCGCTGAGCGTCGTTTTGTTGTTCTCTGTCTGGCAGCAGGCGATCTGTGAACAAACTTCATCTCACCTAACGACGAACTCGCTGCAGGTAACAATTCTGTTTATTACCCGCGCGTCTTTCAACTACACATACTATTTGATTAGAGCGAAAATTAGCTGATAGCTAATCCAGCTAAAACAAGCAAAACAACAAACTCTGTTATGTAATTTGAAAAGAGACGACATAGCTGAATGCTCAGATCCAATATAGACAGCAGACGATTGAACAAAATCCATAATTTAATATAGCATAATAGAGATTCAACAAAAGAGTTAGTTGACAGTAAGTGGTTAAGTAAATAGACTCAAGGTTGGACAAAATCCACAATTTAATAAAGCAAAATCACGTTTCAACAAAAGAGTAAATAAACTCAAGGTTGGACAAAAGCTACTGTTAACGTCACAAGTGTTCAAGAAAGATTGTTAAGACAAAATGATAATTTGTTATTTTTACGTGTCGGCTGTCCCTTTTATTTGTTTGTTTAAGTAAACATGCACCCATCAATGAGGAATGAGGAAATGGATTTGTCTCAAATCTAGTTGGCTAGTTGACATTTTAGGGCAAGATGAAACCTGCAGAACCAATGCATTTATATGGTGCTTCTAGCTCTTTGAGCTGGTTCCACAACAAAGAAATACTATAGTGCCTGACAGTGTGCCCATCTTATTGTGCAGTATTTATTCAAATACACAGCACCTTGACTACACAGCTATATCCATTCAGAAATAATCAGATAAGTAATCTAAGGAGGTAAAGTCTACTTGAGATTAACGTGACCCAATATGGAGTCTTTATCATTGGATGGAAACATGTTGTTTCAGTTCTGACTCACCGTGCCTGTCATATTGCAAAACTCTGGTTTCTGAAGGTGTGTACATGCAAAATAAATAGTTTCCCACGTGTGGGAAGGTAAGTTTACGACCGTGCTGCATGTAGACAAATCCTTTGATGCGTTCACTATATGAGCTCAGTTTCCCGCTTGTGGGTGTTTCATTTCCGTCAGATTATGTGTGAATCGTTGCTTGTGGTGTAGTGTTAACATTTCTCCGTAAATGACACAATTTAATGCTTCTAATGGTTTTGTAACCAAGTGGAACCTTGAAAGTAGAAACAACCAAAACGAGGTGGCTGCCCCTCCAAAAAAAAAAAGAAAAGAAAAATATCCACAGTAAAGGAAACATGTTTTTAAAAAATGAAATTATTTTTTTGGGGTGGAAATGAACTGGGAGCCACTCAGATTGTGGCCCGCAGATTGCCATTTTCCCATCCTTGTTTTACAGCGTCTGCTCCTTTACGACGATCTTTTCACGTCACTAGCTCGTTACATGATGCGTCTGTGCCTGTAATGATTTTAATGGACCTTGAGTAGCCTTTCAATCCACAGCACAGGACTCGCATCACATCATCAGCATCTCTAATGGCTGCTTGTCCTTCACGCTACAAACTCAAGTGCCCTTCAAACCACTCTGCTGGCTGAAATTGTGGATCAGGGCCAACAGTCCAGTTAGAGTAAAAACAACATTGGCAAGACAATGTGTATCACAAAGCATGCTGTTTATAAATATAATGAATTCTTTGAATGCAGTGGCTGTTGCTAAAGTGTGCTTGACCTCTGAAGGGGACTTTTCAGGCATGACTGAGGATATAACAGGTTGCATAGTGTGGGTGTAACAAAAAACAATTTGAATTTGGAGATCGGTTTTGATCTAACCAAACCGACCTCACGCGGTCTCACAGTCAGAATGTAGAAAACTCCAGCAACAGATCACTTACCGGCAACTAAACTGCAAAGCATTTTTAATGTTGTTGGGGTGTTTTTTTTATATACTGTAGCTCAAGCCCGTTTAGGGGAATTCAAACCATCAAATGCCTATTTCCGCCTGTGATTATTTTTTGTTAACTGTCAGAAGCCTGTTCCTGCCAGCGGATATTTATTTATTTACTTACTTACTTACTTACTTATTTAGAATAATGTCAGAAGCCTGTTTCCGCCCGTGATTCTCACGTCCCCTGGCACAACCTGGGCGTTTAGGAAAAGTAAAAATTAAAAAAGTGCCAAAGCTACAGTTGAAACGGGGTGAGACAAAGCTTATGCAGAATTAAAATACATTTATAAAGTCAACTTTTTTTTTGTTTCACTTAGAGGGAAATTTTCTTTCATACTGCATGCATTGTTAGATTCAAATATTAATCAAATTGAATGTTTTTTTTGCTCTTCAGGCAACATGTGGCGTGCAACCCTCCTCTTCCTGGCTGCCAGCTTTTCACTGAGCTTGGCTAAACCTCACATTCACCCCTTGTCCACTGAGATGGTTGACTACATCAACAAGATCAACACTACCTGGAGGGTGAGGTTTTTTTTGTTTTGTTTTTTTGTTTCCTTCCATGCTACAGTAGTTTAATTCCTACTTTCACTGATGTCCGCCTATGTGTGTTCCTCTGCCGCAGGCCGCTCACAACTTCCATAGTGTCGACTACAGTTATGTTAAGCAACTGTGCGGAACTTTTCTCAAGGGACCCAAACTTCCTATTATGTGAGTGTCACATGTAGATGGAGTTTCTGTTAAGACAATGGTGTCTAAAAATGACATCTGTTACTAATGAATTTCTTTTAGAGCTTTTCTAAATATTCAAGTGAACTATTTACTATTAGCTCATTCACTGCCATTGACGGCTCTAGATGTCAAAAATTAATTTGAACTATTTCTATTAGTTTAACATTTTTTTCTACTTTTATTAACGAGGGTATGAAAACCTAGAGAAAAAAATATTGTACATTTAGAACAGATGTAAAATTTGTGATTAATCGTGAGTTAACTAGTGAAGTCATGCGATGAATTACGATTAAAAAAAATTTAATCGCCTGACGTCCCTAATTTTTAATAATCTTTTATTTTATTTAAAAAAAAAAGAAGATAAATGAAAAAAAGATTATTAAAAATTATGGGCATCAGGCGATTAAAATTTCCTTTAAAGAAAATCAAAAAAGATTATTAAAAAGTTAGGGGCGTCAGGCGATTAAAATTTTTAATTGTAGTTAATCGCATGACTTCACTAGTTAATTTTTATTTTTAAAGAAAATATTTTTTAAAAATTAGGGGCGTCAGGCGATTAAAATTTATAATTGTAATTAATTGCATTATTTCACTAGTTAATTAAAAAAAAAAAAGATTAAAAAAGAAAATACTTTTTTTATTAGGGGCGTCAGGCGATTAAAATGTTTAATTGTAATTAATTGCACGAATTCACTAGTTAACTCGCGATTAATTTTGCGATTTCAGGGTCTCGGCCACCCCAAAATATTGTAAACTTAACTATGTGCCATTTAGAAAGTGTTTCAGGTAGAAGATTTAAAAAAAACTAATATATAAACATTAATGCAATTGATTGATTCTGGTGTGCTGGATACATTTATTTAAAAAAAAATCTATAAACGGCCCTTACATCCCTTGTTTTTTTTCTTAATATGGCCCTTGGAGGAAAGAGTTTGGACACCCCTGTGCTAAGGTGTAAATTGTGCTAACTTTTTAATTCAACCTGAACTTCTTCTCATGTGCAGGGTTCAGTATGCTGACAATGTGTGGTTGCCTAAGAACTTTGACTCCCGGGAACAGTGGCCCGACTGCCCCACACTGAAGGAGATCAGAGACCAGGGCTCCTGTGGGTCCTGCTGGGTAAGCAACCAAAACAGTGTCGATCTTATTCCGATTTAGAGTGTTTATTGTGCTTTTTGAAAGATTGAAAAGAACACTGAGTCCTCTCTGTTTCCAGGCATTTGGTGCTGCAGAGGCCATCTCAGACCGCGTCTGCATCCACAGCAATGCCAAGGTTAGCGTCGAGGTATCGGCAGAGGACCTGCTGACCTGCTGCAAAGGTTGTGGCATGGGGTAAGATGACCGCAACTTTTTCTTTTATGTGACTCAATAGTACCCCCTCGGCAGGGCATGCAAACATTGAACAATTAGTCCAAATGTGACACTTAACTAAAATGGCAGATCAGTCTCAGCGGATCGATCATAATTTGGACATTAACTCATTCACTGCCATTGACGGCTATGGATGTCAAAAGTTCATTTTAACTATTTCGATTAGTTTTCCACTTTTTCCACTTTTGTTAATTCATTCACTGCCATTGACAGCTATAGACGTCAAAAATTAATTTGAACTATTTCTATTAGTTTAGCATTTCCCCCCACTTTTGTTAACAAGAGTAAGAAAAACTAGATTTTTTTTTATTGTATTAGAACAAATTTGTGATTAATCGTGAGTTAACTAGTGAAGTCATTCGATTAATTATGATTTTAAAAAATTAATCGGCTGACGCCCTTAATTTTTTAATAATCTTTTCTTTTTTTATGAATAGATTAAAAAGATAATTTTTAATAATATTTTCTTTTTTTATAAAAAGATTAAAAATTAGGGGCGTCAGGCGATTAAATTTTTTAATCGTAATTAATCGCATGACTTCACTAGTTAACTCACGATTAATCACAAATTTTATATCTGTTCTAGATGAACAATAATTTTTTCTAGGTTTTCATACTCTCGTTAACAAAAGTGGAAAAATGTTAAACTAATAGAAATAGTTCAAATACATTTTTTACCTTTTATAGCCGTTAATGGCAGTGAATGAGTTAATAAGGGTATGAAAACCTAAAAAATAGAATTTTTGAACATTTAGAACAAATATAAAATTTGTGATTAATCGTGAGTTAATTTTTTTTAAGTCATTTGATTAATTACAATTAAAAATTCAAATCACCTGATGCAATTTTAAAAAGAAAGAAAAAGATTATTAAAAATTAGGGGCATCGGGCGATTAAATTTTTAATTGTAATTAATCGCATGACTTCACTAGTTAACTCGCGATTAATCACAAATTTTCTATCTGTTCTAAATGTACAATAAAAAAAATCTAGGTTTTCACACTCTTGTTAACAAAAGTGGAAAACATATGTTAAACTAACAAATAGTTAAAATGAATTTTTGACGTCTATAGCCGTCAATGGCAGTGGATGAGTTAAGTTCATATCAAATAGAAAAAATTGACCTTTATAGATATCTATACGTTCTGTATTGTGACATTAGAAGCACCCCCTCAAATAAAATTAAAAAACACACACATTTTGGCAACATTAAAACGGACGCCTTCTTTTAGATGTAATGGCGGCTACCCCTCAGCAGCCTGGGACTTCTGGACCAGTGAGGGACTGGTCTCTGGCGGCCTCTATAACTCCCACATCGGTGAGTGATGCACGCAATAGAAGCAAACGAGAAGAGCGTCACCGTGCGACTTTAGCGCCGTCTTCCTGTACACAGGCTGCCGGCCCTACACCATCGCACCCTGTGAGCACCACGTGAACGGTAGCCGACTTCCATGCACTGGGGAGGGCGGAGGGACACCCGAGTGCGTGTTCAAGTGTGAACCCGGTTACTCGCCCAGCTACATGCAAGACAAGCATTACGGTAAGAGAAACTTACTAGAAAGGATACTGTCCAGAGCTTAATCTGTTGTTTAGGGTCAGTAATCACTAGTTGTGCTTCATTTGGATATTGATGATTATTTTTGTGTGTTTCAAGGTAAAACATCTTACAGCGTTTTGTCAGAGGCGGAGCAGATTCAGATGGAAATATACAAGAACGGTCCAGTAGAGGGAGCCTTCAGCGTGTATGCGGACTTTGTTTTATATAAGTCTGGTAAGTGTACAGTGCTGCACTGTAGCATAAAAACTCGCAAAAGAATTTCTTTCTGCATTTTAGTCTTTATCATGCCTCGTGTTCTTGTCTGCAGGTGTGTATCAGCATGTGTCTGGGTCAATGCTGGGCGGGCACGCCATCAAGATCCTTGGCTGGGGTGAGGAAGATGGTGTCCCCTACTGGCTCTGTGCCAACTCCTGGAACACTGACTGGGGCGATAATGGTGAGAAATTACTTTAGTTCATTCCACAAACTAATGGTCTCAATTAGGAAAAAAAAAAGAATATATAAAAAAAAAAAAGTGCATCCAAATTGTCTCAACGGTCTTCATTTTATTATTATTTATTTTTACATATAAAATGATTCCAACATGATACTGTATATTTTTATCTGATGAAGTCTCACACCGCTGTGGTTTAAAAAAAAGTAAACAAACTATTTTTATAGTATTTCAGTGGTGCTGCATAAACATAATGATGAAATAAATAAATATGTTGTTAAATAGACAATCAATTTCACAGAGTGCAACCTTGAAGAAGTAAAAGCCCATTTTAGGTTAGTGCGGAAAATAGACCAACAAGTCTAGTATTGAAATGAACAAATCTCAATTCACGCAAAAAAGCTCAGTTAACAGAAATGCCGTCGCTATACAAATTAAATGATTAAACTGCAGAGCAGACATTACCCCTGTGCCAGCTTCACCTTCATGCTTCCAGTTAATGCAGGCCCACGACGACTAACATTACCTGAACGCTCCACATTTGCTATAAATTATTATTATACACCTGCACAATTTAAAGAGACTTGATACTGTAGCAGTATCAAATATTGATCATGAAAAAATATGATTAATTGTTGGATGTGTTTTTCTCTTTATTTTTTTAAAAAAAAATTTAGGATTCTTTAAAATCTTGCGTGGATCAAATCACTGTGGCATTGAGTCTGAGGTTGTGGCGGGTATCCCCAAGTAGATCCAAAGGTAAGATGATATTGTGAACAGCATCTTTTAAAAGTCCAGTAACTCTTAGTTGTCTTAGACTCAACTAACTATTTTTACTATTCATAGGTTTTTGAGTGTCCACATTCAACATGTACTCAGTAGAGGGCGACATACTCCACCTGGCTGCACTGAAATGCCCACTGTGTTATTCTTAGTTTTTATTCAGCACAATTCAATACAGCGGATCAGCCTTTTAACAGTAGCCATAAAAGATTGAAGAGTGACCGTTTTTATTTTTAGGTTGATCTATAGAATGTCTGCAAACACGGTATGTGCCTGAACACAATGTGTACTTTTGTTTGTTAACTGTCAAAGATCTGCATGTGATTTTGTATTTGTTCATGTCAGACTTCTCCAGTCTACAAATTTGATAGGATAACTTCATAATCTTGAATGTGTCAAATGTTTTATGATTACAGCTTTTGCATTGTCATTTTATTTTTCCATGTCACTCTAAACTGATAGAGTGTATGTACGCATTGTAATTGGTGTGGAAAATACCATAAAATGAGAAGCAATATGTATTTTATTTTATTAAGGAAAGTGTTTTAAAGTTAGTGTTTTAATCACCTGCCTGCAGTGAACAAAGTATGAAGCTCTGAAATAAATGTTGAGTTTGGTTCTCATTGTGAGTTTGTGGTTCCTGTATATTTATCCAAATGTAACTGATGCAAAGGAAGTAGATTGAATACAAAGTCATGTTTGCTGAATGCTATCCATGCTATTTGGTCAGTGTTTGACCCTGTTTCTTTTAAAACTAAGAGGTGTTCTGAAACGTGAACATTGATTGCACAACAGAACACTTAACGGCAGAAAAGGAATGTGGAAAATATAGGAGTAGCGCCTCCCACCTTTTAAAACCTTTTGGATACTGTATCCCTAGTCATTCATTATTAACAACAGTAGTGCTTAAATCTCGTCTGCAAAGCTTCGTGTTGCAGTGCACAACAACCAGTAGTGTCACATTTCTGAACCAGTGTTGTCACATTTTTTCCCCATAGCTTTTTCTCGAAATGATGAATGTGAATCTTTTGAATTGACTTGGAACGTGAATAACTCCACAAAGCTTGAAACAACCGTTATTTCGTGAATTTTGATCAAGTAAGCTCGTGCGTGAAACCGGTTTGTCTAAATAGGTCAATATTTAATGTAAATACGGATTATATTGACGCTGTTGCATGTTTGTAGAAATATTACATCCCCCTTATTGCCCCAGGCTACTCTACTTCCGCCTTGTTGTCAGAATAAACACGCCCCTTAGGAGGAGGAGGGGGAGAAGGGTATGCTCGTTTCGGTTACTAGACTACTCTTTTTCGTCACCTGCCTCAATGCAACTCTATGCTCGACAGTGGATTTTGAAACAAATTAATCGAATGGAATGAATCCCCTTTTAAGAATGAGTATGAATCTACATTGAAGTTATAGTGGAATTAATTATATTAAGTGCGTGTAGACTTAACCTAATTTGTTATTATTGCACGTCGGGGACATCCTGTAAACAAAATCAAACACCCCATTAGGCGCTCAGTTGGAACTTGCTAGGTCTCCAGTAGTACAGTGTGTCCACCGTCCAGTGCCAAGCTAGTAAGTTAACGATGGAGGGCACAGGTAGGACATCGTGGATGAAATGTGGATCTGCAATCTCCTTGTTTGTCGTTATTCTGGCCATTTGGTTTCGGCCACCGGGCAACGACGTACTGGACGGCCGGCTGGGCATCGTGTTGTCGTCGCTTCTCCGCGCCGAGAGCAAAGTTGGAATGAATCACATCGCTCGACCAAAGGTGGCCATTGGTAAGGGCTAGCAGAGTGAGCTCCTGTCATTTCAGTTAAAACGTTCTTTTTTATCATTCACATTGTTTCGTGACATTTGGCTGCTGCACATGCACAGGCTGTGGTTTGAAAGTTTGACTGTAAGTCAACTGTGGGATCTTTGCATACGTTTTTAATAATAATAATAATAATAATAATAAAATTAATGTGGCCAAAACAAATCATCAATCTAATAGCGGTACTCGCAGAAATGCAGGCTGCCAAATTGTCACTAAATAGTGAATCCGAATGATATTCAGTCCAAAAAACGAGCATCTTTTCTGGTCAGCTGGACCAGTTCATTTCGGTCAGACGTCACTTGGTCTAAGGCTTTGTTACTTACGCATGCATTGGAATGTTTACATTTAGTGGTGCTAAACACTGTCGTCATCTCCAGATAAGATTGCCTTGTGTGAAATAATGTAGGTAAATCCTCCTTCCATAATGGAGCTGCTCAAAGTCGAATCTTTTCATTACACCCTGAAACTCACAACCGTTTTTTTGGAAGGGCGTCTACTAAATGTTGTCATGTTCTTATCCTGTATCTCCAACCTTTGCCCATTTACAGCCACACAAACCGACCACTAGTGTGGGTTAGCACAGCATCCCACGTCAGCCTACTTACATCATACATGTGCTTATGCTGGTCATGTGAAGCTTCAATGTGGCATCGAATGTAGAGTATAGCATGTGTCTGTTTACATTGGCATGTCTCTCTGCTCCAGTTGACCAGAACTGCTTACTGTTGTACTTTTCCCCTAGACTGCATAATAATAATAAACATCGCCATCATGTTTCACAAACTTTGCATATTCACCCATCTGCTTCTCATCTCGCAGGTTTTGGAGGCTGCGTGGACCTGCTCGTTGACGGCGTGTCGCTACTCAATAAAATCGGCCTCGCGCCCACCGACCTGCCCCTCCATCATGACTACATCGAAAATGCCGAGCAACTGTCTCAGAGCTTCGCCTACTTCTTTGCTCCAGGCGCCGCGGCAGAGTAAGCCGCGTCTAAGCTTTGTATAAAATGTTTCCATGCCAAATTACTCGGTGGGTTTGAGCTAAGCAGATTTTGATTTTAATGCAACTTGGTCTGCTTGTTAATCGTGATGGCACAACACTAAATATAACATTTTAGGTGAGTCGAAGCAGCGTTTTTGGAAGCTACAGGCCGCCAGATTTGGACATTTTTGGCAAAAGGGGCCACCTTTCTTTGAACCCTTAAATCTTAGGAACTACTGGGTCAGTCTTAACAAAATAGATATTGTTGTAAAGGGATTGTTGCGTATTTTAGTAACTTTTTGACATTTTGCTTCAGTTGATCTTAAAATTGTGCCTGTGGATCTTGTGACCTCAGCAAATTTTTAATGAAATGTTCTTTAAAACAGAAAAGTTTCAGGTGTTTTTTTTAATTTAATTTTAGCAGCAAAAAAGAGTCAAAAGTATCCATACCCTCAGAAATTCGATGAATATAATTGAATATTCATTGCTCACTTTTGACTAGACGTTTTCATTGGAAAGACAAACACAGTCAGGTGTGGCCATTCCATTGTTTGAATTTGGGGGTTCACAAAATGCAAATTATCTGTTGCAGAGTCAAACTTAATTAATGTAACAAACAGTAACACTTCAAAATTCAAATTAATTTTGATTTAAAATCAGTGACTGTGAGGCCTTCTTCTCTTTGTAAAGTTTGACATTGGCTAAGATGTTACCTTATTGTGTAGAATTGCTCAGTTGGTCTTGTTTTGTATTTTATACAGATCATGTACAAATAGTTGTGTGTAGTGTGTGTAATGGATTTGTGAAGCTTGAGAGCAGTTAAGAACAAGTTTTGACAATTTTATTGGTCAGGCCCCCAGGCAACTCATGACTTACTGTCCCTCCCTCACATGCTCTATTTTCCATCACATTAAAATGATTAGCTTGCTTACCAGATCAAAACTTTACGTTTCATTGAGCTGCAACAAATATTGCATTGACAATCCCAATGGCACATTCAGATAACTTGTATTGTAAATATGTTTTAATCACATTGCATTTAACATAGGGCCCGACCGATATGCATTTTTTGAGGCCGACACCGATTTTTGGCAGAAAAAATATAGATTACCAAATAATCTGCTGATTATTTAAAAAAATATATTTAATGAATAAAATTAACCCCCGATCCCCCCCCCCCCCCCCCCAATTCCTTTTCAATTAGTATCATTAGTACCATAACAATTAAAACAATAAGAAAGTGGAATAAAAATAGAATAAACTAAAATAATAGTAGTTGAAAATGGGGATATCGTTGATATTTGTAAACTGTAGCCCCTGTGAAGCCCTTTGAGACTCTTGTGTGATTAAGGGCTGTATAAATAAACTTGAAAAAAAAAGAAAGTTGCGATTTAATTATATTAAAATAACTTGTTTTTCACACATTGGGAATAATTTGTGCCTTTGCTTAGTGTTATCTTTCTTACCTGTGGGTATGTGTTCTCACAACGATTGTGTGTGAATATTCGTTATTTGAAGGAATAACACCCCCGAAGTCGATACTAACTTCCTGTTAGCATTTGAATCGCTTTTAGCATTAGCGCTAGGCTAGCAATGTTTTAATAATTAAGCATGTTTTGTATTTAAAGTAAATATACAGTGGATGTAATTCTTAATGACGTGTGTTTAGTTTTACAGTTAACTCTAACTGGACTAGAATTGACAAAAGCCCAAGTGGAGCCCTGTGGACTTTCTCCCCTATGGCATAACCCCGACTTTCAACTTAACAACCAACCGTTTCATTTAGCTGTGTGGGAGCAGAAAGGAATTACACATCTCCACCATCTCTCCTCAGATAATATGTTTATATCATATACATCCTTGCTCCAAAAATACAATATAAAAAACGGAATTTTTTTACATTATCTACAAGTTAAAAATATGATAAAGAAAAAAATTCCAACACTTCGGGGTACGCTCCAACCGCCTGTTTTAGCTAAAGATATTAACAAGCTTTCTCCGACAACAACAAAAAAACTTTCAAAAATATATAAGTTACTTTCATATACTGATAAAATGTCTTTACCCATCTTGAAATGGGAGACAGACTTGTCTATAGCACCGGAATCTGACTTTTGGATTCAAGTTTGTGAAAACGCATTTAAAATGACAAAACACACAAATTTACAACTTATCCAATATAAAATTATTCACAGAACATACATTACTCAATATATGATGAAGAAAATGGGACTCTCAGACTCCGACATTTGTCTCCAATGCTTACAAAACACTACAGACACTTATGTTCATGCTTTATGGTTATGTACTGCGGTTATGTATTTCTGGACTAAAGTCTTAGAAAAACTTTCCGCTATTTTGGACTGTAGGATACCTTTATCTCCAAACTTGTGTTTGCTAGGTGACCTAACAACAACTGACTTACCACATAAACAATTTCAATCTACACTTGTAGCCTTTACTATCGCTAAAAAAACAATTCTTGTTAACTGGAAAAATAAACAAACTCTGAATATCGACCAATGGTCTAACCTCCTCATAAATCACATTTTAATGGAAAAAATATCTGCCTCAAATAAAAACCAAATATCAAAATTTATAGAAACATGGTCTACGTATATAGAATTTTTTAACCTAAGTCCGGTTACTTAATTCTGTCTGTTAGCGAGAGCCACTACATCGTGATAACTTACATTGATGTTTCTGCATTTGGCAATTTATTATTATATTATATTATTAGTATGGGATTTTTTTTAATGGGCTTTAGGTGAACTGATGAATACACACACGCACGCACGCACGCACACACGCACGCACGCACGCACACACGCACGCACGCACACACACACGCACATACACATACTCACCCACATACAAAAAAAAAAGTATATATATATAAATATATATATATATATATATATATATATGTGTGTGTATATGTATATATATATGTATATGTATTTAAAAAAAAAAAAGTTAACTCTAACTGGGATGTCATTTAATTGCTTAAAGGATGCTTGGAGGACAACAGAATAACCACAATAACATATGCTACACACTTGCTAGTTGCTAATGCTACTCAAGCAAAATGGTGCATTCAGGGTACTTGCACAGCGTCTCAAACTTTGTTTTTTTTTTCAATAATGTTTAAAGGGGAACATTTTGGCCAATGTTTGAAGGCCAATAATATTTGGTTTAATTTAATAATTAATTAATTTAATCTAATTTAAAGGTTCATGTTAGGTTTAGGGTTGTTTCATTGTTATCCTTGCCGTTCTTACATTCAATCGGTATGAGTTCACCAATGGCACAAAATGGTTTACTTCATTACCGTGACTACTCACGGTATTGGGGGCACCATAACAACTTATTTTTATGGTGTCGTCATTGGCATCCCTTGCAGGCGCTTCGTGCTGAATGAGACGCTCTTCGACGAGCTGGTGGAGGCGTCCCGTGACCTACCTGGAAACAGATGGTCGGTGGGAGGCAACGCCCCTGTCATGGCCGGCCGCATGGCCAACGAGGGATGTGACGTGTTGCTCGGGGGAAGTTTTAGTCCGGACTTTAATGACGTCCTGTCACGGCACATCACTGGTGCGGACATGCAAACAACACTTACTCAAATTGTGATTTTGATGCTTTCATTGCCACATTATCCCCTTAAATCATTGGTATTTGTATCTCCAGTTGCAGGCAATATCGTAGAAGAGCCAGACATTCATCTCATCCTGGAGTATCCATCTGGTGCAAAGTGGGGGCAGTATTCCTCCCGCAGAGCCAACAGGTGTGTCTTGGCTAACAGTAAGCGCTCATTGACGTGAAGTTGACCTCTTGTTTTTTTTGTGCAGGTACATTGTCCACAGCGATGACCATAATCCATACCTGGCATCCATGGAAGAGTTCGCCAAGAAGCTCAAAGATTTTCATCCAGACCTTCTGGTGGTGGGCGGCTTACAAATGATGGACAACTTTCCATTCCAGTCAGGTAGGATGCAACCGAATGAAGGCATTTGGTTAACTTTAAAGCGTAGCCGCTCTAACTGGAGCTACTCCTTTACCTCAGGCGAGCGCGCCGCTCTGCTCTCCCGCCTGGCCGAAGTGCTGGCCACTTCCTCTCCCACGCTTGGTGTCCATTTTGAGATGGCCAGTTTTGTGGAAGAGAGCATCATGGAAGACTTGCTTCATTACGTCATCCCTCAAGTACGTCAAACTCAAAATTTCCTGAAAATGGAATAAAATTTGAGCTTAATCAAAAATGAAATATATCCCAATAATGTAATAATTTCACCACTAATATAGTATTAAAAAAATGATGACTGATATTGTAATAATTTTTTACCGATCATGTAAAACCTTATAACATTAGTGTATCATCTATATTTTATCATATCCCAGAAGTCTTTGCGTGTTTCTAATCAAGTGGGCGGAGCTTATTTTGATTAACGCTGCAAGTTGTTTTAACAATAAATAAATCAACTCTGTCAAATAACTCAATTTAATTAGGCATGGTTAAAAATACACTTTAGGGTAGGGCTATGCAATTATTTGAAATTCAATTACAATTTAAATTATTACACTCCACAATTGCAAAATCAGCATAATCGTTAAAAAAAAAAAAGATTATTAATACTAATTTTGAGTTGTTTAAATTTAGACATTTGCACCTCTTCCAAAAGGAACTTGCATAATTATAGTGTTTCAAAGAATTTTATTTTGCTTACTAATTTTTTTGTTTAAGCATTTTCTTTTTTTCTTTTGTCCCCAAAAAATACATGATCATCCTAATCATGATTGCAATTATTACCAAAATAATGGTGATTAATATTTTCTTCAGAATCGAGCAGCCCTACTTTGGGGGTTGAAATTAACTCACAAAAAAAAAAACATTTAACACCAACATGTTAACACTCCATTTTTTGCTCTGAACGTGTACAACTGTCTTAGATTCTCAAAACACAAAATGTGGAACTTCTGACTGAAAAAAATAATATTACATTATCTGTCAAGTTTTACATGATCTGTTTTGAGGGGGGGGGGGAGAGACCCACCTGAAAATGTAATAAATCCCCAATATATTACTGGAATATTTTGGTAAAATATTACAATATCAATAGATTTTTTTAAATCGCATTATTGTGTTTTATTACATTTTTGGTCGTGTTAAGTTCATCCCATTTTCAGGCATTATTATATTTTCTGGAAATTATTACATTATAGGTTGCTAGTGTTAGTGGCAGGGATTCTAAAAATAAATGTCAGTCAGTCGAGTGCAGATCTTCATCAATGCTGAAGTTTAAAAAAAAGTGTTACTAAAAAATGTCGATTTTTGAGTTAACGTCCTGGGTGATAGAATCTGAGGATTATGTAAGACATTAGTCGTGCCATTTTTCTTTAGTGGATTGAGTCAAAAGGCAAAAAAAATGAAACTAATCCTGATCTCACACTGCACACTGCCACTTTCACTTTTATTGACAGTTCGGTCTTGTCTGAGCTCAGCTCTCATCTGCTTGTCATCGTGTTTCTGCTCCCCCAGGCGGACTCCTTAGGAATGAACGAACAGGAGCTTCCCAACCTGCTGAGCCTCCTCAAAGGCTCCACCATCACAGTACTGTCCGACCCAAACCCCCGGGTCGCTACCGTCCTGGACCAGATGAGGGAGGTCTACCGCATGGTCAACCAGCGCTACAAAGACGCCGTGGCTCAGGACGACGACGCCCAAGCGTGGGGCAAGCCCCTGACCCGCCTGCACGTGCACACGTTAGCCTTTCAGGCCATGATCGTGACCCGGGGCTCCCAGTGGAAGAACACTATGTCGGCCACCGCCAAGGCCTCGCTCACGGCCAACCGCCACGTGTGCGGCTCCGACGACATCGACCCCAGCAAGGCCAGGCTCATCATGGACGACTCGTTCTCCGTCAGCCGGCGGGAGGGCAGCCAGCGCATCCCCCTGCAGGAGAGCCGGCCCGTCAGCTGCTGGGAGGAGGTCGACTACGAGATCTGCGTGGCGCCCGTGCTGGTGTGCACCGAGGTGTACCAGACCGCAGGAGGGGGAGACAACATCTCGGCCGCTGGACTGGTGCTGCAGATTTAAAGCAGTACAAGCTAACCACGCTGTGACTCTCATCATCTTGGTGTGACGCAAAACAGGTGCTGACTCCACTGCCTGTTGGGTTAATAAGAACAAGGTGGACCACTAACATAAGTGATTAAGTAACAGAATAATGTTGTCGAGGTTTGGGTCGGTCCTTTCTTTCCAGGAAGCGCTCACGGAACGTGTGCTTTACGGGTTTTATCTTGAATGAGAAAAATGTGCAGTTTATATGTCCTATTTCTATTTTTAGTAGTTTGTGTTTCAAGATGGCGGAACGGTGGATTAGTAGTAAGCACATCAGCCTTGCAGTTCTGAGGTCGGGGTTTGAATCTGAGCTCCCTGTGCCTGCTTGGGTTGTCTCCAGCTTCTTCCAACATTGCTTGAAATGGACTCTGAATTGCTCACAGGCGTGTCCGAGTGAATGTTTATTTGTCAATGGGCGGCTTTCAAGCTGAATTGTGTCTTCTACACAACAACATTCTGACATTTTTTGCTGAGTCATCGTAGTCATTTTGACTAACCTTCGTTCTCATTCCGTTAGGAGCACAAGACGGCCTAGTTAGCCATGTAGTACCTTGAGCCTTGGTAAACAAGCTCATATTTTGGACTGGATTATTATAATTTGTTTGTTTGTCAATCAGTTCTGCCATTATGCAGCAAACCCACCCAGAACAGATTCAGTTGTTACAGTGGCGTTAATCAACAAGCAATTCTACACTATGCGAACCCCGAGTTTCAAATAAATGCATATTTAGTAAAGATGAGCCGAGCTGATTGGTCCATTCCTATTTGGAAGACCACACCTGCATCCTGTCTCCCATATTGTGAAATGAAAAGATATTGGTTGAAACTTTTAGATGATCCCAGCATATGTGAGTTTTGCTTATGAATGTGTTAGCTCTTTTAATGATGTCACTCGCCATGTAATGATGGTAAAATTTATTTGAGAGATGCTGGATTTACTCTTATCATTTAGCGTCCCGCTACTTTATTTCTGTTATCACGTGTCCGTGTCTCTCTAAGGACCAAATAAGTAGCGAGGACTGCCTCTATGAACATTCCACAACACTTCACTACTTTCCTCTTCTAATATTTTCCATTAAATCCCCGTTGGGTTTCACAAGTATCAGTTTTATAATGCAACAGGTGTGAGGTCAATACAAAATAAGCTACCTTGAATTGTTCTTTTTATCATTCTGATTTTATGCTGGAGGTAAATGAGTCTCGTTTATTAATTTAGATGTTTTTTTTGTGTGTGTGTGAAATGGGCTTCAGCGTGTACACAGTGATGGAAAGGCGAGGCTCACGGGTCATATTACTGTGATTTATTTTTTTTTTCATGTTAACTCCATGTCAAAATCACCTGTGATTAAATGCTGACACAGCAGTTGATCGTTTCTTAATGTGCATAGTTTTTGTCCACCCCAACATGTTCAATCCTAAAAGGGATTATTTAACCCAGTCATGTCCTGCTTAAATGACTTCATGTTAAAAAGTTGATATGATCCCATGCTGCTTCTTTCAATCTTTAGTCCGATAAACATTTAAAAAACTTCCCTACCACGTTCTAACAGTAGGGATATTAACTAGAATCATGGAACAAACCGCTATTAGACCCTTCAAACTCAAAAGTAAGTTTAATGTACAATTATTACAAATCATGCTTAGTGTGCCATGTTCTACACTTCAGGGTCCATGATGAGATGGTTGAGCAAGTCTTTGCTATAAATCAGGTTGGTCTCGTGGTCAGTGAGGGCAGTCAGCATCTCATCCATCTCCTCCTGAGTGAAGGCCTCACCTGACGTTGACACAAAACCCAGATATTGTCCAACAGCTGCAAGTTAAGCTAAATGTGTAAATGATTTACCTTCCTCCATCATGTACTGTGACAGATCATCTGGGTCCAAGAAGCCCTTCTTTTCTCCGTCAAGAACCTCAACACATAATTACAACACTTGATTCGTATGTAAATATTTGACAATAAAAGCACTCTCAGCTACATCAGTAATGCACAGGAGTTTGTTTTTTTAAGTATATTTAGAGTTTTAAAGTATATTTATAATTAGAAAATGTTTTATTTTGCTGTAATTTAGTTTGTTAATGTTATTTAATTATCACGTTTTATGTTGGAACATTATTATGTACAGGTTCGCTTGTATTTTCAAGGTTTAAATAACGTAGCCTGTGTCTAAATTCACAAGGCTGGGTCCTCCGAAGGCCGAATTTGTCGGCTGCATGACGTCACTACTGGCGCGACTCGACAACACGCACCGATTTACACATGAATGGAGTCCGGTCAATGCCTCCCGACAAGCAGCATAGCCAATCCATTTATATGTAATTCAGTTGCACGCTGTCGAGTCGCGCCGGGGGTGACGTCATTGAGTCAGGCAAAAATGTTGAAGAACCATGTGACTTCTCCCAGCCAATCAGCTAAAGTGTAATGATAGTAGTAAAATACTTTTGAGAAAATATAGCGACATGCTCGAGCCAGGTTTAGCGGTGCTGCTCTCCCAGCCAGACAAGATCATTTTAATCATTTAGTACATTTTAACACATTTTTATCCCACATTTATAAAAGAGAAGCATAACACTTTTTTGGTCATGGGCATCCAATCAGTTAGCTTGTCAGTAGCGCCTTGGCTTGAATATGTAACAGAAAATAACTGCTAGGTTCTCCCATTCCAATTCAAACAGAGGAAAGTGGCGCTGTACACCACCTGAAGAAGACATTAAAAAAATAAAGAAATGATCTCTTAAGATTTTTTTCATGAGTAAATACAAATGAAGTGTATCATTAGTATAAATACTGTATAATAAAAACAACAAAATAAAAAAAAATACATAAACAAATAAAAATACAATATTTTTAATAAATTATGTCATTCACGCCACTAATTTTATGAGGCTCCAACATTGCATTTCAGAGTATTTTAGGAATACATTTCAAATTAATATGTGGGGTTTTGTTTTTTATCCCAAACAACAACAAAAAGTCACGTAGCGTTCATTTCAGCGTATTGTTTTACTGGTTTGACGAGTGTGACTCTGCATTTCCAAACACAACTTTTTATGCAAGGCAAACAAACATGAATACAACATGGGCGTTCTCACTTCAAACGCCTGAAGCAGAACGTCCTCAGAGATCGGAGGGAACCTACAACATAAGCAACACTTACTTACTCATAAACGACGTTAGTCATTAACCAGCACAATACTTATGATGATACAGCACAATTCATTTATAAATTTCAAGTAGGGCAATCTAGCCGGTCCATTCCTTTCATGATCTCATCACATGAAGTAACACTTTCACAATCCAATTAGATCCAACAAAAGAGCTCGCTCAACAAATAATGAAGTTAGTTAGCAATGCTCAGTTTTGATTGACGCTTTCATTGAGGCATTCATTTAACACGTGAACAATTTGATGAAGCCTCGTGGGATACTTAATACAATTAATTTGGAAGTCATTGAATTGTTTAGGTGTATCTAATGTTGTGGTGCATATATTCAAAGATCCAATCTATTCAATCGTCCCGACCCACTTTGATAGACAACAACATGGTCGCTAATATTTTTAGAGACATCCTACTTGTGCTCTATCAGAACTCTGGTCATGGCAGGGAGGAAGCGGTCCAGGTGGATAAATCCTGTTTGGTCCTCCTCCTCTTCCACCTGGTTTGACAAACACCATGTAGGCTATTTAGTTACTCAACTGAAAAGAGTATCATCAAGGCGTTTTTTTCTTTATGTTGACAATGCATTTGACTTTTTACTTAATTTTATAATTGAAAGCAGGTATTTACGTCAGCTATGAAGTTGTGTAGGTCTGCCTGACTGGGGAAGCGGCCCAGAGAATAGATGATAGTGCCAATTTCGCTGAGAAAAACAAATACATGACAATGTTATGCATTTACGTGACATTTTCAATTTATAAGGTACATAATCAGATGATGTTCAGTACAATAGCCTACAAATTGAAAGGTCGTGATATGATGCAAACGAGACAACATGTAGTCTGCAGCGAAATGAGTCAACAGGAAAAGCAAAATCCTCTTTTTAATAGTGTTTTTCAGTTAAAAAAAAGAGCTCACCGGACATCGACTGTGCTGTTTGTTTGATAGTCAAACGCTTCGAAAGCAGCTCGAATCTTTTTTTCCACCTCTGGGGGGGAAAAAATATAGACTTGACTGTCTTAACATTTACAGTAGTTTCCTACTTGCACTTCATTTGGCTTGACTTCATCTTGACGGAGTAATTATTTGACAAAACGCACCTGCACTTTGCGCGTTGGCCGCCATGTTGTTTGTTGTTTAACGGTCACTATAGCGACCAACATCCGTCACGTGCTTCAGTCAAAAGAACGGAAAAGGAATTTCTACGACTAACATAGAAAAAATGCAATAATTGTAATGATTTTGATTGTGTTGATAATTGTGGTCGTTGTAATAACAAAAATCGTTTTAATTTACTCAGTTATTCTCACATAATGATGTTTATACTGCATTTTGTTACTTCCTAATTGTTTGCATATTTGTAAATGTTCATATCAAAATTTCAATAAAGTTTTGAAAACTTAATAACACATGTCTTCAGCATGATATTCATAAACCTTTACTTTAACTCATTAACATAAAAAAATATTCTTTATGGACAATTTTGTAAAGGTAATCTTTCTAAATTTCGATATTGTGTATTTATTTTAATCTTTGAATATAAATATTTGTTTTACATGTTGCAGATGAATTTTTGATTAATGTATTTGCTTTTGTTCATTTTACTGTTTATTTTATTGGATTTGTAACAGCTCTCCAGTATGTTGTTGTATGATGTAATACATAAATGTACTGTTTCATTAAAACAAAAATCATAGCATTAATCAAATGTATTATGTCATCCATTAATTTATTTATAGCAGCTTTCCTTTTGATAGGTCCAGTTTTTTAAATACACATATATTTTCAATAAAATATTAAATCACATTATACTGCAAAAATAAAATGTATTAAATGAATGCATTATTATCATTATCATAATTGCAAAGGTGACATTGCTTTGTTTTTTTTGGGGGAAGTGAGAATGAAAGAAGAAAAAGTAAAATATGTTTTGTGTTTGTTTGTATGAATGGTTCAGAAATAGTTAAAGGGACACAATTACAGAAATGAATAAACCCATTCAGAACACACTCTTCAAAACCAATACAGCCAGAATTGGGTGATTTAATGAAATGTGATGTTTTCATTAAAAAATGTCTAAAAGCTATTAGAAAGCTGTAGTCCATGAAGTTAACATTCTTTTATGTCAGCCATCAGTCACACAAAAATTATCCGTACTATCTTTGCCTCTTTTTTTTTGGTACGTGAGGTCTGGCCTATTGTAAGAGGATTTCCTATTATCCAATCATTGTAAGGTTGTAAAAGTCGAGGAGGAAGACAGTAGTTGATTTCATTGCACCGTGCACATATCAGGTGCACAACATGTAAACAGTATCTGCCCCCAGAAAGAACACAATCCTAAAAACGATGTATAGTGGTTGTAAAACTTCAAAATTCCATAACACAAGACATAGAACATACTTTACGCGTTTGAAATTTAGTTCGAATAAAAGATTGCATTTTTCATTTAAAACTTTCTTCCGTTCCTGTTGCATAAGTATTGCACAGAAGTGGTCTCAGGTCGTGACAACGAAGACATAACATAACTGCAGTGCTTGTGCGTGTGTTCATATTTCCGGTTGGCCCTGATGTACAAGGACTTTCTGTTCATGCCTCTGCTCTTCTGGGACTTCTTGTCCTTTGAGTTCATCTACATGCTGTATGGACTCATGTTGGTCTTCTGCTCTAACTTCTTGTTGCACCTCCTCTTGATGAGTCTGAACATGTTCGGCGGGCTCCTCTTCTTCTTTGGCTGCTTCCATCATCTCCTGCTTGGTGTCCACGTCTGGCATCCTCTCGTCCTGTACGGCCTTCTGATCGTCAACAGGGATGTTGTTGGTGTTGTCCTTTGAAGGTGCAAAAGCAGAGGGGCTCACGTTACATCGGTCAAACGAGATCATTTGATTGTATTATGTTGCATTAATGAAATAAAGAAGGCAATATAAGAAGGTCAATATAACAAAAAATGATTATGTCACTTTACTTCTTATTTGCAATGGTTGTAATTTAAAGAACCATGCAAAAATGAACATGTTATAGTATTATTGATTTAATTTTATTTTTTTTTTTACAGTAGTCTCGCCATTATGTTTGGTTTTAATAGCATCATTCACATGTTTACAAATAGCTACAAATAATTAAATACTGTGAATAACAAAAAATAATCCAATCTCATCCAATCTCACAACAACAGAGCCCTCAAGTCATTATTTGGAAGCCTACTTTTTTTACTTTCACTTGAGCCATATTATTCTAAATTAACAACACTCTTAACAGAAATCAACGTTTGGCTCCTCTAGCCATCTCTGCTCACAGTGAACTGTAATAAGTTCATAACCAATCAGAGTGTATTGTGCGCTACCTTTATGTGAGCTGATGGAGGAGAGAGCAGCTCTTCAGGGGCCAAGAGACCATCTCGGTTTACATCTTGACTCTGAAGAAGGAAATCCACCAAGGACACCACCTGGACACAAAACGATATCAACAACAAAACGTATCACACAGTCCAGTTCCTGCGATTTACACTCAGGTGCAACTTGCATGTATTAAAATTAGAGATCAGACTGGCACCCAAAAATTCTGTTCCCTAATCGTGTTGACTTTATTTTGGCGGTTGACGAATACTTTTGGTGCATTACCACTGGTGGCCACCTTCTTCGGCACGCTAAAAAAATGGCTACCAAAAGAAAGTAGAAGAAGAAATGGAGGAAGAAGAAGTGTCGCTAATTTAGCATGCGTCGTTTGACTTCAACCCTGGAGCAACTTATGTTTTTTTCTGATATATTTTTTGATTGTTGCAACTTATACTCTGTGGCGACTGTTAAATTATGAATATTGTTAGGTCCGCCACTCCTCACCATATCATTGGCCTGTTCCTCAGGTGCATTCTGGGAGTTGTAGTCAGACAGCAGCTTCATCATCTCCAAGCCGTCCAGGCGATCACTGCGGTCGAAGTCATAGAGACGAAACAAGTAGAACACCTCTGACCAAACAACAGGAATGATACGTTACGTTGATGTTAAACTTTTCTTTAAAAATATATATATATTTAACATTGTCCACTTGGCCATGTGAAGATCAAAGTCGACTTGGTGCTGATGTTTACCTTCATCCCGCGAGTTGATCTCAACACCATCTTTTCTTGTTAACTCGATGTAACGCTGCAGCAACCTGTGGCAGATATGTGATCCGGAAATGTCAGTTAAAAAAACAAACATGTGAAATGATCTATTAATTTCTCTTGTTGACAGGATTAAATAAATATAGATTGCAACGTGAATCAGTATAACTGCACATGTAATCTTATCAGTGTAGGACACGTCATTCTCACAACACGGCAACTAAAGTCCACAGTGACAGGACAATCGTGTTTTGGCCCATTAAAACAGAAATGTCCACCAAACATACTGACACACGTTGTTTACTGACTAGTGACTATGTGTTGGCTTGTTGTTGTTGTTGTTGTTGTTGTTGTTGTTGTTGTGTCAGTCACCTTCGCTCCTCCTCTCCTAAACCAAAAGGATTGGTCAGCACTTTGGAATCAGGGTGAGCTGTTATTGGATCCTCTCTTTGGATATTATGAAAAAGCAGAGATAAATTTAACCAATGAGCATGCAAATATGCACGCCAAATAATCGACTTTTATGTTATTTTTCATTCTGCAGGGCTGATGGGTATAAGACGACAACAGATAGCATTAGCAGACAGTATTAACCATTCAGTGTCATACAGCTTAGCAGCATGTTCACGTAAACGTGTACAAGTGCAAAGTTAAAGCAGTCCAAATATGTGGTTTACCTTTGAGGTGCGGTCTGGGACAGGTGAACCTGCAGGACCAGAACCAGAACCAGAACTGAAGGGACCAGTCTGCTCAGATGTGTATCCATGATCAAGCCTAAACACAAACACATTGCTAAGTAATTATATAGCATACTATAATGCAAAAATGTTCCAATTATCATACCTAAGGAATATATGTTTTAATCATAGTGAAAATATCAGACAAACAGAGCCACATTTAAAATTTTTGAACTTGTATGTATTTGAAAAAATAACTTAGACTTGTTCACAGAATGGACTTGCTGAGATTTATAGTGGACCTTCACTTAACATGACCAAGCTTTGTTTAAGCCTGAATTGAAGGGGGAAAAAAAAGAAAATAATGCTGATCGTAAATTAATTGAAAACTTATAGGGATACTTGACTCATTTATCCATTTTCAGCAGTAAAAAAAATAATATTTTGACTATAATTAATGTGGTAACTTCATTATTTTTTTGCATAAATTATTACAAATACATTTTTCCATTTGCTGTCAACTGAAGATGACATGAAGTGTGCTCAGGAAGCAGGTAACGGCCAGTCATGGTTCAGTTTGCTAACGCTACATGGCCAAACCCAACAAACAGGTGAGCCGTTACCTGTTTCCCGAGCACGAGTGATGTCATCTTCAGTCGACAGCAAGTGGCAAAATATGTTTTTAAATGTATTAATTGTACATGAAAAATAATTAACTTATCAAATTAATTCTAGACAAAATATTTACTTTTTACTGCTGAAAATGGCGCAATGAGTCAAGTATCCCTTTAAGAGGTTTTCTTAAAGAGACAGTTACTCCATAATGACAGAAAGACAGTAATTTCAGGGAGACGTGAAACATGTTCAATATGATGACGAACATAGAAAATATGATCAAACTGACGTGTTATACCAAATTACTTGTTGTGGGCAATATAACCATGTATTTGTTTTTTTCCCAAGTAACATTTAGTCATCTATTACACACACTTAGCAGTTAATGTGTATGGGATTGGGACATGCCAACATCAGGAGCTTGTTCGTTGCACTAGTAGGCAAATCTGCAAGTGTCCCTAATGTTGTGACCACCGGTGAATATACAGCACGTGTCGGTTATTATGGATGCCATAAGAATCCACGCAGTGGCTCAAAAGCAGGTTCCAATGAGCGACTGCCTCTGACTGTGTCTCAAAATGAAAGAGTAGCTACACGAGACCGCCAACAACATCGTGCACGTTATGCATATTGCAAAGGTACATCTTCCGTGCAAAGCAGAAGACGTGTAGGACACACGCGCGGCCACGTACCTGTCACACCAGATGGAGTGAGGAAACGGAGAGGTAAAAGGTGAGATATTATCTGAGCAATGTTGCGTTCACTTACCAGTAGTAGCGCTTCACCTCCAGCCGCTGCTGGTACGTGAACGCGCCGCGGGCTCTGCACTGCGTCAGGCGCGCGCTCCCGACCGCCAACGAATGGAAAGTGAGTGTGTTGTTGGCCACGTGGAAGATCCCAGGAGCAGACACACGCACACGCAGCCAGCGTGTTCGGCCACGTCCACAGCGAGATTCAGCTTGTTTCATTTGGCGTCCAGTCGACGCTGTAGCTTGGAATTTGTTTCATTGCATGCGTGACAGTTCCGCCCAAAGGCTTTTGAGTTGATGGAAGTTTAAAAAAAAATAAAATTTAAACTACATTGGACACACGCGCACACACGAGCACACGCGTGTCGCCATACCTGATTAACCCCACGCACCGCCGTTTAAAAATAATAGCAACACGTGATTTGCTCCAACCAATCAGAACAGGTCATGATCATTATGGCAACATAAATAAAAAACAGCATTAGTTGTTATTGTTGAGGTATATTACTGGACTTGATTACTATTTTAAATATTTTGTTTTACAAATAAAAACTATATTGAATTCCTGTATTAAATACATATTTTTGTCTATTATAACTGGGAATTCAAACCGGGAAAAGACAAAAAGGTATTGTATATTCTTGCATGCTTGCAACAAAAGCACACAGGATTGTAAACTAAAATTCTCTGTCAGGATTACAATGAGTGTATAATAAATAATGTATTAGCATATTATATAAGTAATATAATCATAATTGTGAGTAGAGCTACGTAATTTAATTGAGTGCCCTGTAAATAAAGGAAACATATTGAAATACTTTGAAATTCAATATTCCAAAAAAAATAAAAAACAAAAATTATACATATATATATACTGTTCCTTTGACCAAATAAATCAATGGCTTTGTTAAGCCCATACAATTAAAATATTGTCACACAGGCAACATTTTAATTGAATTAAACGTTCAAGACCGTGATATATTTTTCCACTCTGCAATTCATCTGTGGACAGCATTTTGTGTGACTTGAAACGCCAATTATTCCAGTGTCCATTTGAATGAATGCTTTAGTCGTTGCCATTCCTCCTAACAACCACTGGGAGGCGACACACTAAAATTAAAGTGGCACAGTAGGCTACTGTACAATTACGTATGATTGCATGCATTCACAAATTAATCAATTTAACAACGGCTTTTAAAAAAAATCTTATGTGGTCTTAATTTGAAAAGCAACATGCAACCTTTTCCAATACGCTGTAGAATACTTATATACACAAATTAGCATCTTTGTCCTACTTCCTCAAATTTCTTTGCCTCTGCCAAATAGCTAAATAAATAAATACAGCACATTGACACATTGGTAAAACATGACAACACAACAGTGCAGAATAGGCAAAGGGAAAAGAAAAAGTCAAACGCAACATGACCACTTGCACTTGTGCTCGTGTGGTTACAGTGAGTGATTTCATCTCAAATTATGTCACAGCTGTGGATGGTGTACAAACATCCCACTGAAGAATTCCACTAATTGCTGAGTTGCAGCTTTGCGAGTGTGTGCATGTGTGTTTGTATGCGTGTGTGCGAATGAGGCAGAAAATGAGTCAATTGGACTCAAAATGCAAAGTTAATTCCCATCCTGACTGTGTGTTCACTGAAAATTGCACTTGGATAATTTCAGCATGTTTGTTATTTCATGATGTCTGCATCAAAGTGGTAGCCCTTCGCATTAATCAATACCAAGAAGTAGCTCTCATTTTCCAAAAGGTCGGTGACCCCTTGTCCAAATGTCGACCGTCCTCCACTTTGCACATGTGCCACAATTAACAGACGTCGACTTCATGTACTTTTTTTTGTGAGCGGTGCCCACTTCCCAGTACCAAGTCACGCAACTGCAGGACTCTGTTTGTTTTCAGCATAGCCCAAGTGCATTCACGTGCATACTCGCACACACACAAACACACTCAACCTCAGGTCCCATTTGGAAGCCCCCCTCCACCTCCACACACTTACATAACAGGGATTAACTTGTACTATTTTGTGGGCCCCATCAGTCCAAACCATGAGAGCTATTTTTAGGTCCGGACCCCAATATAACATCAACACATGATCTGGCAAATAATAGCTAAATGAACAGTGATATGTACAGCAGGGGCCTCACATAAGCACACTAACAATGACCTGTGTGAGGCTCTTTCAGCTCTTTGTTACTGGCAGTTTTTTTTTTTTTGTTAAAAATATAATACAGCTCTCAGTGTTATGCAATGCAATACTAGTATCTCAATATTGATAAATTAAGCAATAAAAACTAAGCAATAAAGTCATATTTTTGTATTAAATCTTATTAGATCAGTGATGCGGGAAACTATCCAATTGTGCTAACAGTACTTGTCAGAAAATGATTTGTTTGGAAGAAATGTGTTCATATTTCCATATCAGCGAAATATAGTGACAAGAAGAACAATTAAATACTTTTCCACTAGATGGCAGAAGGTCCAATTAATGTCCACTTGTTGCCATACAACTAGTCATTTCACGCACACACACACACTGAGGAAGTATATTGAGATCATTATTATTTGTCTATATGTTGTATATATTTTTGGTGAAATTATTTTTAATGGTGTGCAGTGAGAGTTTTCTTTATAGATACAATAAATGCAAAGGAAATAAAAAGATTAAAAACCCCTGTTTAAAAGCCAGTTTTTGTTTATGTTTCTTGGTACAACTTGCAGTAAGGCTACTGATTTAAAAAAAAATCGAAGAGCGGAAAGTAAAAAAAAATCCTAAAATAACATTTTGCATTAGTCTGCACACCCTCTTGTAAGTGCAATCAGTAACTCCAAATACAAATGTTCTAGTAGACTTTCCTGCCTTTTTTTTTTTTGCTTTCTAGCAGAAATTTGAGGCATTTATGTTGTCACTGACTGCTTTTGAGAATTGCTCATAATTCCCTCCACCTCGATGATGGCCTCATTTCCATTTTTAAGAAAATCAGCCCTAAGTTCAATGCTACCTCCACGTGAACATTGCTAAATTTACCTTTTAGAAATATGTTGTTTTTTTTATAGAACAAAAATTGTGCCTTTAATGATCACTCACTCAGTAATCAGTTTGTTTGGTCTAGTTTGATCCAGTCTAATATGGTTTCAGACTGGCATGAATTAGATGGACAACACACACTCAGAAAAATGCCAGGCATTTCTATACACTTGAGTTTGTTTGAACTAGTTGCCCGTCACATTCCACAAGCCTATTATTCTGAGTTTCTGGTCATTACAACTGGACAGCCAGGAAGCACTAATTGTGTTGCAGTACAATACCATACACACGCGCACGCATGCACACACGCACACGTACACGCACACACGCACGCACACACACACACACAGAGGATTTTTCTCTGGCACTCTGGCAACGCGACTGTACTTCTTGTACAACACACAGTGAGAGAGCAGTTCCGCCTCATCCAGGAGCGTAGCCAGAATTTTTTTATTGGGGTGGCCAGGGTGAAACCATGACCCATACAGGGGTGGCCATAAGTTTATACTTGAAATGTCTAAATAGGTGGTTCTTAACCATGCAGCCATATCGTTCGCATGCCGACCTTATGCTAGTGGGCGGCATAATTTCAGAGCATATGTTATGAATTCAATGCATTGGAGTTCTTACAATTGTCAATGAGTTGCTCAGTACAATAGAGCGTTCTGCCACTTGGCGGCAATAAGGCAAATGTCAGTTACTGACCTGTACACAATAAGTAGAAAAGAAAACCGAACAGCGAAATTCAAGTATTTAAAAAGAAAAGAAAAGATTTTACACACATTTGTTCAAAACACTGAACATTAAACAAGACTTGTCTTAACTCAACATATCCAAGAAAAATGGGAAGTGTATACATTTTTGCTAATACATTTTTACTACTTAAAAAAAAAATCTCTGGAAGAGGAAATATTGATTGATTAATGATAGAGTTTTTATGAGATTAAAACAAAAGACGCCTGTTGAAATTTTCAAAAATTGTATTTATGTTGTATGTATTGAACATTGACAATAGTGTTGTAGTGTTGAATATGGGGGGGGGGGGGGGGTCTGCTTCCCCCATTACGCAACTAATTACAGCCCAGCATGCTGCCAGGACGTGACCCAGCCTCCACTGGTCATTAGGCCACAGGTATTTTTGGACACTTATAAGAACATACACCCACATAAGCACAGCATGTAGCCACATGTTTGTGACAAAAGTGGGCCCAATTAAAGCTCAATAGCAGAGAGTGGGGTATGTTGGCCCACTTCTTGTTTCTAAAAAAAATAAATATATTTTTTTTAAAGACCATGTGATTAAATATTTAGGTGAAAGGCAAAAGCTCTTGGTCCATGACTAAATACATTGCTTTTTGAAGGTTAAAGGTCATATTAATGTTGGAAAATGTTTTGAAATATTTTAGATCACAAAAACCTGCAATTTGAACATGGGTGTGTGGACTTTTTATATCCACATATACAGTAGATTAGAAGCATATCGCTAGTGTTACTTTAGTTCAATTTTAGTACATACAAAATGGCTTCTCACATTTAAATACAATAAGCACGTTTGTTTAATTTCAAACTTTTTTGTCCAAAGACGCGAATGGTGAGGGTGAATGGTCATTTGCCTAAACATCCATTGCGACTGACTGGTGACCAGTCAGGGGTGTACCTTGCCTCTTACCCCAAAGTCAACTCACCCCCAATATAATAAACACTGCATACAAAATGGAGGGATTTATATTTAAAATGTTTACTCACATGTTTTGATAACTTTTTCTTATTTTCCTTACAGACTTGCATACTACCTGATAACTCGAGTCTCCCTCTTCTGGCCAGTATAAAGAATGCACTTGTATGTTCACCAAGCATATTTGCTTTAATGACTTATTGGTATAGTGGCAATTCCTTCAGCAAGAAGTTGTAGTGAACGCTCACTTTGCTGTGTTGTATCACAAACACATGTGCACATCATTGAGTGTGCACCTAACCGTGACATAAACACACACACATCCACCCACACGCGTACTATCTTTGGCTGCTTAAATGGGCGTGTAATTAACTTTTGTGTGTGTGGGAACCAGCAGGTGGAAGCATGAAGATTTAAACTGCTATTCATTTGTCATCAACAGCAGCAGAGTGTCAAGAGAGCCAACGGGGACGCCAATCATGAGGATGGCAATGCCAGCTCAGCAAACCGCTACACATTTCAGGCTCATTTCAAATGGATAAATTAAATTCAATACAGAAGATGAAATTCCGCCTTTACATATGAGGCTCAATTTTAAGTTTGTGACTCTGTCACAGAGGTATTCATTTGACAATATGCGTATGTGGCATACAACTTCACTGCATCATAAGGAGAGCTGTTGGAAACGATAGCTAGCTAGCTAGCTAGCTAACTAACCCCATAGCTAGCTAGCTAGATAGATAGATAGATAGATAGATAGAAAGAAAGACAGAAAGAAAGAAAAATATTAAATTGTATACTTCTTCGTTGGTGTATGGCATCTACTCTATATAATAATATATATAATATACATTATCCTATTCAAAGTTTGGTGTCAGAAAAGAAAAGTATTGTTTCTCATTTATTTAGATTCGCCACCTTCCCAAATTAGAGAATTAAAAATAATGTATTTATTTGTGTAATGATTGTTAATCATCTCATGTAATATTTGGCTAATTTATTTATTGTAAATAATAAAATACTAGATAATAGAGCTTACCTATAATGGCTTAATCAATCATAAATTAGCTATTAATAATAACAACATATATATTTTTTTTACGACAATAAAATAATTTACAAAACACAATGTAAATTCTTTTTTCTACCTTAACTCCACATGTCTCAATTTTTCCCAAAAACGTTTATATATATATATATATATATATATATATATATACTGTATATATAAAAAAATATATATATATATCTTTAATGACCCCAATTTCTTACTGTATACATTTTTCTGTGGGTCACCCCAAAAATGTGAAAGGCAGTGTAAATAACAACTTGGACGAGCAGTTAAATATCTGCCAATTCAGTTCACATGTGATAACGTGTGTGCATGTCATGACCAGAAATTCCCTCTTTGTGTGTCGTCTGCATGCGTGCGTGTTTCTCCACCCATCTCTCTCCTCCTCCTCCTGCTCCTCCCTCTGTTTTATCCCATCCCTCCTTCGCTCAGGGAGCACAGTGGAGCAGCGTGCATGCCGGAGAGCAAAACAACACCTGTGTGGCACACGTGGAGCTCCTACCACACTCTGCTGCTGGCTCGGCCTCAGCAGAGGAGAGAGGAGGAAGACGAGCGAGAGGACGAAGACGAGGAGGCCTCAGCATCACAGGGAGGAGAGACCAAGAGGAGGAAAGATTCCCCAAAACGCAGTGAGGGCGTCGGATGAGGAGAAGAGGAGCGCGGAGGGCATTGGATAGGCTTCATCCAGGAGTGAGTACCACTTACAAATACTTGATTGCATTCGGGATTATCTAACTAGAGGTAGTTACAAGAAAGTTATTCATTAGGTCAATAGACTTATTTACAGTCTCAGTCAAGTAACGCAACATTATAATGCTTTTCAAATTATGAAAAAAATAAGGTCGGTTTGTAATATGTTAGACAAAGCAGCAATCTAGTACTGTATATGCAAACGATATAAATCAGATCAACTACTTGATTGTAGATAGCAATAGTATTTTACAAGCACTTTTTATATTACGTTTATAATAATGACATCACAAAAATATTTTCATTTTGTTGGCTTAGAGTTTATACTACAAGTCTATAAGCACAATGGTCTTATTTTATACTACAATAATGAAAATGTTAAAACACTAGCACACTGACAGTCCTTTTAAAGGCAATGTTTAGCTTGTAATAAAAAACAACTTTTGTGTTTTGCATTTTTAGGCAGGAGGTGTACATCATCTATATTGTATGAATTTCTGTTTTTGCAACAAAAAAATACAGCAGAGCAAGAATATTTTTTGTATCTTAGTGTCAAATTGTTGACAGTACTTTTTTTCCACACACATTTTATATTTTTTAAACCACTTGTGAGCTACAGAAAAATTATTATTATTTACCTTTAATTGTTGTCAACAACAAGCTACCAGTTCTGATGACCAGTGATTCTCAACATGTGGTAGGGGAACCACTAGTGGTACTTGAGCTCCCTCTTGTGGTATGCGATTTTTTATTTTTTATTTTTATCACAGAATTGAATGTTGAAAATGTGCAATTGTGCATTGTGCAACAATGTCTTGGACTTTTTAAAATCCACTACAGTGCATTTGTTATGTACACTTTAGCTGTATTTAATTTTTAATTAAGCACAATACATGTACTTTTTTTTTTTTTTACTGTACAATTTTTATCTCATTTTTTACGTGCAAACATTTTAACTGAAACATGAAGTACTTTTGTTGTTGTTGTTGCTGTATTCAAGCACCATGTTAACATTCAAACTGTGCATAATGAGTGCCTCATAATAATATGAAACATACTTTTTAGGAACACTGATGATGAACACTTAGGCCCACTATTCTACTTTTTTTTTATAACGTAGGTCATAATGCCGGTACTTGGACAGCTACGAATTATTTTAAGTGGATGTAGCTGAATCACTGTCGTAAACAATAAAGTTGCTATATTTAGCTTAGTGTTGCGTTTTGGTGTGCATTCACTCTTACTGTACTGTGCTGTTACTGTAATCTTGTAAAAATGTTGTCGCTGAAAGTGGCAGGAGCGGATTCTTGCGTTTTCTTGTGTCAGGACTGAAAGGCCATTTCAAAGCCTTGTCTTTGATTTATTTATAAAGACTTCTAAAATTAACAACTAAATGGCCGCAGCAAGTGAAGTGAGACAGTGTGGGAAAACACAATTCCAGCCAATGCTTTTATTTTTTTCCTCCCCCTCCTCATCCCCTCCGACAGTGGCAGCCCCAGACTTACTGGACCCCAAAACGGCCACTCACAACACCAAGCCCCGCCTCTCCTTCTCCACAAAGTCCGTCACGCTGACTCCACGAGAGGAGAGCGAGGTGGGACGTCATCGCGCTTTCCTTTCGTTCCTTACCTTCTTTGCAACGCGCGTGTTGGCTGACTGACCAGTTGAGGTCTTGCAGGTGGTTGCCACGGTGATGAAAAGGAAGACGGTGACCGCCATCTTTCTTTTGATTGTCCTCTACCTGGTGATGGGAGCGGCCGTCTTCAGGTCCCTGGAGCAGCCACATGAAAGGTATCAATGCGTTATGTTAAATACTGAACCCAGATGTAACAATAATACATAATGATATATACGTTGAGCAAAATAAACCACACGCCACTTCAGCAGCTAAACAAAATATAATGATTATTTTTAGAAATTTAAATATAACTGGATTTGGTACCCACAAGCAAATATTTCTGAAAATGAGTGAGGTGAACAATCCATTTTTCTCCATCAGTGCTCAACGCTTGGCCATCTTGACTCAGAAGTTGGACTTCCTGGCCCAACACTCGTGCGTCAACCACAGTCAGCTGGAGGATCTGGTTAAGGTAAAAAAAATAAAAAATAAAAGTCTACACACAACTGTTCAAATGCCAGATTTTTGTGATCTAAAAAAAAAACGAGTATCATTTCAAAACTCTTTCGACTATTAATGTGACCTATAAACTTTACAAGTCAATGTGGGAAAATTTTTCAAGAAGTGAAGAATTGCCAGTTCAGTAGTGTCAGCACCTTGGACAGTTCCTTACTTTCTCAGGTGGCGAATAAAAATCTATTCCGAGAAGCTGCTTGACCTCCAACGTTTTTTATTTATGATTAATTCCTCACTAGAAACAAAGGCAATACTTAATTTCAACCCTTGTGTTACATTTGTTTCTCTGAATTAGTAAAAACATCCTGGGTCACTTTGACAATGTGTCAATAATGTGTGTAATCCACATACAAATAATTCGTTTTAACAAGTGTATTATTTTTATTTCTCAGGAACAGCATTAATGTTTCTGGGTCAATATGACCCGAAGGTGTGTTTAATGATTTGAATTAGTAACATTCTGGGTCAAGTTGACCCGGGGTCATGGTTTATTATCCAAAAGTATCAGGAAATCTATGTGTGCGTCTAATCTTGCTAACAAACAATTCTTATAATTCATTTTCCCGCTCAAGAACAGCAATAATATTCATGGGTCATTTTGACCCAGTTTTTGCTTAGTTATAAAATAAAAAATAAATTGCAAATTTTTAAAATTTCAACAGGCATCTTTTGTTTTAATCTCATAAAAACTCCATCGCTAATCAATCAATATTTCCTCTCCCAGAGATTTTTTTTTAAGTAACAAAAATGTATTAGCAAAAATGGATACACTTCCCATTTTTGTTGGATATGTTGAATTAAGCCAAGTCTTATATCAAAAAATTACTTACTTACCAACTTTTACTCCAAATTTCAAATGGGTCAGTTTGACCTAAAACACAACAGGAGGGTTAAGTCTTGCATGACATCATACAGTACATGACAGCAATTCAACTAGTGTAGTTTTGGTTGAATTCCAGATTGCACAACTTTAGTCACATCGTCTAAATTTGTCAATTTTCAAGCGAGGAGGTCTATTATTTTGTCATATTAACTCATTCACTGCCATTGACGGCTATAGACGTCAGGAATTCATTTGAACTATTTCTATTAATTTAACATTTTTTTCTCTCCACTTTTCTTAACAAGAATATGAAAACCTAGATTTATTTTTTTTACATTTAGAACAGATATAAAATTTGTGATTAATCGTGAGTTAACTATTGAAGTAACTATTGAAGTCATGCAATTAATTACAATTAAAAATTTTAATCGCCTGACGCGATTTAAAAAAGGAGAAGATTATTAAAAATTAGGGGCGTCAGGCGGTTAAAATTTTTTAACTATAATTGAATCGCATTGACTTCACTAGTTAACTGCAAATTTTATATCTGTTCTAAATGTACAATAAAAAAAATCTAGGTTTTCATACTCTTGTTAACGAAAGTGGGAAAATATGTTAAACGAATAGAAATATTTCAAATATTTTTCCCATTTATAGCCGTCAATGGCAGTAAATGAGTACATTGTATCTTCCTTTACACCGTAGTGTTCCACTTTGTCAATTTGCGGTTAAAATTGTCTCTGCCTGTCCTTCTCACTTCCAGCAAGTCGTGTCGGCCATCCGCTCGGGAGTGAACCCCGCCGGGACGCTCACCAATCCCAGCAGCCTGTGGGACCTGAGCTCCGCCTTCTTTTTCGCCGGCACTGTCATCACCACCATCGGTAGGAGGCGCGCACGCTAAATAAGCTATTATGTAACAAAGACGCTGAGGACGTCACTTTTGTCATCGATCTGACATCTGCTTCCTGCAAGTAATCAAACTAGTGCACAGTGGCGCTCTCATGACCATATGTTTACTTTGTGTGTGCGTGTGTGTGTGTGCTACATTCAATTTATTTTTGTACAGTTAATAATTATTTTGGTATAACGCTCGGCTACTTTGGGGTGTAATTCCACTGTTGAACACTAGATGGCACACTCAATTTATTTTGAGACTGCCTTGGTGGAGGTAACAGTGGAACGTATTCCAAGTCCACTCTCTCGTCTTTTCTGCAGGTTTCGGGAACATCTCGCCTCACACGGAGGGCGGGCGAATCTTCTGCATCGTGTACGCTCTGTTGGGCATCCCGCTCTTCGGCTTCCTCCTGGCCGGCGTGGGCGACCAGCTGGGCACCATCTTTGCAAAGATCATCGCCAGAGTGGAGAAGATGTTTGTGGTGAGTGCAGGTGAACACACGCGAGCAGGTACACCTAAATGTCAGCACGCCCCGAGCAGAAAAGCCACAAAATAATGTATCGTAAATAATTTAGGCAAAAGCCCAACACGGTTCGCTTACAAGATGGACAACCTGATTTTGGGCTAAATGCATTCACAAATGTGTTATTCCACAAAACATTTTTATTTATTTATTTTTTTATCATTTTGCTCAACACACTTCCCTTCTACATTTCTAAACGGATTCAAACTACTTTTAAAAGCTGTCAGAACATTTAGTAGAAAATCTAAGTATTTTCTGCTTTCCAACAATTCCCACCTTTGCACACTATTTATATAGATTCCCAAATTTAAGTGATACATTATACATTTCTTAACTGATTGAAACCATTCCAACTTGAAAATATTACTCACTCAATGTTGGTGATAGGACATGAAGTACGATTTTACTCACACCAGTATAAATTCATATTGCGCAATAACAAGGTACTGGTAATTGTTTAATTGAATTTTCCAATGAAGGAGTTTGCCCATTTCCTAAATGTCTACTCCCGACGCAGCTCCTAATCAATTCCTTAATCAATGAAAGGTTGGGCTGGACCCCAAACTTGTTCAGCTTGCAGTTTGGTTCTGAGTGATTAAGGGCTCCCGAGGGATTTTGAGAGAATTATGATGATGACGACGACGGCTGGAAACGAGGACAAAAGTTCATTGTGTCAGCCACCTAAAAAAAGCTTAATGGCTTTAAGGTCAGATCGGTTTGGACGACGGCTTCAGTTTCTGTCCCAAATGAACCCAAGGGCATTCTTTGTGATGTCATATTGCGCAACGTCTGCTTCTGTGTTGGCAACTGTATTTAGCAATTGTGGCTTTTCATCTCAAATGTACTAAAGGTGATAATCAATAAGTTTTGATTGTTGGGCATACGCTCACTAATTAACATTATTAGATACACTTGCATACTCCAATGGATTCTAACACTTATCTGATATTGACTCATTCACTGCCATTGACGGCTATAAACGTCAAAATTCATTTGAACTATTACTATTAGTTAAAAAAAAAAATCCCACTTTGGTTAACAAGAGTATGAAAACCTAGATTTTTGTTGTTGTACATTTAGGACAGATATAAAATTTGTGATTAATCGTGAGTTAACTAGTGAAGTCCTGCAATTCATTTTTATTTTATTATTTATGCTTATTTTAATCAGAATTAATTAACAAGTTGTGTAATATTAGTTTTAATGTATATACACAATGGTAAATGTCACTAGTATTTTTAATTGTATTTTTAAATAAAATTTAAATCAATTAAATTACTTAATTACATAAATAAACAAAGCATCAAAATGTATTAATACATTTGAATTAACTACATTTAAGGTGAAATGGCTAAATTAATGCAAACAAATATTACAGGACTATTATCTCTGCACTGTCAAATGTTCTAAATTCATATTTACAAAATGCATTTTAGTAACCTACTGTATAAATAAAAATGACAATGTGGAGTTTGAAATATATTAATCTATTCAAATTTGAATTATTTGTCAATTATTTTCTTATTGTTTAAATATCAGCTGAGAATTGAGTATAAAGTAATTATATTTCATCAGTAGTCAACAATCAATTTCATAGATATAAGTGAATTCCACCTACATTTAAAGCTTTCAGATATTTGGTGTATCAGATTTTTTTGTTGTCAGATACTTAGTGAATATTGATCAGTTTATGATGTAAAATAAGAATTTATTCAACATTTGCTACATTAGTAGTATTTCAACTAACAATGTTAATATTTTGTATTTAATTGCGCCTTTAAATGTAGGCTTCTTAATTAAATGAATAGTTTTTTTCAATCAAAGTTGGAGTAAATTACGGAAGTGTATTGCATTCACTTCATGCATTCACAAAAAAGTCCTATTTTTCTGACTCTTTTTTGGGGGGAGCTTTTTTATTTTATTTCTGTTTTATTGAATATAGTGTCCCTGTTTTTTTTTTTGTTTTTTTTTCCGGAATATTATTTTGACAGAAAAAAAATATTCAGAAAAACAGAAAATTAAAAAATATATACTCAAAAAAACAAAGGTCCCCCCAAAAATAGTCAGAAAAACAGGAGTTGTTTATTTTCCCCAAGTGAATGCAATACGCTTCCCTAGTAAATAACCTCTATTTAATTACATTAAGTGTCACTTCGCTGCCTTTATTTTTGTTTAAAAGTCATCCGCAGTCGCTTACCGCGCGCTCACCCGGCGTGTGTTCCGTGCAGCACTGGAACATCAGTCAGACCAAGATCCGGGTGATCTCGACGCTGCTCTTTGTGCTCTTTGGCTGCTTGCTGTTCGTGGCGCTCCCGGCAGCCATCTTTCAACACATCGAGGGCTGGTCGGCGCTGGAGTCGCTCTACTTTGTGGTCATCACTTTGACCACCATCGGGTTCGGGGACTTTGTTGCAGGTAAGTACCTATTAAAAAAAATGCTTTGTGTTTGGTTCATGTGTGACGATGTGAACGCTTCCAGGGGGGTCAGAAATCGAGTACTTGGACTACTACAAACCGGTTGTGTGGTTCTGGATTCTGGTTGGACTGGCCTACTTTGCCGCCATCCTCAGCATGATTGGAGACTGGTTAAGAGTCATTTCCAGGAGGACCAAAGAAGAGGTAAGTGGTTGTCAAGTTTGAGAACAAAATATGACAGGGCAAATGTGGTCATGTAAATGCTCGGTAGCCAGAATGTGCATGTTCCGTTTGTGACCCGCAACTTTGTCCACCAATATTATGTAATATGATACACACTCTTTTCAGTGCAGTGACTGTAATGAGCGGCGCCAGGTCCCAAGCAGACTTTTGTCACCCACTTAACTTGGTTTCACTGATGAAACACTTCTCTGATCCAATTGACTTTACGCAACCTAAACACACTCGCAGGTTATTAGTGTGAGTCTCTGCAGAGAGAGAGTTTGCATAAAGCATGACCATAACCTCCTCTGGACGTGCATCTTGACTCATTGCTGCTCTAAATATAACACAACTTGTGCAAATCAGTGCACTTTTCTCCAGCGAAGAGACACTTTTCATAGGAGCAGGAATGGCAGATGAAAAGAATAAAGTTGTTGGCTTACAGTAAATTAATATTTTGCCATAAATGGATAAAATTTAGATTTTATTTGGTTATTCAACAAAGGGTTAGCCAATGATAGCAATATATTTTTTACTGTATTTTAGTAATTAATTGTATTATAGTAATTTTTTATTTTTATTTTTTTTAACTGTACGGTTTCATTGAGTGCTAAGAAAGGTGCCTTTAAATATAATGCATTATTATTATTATTATTTTTTTAACTGTACGGTTTCATTGAGTGCTAAGAAAGGTGCCTTTAAATATAATGCATTATTATTATTTTTATTTATTTAATTATTTTTTTTATTTTTTTAACTGTACGGTTTCCTTGAGTGCTAAGAAAGGCGCCTTTAAATATAATGCATTATTATTATTATTATTTTTTTAACTGTACGGTTTCATTGAGTGCTAAGAAAGGTGCCTTTAAATATAATGCATTATTATTATTTTTATTTATTTATTTATTTAATTTTTATTTTTATTTTTTTTAACTGTACGGTTTCCTTGAGTGCTAAGAAAGGCGCCTTTAAATATAATGCATTATTATTATTATTATTTTATTATTATTATATTAGTATAAATTTATAAATTAATTTATTTAGAGGTTTTTAATGTTTTTGTTGTTGTTGTAATTTTCAATGGACAGCAGGACAAATCGCTATTCTTATGTATATTGTAATTAATTTTTTCGTAAATGATCTCCAGGCTCCTGATTGGCTAAACTGACCTCACTCCACAGGTGGGAGAAATCCGCGCCCACGCGGCCGAATGGACGGCTAACGTGTCAGCAGAGTTGAAGGAAACGCGCCGAAGAGTGAGTGTGGAAATCTACGACAAATTCCAGCGAGCCGCTTCCATTAAACGCAAACTGTCGTCCGAGCTCGGGTTCAGCCCCACCCCAGAACTTGCGCTATCACGCAGGACGTTGTCAGCCAATCACAGCGAAGAGCGGGAGAAGAGCGACAAGGAGGCGGGGCTACCGGGGCTGACGTCACAGCTGACGCGGAACTGCG
This sequence comes from Vanacampus margaritifer, assembly GCF_051991255.1. Taxonomy (NCBI): domain Eukaryota; kingdom Metazoa; phylum Chordata; class Actinopteri; order Syngnathiformes; family Syngnathidae; genus Vanacampus; species Vanacampus margaritifer. The sequence continues at coordinate 19,537,720 of NC_135435.1, read as the reverse complement.
GCTTGTTTATGAACGGTCTGGACCTGGAAAGAGGCGACATGGCCGTCATTGAACACCTTAAGTGAAAGGCACTCATGTTGTGTCTTGTTTAAAAATGTTGCTGATTTCCAAACTGGTGGACATCATTGTCCTCCATTCCAATCAACAATGGGAGCATCTACCAAATACCCAAGTACTTGTAAATCTCAACAGTTCCTTCATTCATGCTCAGTTCTCAAACTAATTGGGTCCTGGGACCCCCTCACAATCCACACACCAATTAAGCATAATTAACAGGTGTGTATGCCCCTGATTGTCAAAAATGTAAAAACTAGTTGGCCATTCAAGAAAAAAAGAAGAATTTGAAAAAGGGCGTATTTTCCCATAAAAAGCCATAACATGATATTAAAGTGGGACTTAGCAGTTTTAAAAGTGCTAGCAAGATTTGAATGTAGCATCCAACACCTAATGTGCACAAGCACAATTCTTAAACGTGGCCATTAATAATGGCAAGCGAACATAAAAGTGCGTAATTTTGTTAAATGGTCGCACGGATTCCAACTTCACCAAAGTAGCACTCTCGCATTACAGAGCTAGCATTAGCTGATGTTAGCCACAACTGCTTAGTGTTGGAATGACTAATTCGTAATTGAGTGTTACTATAACACTTAAAATTGTCGTTTTAAGTTGTTTTTTTAATGTTTACGCCCAGTGTTAGGGAAGCAAGGGATGTTTTATTTCTTTTTTATTGTTTATTGTTTAGAGGTCAATATTCAACCAGAGTTTCAGCAAGTATCACGAAACCCTAAGGGTAACAGGTCGCGGAGCGTTGCCCTCGAGTCAATGGCAAATGTTTGACACCTCGTAAATTTAGCATTCTTAACAAATTCACAAATTATTTTTTTTGGACAGTTTTTAAATGCTAGACAGATTGATGTTTTTTATTATTATTGAAAACTCTACTACTGAAATTAATATTTAAAATGAATTCTCAATTTAAGTGAATTTCAAAAACACAACTTTATTCTCGTACTATTACTATTGTTCGCCAAAAATGAAACTATTACTGTAATAACGCGCCTTTTGATTACTTTATACATGCGCGGATGTCAGATTTATGTGATGAAATGTTCTGATCATATCAGAGCTTTCAATTGGCCTAAAGATATGATAGCCACACTGGTCCTCATATGTAGGCATGCACTTCTTTAACTCATTCACTGCCATTGACGGCTATAGACGTCAAAAATTCGTTTAAACTATTTCTATTAGTTTAACATTTTTTCCCACTTTTTCTTAACAAGAGTATGAAAACCTATATATTTTTTATTGTATTAGAACAGATATAAAATCTGTGATTAATCATGAGTTAATTAGTAAAGTCATACGATTAAAAATTGTAATCGCCTGATGCCCCTAATTTTTTAATAATCTTTTCCTTATAAAAAAAAAGATTATTTAAAATGTAAAAAACATATATTAAATAAAAATAAAAGATTATTAAAAATTAGGGGCATCAGGCAATAAAAATTTGTAATCGTAATTAATTGCATGACTTCACTAGTTAACTCAGGATTAATCACAAATTTTATATCTGTTATAAATGTACAAAAAATATATAGGTTTTTATACTCTTAACAAAAATGGAAAATATGTTAAACTAATAAGAAATAGTTCAAATGAATTTTTGACATCTATAGCTGTCAATGACAGTGAATGAGTTAAAATGAAAAATCCATCACTTTTTTGTGTGTGTGGACCCTCAAGCTACAGCTTGCTGACCTCAGGGGGTCCGGGGACCCAGTTTGAGAACCACTGCCTTAGTTTACTACTGAACAAAAGCTGCTGCTAGTTTGAAACAGAAAGATGAGCTGGAATCATTTTTATTTTTTGGGACATTGCAATAATTTTGATATCTTAATCTTATTGTCACTAACAGCTGCAGGCCGCCATATTCATAATCATACAGATACTCACACAACAATGTGGAATAACCTTTTGGATTTTGTTGCCATGGCCACACCTGTGACTGATATTCATCAGTACGCTCAGGTGAGGAGGAACAAGAAACTGCAGGACACGCACGAGGCAACGCCGACTGTTTAATTCAAGCGTCACGGTGCCTTAAAGTCGTTCATTTTGCTGAAATGTCAAGCACAAGCCTCGGAGGTTGACCTTTAAGTGTGAAGCAACAACAACAACAACAAACCTTGTTATGTTTTTGAGCAACTTACTCACAGCTGTTCCATTGCTCATTACAGTGAATGTGGAAAGTGGACACAAGATTCAACAGTTTTTTTAAATTTTTTTATATTTGATTAGAACAGGGGTTCTCAAACTTTTTGAGTCCAGGGACCTCCCTATCAGAATTATTATTATTATTTTTTTTTTTATTTAAATCTCACCATACCTATATGTATTTTTGAAATGTGTGTGAATATTGAAAACGGAAGGCATCGAAATGTACGAGACGATAATCAACCTCCAACCATTCTACTTCTACTTTGTCACAAAAGGATGTCGCGTGTCAAATATGCAGTATTTGCACCCCTGACTTGAATCATCCTGAGCTCGTGTCCGACTACTGCTCAACGACACACAAACGGGAGGCCTCCTCCTCCACCTGCAGTTGAAAATGCACTTTGATTTTTACAGCATCAGCACGTAACCACATTGCGACAGTTTGCGCGGCTATGCAGTCCATCCTGTTATTATGATTATGATTAAAGCTCTGATTTACAGTTGAATACACGATTTTCATTGTGCAATGCCACAAAGCAAGCAATCGTTTTTCCTCCTGCTCACTTGTGGAACGCCTTCATAGGAATAAGAGAGCAAAAGGCTTGTTGTGATTAAGGTTGATTTTGTTTACAACTGTACGAAGGAGTATTAGGTGTGCAATTGAATATTTTGAAAGTCTGGGGAAAAAATTGGGGGATATTTTAGTAGATAAATGTTGCAAGAATGTAGATGCTTATAATATTGTGTTTATTTATTTTTTATTATTGTGTCTTTTTTCCATGTAGTGAAACAAACTATTTAGATTTAGTTGGGATTTTTTTAATTTTAAAAATCATATTTCAATAACATTACATTTTTAGCTTTTCCTGTTTATTTTTAAGTCAAATTAACTCATTCACTGCCATCGACGGCTATAAACGTCAAAAATTCATTTGAACTATTTATATTAGTTTAACATTTTTTTCCACTTTTGTTGAAAATCTAGATTTTTTTTTTACTGTACATAAAATTTATGATTAATCGCGAGTTAACTGGTGAAGTTAATTGCGATTAAAAACTTGAATCGCCTGACGCCCCGAATTTTTAATATTTTCTTTCTTTCGTTTTTTTATTCATTCACTGCCGTTGACGGCTATAAACGTCAAAAATTCATTTGAACTATTTCTATTAGTTTAACATTTTTTTCCACTCTTGTTAACAAGAGTATAAAAACCTAGATTTTTTTATTGTACATTTAGAACATATAGAATTTGTGATTAATCATGAGTTAACTAGTGAAGTCATGTGATTAATAACAATTAAAAACAATTAATCGCCTCTTGCCCCTAATTTTTAATAATCTTTTTTAATGAATTTATGGCAGTGAATGAGTTAAGATATTGATTTTCTTAACACAACTTTATCTAAAAAATATTTTGAAGCTTTTTTTTCCCCATTGTGTATTTTTTTTTAGCACATTAGACCTGGATCCTTGTAGTATTTTCTTATTCGTTTATTTATACATAGCATAATTATGTATGCGTAGTGTTTATGTACAATATTTTCCCCTAATACTCCTCTGTACTCGCTGAGTTATGATGGACTATGGTGCTAAAATGTACACTCACGCTAATGTGCACATGACCAAAAGTGAAAAGAGATATTTGTTTTATCTTTGAACTCAAGAACGAACAAGAATGGAAGCTAAAGTTTTATGATTGGTTAACGCTATTTGTGGTTAAGAAGTATACATTATTCAACAACCCAAGCTGTATTAGTGGGGTACTAACATGCTTATTTTATTTATTTGTTCCATTTTTGGTATCCCACTTCTGTTGCTGTGCAAAAATCAAACCGATGCTAAAGTTTTTCTGCCACATGTGCCCGATATGCGTTTTGTGAAAATGTAATGAATTTTGTGTATTTTTCTACACTGCATGTATTTTGTTTGTCTTTTTAAGCATATTTCTACTGATGAATGCCACATGAATGTCTTTTAGAGTGTAAATCTCATTTTTGTATGAGTAGAAAATATACTCAAGTTCAGCTCTCGACATGTTTGCTGTGTCATCCTTTGTACTCATGTTAAAGTTCATATAACGTGATTTTATTACTTTAGGTCAGTTTTTCTCAAATAGGGGGCGCAGTTGGGACGTGCGACCTCACAGAATATCTTGAATTATTTTTGCCATACAAGACTGAAGTGTAATTGTACATCCAGTACAGTAGGTGGCAGTGGCGCTCTCGTGCAAGGAGTATTTGCTCGTACGTATAGAGAAGTTTATGGACAAATGATACTATTTATAGTCGCAGGAGGGGTGGAGGATGTCACAACAAAAAAATAATAGAGAAGCCAGCTGGTTTAGGTGAGTTTTGGTTTACGATACAAACAGTTAATACTTTTATTTTCCACACAAAACACTTTGACCGATCATTTGCAATTGTCTTTTAAATCAGATTTTAAATTAAACTTTAAATGACTTAAAGCTGCAGGTCACATTCCTGCCACAACGAGCAGCAATATTTAAATCCTAGCAAGATTACTGAATGCAGCCTTTTTCTTTTACATCACAAGTCTTTGAATGGCTTTTACGTTTACAAACATAACTACAAAAAATCAGATGTAAAACATCACGAGGCTTTACTGAGCTTCTTTTATGACCTTTTGCCTATTTTTTGCTCACCAAATGTAGAGTCAGCTCTTTTCTGTTAATCAAAAGAAGAAAGAAAAAAACTGCAGTCTGGTAAGGAAGAATGGCTCAATTGCTGCGGGTGTAATTGTTTACCCCCCCAGTCAATATGAGTTAATAATATTAAGGTCGACACAGAGATAATCTCTTGAGACCTCGTCACCAGTGGAGCATCTTGACAAAAATCTTAAAACAATGCTCATGAAGAAAAATAAAAAAAAACGATTCATGTGTGTTGGTTACATGTCACATAATTTGCTAGACAAAAAAACCCGGAACGTATTAAATGGGGCAAATAGAGGTGACGCTCATCTACTAGCGTGGTGACGGTGTTGTTTTAAGGTAAATCAAATGTTCGAGCAGGAGATCAAGTGTTCTCTCTACGGCCGGGTGTCACTTCCTGACACTGGCTGCTGCTTACACAGCACTGCCGGCCACAGAATGGCTCAATCCATGCATACGAGCCAGCGGTGGGACAGTCTGTCGTTCTGTCGCTCTGTCCGTCCACACACTCATACACAAACACACGTTCGGCGGTCGGTTCCAGTCATAACACGACCCCGGTTTTTCCCGACAGCTGGGCCACAGTTGGTTCTGGCAGCGCGGCTTCCGTCAACAGTATCCGCTCCGAGGTGTGTGACTGGCTCGTCCGGCTCGCTCTGTTCCCATAACCCACAATGCACTGCTCTCAGGTGCTTTCAACCAGATTCTTCAATGGAGCGTTGCCAACTGTGGATTAAAGCGGCCAGGAGGGTCACGCTGACCTCAAGCTGACATCGATAACCTTTAATGTCTCGAAGCAGAGAAGATCAATTGGTATTGATCAGAAGCTGTCTGACTTCATCATGGAGCTCCTCCACCCACATGAAAAAAAAAGGGGGGGGGGGTAGACGTTGTTAAATTAGACATATACCGCTTATTAGGCCTGTTTTGAGCATTTTCTTCCTCTTCAAAGGCCCGATTCCAGCAGTGGGACTTCAGTGCAAGTAGTTATTTGTACTTAAGTAGATTTTTCAACTTTTCAATTTTACTCTCTACATTTGAATTTTTTTTGTTAAAATAGGCTTGTTCCCTTTTTTCAACTTCCACAGATGACAAAAATAAATAAAATTAAGGCAAAGTGAGGTTATCACAGCTTTTGTTTGCTCTCCCACACTCGCCTTTAGGTTTTTCTCCAGGTTGGTTCATTCTGTGCTCCTCGCCAAGAGCTTAAGCCACACCCCCTCCATCCCTTATGTTTTCTTTTTTTCCCCAACTAAGAAACTTAGGGCACTGAAAGGTGACCCGCCAGGTTTCCTGTTCTGTCTCCCCGTTTTTTTTTTTTGACAAGTTATGACTGTGGGGGTGGGGCGGGGGGATTATCCTTTTAGGAATCAATAAAGTAATCAGAATTAGAATTTAAAAATCAACTGATGTTGAAGTCTGTTTTATGTTGTCAGCTGTGCGGCAGCCTAAAAAACGCACAATTTCCTCTGGCCTTGAAAAATTCTCAGTCTAATCCTAAATGTGAAGTCTTTTTCACTGATGTCCCAATGTGATGCTAATGCTAATTGGAGACACATCTGCATTAAACCATCATTAGATCTGAGAATGGCTGTTCGTTCTTAAGATTAACTTTAAGAACGTTATACTGCTGCTTGGGGGAAAGAAAAAAAAAAAAGACCACAAGCTGACCATTAATTGCATTTTATAACTGTATGAGTGCAAAACAACAAACAGAACTATTACTCTACTGCTATTTTGCTAGCTGGAGAATATATCAAATCAACATACTGGAGATAACCACATGATTATCACATTCTATAGGGTGAAGTCTACTTGTATTACCTGCGTGAGACTGTTTGGGACAGAATGCCATATTTAAAGTGAATTGTGGTTGCAAATTGCAATCTTGAGCTAAAGAAGTGATGCTTGACAATATCACACATTGAGTATCAACTGTTTGGCCAAGTTCAACACAATTCCTATTCACAATTAGTCATACAAAATTATGTTGAAAAAAAAAAAAAAAAAAAAGTCAGCAGAAATGATTTGCTCAAGACAAACAAAATTATTTATTTATTTTAAAACAATTTTAGTGTAGAAAAAAAAAAGTATTCACAATGACCAGTAACCTCATACACCTGCACATTAATCATAAGCATCTTCTGCGTCTAAAGAGTTTGAGTTAAAATATGCTACAAAGTAAATCTGAGATGAGAGAAACACATTCGAGAGTTCCGACTAAAAATATCACTAAAAGGTGAAGCAGTTCAAGCACAAAAAAAGAAAAAAAAGACATGAAAAGGTAGCTGCCGTCAGAAGGAAAGTAGCTCCAACACCGGACTCCAGTAAACAGTAACACAGGCTGAAAACAAGGCTGGGCGGACATTCAAATATATACAGAACAAGACTATATAACAATGTGAAATTGAGAAAAATATTGACACACCAGAAGGATTTTGGATGTATTCTAACACGTTGACAAATTGTCAATTTGTCAATTGTGAATTAATTAATTTCATGGAATTAATGCTGGAATCATCTTCAGGATGCTAGAATACACTAAATACAGCAAAAATTTTGAGTCTATCGGTCGGCTATTATTAATACACTTATCATACGTTTACATAAAGGCATGTAAACGTAGGAGCCAATCTGTGTGTCAAGAAAGCATTTAGTACCGCTTCCCATATTATCACTTATACTAAAAACATCAATAGTTAAACAAAAGAAATTGTGCGTGCTAACTTGTTAGGCTTGCGGAGTGGACTGAAATTTCTGTAAAGATGCACCAAAACTAGAGTGCGGTGTGCTTTGTGTTATGTTTACTGAACATGACAGTTGTCTCCTTGCGCTGGCGACTCTTGTGAACGAGGAGCGACCGCTTCCTCGATCTTGTCGGTCGAGGAAGGAGACGGCAAGACCTGGTGATTGTGGGGGATGGGGGGGGGGAGAAGATGAATAGATTTCCTTTAGCAAATGAGATTGATATTAGCGGCTAATAGTCAATTATCTGATTCAGCATATCAACAGTAATTGAATAATCAGATTAATCAATTCTAAAAATATTCAGTAGTGACAGCACTAATTGATATTTTTTTATTTGTTTGTTTGTTTTAAAGTGTTTTCGCCTTTTGGAATTTGCAGCATCAACTACTTGCCAATTTTCACCGCAAAAACAGTTTTCTTGGAGTTCTTCCTTTCTTTCCCGGATGTTGAATCTCAAACAGAGGATGTTGTTGACTTTAGTGCAGGGGTAAGCAACTTTCACTGTGAAAAGAGCCATTTTACGCCAAATAAAATCACCAAAAATCTGTCTGGAGCCGCAAAACATTTGAAGATTGTGATGAAGGAAATTGTGTGTGAGTGTTAGTGTAATGTATTGAGAGCCCAAGAGCTAATTAGAGCTGCACCAAAACATAAAATAATGACATTCATTTTGTTCGACCTTACCCTCATCACTTTTTGTCCCCCCCATACTTTGTTTTTCAACTATTTTTAGACTTTTATGCCTTTCTGCCAAATTTCTGACATTTATTTATTTTTTAATTTAATGGACATTTTCTGCCTTTCTTCCTTTTTTGGCACATTTTGTGGCTATTTCTCCTTCCTTTTTGTTCATCGTGTTTGCCATCAATTTTCAGACATTTTTGGCAATTTGTGGATTTTTTATGTTAATTATCCGGATTTCTTGTTTTGTTTTTGAACGTTTTCTTTTCTGCCTTAAAAAAAAATCTTCTCTCACATTTTTGGCAATTTCATGGACATTTCATAGCATTTTTTAAAAACTTTTTTTCTTCATTTTTGGACATTTTTATCTATCTTGTCTCGCTTCTTTTGAACATTAAATTATTATTTTTTTGTATAAATGATTAATTCATTTAAAGAATATTTTATGTAAAAATAAATATGTAAAAAACAATATTACAAGTTTCTACAAATTTTTTTTTTGAGATCCACAGGGAGCCACAAGAGACTGACTAAAGAGCCACATGTGACTCCAGAGCCGCAGGTTTCAGACCACTGCTTTAGTGAAAGTCTGAAGCACTTTGAGATTTTTTATTTTTTTTTGTAATCAAGGACTATATAAATAAACATGTTGGTCAAATGCGGAGAACGAATTTCGCCCACTTAGGTGGATGTACTTTACCAACCCTTACTAAATCAGCATTTTACATCTTCAACAATTTAACATGATATGAATGATCCGTCAAACGACATGGCTTGGGCTGGCCTCCTTTTGGCCACTCCCCCATCCAGCACCTCCGGCAACTCGGTTTGTGCGCTTGTGCTTACCTTGCAGTCTGACGTCCGCCTCGCGGCCAGTCGAGGGCTGCATCGTTTGACGGTGGTCCTCCTCACGATGAAGGGGCTGGCCTCGCCCAGCGGGATGTCGGCAAAGCCTACCGGGAAACAAATCATGACTCCACTGCATGATGATAAAGTGGCGGAGCATTCGCACCTCTCTGGACCAGCTCCGGAAGCCCCTCGGGCCTGAACTCATCCTCCTGCGCCGTACTGGCTTTTGGCGTGGTCGCGGCGTTTGCTCGGATCTTCTTGGTGAGGTTGTGAAGAGCCTCCTGGGCGCTTTCCTTATCGCTCAGGTGTTTGTGACCCCTCTTCCCGGACGAGGGGCCCAGCGGTGACCTCTGCGGAGTGGAAGGGGCGGTGTTCTCGATGTGGTCATCCGGGTGTTTGGTGGAGGACCTCGCCGAGCGTCGGCTGTTGGCGGGTTTGCTCGCCGTCAAATACTCCAGCCTCGTCGTCAGCGTCTCGTTGGCCTCCTCCAGCTTGTGCACCTCCACCATCAGGCTGCAATATTTACTCATGGTGTCGTCCACCTCCTTCGCCTTCTCCTGCGCAAGCTGCTCCACTTCTTTGAGTTCACCTTTGACCTCCTCCAGGGCCGCCTTGAGCTCCGCCCCCTCTTTGCTTTTTTCGTCACATTCCGCTCTCGCCTCTTGAAGGGACGACTTCAGCTTCTCCACCTCCTCCTTCCTCTCATCTGCTTGAATTTGCAAATGCTTATCCACCATCTTTGCATCTTCACCATCTGGTGGGAAAAACAGAAGGTCAAAGTTCAAAATGTAGAAGATTTTTTTGGTGTGTGGATTGGATCACGTCTGTCCCCATCAGAAAACCTTAGTCATTACTGCCACCTAGTGGTAATCATAGCACTTCTTATAAATACTGTTTCGTATTTTTTCCAAAGTTCAAATACGTGTGTCTCAAATGCTGATTTTCACATCGAGTGTGGGAAAACATCTCCGCGCAATAAAAATGGTTCACTCAAGTTAAATGCGAGTCCACGCGAAGGAGGACGTCGCAGGTGCGAGTAGCGTCAAGTCAACAAACCTGAGCTGCTCAGGAGGAGCATCTTCTCTTGCTCCAGCTGTTTGCAAGCCTTCATCCAAAGGTTCAACTTGCCGGAGGTAGCGTCTCTCTCTTTGGACACGCGAGCGACACGGGACGATAGCTCCGACACCTGGACGGCAATCGAGAGTTAGAGGAATTAAGGAGGGAATTCAATATTGTTGGATAGGGTGACAATATGTACTGTAAGGTTTCGGCAGGTATCAGCAAATCGAATTCAATACTTTTTAATCCAAACAAATGTAATGCCTACGTCCAACTGCATATACACGTACATACTGCATGGCTATCAGTTGATTAATTTTTAAAAATAATAATTAAAGGCATGATTTCCACAATTAACTCATGATTGATCGCAAATTAATTGCTTATTCAATATCTGTTTTAAATGTACAATAAATTCTTATTTTTTTTAAAGTTTGTCATACTCTTGTTAACATAAGTTGAAAAATATGTTTACTAGGGCCCGATGATTTTTGCCCCCCACCCCCCCCCAAAAAAAAATACTGATTACTGACTAATATACCGATTATTTGAAAATGCTTAAAATTGTGTTCCCACAGCATTTGTGTGTGAATATTCATTATTTGAAGGAAAAACACCCCCGTTAGCATTTTGAATGGGCTCTTCCATTCACTTTGAGCATTAGCTAGCGATACTGTGCATTTTTCTTTTCAAATTAATTGGAAAAATTAATGAACTTATGGAATTGCTCATCGTAAATTACAACTTGTCCGCAGTTGCCACAAATGTATAATATTAATGCTTCTGGACTTCATTTTTCTTTAACTGATTTTTTAAAAACTTTTTTATGTTATGTTGTTATGTTTTTAAAGACCTTAATTTTAGCAAAATCCCATCAATGAATTGTAATGCTTCTTAATGCCTCGTGGAAACCCCGTTCTAGATTTTTACTGTTGATATAAATGTGCATTTATTCATTTTGTACCATTCCGGCTGTTTTATACTGAGGGTTGGGGGGGGGGGGGGCGTACCTGTCCGTTGAGCTTCGAGACGGACAGCTGCTGTGTTTGCAGCTTCTCCTCCAAGGAGGCAACCGTGGACTGAAGCTTCTGCTGCTCCTCGGACGCTTTCTCCTTCTCGCCTTCCGCTCTTTGCTTCTCTTGTTCTAGCGCCGAGGACAAACTATTCTTCTCTTCTTCCAGCAGCGATAAGGCCGTGTGAAGCGTCTTCGTCTCCCCCTCGAGCCTGCGTCTGTCCTCCCCTATTCTGTCTCTCTCCTGCTTCAGCGCAATGTTCTCCTCCTTCTCCTGCTCTAGTCTTTCTTTCTCTTGTAGCAGGAGTCTATTTTCTCTTTCTAGCCGCTCCTTTTCATCGGCCTCTTTGGCCTTCACAATGTCTTCTTCCAACCCCCCAATGCGAGTCATCAAACTGTTTTTCTGCCCCTCCCACTCCTCTCCATCCATCCTCCACTTCTCCAGCGAATTCCGCAGACGTTGCTTCTCCTCCCCCATCTCCTCCAGGAGGCTCTTCATCCTCGCCCGCTCGCCCTCCATTTCCGCGCTCTTTTCTTCAAACGACATCTCCCGCTGACGAGACGCGTCAAGCTGCACTCGGAGGTCATCCACCCGCCTCGCCTGCTTCTCGGCCTCCTCCCTCGCCCCCCTCTCCAACTCCTCCACCCTGCGCCGCTGCCTTTCCTCCTCCTCTCTACGTTCCACCTCTGCCCTCTCCAGCCCTCGCTCTAATTGCGCCTTGGCAGCCTTCAGCTCCTCCAGTTCTCCGTGTTTGGCGTGCAGCTCTCGCTCCAGCTGCTCCTTCTCAGATCTCAGGTTGTCCAAAGTGGCAGAAAGCTTTGAGAGCTCCTCGCCGAGACCTCTCTTCTCTTCGTCCAACTGGGGGGCGGGACAAAACAAGATCAGGTATAAAAAAAGAAAAAATTTGAAAATAGCCAAATCACTCCCTGAAATCTTATCACAAAACAACATTTGTAAATGTTTTAATCGGATCCAAAACGAGAGCTAATATTGCTGAATGAATTAATACTTATTTATACGAGATGGAGTGTAGTTTTACATGACTGTAAATACAATTCAAAACAAATCTGAAAGCAGCTATAATTGGGGCCTTGTGTCCCATTTTTCAAGGTGAATCCTTGAAATGTTCTTCAAATTTTGACACCATTCTCCACCTGCATTAGACGACGTAGGCTAAAAACACTTGCGCTTTGCATTCCAATTTGATTCCAATGAGGGTTCATTTGGGAAATCTTCTAGAAATCTCTTTTGTAATGTATAAATTAGAGGTGAAACAACTAATCGATTTAATCAAGTAAAATAAAGGTAAAATTCAGAAGTAAAAATAAATAATCGACCAATTAATTGAATATAAACAAATAATCGTTAGTTAAATAACATAATTTTTTTTATATTATTGGTTAGGGGTGGGACGATACGGGTAACTCACGATTCGATACTTTGACGATATGTGGTCCACGATTACCATAATATCACAATATCTACAATATTCCATATATTGACAGAAATTTTCTCAGCGATATTTCACGATATTCGGTGAATGACAGTGAAAACTTGTCGAATGTTCTTCTTTGCCAATAGTGTCTAGACACCAGTTCTTCACCACTGCTTCTACCTACTTTACCACCATTTAGGGGATAGCGCCCCCACAAACAGGACAGGAGAGATTAAGTACTGACGGTGACAGCAAAGGCTCACAAAAGTCAAACTGATTTATTTTATAAAACACTTCTGCCCATTAAAAAAAAAAATAATAATAATGTAATTAATTCAAATAAAAAAAAATTTTTATGATTACTTAATGGGCAAAAGTGGTTTATAAACACCTTTAATAATAATAATAATAATAATAATAATAATAATAAAATCAACTCAAAATGTCAAATTTGGTCATTTTAGGATTTCGGAACACAACTTTAAGTGCAAAAAGAGGCAGATAGATTCTTATTTTATACTTGGTCCATATATAAAATAACAAGGTATTAATTGTTTTCCTAAAATCTAAACGGCAATATCAGACATTTTGAGTTGAATGTTTTTATTTATTGGCAAATGTGTTTTATAAATTAAATGTTAATAAAAGTTCTATCTTTTTTTTTTAATATATAATGAAAAAGACAAAGTGCAATTTAAGGCACATTCCCTTCCTTTATACATATAGTCCAGGATATTGAAAAAGTAAAGAAAGCAAGCCATGTAGTAGCTGTCGCTCATTACTGTTGCCAGCCCTTTTTTGCACTTCTAGGCCACCGTACCAGCCAGGCACTAATGCTAACATTAGCTCCTAGCCACTAACGACAATGTTACAATGACGGCGTAATTAACTAGCAGTTAGCAGTTTCTTAGCGTCCTAAATTAGCGATTAAATATACTTTCGTTATGGCATTGTGATAATGTTGGTAGAAAATGTCATTTCAAAATAAAAACTTTGATATGTAAGCCAACATGTCGAAAAGGGAAGTCAAGCTGGCGGTCACGTCGCAGCACAGACCGACTTCAAAGTAAAAGTCCCCAAAGCAATTGCATTGGCATCAATAAACGCTAAAATGACATTATCTGCGTTGCGTTGGTGTACCGTCATAAAATATCGATACTGCCGTTAGAGTATGGATATATTTATTGCAACATATATATGATGTGGCCAATGACTGTATGTTGCTGTATATGGCATCACCGTTTCACATGAATGTACAGAACATACTATACCTTTATCCTTTCCTCCTCCAGCTCAAATTTGATGGTCTCAGCCTGCACCAGATTGCAAGTCAGAGTTAAGTATTTTTTCCAAGTTCTGACAGATATCAATGTTTTGGAGTACCTGAAGGACAGCTTCCTCAAGGTCTTGCTCCGCATACTCCTTCTCTCGCTGCAGAGCCTCAATGCGGTCTTGCAGCGAGTCCGACTTCCTCTGAGCAGCTACGGATACACACAGTCCTGGTCAGGTCACGAACAATACTGGAAAAAAAAAAAAAAAAGATGCGCAGAAGTTACCTTTGAGGAGTTCGCCCACATGCTTCTTCTTCCTCTCGTCTGATTCGATGCGGGCACGGAGCTTTTCGATGCCGCTCCGCATCTGCTGGACTTCGTCCTGTGTGGAGTTCAGGCGAGAAGCGATTTCTCCCTTTTCCAGTAGAGAAGACTCCAAAGACTGCGTCAACTGTCGCACTTCTCCCTCCAAAGCCTTGGCAAAGAAACATGGGGTGTCATGGTAACGTTTTGAAAGTAAACACGCTTTCATCACTCTTCTTACTCACCTGGATTTTGCTGAACATGGTCTCTGTGTTTTGATTGGCGGACGTGTGATCTTCCTTAATCTTGTCAAGCTGCCCAATCAAATGTTCCTTCTCTCCAGTCTGTCGAGACACGGCTTCCTCCAACACGTTCATCTGCTCCAACAGCTTGAGAGAAAATAAATATTGTCATAGCGTGGCGAGAAAAAGATGGACGAGCTGATTCCAAAACAATAATTACGTGTGTACCTGTTGCCTCTCTGTATCCATTCTGTCGATGTTGCCTTGCAGGGCTTTGTTCTCCTTCTTCCCTGCCCTGATGTCCTCCTCCAGGATGGAAATTAAAGACCTGGTGTCGCAGTTGGTCTTCTCCAGGCCGTCTATCTTCTCTCGCAACCGGCCCGCAGCCTGACTCAGCTCCTCTCGTTCTTCAGCGCAGGAAACCAGCTCAGATCTCAGATGGATTGCCTTGAACGGAAAACTCTCCCGTCAATTTATCATATTGCGCAGCCGATTCATTATTATTGCGTTTATACTATACTCGCTGGTACACAAATTCGAAAATAAGTTCACAAGATATATTTATTCATGTTTTTGATTGACAATGATTTCTGCTTCAATTCATACATATGCAAAGAATCGTCATGATCTACTCCAGTCTGACTCGCTAATGCTAATTAGCGCGCTAATCACAGCACTTTTATCACTCAATAGAACGGCTATTCATACAAAACGCTTCAGGAATGTATACAGAGAAGCATCTTAATATTACTCAACGGCATATGCTCTTCCTACGCTGCAAAACAACCACTTTCATTGGAATAACTTGATCGTGACTTTTTCCTTCTACTCTCTAATGTGACTACAAGCTAACAGTGTATCAGAACGCGTGGAACCACACTGCCCCCAAGTGGCTAAATCGTGTACAACATGAACAGTGCTCCCAATAAAAGGCACACACAAACAAGGGCAAGACAAATATGCAGGGCTACATGACAACGATCTGCGATCCTGTAAACTGCCGTTTACAGCTGTGAATGTCTGCCCACCTCAGACGAAAGCGTTTCAATTTTCTCCTCCAAGCCCGAGCACGTCTTCCTCTGAGTTTCCAGCTCGTCCCCCAACTTGCTGCGCTCCTCCTGCAGGGCCTCCAGCTCGCATTCCATGCCCAGGATGTGTTGCTCCAGGTTGGCTTTCTCCGAGCGAACCCTCTTCAGCTCGCTCTCCTGCTGGAGGAACTTCTCGTCCCATCCGCCTGCACAACAAAAAACATAAGATGTAACTCAGTCACTGTTGAGAACGTTAACGCTTGTTAATGAGTTACAAAAATAACTGACAATGTTACCATTCACAAATTAAGAATTTACCTTTGGCCATTTCGAGTCCCTCCAACATCTCCATAACATCAGTTAGCTGGCATTTGGCGGTTTGGAGCTGCAGGGTTAAGGTTTCTCTGTCTTCTGACAGCTGAGACAACTAAATTCAAACAAACAGAATTGGCATCACAATTGATAACAAATTCTACGCCGAGGCCAGGAATCGATCGGCCTTCAACCCACCTGATCAGAGAGGCTATTCTTCTCCTTTACAACCTTGTCCAGCTTATTGGCTGCACGACGTGCCGCCTCTTCGGCCGCATCAACTTTCTGCTCCAAGTTTTGAACTTGCACTTGGAGGTCTGAGGTCAACTCCTTCCTCAGCGCAAGGTCAGAGGTGAGCAGGTCAATCTCGGAGAGCAGGGCGTGGACTTCCTCTTCCCGCTTTGAGGGGTTTTCGTGGCCATCTTGTAACGGCACAGGCTCCGTCTCTGCTTGACGGAACATCAACACACAAGTTTATTTGACTTTTGAACTTTTTGGTATGATTTTTATAGAGAAAGGATGCAGTTAATTTTAGTGATGCACCGAATATTCGCCCACCGAACACTTTCGGCATTCGGCTGGAATAAAATTAACATTAGCCAACATGTCTGCGGCGTGGGCACATTTCAATTTATATTGTGCTTGGTTAAAATGCCAGTGCTAAATAAATATTTTATAATAATATTATAATTTCAATTAATTAGAATAAAAGCAATGATAGCAAAAATTGGCATATTATTTTTTTTTCTCGGCGTTTCTGTTTTCGGCTAAGAATTTTTCATTTTCGGCCAACCGTTTTCATTTCGGTGCATCCCTATTTATGTCACTCACCAATGGAATGTGAAGGAGCAGCTTCATGTTCAAGGACGCCGCAGGGAAAACTCTCCTCTTGAACCTGAGAGCGTGTTAAAAATTCACAGCCAGTCAATTTGTTTATCCCATCAGATCGTATTCGGTGACAGCATAAAAAATAAACATTGGAGGAACGATTTCTATACCTGATTAAATTGTTTCTCTTCAGCTATCTGCATTTGGTGTCCATCTTTGATACACACATCTGTGTCTTCTTCCACATGTTCATCGATTACATCCGGTTTGAGGATGGGTTCTGCTTCACTACAAGATTCAAGGAAGATCAGCTCCACTTCTCCTAAATATTGCATTTTTTGAGTAGTTAACTCATTCACTGCCATTGACGGCTATAGACGTCAAAAATTCATTTGAACTATTTCTATTGGTTTAAAAAAAAAAAAAAATCTCCAATTTTATTAAGATTAGGAAAACCTAGAATTTTTTCATTGTATATTTAGAACAGATATAAAATTTGTGATTAATTGTGAGTTAACTAGTGAAGTTGTGCGATTAATTATGATTGCAAATTTTAATCACCTGACGCAACAAATTTTTAATAATGTTTTCTTCTTTCTTTTTTTATTCATTCATTGCCATTGACGGCTATAGACGTCAAAAATTCATTTGAACTATTTCTATTAGTTTATATATATATTTTTAATTTTGTTAAGAGTAGGAAAACCTAGAATTTATTTATTGTACATTTAGAACATATATAAAATTTGTGATTAATTGTGAGTTAACCAGTGAAGTCATGCGATTAATTACTATTAAAAATGTTAATCGCCTGTCGCCCCTAATTTTTAATAATCTTTATTTTTTATTTTTATGAATTCATGGCAGTGAATGAGTTAATATAAAAATTCACCTACCTGGGGGCCTCTTCAAGTTGGACTGAGTCTAATGGTGGTTCCACAGTGGATTCCGCATGAATGTCGCTTGCTGCCTCTGCTGGAATTACAATTACAGACAAGTCAGGCTCAAATGTGCAATTGCTAAGGTTAAATAAAAAAATTAAAAAAAAACTTCCTGACATGATCATTTATTCCAAGCCTGCACTCACCAGCGATGTCTTGCGGGCTCTGTTGGTCCTGCAGTTGTGACAGCTGCTGTATGAGGTGGTTTTGTTGGCCCACCTGCTCCAGCAACAAGTCATACTGGTGCTTAAACACGCTCAGCTCTTGTTGCAAGCATGACAACTTTTGATGCAGTTCAGCCAGCTCCGCTTCAAACTGTTGGTTCCTGAGACACAAGTACAAGTATGGTCGGAACTTCATTCATACATTAATAGTGACTTCGAAATGATTTGAAGTATAAAAAAAACATGAATCTAATTTGTTTTGAGGTAGTAGTTTTTTTTTGCCACTAGGTGGCATTAGCGGTTCATGTTGGACTTTGGTGAGAGGAACAGTACATTTTGCTTTTCAAATTAATTGGAAAATGAAGGAACTTGTGGACTAGTCCTGCCCATTTTGTCCATCGTAAATTACAACTTACAAATTAATGCTTCAGGTCATAATTTTGCAATGCCATTCAAGGCCTCAATTTTCCCAAAAATACTTGATGAACTTTAATGCTTTTTAATGACTGCGGAAACCTTGCTGTGTCAAATATCAATATTATTATTAATTTCTATTTATTTAGTCTTTTTGAGAGTTTTGAGATAATTTGTTGCATTAAGATGCGCTTCTTAGGAAGGGGGCAGGACAACATAAGCGTTTTGAACTTAACACTTTGTACAGTTTTGTGTGCGTTTATTTTCATGATTGTTCAAGATTGCGGCCAAGATGCAAATGGTGCCAAAGCATAACTTTAATTTAGACAGGACTTTGGCCTGATCAAAAACAAAGGTGACGGGTCAGTACAATACAAAAAAATATATGCAAATGGGCTACTTTGCAAATGCTGGACTCATTGGACTGTGAATGTCCATTAATTAAAAAAAAAAAAAATAGATACAAATAAAAACAAAAGAACCACAACAAGGGGAACAGTAATAACTGTACCTGACTCCGTTCTCTTCCATCCGCTTTTCTGTCATCTCAAGCAGATCCTTCAACCTGTCACACTCCTCTTCAGAAGACTGCAGGCGCTTTTGGATACGTTCCTTTTCCTCCTGCAGAGATGCCACGTTGCCATCATGCATCTCCACGCTCGCTTGGGATTGCCGCTCCTCCTCCAACTGGGCTTCACGCGATTGCAGCGCCGTGGTCATTTCCCTCAGTTGGTCATTGCTTTCTTCCAGCTGATGTTTGTCCTCCACCGCTTGGTTCAGCGTGTTTGCCAGCTCACCGAGTTGAGCCTCGAGTTGAGATTTCTGTTCGCAGAGAAGCTCAAAAGCGGCGCGGAGCTGGGATTTCTCTTCGGTGAGCTGCCTCAGTGTTGATTCTGTGTTTTCTCCCTCCTCGGTTAAAGCCTTCACGCTGGCCTGCAGGCGTTTGTTCTCCTCGGCGATCACGTCCAGCCTGGTTTCCAACCGCTGCTTCTGAACATCCGCCTCACTTATGTCCGTTTGCAATTGCGCTTTGTCATTTTCGAATTGCTTCAGACTTGCCTTGAGGTTATTTTTCTCCTCAAGTGACGCTCTGTCGTCATCTTCTTTGTCTTTAACGAGGTGGTCGAGAGTAGCAACTTTAGCCGTCAAAGTGGCGACTTCATCTTCCAACTGGCTGCATTTGACAGCGTCGCCCTCCAGGCGAGTTATTTCACAACTCCTCTCCGTCAGTTCCTCCCTGGCTGTCACGTACTTGGTCTCCAACATGGAGTTCTGCGACTGGACCTCCTCCAGCCGTGCTTCCAAAACCGAGACCTTAATAAACATACATATTTGAAATGAGCATTTTGATTTCCACGTTTTGTTTTAATGACTGACCAGTTGCTGAAGGAGGTAAGAATCATCTCAAATCAGAAATCTCTAAATGTCTACCTGAGCTTTATTGTCCTCAAGTTGGACCACCATGTCAGACACGTGGCTTTGGGTCTGAGCCAACTCAGTCTCCAGTGACCGGTTGGTCTCCTTTAGTGCCTCCATTTGACTTTCGTAAGAGTTGACGGTTGTCTCGTTGTCTTCCAGATCCATCTGAAGCATCTCCAGCTGGACCTATATGGAAAGAAAAAAAAAAGAAAGAAAAAAAAGGGGGGGATAGGGGTCAGTTTTTAATAAAATGTAGCACTTTGTTTCATTCAATTAAATATAAAAAAAACATTATTAAAATAAAAAAATTGATAAAAAGCATTTAATTAAAGAACTGTTTAATACATATATATAAAATTTATGATTATTTTTTTTAAATAATTCAAGTAAGTTATTTTACATCCACATTTTTACCAATAACTGGTTAGTAACCGATTTATTGTAAAAAATTTTTTTTTTTTTTTTAAAAAAATTAAGAATTCAATTGTAAATTTACCTATTTCACACACACGTTTAACAATTTATATGAATCTTGCTAAACAACTGGAAAGTGAATTATAATTAAAATCGTTGAAGCAAAAACATTAACATTATCTTTTACTTACTCGTCAAATGAGCTAGCCCGTCTTTCTGTTTTCAAGTCAAACATGAGCACCAACTATTTATTGTGTAAGGAGAAATCGCTAAGAAGCAAACCTTGATTTTGTTCATGGCAACCATCTTCTCTTTCAGGAGCTCCGTCGTCTTGGCATGTTCTACTTCTGCGTTGTTCAACTTCTCCTTCAGACTCTTGATGCTGGCGTCTCTTTCCTCCAAGCCTTGTGAGGCTGCAGACAAAGTTGCCTTCATGGTCTTCACATCTGTCCGGACGTTGCCCGACTCGGCTTTGGTGGCCTTCAAGGCTTTCTCCGCGGCTTCACACTCTTCTCGGAGGCTCTTTTCCTTGTTGAGGAAATTTTGCGCCTCCAAAGCATGACTCTCGGACAGCCGGCTCAGCTTCTGCCTGAGCTCTGCGACTTCTTTTTCCAAAGCAGAACTCAGACTTACTTTTTCGGTCAGGGAGTTCTCCAGGCTGTTCTTGACTTCAGTCGTGGAGGAGAGGCTCTTCTCAAGGGCATCCAGGTGATTTTTGAGGTCGGCGTGTGAGCGGTTGACCGCCTCAAGTTCACTTGTCAGCAGCGGGAGTTTCTCAGCTGCGTCTTTGCTTGCGGATACTTCGTCCTCTAAAGAGGAGATTTGCTTCTGCAGCTCTTTTACTTTTGCGGCGTGTGCATCCTTGAGGAGTTTTACAAGAGAAATATTCATCTTATTAGCATACAAACATTTAACAAGACTGAATTAGTACGCATGTGATGCGACTCTACCTCTGTTTCTTTCACTCTCTCTCCAACATCATTTTGCAAGTCTTCATTTTGTTTCTCCAGAGTTAAAAGCCGAGCCCGGTCTTCTCCGATCAGCTTTTCCTTCTCTGCCACTTGGGCACGGACCTCCCGAAGCTCCTCCTCCAGCCGTTGCAGCTTTTGCGCATTTTCCGCATCCATCCTTTTGTGTTCTTCCTCACGCTCAGACATCTTCTTGCTTTGCTTCTGCAGCTCTGCTCCAAACTGCTCCTGGGCCTTCAGCAACTGATCCATCGAGCTGATCTGAAACGTTTGGAGGTGAAATTGGGATAAAGTGTTGTGCACATCAAAACAGCTTTCTCATTGTAAAGAAAAAACGCACTTGGTTTTTGGTGAGCAGGAGCTCTTGCTGAGTTTCCTCCAACTTGAGCTTGACTTGTGTCGTTTCCTCGGCCTTTGCTGCAATGCTTTCTTCACATTGTCGCAACACAGCCGCTTTCTCCTCTGACAATCTGGGTGGAATAAGACATGCAAGTTACAAAAACATTTGTCTATTTTTCTGGCTCACAGTCAACATTAATATCACTTAGGGATGTTCGATACCACTAGCATTCAAACCGATACCAGTAAAAATACTGAGCATTTTATGAATATCGGCCTCTTTTTTTTGTTTTGATGGCCGATATATTAAAAACTGTTATTTCTGCTCTGACGGGAACTTTTCTGCTCCGAGTCAGCGGCAGCATTGGCCCGCCCACAGCACCATCTGATTGGTTGCTCGTGCAGTGCTAACAGCCAAAAAGCAGCAATTAGCGTCTATTAGCCCGCAAGCTAACTGTTAGCTCGTGAGCTATTAGGTTAGCTCGCGGGATAACCTAATAGCCATTTTTTAGCGGCTATTTGGGAGTTATCCCGGGTTAGCGTGTGGGTGAACGGTTAGCCCACGAGCTAACAGCTCGCAAATTAGCAGCTATTTGAGAGTTAGCATGCAGGTGAATGGTTAGCCCGCGAGCCACATTATAGTTGGTGCAAAAGCTGATGGCAAAACAAAAAACCCTTAACATGTTGCAAATCACAAAAGCTGTTTAATAAACATGTCCTTGAAGCATTTAAGCAGTGCTGGAGTTTTTAATATTTTATTGTTAAAATTTTGACACCAACTTTTTTCTTCTTCTGCAAATGTATATCGGCTTCAAATATCAGTTATCGGACTCTCTGACTACCGATAATCGGTCCTGAAAAAAGCGGTCTCTCTCTAACCAATACCACCTGTACTTTTGATACATAAAATCCCCCCCACTCCACCAAAAATAAATAAAATGAAATAATTTTAAAGACCTACATATATCTCAATTTAGCACGTTTCCTTAAAATTGCATGAAATTAACAACAATATTTTATTATTTTAATTTCTAGTCCCTGAACATGAAATGGCCACAAGATACCTTGAAAAGAGGCCGGCCTGCTATCATTCCGATACAGACATCTCACCCATCCCGCCTATCGTTTATCATGATAGTTTCTAAATAAATGTCTCACCTCAAATTTCTCTCTCCATGCTCCGCAGTAGCCTGAGCAAGGGTCTCCCTCAGCTGACGCATTTCAGCTTGACCAAGTTCAAGCAACTGTTCTTTGGAGCGTGCCAGCTCGAAGGCTTCTCGTCGCTCGTCTTGCAGCTGAGTGATGCTCTTCTCGGCGTGCTCTGCTCGGGCGATCTCCTTTTTCAGCTCCGACTGCAAATCTTCAACCTGATGGAATGATTAGTGACACGACAACCAGCATAGCATAAGAGCGGGGTAGGTTACAGTATAAAGCTAAACGTAACCATAGAAATTCACCTGTTTTGAAAGCTGAGTCACCTGCGCGCCAACATTTTCCAGATCTTTGGTGTGCTTCTGTTCAGCGTGAGAGGATTCAGTCTGGAGCTCCTTGTATTGATGCTCCCTCTCCTCCAGTTCTGTACTCTTGATGAGGAGTTCTCCCTTCAGGGTGTCGATGTGTGCTGACAGCCTGACCTGGTCCTCCTCTGCACACTCCAGCTGTTTCTAAAACGCAGGAACAATGACTGAGATGACGTTTTATGGCGTTTAATGGTAATGACTTTTCCTTTTCCTTACCTTCAATTCTTCGTTAGCCTCATTCTGTGAGTTCAGACTTTTGTCCAACGCACCGATTTTGTCAGTGAGTTGCTTCTGCGCGGCCTCTGCATGGTTGATGAGGGCGTCCTTCTCGTTCTTCCACTCCAGCAGAGCTTGATGCTTTTGTGTCAGCTGCTTGCACTCGTCATGACTCGCACCAAGACTTTTCTTCAGCTCTTCGCCCTCTTTTACGGACCGTGTCAACTGGTTGGTTAACTGCTCCGCTGCTTGTTTCTGTTTCTGCATTTCCTTCTGGGACCTGCAAAGCGATTGCAAACAAGGTTGATTGGCTTCATCAAATCGTAGAAGTAGTAACGGATGTCTACCATTCATTTTTGCTCTCAGCGTCAGCCAGCGTCTTCGTTAGGTTTTCCAGCTCCAGAGTCGAAGCTTGGGACTGCTGCTCCAGTTTGCACTCAAGTCTCTTCAGCTCTTCTTTTTGACGTTCACCTTTTGCTGAGGATGGAACCAAATGAAATGTATATCAATAGAGGTGTCTAATAATTTTTTTTTAAAAAATAGCTGTTTGACCTCTCATGCAGAGGTTGGCAAACTTGTGGTCAAAATCAATTTTTTTTTTTTTAAACATATAAATGGCTGGGCCAGACTAACCTCGCAGATGAGGTTGCTGAATTAAATACATATGCACGATTGTTTGAATAAATTAATAACACAATTAATAAAATATATATTATGGTAAAATTCTACATTAATTAAACAAATAATTTCTTATTAGTAATAACAAATTAAAATATTTTTTTTTCACCAACTACTGCATATGAAAAAAATAGTTTGCTCCTATTTGTAAAAAAATAAATAAAAATAATCTATAATAAAAATATTCATATGACACACATTGCTCTTCCTTGCTCTAACGCTACTACAGTAAGAAGTTACCTTTGAGGTCATCCAGGAAGCCTTGGGTGCGTTTGAGTGTCTGGTCCAAGGTCTTCTTCTCATCCTCCAGCTGTGACAGACTCCTTTTGCTCTGGTCCAACTGGACGGAAGTGCTGTTCTTCTCTCTCTGATGCTCCTAGAGTCAGAAAGAAATGTCAATGAGATTATTATGGACAGGCTGGTAAAAGGTGCCGTATGTTAAAACTGCATTCATCAATTGATGAAACCAGTTATCCAACACCAACTAGCCAAAACACAAATTTGACATTACATTTAATTGCAGATACTGGAAGCTATACGTGGTTGTTTCAGTAAAAGCAAATAGACTTGTACTAAATCACTAGTAATTGGAAGAGAAAGCAGCCGATAACAGGATCGCCCATTAGAAACCTCATAAGTCAGGTGATTAAAAAAAATGGAAGGCGCCAGCTAAAGTCACCTCGAGCTTCTTGCGGAGGTCGTCCTCTTTGGTCTGGCTGGCCTGGAGGCTCTGTTGGGAGCGCAGCAGCTTCTGCTTCTGCTCCTCCGCCTCCCTCTCCAGCTGACTCCTCTGAGAAGACATCTGGCACAGCAAGAGGATGATTGGACAATAATAATAATCATGATAATAATAATAATAACTAGAAAAATTCCCGCGGAAATTTTGAATGGGACTGCTGACTCTTGTAAATGAGCTGAACAGTTTAAAATTTAAACGACTGGAATCGGTCAAGAAATGTGGAAGTTAACCATAATCAACATCAACTAAAAGTATCTTACTGTCCCTTTAAGAAAAATGCAAATTCACGCACACACATTTGACTTGGAGACGTCACGCACCCACATTCTATTGATATTGTATGAGAGACGCACACCTCGAACAAAAGCCTCTCACGACTTAACGGTTCAAGATGCAGATTCAAGAAATGGCTTGTTAGAACGGCAAGGGTTTGGGGAACACGAGCATGTTCTCACTTTTTTAATCGGATGAAAAATGACCAAATGAGAGCAGGTTAAAAACTTCTGATTTATCCAAAATGAAGAGGAAAAAGGAGCTGAATTTAACATGGAAAAGATAGGCGAGTTAGTCCGACTTGTCCTCGCTTAAAGTGAAAATAAAGATACTAAATGACACCTTAGCCAAATAAAAGTTAGTTTGTCTGAAAGAAGAGACTTGTCACTACAAAATGTGAGAATTTGATGTCTAGTGGGCAAAGATTGTGGCCATGGTGACGAGTTGAAGTGAAACTTTTGGAAATAGATTTAGATTTTTTGGTTCCCGCCACTCAAAGCCTAATTGCTCCACAGAGTGTAATAGAAGGCTAATTCACTCACTGTCTTTGAACCCACACAGGGGGGAGAGCTTTCATTCCTTAAAATAAATTTGATATAAAATTGAGCTAAAGATGGGAAAAATTGCTACAAAATGAGCTAAAATTCATATCGGTCGGATAACGTATGCGCGCGCAGCGTGTCTTAGAAAAAGGTGCTTGATCTGTAATTTGTTCCCCCTTTCTCCATTCATTTCCTATGGGACTTTTTTGGGAATTGCGTCGCCATGGTAACTCGGAATTCCTAGAAAAGTAATGTCGCACCGAGTCAGATCGAGCTGCATCGTTTGATACCTCATTTGTCCCGGTGCGATCTACGGTACGGGCCGCATATTTGTGGAAAAATCTGGGTATTTTCTAGGATGGAGAGTAATATGTGCTGCTTTCAGCAGTCCCATAATAATAATAACTCAAGGTAAATTAAAGTAAAGCCGTGTTACCTTCTCTAAGTCAGCCTGCCGTATGTTGTTGTCTTTTTTGGACTGTTGGATCTCTTGTGTTAATTTAGTTTTGGTTTGCTCCAGTTGTTGCTCCAAAGTCTGATTGGACCGTTGCAGCTGGGCAAGCTCCTGCACACCGTGAAATTGATCAGGGGTTATGTTTTCGTCGGATCACGTTTAAAGAGTCAGATGATGCTACGGCTGTGTCGTCGCACCTTCTGACTGTCTCTCTCCTGGTCCTTGACCTTCTGTTCCAGGGCTCGTCTGCAGCTCTCAGCATTGTGTCTCTGACAGTTCATCTCTTCAGAAACTTGCTTCAGCTTCTGCTCTAGAGAAGAACACTAAGGGGGTGTGGGGCGGGTGTGGGGCGGTCAACAACATTTCAGACACCTTTGCAAGAAGATTATGCAGACAGACAGAAATCACGTCTTACCTTGACTTCAAGCTGCTGATGTTTATCTGTGGTCTGACGCAGCTCGTGGCTCGTCTTGGTCAAGTCTCGGTCCCGCTCAGTCAGGTCTTTGCGGGCCTGGGTCAGTTGGACTTGGAGGTCCTGCAGCTTGGAGGCCTGGCTACTAATTTCTCTCTCATGACTGGACATACTCCTCTCCAGCTCGGACACACGGCCACGCAGCTCTGAAACAAATGTGATGAATACGTTTTTCTAATTATAAATCAAAAATGCCCGCCAAAAGGTTAATTTTCTGACTGTGTAAGGAGTGAATCATAAATACCTTTGTTGAGGATTTTCAGTTGTTCCATCTGTTGGGATGCACCCGGACTCGCTGCTGTTCTGGTACAGCTCATTCGCTGGCTGGGTTTGATGGGCGTCTCCTCGTGGGCATCCCAAAGGGACGTGCCGCGCCTCTTCAGAGGCGTTTCAGTCATTTCCTGAGACTGGCGGCTGTGCGCCTGATCCTGCTGCCACGGGAAAATAGAGGATCCAGCTTGGCGAGCAGAAATGTCTTTGTGGCTCACGCTGGCCGACGACTGATTCAACAGCTACAAAAGGGAAAACGTTAGCAAAATGTATTTGATATTACATAGAAGACGCAGCGTGACGATGCGTGACACTCACTTTGACCTGCAGGATTTTGATTTCATTCTCTAGCCTTTTTCTTTCTTCTACTTCCTGGTTATATTTCTCTTGAAGGTCCTCTAGTTTGTTATCTGTAACAAATATACAAGCTTTATGTCAAATTTGATACATGTTGTTGCAGGTACAACAATATTTACAGCAGTGGGATACCTTGCTGCCTGTAAGCTGAAACTGGAGTAGAGAAACTTTTTTGTGGCGTAACAAATGACTGCAGCTCCGAGGAGGATGAAAAGGAGGAAGAGCCAGCAGGTTGAGAACGATCCAGTTCATTTTTGTACCTGAAAGACAAAACAAGATTTTATTTGGCGGTAACTGATGAGTGATACACATTCACTATTGTCAATTTGCATAACTCACTTCTTAAGCTCTTGTTCGAGCCGCTCTATGGTCTTTTTGCACGTGTTGAGCTGCCCCTCCAAGTATCTCACCTTTATCAAAACAAAGCAATCGAAATAGTTGACATTTCCATTTAGATTTTCGATGTGCCGCACTGGACAATGATAATAATGACGATGCCAATGTGATGATTTTCAATTGTGTTATGAGTTGTTTTACTCGCCTGCTGCTCTTTGACCCCCAGATCATGTAAAACCTTTTGTCGAGCTTTCTCTACA
The DNA here is from genome assembly GCF_051991255.1 of Vanacampus margaritifer. Taxonomy (NCBI): domain Eukaryota; kingdom Metazoa; phylum Chordata; class Actinopteri; order Syngnathiformes; family Syngnathidae; genus Vanacampus; species Vanacampus margaritifer. The sequence goes on along the minus strand of NC_135435.1, from coordinate 19,510,283 downwards.
GAGTCACACGATTCTACTAAAGACTGGTTCTCTCTCTTCAAAGCAGATGCCTCATTACGTTCACTGTCAGCCTGTAAAATATAAATAAATAAATGAATGAATACACTGTACAGTTTATATACTTTTTCCCCTTCATGTGCAGCCATCCGACTTTTAAATAACACTCACCTTTTGTTTCTGCTTCTGCAGCGCTGCCTCCAGAGAATCAAGCTGGAACTGTTTTTGAGATCTCTCCTTTTTCACTTTGTCCAGCTGGACTTCCATCTCCTGAATCTTCTGCAGGGCCTTCCCCGGAAGTCCATCTTTCCACTCCTCCACCGCCCAACTCATGGTCGCTCACCTCACCTGACAAAACATCAGGCGCAAGTTGGGGTTGGCGTAAGAACAAAAGTTATATGGATAAAATCATCGAGACATCCAGTCATATTCACAGATGGGCCTAACCATTATGTTTAACAACGGCGTCAAAAGCATTAGCATCAGACAAGTAGTGGACGAACGCACCATGTTTTTCTGATATAATTATGTGAAATTGAAAATAATTGTAATTCGAGGGTCATTTCTGCCCGGATAAGGCGGGTTAAGTTTGTTTTGGTTGTAAGAAGTATTTTGAGACTAAAAAGATAAATGGCATCCTACGTAGCAGAAATAGCTGACCGTTAGCTTGGGCTTCAGTCTGTCGTTAAACTTGGATTTATCAATCAACTCTATAAATACTGGATTTGCACGGAGTGAAACATTGGACAACGTGTTTAACTATGTTAACACGACAAGGTATTCTCCCAAATGTAAATAAGAAAACTTACTTTGGCGCGATGGTTCTAGCTCTACGACGATTGTTGACGAGTCTCGTTGAAAATTCAAATTCTAAAGCTTTTCATAAAGATCGACGCTCATTGGCTACAGATCGTGACGTAGGGTGCACATGATTGGTTTATGCCCGCTACTGTTACATAGTGCCACCGCGTGGTTAAGCGTTGTACGGGCACACAACAAATAACGACAGGATGCTCACAAACAATAAATTTGTTCTTCAAATGTATATTCTTATTTTTAATGTATTCAATATATCACTATTAAATTTGTATAGATCATTGTCTTTTATTTTACTAAAGTGTATCGGTACAGCTATGTTATATAATATTGACATTCAGGAAACGTAATTCAAATAAATTACCAACAAATTTGACTCCATGCACACAATGTGTTTTAATATAACTATATGGTAACTGCTGAGTTATTGCTCACAAATAAACAGTCAATCCTGATTGTAAATGAGCGCCATAATGCTATATTTATTGGAATTCATTGACAGGGTACAGAAAGAGGTTTTCTGTGTGTGCATTCCATATAACCATCCATGCCTGACATAGTAGCAGTTTGTTAAATGAAGCCAAAATACTTTTGTTCATGCAGAATGTACAGTGTATTGATTGGGCCAGGCGTTGTGTCTTGCTTTATGACATCACTGGAAAAGAGGAGCATTTAAACTAAGTGATACTTAATCACCAACAGCCCTTGAATGTCATTTCTGCTTAGCAGCAGGACAGCTCATCGAGTCATATCTGACTTTATACTAGTAGGCCAGAAAGTCGATGTCACCTCACCTGTGTGTAGAAATTGCTACCGACTGTGACGCCTCATGACAACAGGTAAGCTGGACCCATAATAGAAAGAGGAAAAGCTGAAAGGCTACAGAAACATGCTGGCCATCGAAAGACTAACAAAAACAAAAAAACTCTGAAGTTTGCCACTAATGACATCATCTTGTTTTAACATTTGAGTACAACATAAATCCTGCGTTTTAAAGCCCAGTAGAAGTCATATATTCTTTGTATTCTAGTCAACAGGTGCAGAAAATAAAAATAAAAAATATTTCCCAAAATCACTCATTCAAAGTTAAATCGCAAGCTTCCATTCCAAGCGGTTCAACTTAATTGTTAAGATGCATGCAAAAAAAAAAAGAGCCGACTACAACAAAATGACATCCTGGTTGAATATTCAGCTTCATAAATAATAAATATCGTTTGTTGTGGCTTGACAAACAGCCAAAACAGCTACAGTTTTGCTGGCCTCAGCTTAGCATATATTAACATAACAGTTTTTAATTCTGGTAAATATTCCCTCAAGGGACACTTCAATATGCACAACTCCAAAAACAGTGTCAGACTATCTGACTTGTGTTTTGTGTCGTGATGTAGTTCAGTTGTACTTAATGTTGTGCTTGATGATTGCCCACTCAGAACAGACTATTCATAACCCTAACCCTTTTTGGTCAACAAGACTCATACATAAAAAAACAACAATAAAACATGCATGTCTTTTACAGTCCAGTAGAACATGACAAACACAAGCTAAACACTGAGCAAGGAACAATTTGTTTGCATTTTCTCTTTTGTTGCTACAGAGTCCCCGATGATATATGATCAGCCTTTTAGATCCTATTTCAAACAATTTAAAGACGCAAGAAACACTGATGTGTGGTAAATGAAACATTTGAAAGGAAAGACAAGGATGTGAAATAGCAGGTAATCACAAATCTGCTGCAGTTTGATCATTATTCAGCCGAAGATTTTGCTCACAAAATAAAATCAGGGTTGAATATAGTTCAGTTGAGACAAGAGACGTCTGTCTTGTCCAAAAGGCATCTTGCAAGGCAGAGTCAAAATCCTCATGTTATAAAATGATTTTGAAAGCAAAAAAAAAAACTCACGACAAGACCAAAAATGAAATCTTTGGAAATAATTTTTCTTTTAAGTGTGCCAGTGACGAGACAGCTGATGAAGGTGCTTGTAGTCGTCTTCAGACGAAATTCGAAGAGATGACAGTAAATCCTTACCGAAGGAGATGCTGGTGAAACAAAGACGCTTGCCATGCAGTCACGGTGTGTGCTTTCCTCTCCTCATTTCTTGATGCCCTTTCCTTTTTATTTCTGCTCCTCAATTTCCCGTTTGACTTCTGCAACATAATGGTGATCTTTCCCATGCGCCACCTCCATGATAGCCAATGCCTACACAAAAGACAGTCACATCACATGTTGCTTTCCCCCTCCCCTCCGGAGCATTTATTTCCAACTGTTCTCGACATTTCTTTATACCAGCAGACCAAAGTGTGTTTACAATACCTTCTTGAGAGCTTTGACTCCTTGCTTCTTCTTCTCCAAGCCCAAATACAAACGACCCAGCTTCAGATACATGGACGCCACATTCAGAGAGTAGGCCGGGTAGTGCACACTGCGGAGAGAGCAATGTCATAATTTATTTTTTTTTTTTTTAAATAACTGGCCACTACATTAGGTACACTTGTACACTCTGACCAACAGATGCCTCTCTGCCAGTGCAGTTCTCAGGCAGCTTTTTTGATACAGCTCTTGTATTGGATCTCATTAGAATACAAGCCATTGTTGTGGCTAGTACACAAAGGAACAAAAAGTAGGAAGAGTAATAATTCCTTAAAGTGTTTATACCTGTATGGCTGTATGATCTTCTCCCCGTAGTTCATGGCTCCGTCCCAGTCCTGCATGTAGAGGCAGACGCCCATGGCCTGATACATCATGTGCAGCATGTAGACGTTAGTGTCTGCAAATATGGCGGCCATCTTCTCCTGGCTGAGTTCACACATCTCCAGCAGCTCGCTCGGGCGTGCCAGCCAAAACAGTCAAGGAGTCACAACAAGTGAAGTTAACTGACTTATTTAAGAACAAAAAGCAACAAATGTGAAGGTGAAAGAGAGAGAGAGGAAAAAAAAAAAAGGATATTCTTGTAGTGTTTTGCTTTCCTGAACTCCTCGATGACATTTTTGGCGTATTTGACCATTGCTCGGATTTCCTCTGGCTCAGGTGCTCCGGAGCTCAGCTTCCGGATTTCCATCTTCTCTTTGTCCTATTGAGGAAAGAGAGAGGAACGTGATTTTGTATCATGGGATCTTCCTCCTAATTATTAGTGCTTTGAGCAATTACAAATACATTTTTTAGTCATCACGTTATTTGAAATTGTGTATTAGCACCGTCATTTATTTTATTCCAACACACATACAGCGTGTTAAATGTGAATGAGGGCGCATCCGAAAGTTTACAGTGGATAAAGTCTTTTCTTCACTCGTACCTTTGACTTGGTCGTGCATTCTGTACACTGGCATGTGAAGAAGTAGGACTCTAACAACCGTTCCTTGCGGTCCTCTGTAGGGTAGAGCAAGTCGATGTAACTGTTGAAGATCTAAGCAAAGAAAACAAACACTAAGTGGATTTGGAATCGATGCGATGGGAGTGCACGAGTGAGCGGATGCTTACCTCCTCTCCGGGGCTGATCCCTTTCACAGCTCTCACTTCGGCCACTGTGCCTTTGTATGTGACAATGACATTTGGACTGCAGCTGTGGTTCATCAGTGCTACACTGGAGGGAAATCACATCAGTAGATTGAGTGGAGAATGGCCAGGGAAGGAACATCTACTTCATTTCATATGGCATGAAAAGGGGTCGAAATTCCCCCATAGGAATGAATGGCGGGCTACCAGGGGTCGAAATCCCCCATTGAAATAAATGGAAAAAAGAATTTGTCCCTCTTGTTAAATCATGAAATGAATGTATTTTTATTTAATCACATTTTCCCAGTTCATTTTCACCAACCACATCCAAGCCCCATTACTTAGTCCAGACACGTTCAGTCAAGAAATCACTTGAATAGAAACGGTCTTAACAAGATGAAGTCGGGCAAAACATCTCAAAACGCTACAACAAAACGCCATGAGGCAAAGACATTCAAGAACAGATGAGAAATAAAGTCGTTGACATCACAAAGTCAAGACTCCAGCAATTCAGAAAGCATGAAACGGTGGTGAACGTTCCCAGGAATGACTAGCCGGACAATGGCTACTATCTAGAGAACTGCTGTTCATGACTGAACGAGGAAGAGATTGGGCAAAAATGACATCCATGGCACAGTTTCAAAGGACAAACCACTGCTGAAGTAACTTACTCTGGAAAAACAGCCGATCCCAAATGTGAGAGCTCCTCATCCTCTATTGTGAAACCATTGCAATTAACCTGCACACAAAAAGTAACAGTAGCCGTGAGTACAACTGACAAGTTTTTCATAACATTACTTGAAGCAAGCAAGATTAAAAATGAAAAAAAAAAGCACCATCAAGTCTGTGTTGGGTAAATGCAACATTGTATACAAGAAACCAGGTAACAGACCTGTGCAAAGAGCTCAGTGAGAGCCTGATCATCCGGGATGTTGCTGATGTGCTTGCCGTAGAAGTGGTGCAGGGCGGCGATGTCTGTCTGGTTCATTTCATCCTTCTCGCTGTCCATTTTGTCTAAATCTGAAAATAAAATGACAGGGGAAAAAAAAGACAAATGATAGAATTATTATTTATTGGGGTTATTGTCACATCACATGTGACTGTGGCAATAATATGATATATAAAACACAAATAAGGCCACACAAGATAACGGGAGTTTGTGTTCCAAAAAACATCCAGCATGATAGCAGCGCATTGCAATGATGTGGCGTTGCATTCGAGCACGCTGCTGAGCTGACGGACGCCATGTGACATTGTCAGTCACACAAATGGCAGCAGCTGGTCCCCAACAGACGCGGTACCAAATTGAGCAACTTAAAAACAAGTGAACAAGTCGGTGCTAGAAAACACAACAACAAAAATCATTCCTGCGAGCGCATGTTGAACTATATCATCCCTGATTAACACGCTCGAGGGCACAGTGCGAATAACGTTTTGCAGAGAACATGAAATTACAGCATTAGGATGTCTTGGGATTTGAGTCCCAGTGTGGCAGAAAGCGAGAGAAAGAGAAACCGGAGGCTACAGTGGAGTCTGCTAACACAATTTACTGTGTAACTAACACTGCTTGTAGATGTAACTAAGAACACAGTCAGTCATTTTGTATTGCGGCTGAAGCTAAGTATGTTATGAAGAACTACTGCATACTTAATATGCTAAGCACAAATGTTTGTTGGTTCGTTTAGGAGCAGGATTACATAAAAATTACCAAAATATTTTTTTCTGATACGTTGCCAAGTGGTGGTTCATATGTCAGACAAGCACATCCATACTCACGTGCTTCAAACTCTTTGAGTAACAGCAGTCTTTCTGACAGCGTGCGCTCTGTTGTGACTCTCTGTAAACATGACATGAATCCAAAAGTGAAAAAGAATATAATGAACCAGCTCTGTTGTATAAAAAAAAAAAAAAAAAAACACAAAAAAACGTTTGTGGTGAGCTCATTTTTCAAAACATTTCCAATGACATGCAGCTGCTTGCAACAGCAGCTGAAGAGCAGCAGTAGGGATTGCAGGCATTGAACTTGACTTGAATGAGGAGAAGCTTTAAAAGATCCAACACAATTCATTTTGGAATCTGTATTCCTACCAGATTGTCTTCTTAATGATTATTTTTTTTTGTCTCTTATTTCTTCTTTGTCTCAAATATAATGTACCACTTCTCTACATCACAATGAGTTCAACTTTCAGTTCTATGTTCATCACCGGTACGCTATGATGGCAGTAATAAAGCAAAAAAAAAAGAAAAAAAATCAATACAAAATTCCGACCTTTATTTTGGAAATAGGTGCATTTAAAATTGGTTATCTTCCTATCTTGGTGATGAGCAGCTAATTTTCACGCTACCTGTTTCATGATGATTCTGGCCACCAATCTGACCGTCTCTGAGGGACACCAGTTCTCCCCGTAGGCACACATGGCAACACACTCCAGCTTGTGCATGGGCCAATCCCCTCGCTGCGTGCATACAGAAACACAGTAAGTAACCCTGCGATAGTGACATATAAATATGTGTATGTACAGCAAGTAATGGGAATTACCTGGCAGTCAATGTTGCAATAGTGGCCCTGTTTACATTTGCCACATTTAAAAAGGTCCTCTTTTCTGGAATAAATACAACATATTATTGATTTGTTGATGTTTGTGTGTTTGTACTGACAGAACTAAGCTGACATGTATTTCATTGAATAATGGACACACAGTCACACACACTTAAAATCTCTCTTCCAAACCTCTCTTTTGCATCGATGCTCTGAAGGGATTTAAAAAATACACATACTTTTTAATCCTCGATTGAATGGACTGAAGCAAATGTTCAACACATGCACCCTTAGCCTTCTCTTCTCCTGCCCTACTGGGACACATGGGCAACTATATTTAGCACTATAACCTTTCACTGCTCCACAAACCTTCATGTAGCATGTGTGAGAGGCAGAATTTAATTAAAAGACAATGCTGTAGAAATTAATTGAATGATGGCCCGGTTTCTCTTATTTTGCTTAAAACATACACTTCATTTTTCATACCCCTCCCTAGTAAGGAACCTTTTTAATAAGCAAACACACTCATTTTGTGATTTGGGCAAAAACTTTACAAGCCCCCCACCCCCAATTTTTTTTTTTTATAATTTCGTAGCTTAATAACAGCAAAGTCTTGCTCGAATTAACTAAAATTTGAACAATATGTACAAAAATGAATCAAGTTTAACTATGCAGAAATGTTTGTTAATAAAGTATAAGTACAGTGTAAAAAAATGTGTAGAGCGCCACACGATGTCTGTCCAAGTTGGAGGAAATTATATCAGCAAGATACAACAAGTGTACATTGAAAGATTGATTTCGGTCTAATGAATGAGAGGTTGCTTAGGTCGGATATGGCGTTTAACACGCGTGCGCGTGAGTGAACGTCTCAACATGACAGATGCATGTGATCCGTTGTGGTTGTTATCATTCATCGTTGTAGTAACTGCAGTATTAAATGTTGAGCGAATACAGTGCAGTGCATGACCCATTTAATGAAGCTAGGTGGGCGTCCAGAGGTTGAAACCACAACCTAGCCTAAAGCGATGACATGCAGCACACGGGTAAATTTTAAAGAAAGCATTAATGTTAAATAAATAGGAATCATTAATTTAAAACAAATAATAAACATTAGGGAGTGTAGGAAGAGGAGTGTTACCTGGTGAAACAGTGCTCGCAGTGCGCTCCTCGCTCGCTCTCGGTCAGCACGTACGAGTAAGCTGGGCATGCGAACACCAACTCTCCCAACGCGAAGTCCCTCAACGCCCGGAGACCTCGGCCCCTGTCCGGGCTAACAAACCGCTCCGTCCCTTCTATGCCTTCGTTCTTCATGGTTCCCCGTACGGTACGATTTTGTGTGGTCTTTGCTACTCACTTGACAGAGATCAGCTTCAGGCTTGTGACGATGCTTCTTCTTCTGTGGCACAATACTTATCCCGCTGGTACGTTTACCCCACCTGGTGGACAGATGACAATACAACAATACACACCACTCATTTCTGCAGATGGTAAACACACTTTGACACACACTCTGAAAAGTGGTTAGTGTTCACCTTCAATTTTCCAGCACGGCCTTCTTACACTTCTCCATGACAACATCAGAGTTGGCGAGTATTCAATCAAGACCGTACACTCCTCTTTCTAGGATGCCCCAGAGATGTTCAATAGGGTTTAGGTCTGTAGACCTGCATGGCCAGTCCATCAAGTTTACCCTCAGGCTTTTCGTATGGTAGTGGTCGTCTTGAAGGTGTGTTTGGGCCTTTTGGGGTCATTTCAAGAACTTTTTGAAACTAGGATTTCAAGCGTGGGAGACATTTTCACACATATTACCATGGGGGCATAAAAAAAAGTGTGGAATGAGTTTAGAACAAATTTAAGCTAAATTTTCAAGTGTCTGTCTGTATTGTTATTGATCAAATTGTAAGAAAATGACTATAGAGAAACAGCAAAAGGGCTGAATCCTGATTCCTACATGTTGTGATGATGATGAAAATGAAAAAACACAAGGAGCTTCGGTGAGATAAGGGACACACACCAAAATACTGGAGTCTGTTTAATTTTTCTATATAAATGCATTTATTTAAGTTAATCATTTCTCCTCATTCAAAGTTTGCAGTGTCTATAAAAGAGGGAACAGTTAGAAGCGCTGCACAGTGTGACAAAAACAAAACCTGCTAGCAACCTGGGGCTAAGTACACTGTTCATATATGTACATCATGTACATTAGGATGTCTGTATATACAAAAATATACACTTTTACACATGGGATGACAATGCATCAAGCATAATATTCATGTCCTTTCACTTTTTGTTGTTGTTATTATCGGTTGTCGAGACTTCAAGCATTTGAGACGTGTCCTGACCCAAGTCATATTATAATACCTAAAGGTTGGTAAATTAAAACGGATGCTAATGTAATAGTTATGATTTAAAAAAAATGTGGACATAAAAATGAACTAATAGAATCTGAAACTTGATTTTTACACTTTCTCTTTCTTGTCAATTGCATTCAGTCACGCATCACTTGAAAACTTTTGACGCTTGCCTTGGATGTTTTTGTCACGAATGTTTAGACATTAAATCAGGAAGCTGAGAGGTTTATACCCTGTGGAAAACTGTTCTCATTCATTCTCATACAGACAACAAAACAACACGAAGAAACTTTGGCACGACGTGCTTAAGATGTAAACATTCAATCATCAAACCATTGGGATTGTGTTCTCTTTTTATAGGAATGGCATTGAGTTCAAACGTTATGGTTGAAAATAATTACAGACACTAGTGTTGCCATGGTAACTCAGAAATGTGCAGTTTGGTTCCAAGTGGCTGAGCAGAGACAACAGTCCATAAAAGCATCAGCTATTAATAATGAAGCCTGAAACTCTTTGGTGGCGCATCATTGATTTTAGTACACAGGTAGGGAACCGCTTTTTTTTTTTATTATCAGGGCCCATTTGAGTTTTGAAAAAGTCCACCGAGGGCCACCTTATTTTTATGACATTTCAGGCAATCAAATATATGATTTTAGAACGCCATGGCGGACCGGCTCAAATCCTCTCGTGGGAAAGCCATTACGGGATGCAAGTTCCCATCCTGTTTTGGACAATATACTTATTATCCGTTTGGAAAACGGCATTTTCAACCCCTCCAGTTGCTACTGTACTGCAGTAGAGGGCGCTGTATACAAAAAAAAACAAAAACATTTTCTATTCTTCAGGAAGGAGGCTTCTGTACAGTACAATGCATGAAACATTACAAATGTGAAGAAATCTGCACAATACTGAACACACGGTAGCATGGAAACTACACTTTCTTCATTTTAATGTAGAATTTCAACTCTTTGTGTATGTGTGGGGTGGGGCTGCATGACAACACAATAATAAACAAAGTGACTGCTTTGAAGAGTTGCTAATACTTGATAACACTTTGTTTGGTGGTCTAAAATCTTGACTCTATATCCTAAGCATACAAATATTAAGACAAAATAAAACATTTTTGCAGTTGTCCAAACAAAATGAGCCTCTCAAAACGTCATCTGAGGTTTAACCCCACCCCCGAATTAACTAACATTTGGGTCTTCTGAGTACAGTACAGTCACCATTGCAACAGGGCTCTCCTCACAACCAAGCTCTGTGTCTGCCCTGGCACCCATGGGTGCTGGCAGCCCAGCGCAGAAGCCTATCAAGTGTCAGGATAGGCTCTGCAAGCAGCTGCAGTGTCAGCATAGTCGCCTCAACTGAAGTTTAAGACACAACAAAATTGGCCAAAGACGGAAACTTAGTAAAAAAAAAAGTGTTAGAAGAGGAGAGAAAGCTGGAGAAATAATAATAATAAAGCTAGTTGTTTTTTTTTCCTCAAGAAGGCAGAATTTTTTGGTTTTTGATTTGAATTCTTTATCCGGTTAATTGTACAAAAGTGTATTATAGCAGGTAACAATTGTTTATGATACACTAACATTGCTGTCCGAGGACCACCTCGTAAACCCACATGCATCCTTAAGTGTGGAGCCATCTAACCAGGCAAAACGTTTTTGTTTTGTTTTTAATTTTCAATGAGTATCTCCATCCATCACTAGAAATGTTCTTCACAACAGACTACACCTCCACAATTCCATTTGTGTCGGAGCCACACAATATCGCTTTCTTTTTAATTAAGCAAGATTCATGATTTCACAGTTTGACAAAGCAATATTTTTTGGTGAACTGAATCTGATGTGTGCAGCTCGAAATAAGGAAGACATATTAATAGTGAGGGAGTTTGCAATTGATATATATATATATTTTTTAAATCAGTTATATCTAGGCCCATCATGTGCCTCTAATTTGATATACAACCACTTTGCCCGAGGAAAAACATTTGTTCTCCACATAACTTGCAATTACAGAAAAGGTGAGCACAAAACATGACTGCACCTAATAAATTGTCTTTCCTTGTTCTTATAGTTGGAAAAGCAGCTTACTGTCGCCATCTCATATTTTCCTTCCACTGCAAAGAAACCAATGTGAATTGATGGTGGCTGGATATTAAATGTGCTGTCGGAAGCACTCAAATTTAAAAACATGCCCGATCTGTCAATACAAAAAAAATGATCAAACTATACTGTCTAAAGTGTTGTTTTTTTTCCCCCTTAGAAATGAAAATGTAAATACTTTGACGACATTGTGTGCTTTGTGGAAACTTGTTACAGAAGAATGGCCAGGTTCGGATACAGACGTTCCTTACAAGTCTCTGTAAACATTGCTAAAGATTAAATACAATACATTATGGTTGCGTTAGCGTCTGGTGCCTAATTTAAGTTCTTGAATGGTTTGTGATGTCATCGGACAGCAAGAATATGTACCATAAATCATTGTTCAACAAAATAGCAAGCTCCATTAAAAGTCAGGCCAAAATTAAATGCTAATTCATATTAATAATAGTTTCTGTCATAACTTCACCAAAAATGATAGTTTTTCCCATGTTGAGAATAAAAGTACTACTAAAAAAAACACACACACAATTTAAATAAAATCCAAATAAGAATTTAACCTGTGTTCGTTTTACTTAACATGGTGCTGCGGATGTGGTTCGAATTCTCCCGGTGGGATACAATAAATCAAAAACACTTCTTACCAAGTGCGCGGTGCTTCGGGTCACAGCTACCATTGAGAAACTAATAGGATCTGGTGGAGATAATAGAAGTTCCACTATTTATTCCTGTTACCTCCTGTAGAGAGAAACCGCCCCAACAAGTAAATAACACAAATTCAGTCTGATGTGCTGAGCAAACTAAAAACACAATGCAAACAGAAATCGTATAAAACGTAGGCGCTCCCGAGGGAGTAGCCGAAGAGCAGCAGGAGTAAAGAAAAGACTTGAATCCTCTAGAGTTCATTGTCCTTGCAGTTTTTTTTTTTCAATTTGCTTAAGAGAGAAAAAAGAAGTAAACAAAAATAGGCTGCTAAGAGCTTTGTGGTGTGTTGTTGCTTTAAAGACAAAAAGAAGGATGCTAAAGTGCAGCAGCCAGTGCTACAGCCTGAGGAGAGAGCACAACTCCTCAATGTGGTACTCCATGTTCTCCGAGAATTCAGAACTTCGCTGCCTGTTGTGGGGATTCTCCTCTTCAACTTTTGTGTGGGGGGGGGAGAGATTAGTAGAACTTTTTAAAATTTCTTATCCAACTCATCTCTGCTGATCCTGTAAACAGATGAGATTTAACAAAAGGAAAAAACAAACAAAAGCGTCGTTTTCCTCCAATTCAACAGTTCTGGCTCGGTTCGAAAAAAAACGCATCTTGCAAACTTCCACAAATTAACTGTAATTAAAATATTCAAAGTAAAATAAAATAAAAACACTCAAGTTCATTTTCACCAGCATTCAAGAAAACAAACGACTCAAAGAATTCTCGTTATTTTGCCTCCCGAACCATCAATGAGAAAAACACTGAGGTATGTAGTAGTTGGATGGAAAGCCTTCATCGCTTTTATCCCCCTCATCATCATCATCATCATCAGCGTCGCCAGCACTGGTCCTCCCACTAAATATGGTCAGTTTCCTGTTTAAGGTCTACAAAGGCCCTCCGCCAGTCTGTATGTTGGAGGGTTGGAGTGGTGGTATAGAAATGACCTCAGACCCCTTGGCAGGAAGGAGCAAGATGGATTCAGTCATCCATCATATTTGTCTTTCTCCTGCAGTCGACATCTTCTACTTCTTTCTTAAAGTCAGTTGGTATGTAACGATGTCTAGTGGCGGTGTTGTCCCCTAGGATTGCAAATTGAGGGTGAACTTCCACTGCTGGCTCAGGTTGGGGCTGCACACCTCCACAGTGAGCCCACCCATGCGGGCACTGCGGCTGTCAAGACACAGGTTGCTGCCCACGTGACGAAGCTTCGAGTTGGACTCAATCTGCTCCCATTTCTGCTCGTGTAGGCAAGGCAGAGACAGCACACAATGAGTGGTTTGCAATGTGGACATTTCAAGACATGTCAGCAGTGAGCAGTTTGATCAATAACTGTGGACCAGCAACTGCAAAGTGGGACATGGAGGAAAATTATTCTTACCTTGTTTCTATTCCAGGGTGTCAATTTTATACTCATTTGGAACACTCCATTTAGTAAAAATTTTTAGAGACATAAATCAACATTTTTAAATTTTCAGGTTGAACCTAAAATGAACTCTACCCAATAGAGAGGAACGTAATTATACATTTTCTGAACTTGTGAATGTTCAGCGTTTCGGGACTTTTTGCATAAGTGGCTGTTCTCAAAATTCACAACAGGTGTTTAATCCTTGAACCGACCAATACACTCCCAATTAAATCCACTCCTAAGGCTTTCTGTGACCTTTCCAGTCTCCCGATTTCCTGCTGACGATTGTTAGGTGTTATATCGTCACCCTCTTAAAATAATTGCCTATGTCTTTTTTTTGTGTGCAATTTTTTGGGGCCTAAATCATCCCCCTCATGATGCAAATGGTTTCCTGAAAAATCTGAAAAAATTATTAGGCTATTATTTCAACCCCTTCGGACCCATAGATGATCGCAGTGGACATGACATATTTGTGTTTCTAAACCAATAAAAACACATCATTTCTGGTTCATGATTGGATATTAGCTAACCAATCACACTCGCAAGTTGATGTGCATGATGTTCATGTTAAAAATGTTACATATAAGCTGTACGGTTACATCACGTTACAGTCATATTATCCTGAGGTCCACTATAACATAAAAACATGAGTCAACCCCAATTTTTCCCTCATGTTGTTCTTATGTGGGAAGAGTCTAAATCAGTAAAAAAAATAAAATAAAAAGCCTAGCAGAAAAAATGCGGGTCTGAAGGGGCTAAGAAGGCGTCGATATATATTTCATGACGTCACAATATGGACAGCATGTTGAAGAGGTCTGTCTTTAACTACTAATTCTAACCAGAACATTTATAGTTTCTTCATATGGTGATATTTAAAGTCACTCAAGGGCGCCCCGGGAGGTGACCTCAGGATACATGTTTATTTATTTTATTTTTGGGGGCTGTACAGTAATAAAAGAAAGTGTAATTGCACATTCATGACAGCAGGTGGCAGTCCCGCTCTCATTGTCAGAGAGTGCAGAAGGACTATTAAGGTCATCTGTAGAGGTGTACTCACAACAATTTTTTAGACAAATGATACTTTTTGTAGTCGCGGCAGAGAGTTAGTTACTCCTATGATACCAGGAAAGCGGGATTATTGTTATTGCAGTATTTTGACACCTTTTGGCACAATGTTCAGTGTATGAATCAACAATAGGCCACAATATTAATAAATGTGGGCTTACCTGTAAATCTATAATAATAATAATAATAATAACATTGGGCTGACAGCACAAGCACCTCTTCTAGTTCAATATAATTCTTAAACATGAATTAAAGAAGGATTAATTTGCCCAACGGTGCTGGTTTGTGCTCCTTTCATTTGCTATGTGTAGTAATACTTTAGTGTCAGTTTACCTGTCTGCTGTCATTGTCTCGACAGCCCTGCAGTTTGATGAGAGAGCCGGCCGTTCTGTCTACCACTGTCAGACACAAGTCCATATGTTTGACTGACTTATCCTTGGTCAGGGCCCATTCCTTGAGCAAAAAAAACAGTATAATCACAACATACAGCTTTAATTGTGGTCAAATCTTTAGTAAAGAACAGCATAAAATAATTTCATAGATACTTAATACTGAGTTCTCATCCTATTGAAGGTAGGCACCGCCTAATTAAAAAATCAAGACATTCAAAATTGTAATGGCGCTAAAGTTGAGACAGTATTGCGTTATATTATTATCCTGCAGGAATTTTTCTAGTTATCCTCTCTACGCTCACGGGCAACCTTCACAATATAATGAGATCCAAAAGTTGCAACAAAAAAAAATCCACCTCAAGATAATGTCATAGGGGTACAGTATTAATTTAACAATATGCATAAAAAGTAGGGCAAAAGAAGAGTCTTAATCGTCATCAAAGCGCCTCATGAAGCCACAGGCTACCAAATTAAAGTGTAAAATGAAATAAGCTATGAATAAAAATGCAATAAATAGGTTACAAGTGTTCATATTTAAAGTTGTTAAAATTGAAATGGGGTATGAATGGGTGAAGTGGACGTGTGGGAGCTGTTTAATTGGAGTGGTTGAGTCATATTACAGTAGTTGTAGTTTGCAGTAGTGTAGAATTGCACTCCAGCATATTGAGGGCGGTTTTTCGTGGCAAAATATTAGAAGCCATGCAGTTGTATAGGACTGCTGCAAATTACAACTAAAATAATAAACACATTGTTAAACAGAACTCATTTATTTATACATTACTGACAGTGTTAATTAAAATTGGGGATTATTATCAATACAGCTGATTTTGTACACAGTACATACAGTAGTGCTTTCAATACAAGTTGAATTTGTTCACCATGCTCCTAAATCTAAACATTTGCACCTCAAATCATCTTTCCCTACTGAAATGAATGGAAATGCTATTAATCCGTTCCGGGCTAAAAAATGTTAGCAATTTTTTATTTTATTTTTATTAGAAAAACAGCACTACATTTATGTACTTTATAAAACATTTGTGTGATTGCATCAGATTTCATTAGCTTGTGCAGATGTACGTAATGTGGTCAGTTGGCATAAATAAAATAGATCCAGAATGATCACTTTGCCTTTTTCTTTGCCTAACAACAGTGTTGTAAAACAATGATGTGTCATGTCATGCGGCAAAGACAAATACGTTTCGATTTCCTCCTGTGAGAAATGTGGGTGGATACCTTTGAGCCTATTTTAAGAACAAAGACAAGCACACGTTAAAGGGGAAGTCAACCTTTTAAAGATTTCTTGACAGTAATATGTTATATGTGACCTCACTACTCTAAACATGACATTCTGATTAATTTTACATTTGTGGAATATGAGCTATGAAGCAAAATGCCGCCGTTTTTATCCATCTCTGGGGGCGGCCATTTTGCCACTTGCTGTCAACTGAAGAAGACATCACAGTTGCTCAGGGCTCAGGCAATGACCAATCACAGCTCACCTGTTTTCTGAAGCTGAGCTGTGATCGATTGTTACCTGAGAACAACTGTGATGTCATTTTCACTTGACAGCAAATGGCAAAATGGCTGCTTTCTGAAATTGATAAAAACGGCTGGATTTTGCTGCTTAACTCGTATTCCGCTAACGCAATATTAACTATAATACTGTATTTAGACTAGTGGAGCTGCATAGAACATCTGGGGATTGACTTCCCCAACAACACTCGTATTCCCACACACACACGCCACATATATTTTGTATGTGATCGTCACCTTGAGACTGCAGGGGCTATTAGACTTTGCAATGAGCACGCTCAATTTACTGCAGGCTAAAAAACTAAGAACAGTAAATGATGTTGACATTTATTGCAGAAAAGAGATGATTAAGTGTGACTTTATTCAGACTGACTTGAAACATACCCGCCATCCTCTAAGTGCAACCCTTTGACCCCAAGGTGACTCTAAAGTGTACGTTTAGACATGCTGACCTGCGTGTGTTGCCGTGGTAACGCTACCTGGTTTCCGCCAGCGTTGTGGCACTCGTAAACGCCCACCACGCCGTCAGCAAAATGTCCGAGCGTGTCGAGGCAGTTTCCTCCCTGCTGCAAGGCCCCGAAGGCGATGTCCTGGTGGTCTGGGACACTTAATCACACACGCACAAACATTTGGACTATTTATGCAAAAATCCACGATAATGAGGAAACGCAAAAGGGTGGAACTGCGATATAGTGTGTGAACAGTTATCAAATGCAAACCGTTTTGTGCTGCCATAGCACAGAGTCATTCATGCATACCAAATGAAATACAGTCATCATCTTACCGCAGCTCAGGGTAGACATTCTCCAGGTACCATTTAAAGGGCTTGCAGGCTAAACGCTTCTTCATATCCAAACGACTCTGGATGCTGAGGGAGACAACCAGGGACAGAGAGGATGAGAGGCTTGTCACTCATGGTGAAAACTGATTCAATTATAAAAGTGATGAGAAGGACTATAGAGGCCCACGGCGTAACTGCAGCAGAGGAAACAAGCATAAAAGGGGGAGATATGACAACAATGTTCCGGAAACGTCACAAAATATTTCATCCATCTAGAGTTTCTCTGGAGGGCTTTTGTTGCGTAAATAAGCACAAAGCACAGCCAATAAATGCAATTAAATGAATTGCCAAGAAATTCCTGAGTGAGCAATGAGCACTGGAAGACGAGAAACAAAAGTTTTAGCATATGTGTTATAAAAGCACTAAAAAGGGGAAATCACCCCCCCCCCCCCTTTTTATATTATTTTATTTTTACAATAATACGTTGTGTGTGCCCCCCACTAGTCTAAACAGCATTCTGAATAATATTGTGTTTGTGGAATATGAATTAAGCAGCAAAATCCACTCCTTTTTTATCCATCTCAATGGGCGGCCATTTTGCCTCTATTTGTCGACAATGACATCACAGTTGCTTAGGGTTCTGGTAACGACCAATCATGGCTCAGCTTGGGAACATCACATTACCAAATTCAGAAAACGGGTGAGCCGTGATGGGTCATTAGCTGAGTCCTGTGCAACCATTTTCAGTGGACAGCAAGTAGCAAAATGGCCGCCCTCTGAGATGGATGAAATTGGGTATATTTTGATGCTTAATTCAAATAACACAAACGCAATATTAACTCATTTGCTCCCAAAATCGTATAAATATTTTCTATTTTAAATGTCATAAAAACGCATTTATACATTTTTTCAGTTTTTTAAAAAAAAAAAGCTAGAGCATATATAAGGCTTTGATGCAGCCTCTACACAGCGAATGGGTGAAGCAATGGTAGTAATTATAAAACGGCCAGCAGGTGGCAGCAGAGTATAAGAGAGCAACCAGGGCCATGATGAAAACAAGCTGATTTCCCGACAGATTTGTGAATAATGATTAAACTTAGCTATATTCTAATGCAAATTGCTGCAAGACGGAAACAGTTTAAAAAAAAAATCCTGATGAAAGAAGAGACTCTAATCTTTCTTTTGGTAGGTTCCAAGAAATAGAACACAATATTCTGTGGGCCTTGCAAAATCAGTCAAAATCCAGTAAAACAGCCTGGAGCGAAGGGGGTTGCTTCAGTGAAAATGGCTGGGAGTAAATGAGTTATTGAGAATGCCTTGTTTAGACTAGTGGGGTTGCGAAAATGTGAATGGTTACAATCTAGGGCCTTAATCATATTAAATTCAGACAAAGAATTTATTTTTGATCAAGTCAATTAAATGTAATATAATTAAATCCCAACTAGACATGTGTTTAAAACCAATATTTGGCATCACAATTTAGGACTGTCCACATAAATTGTATGTATGTATAGACCTAAACACAGTATGTATATACAGTATATATATATATATATATATATATATAAACTCTAATGAATGCATTCTTCAAGCAAAGGCTGAAGGGGGCGCCATTACTTTTGCAAGTTTTTGTCTCCCTATGGCAGCAGTGTGACACCCTTGTGTTAGTGACATGTGATGTGCAATCACACACTACTGGAGTGACATTTCACCAGTACAGCGAGTTCCTGCATCACCAAGCAAGATGACAAAAATGGCAATGTTGTGAATTTACACTATACTTGCACCTAGAAAAAAACAACAACAAAAAACACACATATCCATCAATTCTTTTCATTAGGCTTTGATTTTTTTTTTTTTTTAAGCACACTTCCCAAGAGCACTTCATGAGGCAGCCTTGTGATCTATTCAAACGAGCCATTTGGCCGCTACACAATTGTGGAAAGGTACCGGTGCTAATCAGCCATCCGTTTTAAAAAGGTAATGAGATGTGGTGTGTTTAAATGTCAAGAGTGTGGTGTGCTTGAAATATGAGCCCTTACTTTCCATATGGCACATTTCTTGCTGAGGGAACGGCAGCATAATAGAAGTTCTTGAACTCATCCATCCACACCTCAGCGGCTCTCCTGGTGTTCCTGAGATGGCGACAAAAGAACGGAAGAGAGAGAAGATGAAAGTGTGCTGCATATCTCAACAGCCATCAAAAGGGCAGCGTTCCCCTGTTTGGACAGTCAAGTGGGGTCGTTTGTTTGTTTCTCTAGTTGCAGCTCTCAGTGTGCGTTGCCAGGCACAGCAAAGTGTTGACACGGAGCCCAGAGCTATTTTGCTGTATTTACATTCTTTTCTAATGATGTCACATACAGCTGTTAAACGCCGAGTCAGCTGGATTCACATTAATGGCAGCTGAGCTATATTGTGGATGATACATATGGTAGCTTTAGCTTTATAGGCAATAGTCCAAATTTGTATACTAGTAATTGCTTACAGAAAGGAAAATAAATAAACCTGCATAATTGGATATGCCCTAGTGTTGCCATTAATTTTTTATTAGAGGCTATTTTGTAATGTGTTTATATGTTCAATAAACCAAACCAAAACATAAATAAAAATAATAATACAAATTGCTGGTACAGATTATTGAGGGCAAATGTGATTCGCATACAAGTACAGTGGCGGAAACAACCACAGTAACAAATACATTGTAAATTTTATTAGACTAGATTTTGTGATTGGTACATTGTGAGGGTGTTCAGAATTTGGTGTCAGGAAGGATAGTGTACCAATAAAAATCTTTTAACAATGATCCCAAGCTATCATCTGACATTTTTCTAAGATGCCCATAGCGAATGCAAGCCACTTAGAATTCGCTGCCTTTGGCGGGACGACATCGGACGTAATTTAATATTTATAAAGAAAGAGTTCATTTGAGGATAACTTCCCCGCATGGATGTTTCTTTCTAAAGATGATGTCTGAACATGTTTTTCCTAACCCACTTGCACTCCTAGCCGAGGAGACGATGCAAACAGCTTCTCTTTCCTATGATCGCCCCCATTTTTTTTTTTTTTTTTTAAAGATGACGGCACAAACTCACTACGTAAGAGTGACCAGAAGAACAAGCAAAATGTCATCAGCTGGTGCCGTCTCGTTGCTCCCTAGGGGGGCTACCAGCAGACATGAAGAGAGTGTCTGGCCTTTTCATCAGTGATAAGCAGCTGCTGTGCATATTAGGACAAATGAGATGCACCATACGCTTTGCCATTTTTCATCACCATCCCCAATGGTTGCTTTTTTTTTTCTTCTTTTTTTGGGGGGGGCATGTGCTACTGCAGGATTTATCAGCTGGAAACATCAAGGACAGCACAAGAAAAAAAATTGCCGACTTCATGTATGATCATACAAGACAGCAACATAACAAAGGATTAATTATTATTATTATTAATGATTAATTATTTGCTTTTTTTTCAGCTTTGTGAAACTTTTTTTTATTTTTTATGCAAATGTTTCCCGTCATGGATGATGTCTCAGTTAAATTTTCATGAGACCTTGATGTAATTCATAGCAGGCAAACATCACAAGATTAACCTGAGTTTTGCATTTTACACAACAAAATAATCAGCAGCCTCAATAAAGAGTATGAAGGAAAGTAAATGCCCAGGCCACCATTGACATAACAGGATAGTTGATGAGCCAACGCGAATGCCCCGGCGAGATCTTTAAATTGTCCGCCGTAGTAAAATAAAGTGCAGTGTATACGACACAGATTTAGGAGCTAGCCAGAAAGAACCACGGAATCTTTATTTGATGCTGTCACGGTAACAAACACGCTCCAAAGATGCCCGGCGTCCATGTTTCATCCGTAGAGGAGCCTTGACAGAACGTGACAACTGTGACTGACCCTCATCAGTACGTGAGCGGCCGCAGCACTGCCGTCCGTTTTAAAATGCTGGCCCTTAGTGTGCCTTGGAGGCTCAGCAGTCCCTTACCATAATGGGAGACGGTGA
Organism: Vanacampus margaritifer; assembly: GCF_051991255.1. Lineage (NCBI taxonomy): Eukaryota > Metazoa > Chordata > Actinopteri > Syngnathiformes > Syngnathidae > Vanacampus > Vanacampus margaritifer. Next base: position 19,489,123 of record NC_135435.1, on the reverse strand, counting down.
CTTAGAAGACTTAAATACAGAGAAAAAAACTACTAAAGTCCCCTTGCATCCTACATTTTCAGCAACCGTGGCTGCTGGGAAAATAGTGTAAATGGAACGCAATGAGATTTACAATAAAAGCTGTAAGATTTATTTGACCATACTTGTCTTCAACGATACATGTGTATTATTAGTTGGGTTTTCATCCACCCATTTTTATTCAAATTTTCAAGAAATGCGAAAATAAAACTGAATAGAAACGCAAAAAAATCGAAAAAGTCTTTACGCTGGTGGATTTTGAAGCGTATCGAAAAAAGGAAAATGAGAATTTTGGCTATGGAAACAGGTTTTGCGAATAACCGCTTGCAAGACCGGATCATGTTGCATGTTTTGACCAGATATTACGTCACACGTACGTTTGTAATCACAAAGCAGTGGCGGACGATAAAGTAAGGTATGTTTGGGGGGGGCGAAACAAAATTCTTTTTTGGAATTAATTAAAGAAGCAAATATTAACTCTTTGACTGCCAGACGTTTTCAGAAAAGGGATGCCGTGGGTGCCAGCCGATTTAAGCAATTTTGACTGATCTTTCAAGGTCCACAGAAAATGTTGTGTTTGGACTATGGAAACACACATACTACCAAATGAAAGATTGGACTCTCATCTTTCATCAGAAAAAAAAGTTTGTTTCTACCTTATTCCGTTTTTCAGTAATCAACAATAGAAAATGGTTAGTTTCACCTCTGTTTTGAAACAAACGTCTTTTAACGTCTTTGGCACTCCTCCATAGGATTTTACTAAACGTTATTTAAGGTTTTTGGCAGTCAAAGAGCTAATGCTATTTTAGATGGAAAACAGCAAACAAAAACGCTACGATTTATCAAGAATTACAAAAGAAAACTCTTATGTGATCGCACAGCGCAGTCGCTTCCTGGTTGTCTTCTTCTTTTAAATTACTGGTGGATCACATCTATGGTGTATACCGCCACCTTCAGCGGCGGAGTCCCCTCTCAATATTCGCAAAAGAAAAACAGATGGAAACGGGCAGTCGCATGTCCGTTTTGCGCATTTTCAGTAAATTCGCTTAATAAATTCAAAACAATTGGATGGAAACCTGACAATTGATTGTTTTTTTTTAGGGCTGGGTTTCAATTCTAATTCTGTCAATCGATTCAATTTTGATTCACAAGAGTTCGGATCAATTTGATTTAGATTTTTTTGCAATTCGATTCAGTTCAATTCAATCTGATATTGATTGATTATGAAGCATCAATTTTTCTTAAATATCAATGACATGATAAAAACTCCACAAACATTAAATTCCAAATACAATTTTGCAGGGGCAGTAACAGCTGAAATTATTTAGTTTAATAATGAAAGTAACAAGTGTTATAATCTTTTCAGAGAGGGTGAGATGGAAATATTGTTATGATTCTCATTAAATAAAATTTTAAAACATTCTGTCAAGTTTTTCATAAATGTAAGAAAGTACTTTTAAGTTCACGTGCACAGTAAATTTCAAGAAAACAATAAGATACAAAGAACATTTTCTTATGACTTTATATGAAAAAGAGATATTAAAATATCCGATTCATGAATTGATATCAGGCTCGAAAAGGAAAATCAATTTGGTATTAATTATTAGATTTTTTAAATCCAGCCTTATTGTTAATATTTTACTAATGCAGTGTTAAATTAAGTATATTTGTATAACAGGTAAGAATATTGACAGGTTGAACATTTATTTCCTCCGAAAGGAGGCCATGCTAGCGTCAAAGTTCACAGTACAGACTGTAAGTATCAGTTTCCCCAGCAAAGGTACCAGTTTCTGACCCACTGAACGCAGCATTAAATTCTCATTTTGCACAGCTTCAAATATGCAACACAGTGACCCTGGCTGCACATTTCATTACACTCATCTAATGAGATGAGAAAATCTTAATAGCTATATAATGGAGGTGTGTGAATATGTTACTGTTCAAAATTAAGAGCGTAATTGGATGTTGGTCTTCAGCAGCTAATTAACAGCTAATAGTCACTTCCCAACATTATAATGTTGACTGCCTAAAAAGTACTCATGAAGATCATTTGTCATGTGTCACCTTGCAAAAACGGTGCCGCTGCCACCGGGGAAGGTATAGGGGTGTTGCTTCCTGAAAACGTGTCCAACCCGGCTGCACGGGATGATTTCCAGACTTCCGCCGCACTGCCACACACGGAATGAAATCTCTGAAACGCAACACAGGCGGGCCCATAAACAAACACTGGATTAGTACATGAGCTATCAGCGCCTCGTAAAATGTCTTCGGCGTTGCGGCAGTGTCAGGCTCCCTCGCCGGCATCCTAGTCATCGGAATACGTGATCAAATAAATGTGTGCATTGGCAATCTCACTTCAATTAAAAATCCCATCACAGGAGAATGCGACGGTCTGACAGCTGCGAGCTCGAGACAAATTCCCAACTTAATTTGAACACAATTAAGAGGGAGAAAGACTTGATGGCAATATGTTTAGGGATGAACCGCAACATAGAATGTGAACTAGGCTGCATTCCAAACAATATCAAGTGCTCCCAGAAGAATGGAAGCTTTAAAAGATGCAAAGGGGGATGAATCGCAAGACGATATTTTCACTTAACCCTGGAGAACCCACGGGGTCAAATTTGGCCCCTATAAATTCTGCTACTCAAATAACAAAGACCTTTTTTTTTTTTCCAGCTGTGATTTTGTCCCTGTGTTCTTGTTTCCATTGTCCAAATTGTGTTTGTACATTCAAAATCCAGTTCTAAAATGCAACAAATAAAAAAAAAATATATATTGTTCAATGTAGCTGGATATTTGATTGATTATTTTCTTAAATTTTAACTAGTTTACTGACAGTTTTTGTTATTCAGATTTTTCGAAATGATACCCCTAAATGCCAAAAGGGTCAAATTTCGCCCTAATCCTAAATTAGGGAATAAAGGGTTAAAATTGAAAAAAAAAAACATATATTTTGGTGTTCAGTGAACTTATAGCAGTCATTTAATGTATAATTCATAATTTTCCAAAGAAGAAAAGGGTTCTTGGGTTCTCCAGGGTTAATGGCCACATGTCCCAATACTTTTGCATACTTCAAACCAAACAAAAGGTTTTAACGAGCTTCATTAGTCTATTGATTTGATGCCGCACTTATACTATATACTCCTGACATTTACATTAGCTGCACTCACCCAGATTTTCTCCTCCCCAAACATCCATCATCATGTCATATTTCCCCAAAAGCTCAAAGTAGTCCTTATCCATGACAAATAGACCTCCTGCTATCATCGGAGTCCTGTATGGGTCAAGACAGCAAATGATCTCAGTCAGAATTTTATACAATAGGTATGAGAAGCTTTATATTGTGTGTGTCTTACTTTATAGGGGCGATAGGGTTGCCTTGTCTTGCTCGTCTCTGGTCCAAAGTCATGTAATCCCATTTAAACACCAAATTCCAGTCAAAACCTACACATATATAATGCATTCATTAAGTACACTCGACATCGGACGTATTGAACGCTGCCGCGTTGAGGTCATGCTCACTCGACCTTCTCTAAATGGTGCACTGTACCTCCTTTGAGATCAGCCGAGGCTCCCACATACTGGAAGTTGTCCATGTTGATGACATCAATGATGGGAGAAACCACTCTGGTTTTATCCTGGAAAAAGTGAGAAGAGGAAACATAATTGCAACTTTCTGTCCAGATGGTTGTCTCATACATCGGAGACAACAGTGGATGTCAACAATCATTAATAGTACATACTTTTTATGGTTGCTAGGTAAAAAGGATGAATTCAAGATATATTTTCCTCACTAACACACCCCCCAGATAAACACACATTCCAGCTAAAGGAAATGGTTACCCAAGTGGGCAGTGAAAACAATACTGTTTTTTTGTGTAGCGGGTCAGTTGCGATTAATCGTGTCTTGAATCGATTAAGAAAAATGGAGTGCGCTGCTTTGTTGCATAAAACAGAGGCACAACTCTTTCAATTGCAACACATTTGTACCATTAACTAGCAGAATGAGCTACACTGATTGCTACAAAGTGTTTCATTTTCTGTTGTTAAAACATTTGATATCTGTACGGGAAATTGCCTTCTAATCTTGAATGAGTGTAAAACAAATCACAACAATTAATCAAACGGTTAAGAAAATTCAGTCAAACTACTAGACTAAAGAATGGAGACAAACAAATAATCCCTTTCCAACTTAGAAGACAAAACAAGGTCTATCTAATACAGATAAATATTTCACATCATTGATAAATTTGTGAATTTGCTATTTAGTTCAACAAAGAACATTTTTGTAATATCTATTCTTAATGGTCTCCCTTCAAACAGCCAATTAATTTGCAATGAAGTTCAGTTCAATTATATTTTAGTAATGCTAACTTTTTTTGTCTATAAAGCTGATTTGAAAAACATTTTCTACATAAAATAACTTGCACGACACTATAAACCAATTATTACAATATAGCACACTTTTGATCTATTTTGAATTTTGATCTCAAAACATTTCTGAAGCCGTTTCCTCCTGTACAGAATACAAAAGTGCATAATATTATGGACGACACGTGCATGCTCAACATGCCACTGACTGCCAGCCAGCCAGCTCCGTGGGTGCAAGCAGGACCTCTGACCTCGTTGAGTGAAGCAAAGAAAAACAACCTTTCTGCCGATATAAATAAGCACACTCTGTGATGAAGTAATTGGCAGTGCTGTGATGCTGCATATTTTTAAAAATACCGAGAGGCAGCGAGGAAACAAAAAACACTTCCACCCTGAAATTACTCCAGTGCGTTAGTGACATTTTGAGGGCGTTTAGTGGCAGGAATAGTGTATTTTTCTTAAAAGTGGAGACAGCTGTTTCAAAGTAGGCCAAATGATAGGATTTTGCACCCATTCAACTAACATCAAAAGTGTATCATCACTTGAACATCACTTGCGAATGTCAAAAGTCTTTCAAGAATATAAAAGAAAAGCCATAATTTTAGTCAATTGAGGGCAAACTAATTTAATACTTCTGAAGTACAATACTTCTACATATAATCAATACACAATAAGAGAGCTGTATTATAATACACTTTGAGCAGATACAGTACCTCTATGATAGTGTTAATCAAAACTGAGAATTATTGTATTCATGTGACAGAACTGACTCAGCCTCATACCAACCATATATCATTTATCAAACGATAAAAAACACAGCGCCATTATCAAGGAAATAATGAATTTCCCTAGCTGCTTTAGCTACATTACAAAAAGAAGACTGCATGGATACTATATTTCAGATGTTGTTTGCAATAGCTCCATTCATTGAATGTATTTGTGCAATTCGACATTAGAAACTTTCCACGCTTTGCTTTTTTTAGCCTCGTTAGTACCTGTGAACATTTATTTAGTATTTTGGTTGTAGTTTGGATTATGAGCTGTAAAAATGTCACATCATGCTGAGAGTAGTTTCTAATATGTGGTTGCCAGAAGGAGAATAATTAAATATTAAAGGGACATTCAGTGATCCCTAGCGCCATCTAGTGGTCAAAGAATAGCATTAAAAGCACGCACACTACGGTGGCTCAGAGAGACCACATTTCGCAAGCCTACCACCAATTCTTATTTTGCGTGAGCAAACGAGCATCTCGGCGAGCGACGGCGACTTGGCAGCCTATGTGAAGCCCGGCGAGCGACGCCGAAAGACCGAGCGAGCCGGAATTTGCCGGAGAAGCTAACAAGAGCGGCTAGCGGGAGTTAGCCGGAGCCATAGGCTGGAGTGGCTAACAAGAGCGGCTAGCGGGAGGAGGCTAGTAAAAACGTGCGAGAGCAAAGCAGAAATTGACAAGCGACGGGCCCGAAACACGGGAGTTATTGACAACCACCTGCAGGCCTCAGCTGTGGAAGGTAAGCTGCGGTCGACCCATTGGGTTCGACACTCGATGCAATACCACCTGGGCTAACTACATTCATTAAGTTGTCCTTTGGGCATCTGTAGCAGGAAGATTGCGACGAAACATGGCAGCTCTAGTAAGGTGAGAGTACAGCCATGTAATATAATTAGTGATACCTACAATTATATTTTAACCCATTAAGGCCTAAAACGATTGGCAAAACATGTTTCAATTTAATTCAATTCAATTCAACAATATTAAAAAATAATTGATATCTCAGCTCCTGAAGCAGATAAAAACATAATTCCCAAAACATTTCATAGATTACACCTGTGGCGTTTACACAAACCTAAGTTTATCATTATAAACCTTCAATATATTAAAATAAATAAATAAATCAACAAACAAATGTCGCATCTGCGGGTATTTAACTCCATATTTATTTACCTTCAACACTGGAGCGCAGTTGTAATAACCTCGGGGGATCGAGTGGGAATTATTCGTCGTCTATTCCGTTACAAAGTCGTCAAAAATGTCAACATCCTCATTGTCTACAAACATATTTCTTAACAGTATGTCACTGTCGACTCGTTACACTGATTCGAATTCCTCCCGCACCGTCATCAATCGCGTCATTTATTTCATAATCTGCCATCAACCGTAAACGCTCGAATAAAATTCCAGGACATGCTGCGAGGCCCACGTCTGATTCATTTACTCGGCTAAGAAACCAAGAATTGGTAAAAAAAACCAAAATGACATAGCCGCTCTCCGGGGTTTAAAAGGAGAAGCACGGTTAGGTGCCCCCGGCCTTAATGGGTTCAAAGAATAAGTCTATGCGATACAACATATTTGTTTGCATACTACTGGCATAAACAGTCGGTTTTTAAAATGAATGAATTATTAGTTCACCACTAGATGGCACTAGGGATCACTAGGGAATGTCCCTTTAATAAGTACGTTTTGAAAAGTTTTTATTTATTTTTTATTAAAAACTCTTTGACTGCCAAAAACGTTAAGTAACGTTTAATAAAATCCTACGGAGGAGCGCCAAAGACGTTAAAAGACGTTCACCAAGTTTTTTTTTTTTTGGGGGGGGGGGGGGGTGGGTGGAGGAAAGCCTTGGCCAGGTGTGCTTAAAGTATCAAGCAGATCTAGTTAGTATAATGCCTATTTTTGGCCCCTAGATGGCACCGATGACTCTCTTTGGACAAGATTGGGTAGGTGTCAGTAGAAGACGTGAGGTGGAGCTACAGTGTTGAGGGGACAATGGCTGAGGAAGCCATAATGGCGACCGGTTGCAAGCAGCTCACGCTTGAGCATTTTTTTCAAAGACGAAAAGCATCGACCAATGCTAAAGAGCACATTGATGACGGCGACGATGATGATGATGGTGACTCCGAGGTTGACGCAGAAGTTGGAAGCGTTGACGCGGTGGCTATGATCACGTCATAAAGCCTTACCGGCGAGCGATGCCAACGCCGGAAAACGCGGCGCACAACCGAGCACTTCTGCTCAGGCGGACGTTCAATTGGACGACGAAGAGTGCTCCGAGTCCAATGCATATTCATCGGAGGAGTGGGTACAGTCTGATCACGGAGAAGACACTGGTTATGGACTACGATGCCACCATGAATGGAGCGGATAAGATGGATCAACCACCCGGTATAGGAACTGAAGGACAATGAGGAAGCCAGACGTAACGCCACCGTATCATGATCCTGAGAGTAGACTTGATGGCAACATGGCCAAACACACACTGCGGTATATACTTTCTATTCCCCGAAAAAAAAGTCCGGCAAGAAAGTGTATCGTCTGCACGCGAAGGAGCCATCGCAGTGAAACTAATCTGTTGTGCAAATCCTGCTGCGTCCCCTTGCACGCAGGGGAGTGTTACAAAAAGAAAAACTGTATTTGAAACATCCACACAATTGTAAATAGTACCACGGTTGCACACATTTGTAAATAATTTGCCAAATTGTTTTGTCAAATTGTTACACTGTTGAATGTAAATAAACGTATTTTGCTATCAAAAAAAACTTTTTCATTGTTGGTGGTAGTGTTTTACAGAAGTAAAGCACTGTTTAGGTGTTTGTGGCATCATTCATGGAAAAAAAAAAGGTCTCAAATTCACGAATGAAATTAAATAATATCGTTTCACAAAAAGCTTGATTTCTCCGTTTTTTGTTTCAAAACAGCATTTGGGTGAAACTAACCATTTTCTATTGTTGATTACTGAAAAACGGAATAAGGTAGAAACAAACTTTTTTTTCTGATGAGAGATGAGAGTTCAATCTTTCATTTGGTAGTATGTGTGTTTCCATAGTCCAAACACAAAATTTTCTGTGGACCTTGAAAGATCAGTCAAAATGCTTAAATCGGCTGGCACTGACAGCATCCCTTTTCTGAAAACGTCTGGCAGTCAAAGAGTTAAATGCATGGCTCTAGATAACCGCTTAAGTTCCCCACCAATCATCCTTTGTTGTTAATGACACTGAATATGTTCCACGTTCCAGAAATGTTCAGCAAACCAATCATTACAAGGTCATCTCAAAAGAAATTGCCAACAGGCTTTTGGTTAAACAATGAATTCATGAGGGAAACAGATTGTCATGACTACATCCAAAATTAGATATCAAGTTCTGCTGCAAACGTGATTGAAATACTATTATGTTTTTCAGCTTTTCCTAGCGGCATATATTCTGTGAAATTAATCCCTTTTTTGATAGTGAGTCATAACTGAGCATTATTATCTTTATAAACGCATTTTCATTGAGCCTCTGTTTTGGGTTTAATTTCTCTCACAGGAAGAATAAAGTATCTATCAATCCATACATACATACACATTGAGCTCCATTTATATATAACTGCAACATTCATTTAAATAATTGTCACAATAAAAGGTGGCGTGCACTGCCGTAAGGAAGGACAGTAATCATCTCATTCATACACATTTATAGTGCCGCATCGGGTGCAATTGCAGGCTCAGTACCTTTGCTCAAGGGTACTTAGACAAAGACACACTGGTGCTTCAGTGACTAACTAACCAGTAGTTTTCCTTGGTTTCAGTGTGAGCGTGCACGCATGTACCTCAGCTACCCTCTCCAGGAGCGGCTCAAGCCAGTGGTCATTACATTCACAGTGGGAGTCCAGGAAGGTGAGGACGGGCGCCGTGGCAGCATCTGCACCGCGAACCCTCGAGCGCATCAGTCCTGAAAGAAACTTTGGGTTACAAAGAACCACATGCACAATACTTCCCCAAAACAAAACATCTCCCATCCTGAGCCATAGGCTGCCGCTCGATATCAAAGGAAGAAGAGCACCCAGAGGTTTGATTTGAGATTAAAAAATGAAAACATTCATCTCTTCCTCTAATTACCTTCTCTGCGGTCGTTCCTCAGCACGCGGACTTTCTCAATCTTGCCCAGCAGCGCTCCATCCTCCGCTGCGACAAATGCACAAAAAAGTTCTTTTACACACCGGAATCAGACTGCTTGTGTTGCTGTGTCGGCATGGCCATTTGGCAAAATGTCCTTGAGCGGTCACGGGGAGAATAAATATAAATATATTTATCAATCGTTAAATCTTTTAAATATAAGTTTATCTCCCCATTGGGTCTTCCCTTGAAATGTGCAGTAGATTTCTGAACTTTTTCATTGATATGGTTACTAAAGCTAGGCCTAACTCTTCAAACACCACATTTGATGTCTCTGTCCCTTGTTTGGCAGAGGTACATTTTTTAAAAACTTTTTTTTTTTTTAAAGGCTGTGTTTCACCAGATTAAGCCATTCGGCTGCCAGTCCAACCATGTGTCAAAGGGAAAAAGTAGCGTGTTAGCGCAGATTAGTGTTAGCCACCAGTATTAACTTCTGCTAAGCTGCACACAGTCCACACGCATGCACGGCTGTGCTACAATAATAGAAAAAAAAAAGAATGCAGTTTGGCGGCTTGGTGTTGAATTTCTGTCTCCATGAATGACAACATGACAAAAAGAGCTTTTACAATCTCATGCATGCTTCCTAATTGCACTTGCTTTTTTTTTTTTGACAGTTGAAGTCAGCAATAGACACCCCCCCCCTCTAGTAATCATTGTAATGAATTCTAGGCACACCCAGAATCAATCAATGAATAATATTAGGCCCATCCCTTGTGTGCATTGTGCTTTGAAGCAATACTTACAATTATCACTGTAGTCATCAACCAAGATGATCTCTTTGACCAAGTGAGCTGGACTTTTCTTCAAGACACTGAAGCGAAAATAAAAAAAAGAGAACGGGAGAAGGACTCAATAAAACATCTGGATCCCAATATTTACATTTGGATACGTGGAACGCTAACAAATAGCATTCACGTACCTGACAACAGTGCGCAGCAGAGCAGAGCGGGCTTCATTGTGGAAGGTGATGACCACACTCGAAGCTGGCAGGTCCGACTTCCATTGCTTATGTCTGCAACTACACACACACACATGCGCACTATGAGGCAACAAACAAACGGGCGCAAGCATTCCCTTGTACATTTGTGTACAAATAATGTGAGATAGAAATGCTCGGGTGGACACATTGAACAAGGTTCTGTTTGCATTAACACTAAGGTGCACCCGTTATGCTCTGTGGGAGATGGGAATCGGCATTGAATTTCACCAGAGACACATTTGAATTACAATCGAGAACATGAGACACTGAGGAAGAGCGGCAAGACAGACGTAGAGTGCCGTGAACTCATTAGCAACCACCTCTCATCGCGTCTGACCCGACCACAACAAACATCCAATTAAAAATCTGCCATACACACCATACAACTTTTGATGTGCGTGTGCAGTAAATGGATTTGAGTGCGCCTGTTCTATCTCTGTCACAGCATCATTAGCTTCAAACAAGTCAATATGTCGCTTAATCCATTTAAAATTAGCATCCCCCGCAATCAGCACAGTGGCAGAAAAGACTATTTAGGTGTGAGTCATTAATAAGAAACCTTTAACTTCTTAGGATTCGGTCTTGAAAATAGCAACGAGTCCCTGGCCTGAAGAGACCCTCGCATCCGTTTTCTCACTGGCTGCATGCACGCTAGGAAAACTGACAAATCACTGCAAAATCAATATGAGACACATCGGTGCGCTTTTAATAGACTAATGGATTTAGCTAGCCACGTTAGGTCAGTCCATCAGCGAGGCTTGACCAGTGTCACTCTGTGCGGCTGGACTGGAGGGCAAAAATAAAACCATTCTGATGAATTGACAGAGGCGAGTGTTTGCAGCAAACATGGAGAACACATAGTGTTTGTTTAATGAGCTATAAAAGCATCACCGGGAAAATGTTATCAAATGAAGTACAATGGGATGGTGAAGCAGAGAAGCAATAAAACAGATGCTAATCCTCCTGCTGTAATGGAATGACTTTAAGGAGAGTGATCAAAGCAAATGGGTTTTGCCTCCAGTGAGACAACAGCAGGACTGTGAAAAAAAAATGATGTATTTAAAGTTAAAGAGCACAACTAACATCTGTCTGTAGAGCAAATTGAAGCAAAGCCAGGAAAAAAAAAAAGATGGGTGCATTTAATTTGAGATTAATATTGCTCTTAGAAGAAGACCTCAACCAAGGCAGAATAATGATAATTAGTGGTCAATTCTTTACTGACTCTATATTATACTGTAAATATACATGATGGTGTATGTGGTTGCCAATGTTTTTAAAGGGTTAGATGAGAACGTCGACCTTTCTGTGTGCATGTTCTCCTCATACGCCCCCCCAAAAAATAAAAAATAAAAAAGCTATCCGATTACTCCACATGGTCAGGACAGGAATATTTGCTTGTCTACAGTGGAGTTAAAGTGTACACACCCTGTTCAGGATTTTGTAAAGACAAATCATTTCAAATCTTTCCTTCCATTAATGTATTTTTTTTTTCATCTTTGAGAAGGGAAGTAAAAATCAACATAAAATGTGGTTGAACAAAAGTCCAACCCAGCAAAACTGTTATTTGGCTGTGTTCAGAATAAATCAGTCTCAGTCACAGTCAAACTTATTTTAAATGGGAGTAACATGGACTTGAACTGGTTAATACTGAACAATGCTACAATCCAGTTATGAGGGTGAGAATATTTGTGCAACCAAATCATTTCAGTTGACTATTTTCATTTCGCTTACATAATTAAAAAGGGGAAAAAATCAATTGTCAAAAGAAATTTTGAAGTCATTTATCTTGGTCTCTTAAAAAAAAAAATATATATATTTTTAAATCACTAAAATGTGGCATTTCAGCAGGGGTCTGTTGATATATTTTCTTTATTGTACATGTGCCCTGTGATTGACTACCAACCAGTCACAGGTGCAACCTGTCTCTAGCCCAAAGTCAGTTTGGATAGGATAAGATAAGACCCTCGACCGGATAAACAGTAGAAAATTGATGGATAAAAAAAAACTGTGCTGTCAAATGGTGCTTTATAAGTATGGTCAGTATGCGATTGTCCCCTATTACACTGACATTCTTTCATTCGCCATTATAAGTGGAAGGTGTGGTCCCTGTACATGTCATTTGGTGGGCCATTACAATAGAAGGCCGTTTCCATCAGATCTTATCGTTGTAAAACAAATTTGTCAAACAGACATGCACAAAGACTTTGCACAATGCAAGTTACACATTAAAAAGGGTTCAAAGGTGAAACGCGGTGCTTAAACAAAAGCTTAAGCCTGTGCGTGTGCAACAGTGACAAAAATGGCAATACATACTGGTCATGTCTGGTATCTGGCACAGCTCTGTCCATACGGAGTTTATCGCTCTCCACCTGGTTGAACTTGTTTCTGGCATACGGGTCCTGACCTGGTCGGACCACGGTGGCTCCAACATACAGATCCTGGTCGAAGTCCTGCCAGCGGACCTTACCTGGACACAGGCAAACGCAAAACAATAAGCACAAAACAACGAGTGTGCTTTTATGCCATTTTAGGAGAACCATTGACAAGGTTGGTTTGCAGCTACCGTAATTTGTGCAGATATGCAGTAGGCTTGGGGCATAATAACTGGCTGATTGATTGTTGAGAACTCTGGCAATAGTGTAGCATTAATTGTCTTGTCGTAATGGAGAGTAAATGAAGCACACAATTCAGCAGATGCATTGTTGATTCAGTCTCAACTAGTGGGTGACCTGAAGAAAAACAACTTGGGACAACATTATTCTTCCCAATAAACATGGAAACAGGAGTTCTTCTGCATATTGTAAGGTTAGCTGTAAAGAAAAAAAACGGTACCAGTATGTCTGACTTTTAAAGTCAGATTAATTCTCAACCCCACTTCGCAGTGTAACACATGTCCAATAAATTTAACATTTCCGAATCATTAAAGCTTCCAAAGATTTTGCACCTAAACAAAATGTCTTGGTTAGACTGGGGATTATACATTAGTTGGAATATAAAATGCAAGCGGCAGGGGTTGACGCACTTCACAGCTGTCTGGGAAGAAAGCTGCTAAGCATCCATGAATTTTTTTCTCTACTTATAAACAGGGGGGAAAAAAAACCACAGGCTGATAATGTGCGAGTTGAGAAATTTGCAAACAATCAAAAGCACGTTGCCCTGGTTACCGAGATCGCTAAACACAGAAAAAGGTTTCATTTCCCAGTTAATCACAACCACTGAGACAGACCCTAATAAGACCGCGGCTAATTAGCTGAACGCTGCTGCAATGGTAATGACTTGTGTGAAGCGTATGGCAGTGTGAGATTATACTATCTGTCAATGGAGGTGAGTGCGTGCAGTGACAGGCGCAGACAAAAAGAAGGGAAGGCTGACGAGGATGAAAGGCGACAACCGAAACGTGTGCATGTGTCTAACTTGACAGTATGTGAACGCGCCTCGCATGTTAACTAGACGGGGCGCACAGTGATCGGTCTGTGAGTAGAAAATGACACCTTTGAGACACGGCAGCGTGATGTCCTTGCTGATAGTGGGTCTCCATGGCAGTCATTAATTAATGTTTCAATTTGTTTTGTTTACCAAATAATTTAGTCTGTTCTATTTTTAAATCCATCTGGATGAATGTCTTAAGTCTCTCTTTTTCTCCCCGCCAAGCTCTAAATACTGTTTGGGTCTGACACAACAAGTAATATTGTATACTGAAATAATGATGATCTCGTCTCGAGCGCAGACTAATATCGCAGTCCTCTGCCAAGGTTCAACTGTTAACAAAAGTGGAGAAGTGTTACCAAATGTGGCAGGTTAGCAACAATTAGCAGCATACCTTATAGTGAAAATGAGGCACCAAATACAACAAATTGCCCTTCCTGTTGAAGGCTATGTACAAAAGGTGAAAGGTGACAGAAGAATACAGCAGAATTTGTTTCCATCTGGGGACAGAAGGAAGCCTTGTTTTCATTGCGAGTCAAACGGTGTGAATGGTTATCTCTCAATTGGAAGGTTCCGTGTTCAAGGTTCAGTTTAGTTTATCCAACAGCTCGGTTTAGATGCCCTTCAGCAAGATAATGTACTTGCAGTTGCTTTAGTGTCTTTGCTGTGTGTGTCCCATCAGTCCACTGCCACATACGTGAATGGGTGAAACTGTAAAAAACAATTTGTGTAGCTTGAAGGTAGAAGGCGCCAAATAAATACATGTTGAGGATTTCATTCCTTCTCTTTGTTCATTGTTTATGTCGCCACCCCGCTTACACGCCCACGTGCAAACACAAACCGCATCAGGTTTTACCATTACAAACTAAATTATGGCAGACGGAACCGTAATGTATTGTACATAATATATCTACAGAGTCTCTCTTTCAGGGCAGGCTGACACACTTGATTAGATGTCAACAGCCTCAACCACCGGATATCTTATTCATGTGATATGAATAAAAAAAGAGAGAGAAAAACTCCCTGCGGCCATCTTTTCGAGTGCATCCCCTATGGAACTGGCTTGTGGTTTGCATGTTTGGACTTTTTCCACTGGTGAATAATAGGCACAGTCTTGCACTTTTCTCCCTTAGCCTTCTTACTCACTGAGCTCTTTCCACTCTTAGCCTCTTCAGACTGTCTGTTTGTGTTGGCTGCAGTATTTTCTGGAAATCCCACGATGCTGTGGTGTTGTCATACTGATGGTGCATGGCAGACAGGACTCCCCCTGTGTAACCCTTCCAAAGGCATCCATTGGAACTCCAATAAACCACTCAATTCACTCCATCTCAGCGCAGCACTTTGTGCACACGTGTCTTTCCACTCCATGATTAAGACTGAGCTCAACATTTGTAATTTCTATTATGTGCGGTTAATTAAAGTGTGACTATATCAGTTCAACAATTTGATGTGGTAAAACAAAAAACTGATGTGATAAAACAAAAGAGACATGAAAAATCTTTTTTTTTTTTTTGATGATTGCTTCCCGGTAGAGAAATACTGAACACACGTAATACGCAATGATGAAAACTATTTCTGGTCTTTTGCTTAAGGCAATTGCTAGTGAATTGAGAAATCCATGTGGAATCAATACAAGGCGGACTGGGACTGTTTAAAACGCAGCAGGGGATTCCATCTCCAGCATTTGGTTAAAAGCTGTTCGTTTTCTTAATGTTCAATTTAAATTCACTTATTTGAACACAAAATCTATTAAGTGCCACCCTTTTGATTTTTAAAAAGGGTGGTGCACATCACCAAGACCACCTACGTACGCTTATTGCTCTCCAGACTCTAAAATTTTAATAACTTTTTTTTTTTTTAAACACATTCATATTCCACCCTTACTCTGTTCACTCCCTCTTTATCCTCAAAATAATTTGGGGAATATAAGTGCTAATGTGTTCCGCTAAACTGCCATGGTGATGAATAAAGTCAAGTTAAAAAGCCCCCCATTTGTGTAGTGATATTGGAAATCCATTTCCACTCATGGATCAATCCGATGCATGCACTCAGCTTTTCATGGGTCACACGGACCGTGTGGGAGGGAGGGGCGACGGTTCCGAGAACGGCGTAGCAATTTGCTCAGATATGACTTTTTAATCTGCCCTGCTTTCGGATTCCCATGGGTGAAGATGCATAGTTGGTTTTGCGGACATATTGCAATGGAATTTCAACCATCACACTGCCGAGCGCCTTGGATTGTCTTTTCCATTTCTAGTTGGTTAAATAGGTCAAAGAGGCTAGGAAACAAGTAACACTGAATAAGAACTCGAGGAGGAAATCATTTGGTTTGTGAGAACACTGGAGGTACACTTTCTAAATACATCTTGAATGCATCTGTCTTGCAGTTTCTTTCGTAAAAAACCCAACTACAGATAACCTGCTTTTACTACTAAATTAAATAAGAGTGCATGCCAGCCAAGTTTATGTGCTACAGCCTCTGTCGGGAATAATGTGATGGAACTTTTTAAAAGTGAGTGAGTACAGTCTGTTTTTTTTAATCGTTTTAGCCATTCATAGTGTATGAATTATTTTAGTATCTCGACAAAGACAGAAAATTATCTCGGAGATGGGCCCATCATCTAACACCCTGAAACTTTTAGGCACATGGGCAAACTTAGGGTTCCCCCTGAGGTGACCGGAGGGCCCACGCTGTGTTTGAAATAAAGCCAGCTGGCGAAGTTCAGTCCACGTCAAAGGACGTTGCTCGAACAAGATGGATTTTAAGACGGCAGCAGAACACTTTCTGGATGCTTGTATACATTGGTGGACTGCAGTAAAGATAAATAAATAAATAACAACATTTGCCTGGAGTCTGGACAAGATGAAAAAGAAAACTGAGGTACAGACGCTCCCCTACTTACGAACATTCGAGTTACGAACAAAGGTACATACGAACATTTCTGCGCGTACAGTATGTCGAAAAATGTTCGGAAAGAAATGCTGTAAGTAGGCTTTTGTATTGCGCGTAGTGCTTCTTTCCGCCGCTAATACCGACGCTTGGCGCTGTGAGAGCTCATTGGAGGCTCAGCAACGTGTCGAGGAGGAGGAGGAAGAAACGCCGGTCCCCATAAAGGAGGAAATAACTTTTGAAGCCGATTCCAGCGACGACGAAGAATCTCTCATGATATAAAATCCTCCTCTTCCTCCTCCTCCATCATCATCTCCTTAAGCATCGAGTACATCTTCCAAAAGTAAGTTAAACTTCATTTTATTTATCTTATTACGTACATGTACATACTGTGTGTGTCTCTCGCTCTCTCTCTCTAACATACGTAGTACAGTACTGTACGTATTCTCTCCATTTTATTAAAAGTTTTTTTCAGTGCAAACCAATGCAGGTTACTTGTACAAGCCTTAAACATACTTGTATAAACCTTCAATATACTTATATAGGCTTTAAACATAAATTATAATACAAAATATAGCACTGAAGCAACTTACGAACAAATTCACCTTACGAACGATCGTCCGGAACGTAACTCGTTCGTAAGGTGGGGAGCATCTGTACTCATAATCTGCCCATGGGGTTGTTATCTGAAAAATGAGGTTGTGTGTGATAACATTTGGAATCAGTGCCATTTGATTATGCTGGGCCTCTGAATCAATATGAGTGATAATCTTTAGTTTTCTGTTATGATTGCTAATCTTAAATGTTATCTGTGCCATTAGAAATGCGATCCATACAAGTCTAGTAGTTATAATTCTGCCTAAGGAGCACTGTAAATGTCGACTTGTGCGTTACTAGATGATGCTGGCTGGTATCCTTTTATATTGCTGTTCAGATGCAATGAAATTACACAGACACGCCTCATTAATATGTACGGTCACAAGACTCTAGATGCACAAAGAGGGAAAATACAGAATTAACTTCTTCAAATGTACTAAAAATAATGGTCGGGGGAAACACTACGCTCAAGGGCAGACATTGAGAACATTTAGACTTCAGCCAGAAAGGAACTTTTTCCCCTGTATAGAAAACCAAGCTAATGAGTCGCCATACAGGACAAACAAGGTCCCCACTGTCCACCACTTTTCAATCCGTTCATTCCCAGAGCCAAGTGTAATTTTATTTAAAGATTTGACAACGAACCTTCTTGTGAAGTTGTGATTTGAACAGCCCAGCCAATTTTAGGCACTGGCTTATCAACAAAAGTTTTTAACATAAAAGTTAGGAAAGGATTTGCATGAAATGATGACCAAGGCAAAATGATCCAGATCCTACTGGAGAATGCCTAGTGGAATACATTGTGTGATACGTGTGTATTCCTAGCTGTAACCCTCTCTTTGTACTTTTCCAGCAACAATAAATAGACATAATTGTGATGCAAAGAGTGTGATTCCTACCAGGCGGCAGAACTTCCAGACTGTTCGCTTTGTCATCAGAGTTGTGAGCTCTGTTTCGTCTGGATGAGTCACTTGAGTCCCAGTCATCCTGAATGAAAAAGAAAAAACATATTGAGCACAACTTATCATATAAAAACGGTTTTGAATAGTCAATCTGGAAAGGAAGAAGTTCAGAAAACACAATTCTATTGTCCACAGGAGCCACCCAAGCAATTAATCTAATTTAACATTAAAAGCCACTGAATCAATGCAATGTGAGACGAGGCTATTACAAGTCGGGACTTCAGGGAATCACATGCAACAATTTATTGGGCAGTTGTCTTCTAAGAACATGTTGCTTTTCTGTGAAAAACAAACCAAAACAATAATCATCAGTGTCACAGTGTCTTGCTTTGTGTCTCCATCCAACCCCCCCACGTCTAATCACAGACATCTGAAAAAAAATACACATATTCTTAAAACAAAGAAGGGAAATAAATGTTCATGCCAGCTATAAAGCCAGAGAAGTATCTGTAGCTGAAAATATTTCATTCCCTTTATGGACTCTTTTGCCTTTTTGTCTCTTCATTTTGAATCTTCAATTGTCTCCGAGATGAAGATCGAGAGCCATTTACAACGAGACTAATCCATCAGAAACAGTGCGTATGAGATCATTAATTTCTTTTATTAAGCCATAATTTTCAGACAGTTCAGTGAGGGAGATTTTTTGAGACATTTTACACAATTGTGTGCTTCCATTTTGTGTGTGGAACAGTTTTTGTTGAATGATATAATATAAAACTATTTGATTTGTTTATGAGCAAAACATTATCTTTCTTTGGCAACGTTGATCATTTTTACATGACACATTATACAGAATACATTTACACAGAGAGGATATAGTGCATTTAGATACAAGTGACCCAACGTACAAGTTTTTGACCCAAAGTCACGGTCGGCTGATTTGCTGCCTTGACTCACAAGCAAAAATTTAAGATACAAGTATTGTACGGTGGCAGTGAACAAAACTCTCGTCACAACAAGCAGCAGTTGGGGATATAGTGAACAATTTATCTAAAAAGAGGTTTGAAGTAACACTAAGGAACTTTCAGTTCACGTTGATTATGGCGGCACCATATGGACACAAGCGGTATTATTATGTCTGAAAGAAGACCACATTTCCCATGAGGACAAGCGCATTGCGTCGTCTTTTTTTTTTTTTTAGCTCACGCCAGCGATTAAAATCCGGACCAATGTTGGTCCTTGACTGTCCTTTTATACGGGTAGCTTCCCTTTTCCTTTTTTGGCTCCTCAGACAAAACTCTTGAGTTGTTTTGCAGCTTCTGCCAAGAAAAGCAGTAATCGTGCATCGACATTCAATGACTTCCGTCTTTGTAACGAATGGGGAAAGGGGGAAGTGACGAATGCCATAAAGCAGTCAGCACATTTGTAGTTTTTTTTGTGGAAGTGTTCCTACCATCCTCCTCAAAGTTGCTTAGTGCCAGTAAAAATGATACAGACACCCTTAGGCCATGAAAAAAAAAACATTCAACTAGTTTTAAGTCGATGTTTCATCAGAAGTCATGAAAATATTTTATTAAGGTTGAAAAGTTCCTTAGTGCTACTTTAAAGCTGTTCATTGCCACTCCCGGTTGAAGTTTATTGTCAACATATGTACATAGGCACACAATATATTGGGATATTATTGGGAAATTTACCATGTACCTAAAGAAACAAAAATTTTATTATCAAATGAAAAACCTTTTTTTCATGTGGCAAAATAAGCAAGCTTAATGTATTCTTTGTTAATTAATTGTATTACCCTCGATAATGTTCAACTATTGGATAGGGTTGCACATTTAAGTTTGCGTCTGACTGGTCAAAGCATAAAATCCCATATGAAATCGCATGTCTTTGTGATATGCATATTGCATTGGGCCAATATCGCAATATCTATATTTTTGGGGATATATTGCCCAGCACTAATTCACGGGCATACATTCTTTATCCTCTGCAAAAACAACCTAAGTAATTGCAGCTTACTCCAATAGCAATTTCACTGAACACGGAACTGATTTTGTTAAATGCCTTTTGTGACACCAGCGGACAGTAGTATTGAAATGTTTCCCCGTCGGAGGCCAGTCTCAGGTTTCTGCAATGAAGCACACAACTCCCACAGACATAAAATATTGTACAAAGACCTCCCAAAAGAGTGGAATCAGTTATAGCAGCAAAGGGGGGGAAACTGTATTTTTTCTTCTTCATTTTGCCACGTTGTGTAGGTGCAACATCCAGGTGCAACAAATACTTAGGTATGTAGTGAGTGAGGGAAGAAATAAACGCACCTTTCACAAAGTGACATGACATTTTAAAGTGTCAACACCATGTAACATAAAATTACGAGAACACTGTCTTGTCTCGCTGAAAATGAATGCTGCAAGTTACAACCATTCCGCCAATTTATCCGTCCCCCTGTCGCCTAATGTCACATCTGGAGTACACACAGATTTACATGAGCTGACATCCTTCATTGTGGCTCTCTAACACCACTGTAAATTATTTCACAGCCGCTTAAGATGACAGACATCAGCTACTGAAGTTCACCACGTGGCTTTGCCTCCCGTCTAAACTTGAGTCAATCGCTTATTAAGTCCCATGTTCTCCTTTCTGAGCGTCATCTAGCCCGACCAAAAAACTGTCAACTGATTCTTAACATGTTTTTCAATTCACTGCCTGCTCACACTGGGAACACCCACCCCCCTCCCAAGTGAAAATACCGCCTCATCAGCATCTGGGCTCATTGGCAACATCCAATGCAAGCCATGCAAGTGTGGCTTCCAGTAGCATTTTAATAGCTAACGCATGGGGTCATACAACACAGCCAAGTGGGGGAACGTCAGTGGAACAAACGTGATGTCACGCTCAAACAGGATTTTCTAACCACTGGACATTTTAGGGGGCTAAGTTGGAAAGTCCCTCAAATCATGCTAGCACATCATTATAACCTTAAGTCATAATAATTAAAAAATGGGCTGAGCATCAATTTAACACAAGAACCTGCCAGGAAAGTTGGAGCAAGAATAATCTGTTATGCAATTATTTGATCAGAATACACAAAGAGGGTGCCCTGTGTGTTTCTTAACAACAAGGATTCAACCTATCAGCTGATTTACCAAGCAGTCCACACCCTGGATTGGTCACCAATCAAACTCAGGGCACATGCAGAGGCAGGCAACCATTCAACATGCGTCTCTGAGTGGGAACTGAATCCATGTTACCTGCACCGAGGTCAGGCAAGTGTACTACTACACCGTCAGAGAGCTAACTGTACTTAGCTTTCACAGTATTTGATGACTGCACACTTTTTCTCATGTTACCAAGCTTCATTACTTCATTATTATCCCAAAAATAAACAAACCTAACCTTTAAGTGGAGGAACACGATACAAAACCCTCTTGGGACGAATGAAAAATGGCAGTGAATGCTAGGCTGCTTCCTAATTTCTGTTGAGGTGCCCCTGAGCCAGGCTACGAACCCCCCCCCCCCCCCACCAAACCTTGACCATGGTCAGTTTGCACGCCTCTTTAACTCTGACAACTTTCCTTGCATGCCTACACGCGTGTGTTCTGGTTAACTGTGTGATGTGCAACACAAATCTACAGCAGAGTTTAAGGATAATTTGACTTTAATGAGTAGAATAATTACATTTTAATTAAAGCTATATGCATGTAAGATATGACCCAACCATGGCTCAGAAACATTAGGTTGGTATACGAACTAAGGATTGTGGCTCGTACCTTTTGATCCTGTAATGTGAAAACTGACAAGAAAAAGTCCTTAGTATAATCAAATTGTTCACTCACAACTACCTAGGGATGGCTTAAAGAGTTCCTCAGTATATTTTTATGTGTAAGGTTGGTAGAGTATAACCTTTCCCAGGAGCCCCACATTCTATGAATTGAATGGGTTGAGCAAAAATTCCTATTTTCATATTACCACCACAACAAATCTTTGCGATCCAGAGCGTTGGGACTTTAAAATGAAGATGAGAAACAGTTGAACACTTTAGTTCAGTGGTCCTCAACCCTGATCCTCAGGGACCGGTATCCAGCCTGTTTTCCATGTCTCCCACAGCCAACACAGGTGGAGATCGTTATCAGCCTTCTCCAGAGATTGCTGATTAGCTGATGATATGAATCACCTGTGTTGGCTGTGGGAGGCATGGAAAACAGGCTGGATACCGGTCCCTAAGGACCAGGGTTGGGGACCTCTGCTTTAGTTGACACATTGGCATGATTTGCTGTCCAAAACGCAGCTAAGATATAGAATATAACCTAAAGAGCAAATGCTGGAGAAATGCTTTTGCAATTCATTTGATGGGATTTTACAACCTGATTTTTTTTTTTAATGGTAACTGTAATTCTCTTTCCTTCAAACATAGGTTGTTGCAAATGTGTGCACAAAAGTTTTCATATAATAATTCAGAATAACTCATGTGTGAATGATGCCGAACTGCCTTTCCATCCTTTTATTACTGTTCTCTTTTGGCAGTAAAAAGGCTTTCACTTGTTTTTTTCTCAACATTGCTTTTTGGCCAGCATCAAGACTCAGTGCTCAATGTGTCCTATCATTTTAAAAAAAGATGAGAATTCCGGGCTTTTTTTATACATGTTTAAAAAAAAAAAAACACTACTCCCTTTTAAACATTTAAACATGAAAAGAAACATGACAGATCCAGAGCAATATTGCCCCAATTGACGAGAACCTGCAGCAAAGCAATCACAACAGCTAACAAAGTGCACATCGCACACACTGACACAAAACAATTTAAATATTTAATTTACAGCCACAAGTAACTAGAATGGCCTGAATCTAAGTCTAAGTAAGGCTGCCATGTTTCTTTTATACATTTTGCATCTGCTATGAATGAATGCATTGGTGACTCATGCCGAAACTTCTTATGAACTCTAGAGTACACGCAAGCGGAGACAAAAATATTTTGCATTCTTTATATTAATTAGTAAGTTCAAAAGAGTTAAACATGTTTTCATGCTTAACTCATTTGCTCCCCAAAACGTATAAATGTTTTATTTTAAATATTACCATGGTCCCAAAAATGTATTATACGTTTTATTTATTTTTATGCTAGAGCATATAGAAGGCTTTAATGCAGTCTTAAAGCAATGGTCGTTATTACAAAAACGGCCAGCAGGTGGCAGCAGAGTATAAGAGATGAACCAGGGCCATGTTGCAAAAA
The DNA here is from genome assembly GCF_051991255.1 of Vanacampus margaritifer. Lineage (NCBI taxonomy): Eukaryota > Metazoa > Chordata > Actinopteri > Syngnathiformes > Syngnathidae > Vanacampus > Vanacampus margaritifer. The sequence continues at coordinate 19,465,772 of NC_135435.1, read as the reverse complement.
GTCTTTTTTCCCCAGTGTTTTAAACATTTTTGTGAATAATGATATTCTATATTCTAATGCTAATTGCTGTGCGGCGGCCGTGGCACAGGGTGTCGTTCAGTAACCAAAAGGTCGGCTTGTTCGATCCATGCTCTTCCAAAGTCATGTGTCGTTGTGTCCTTGGGCAAGGCACTTCACACACATTGCATCCAGTGCTACACACACTGGTGTATGGAAGGTGTAAATGTTTGGTGGTGGTCAGAGGGGCCATAAGCGCACACTGGTAGCCACGCATCCGCCAGCCTGCCCCAGGGCAGCTGTGGCTAGTTTAAGTAGCTTACCGCCACCACAGTGTGAATGTAGGAGTGCATGAATACTGTATCCATTCTATTGTAAAGCGTCTATAAACTGGACGATCTGCTCCACAACACTCAGGCAACATCGGTATAACACGTCCTGTCAAAAGTCAGACCTTCAAAAGAAAAGCAGGCAGTTTCACCACCATTTCTTTGGCCACAAGCTGGTTTATCTTCTAGTAGTTGCACTCAATAAACAAACTCAAAATAGCTTCCGTGCAACTGCTAAATATGACACCATGGAGCCAAACTGTTATTATACGGCTGTGTTTTTATTTTGAAGGCCAGACTTGACAGGACAATACACTGAAGTTGCGCACCCTGAGGGAGAAACCTTGAACAGAAACTCAATAAGACTCAATGGGGGCCTCGGCCAATTGCCTTGACATATTGCGTAGAGGCAGACAAATAAAAGGCAGCTAGACGATCTAAAAACAGTTATACTAATATGAGTAGTAAGTCTAGTTCAAATAGTACCATAGTAGAACTTGCCACGTCTGAATGCACAGTTCAATGAGGTGTAATTAACACCCGAGTCTATTTCATGCCAAGTGAAGGATGTTTGCTGGGTGTTCTCACACCTGCTGCTTGAGTAATAGGATCAAGTTAAAATCCCCTAACACATCACGATATGCGTGCGTGCGCGAGTGTGTATGAGAAGAAAGCTTTAGCCAGTTGTCAGCTCATATTTGTATGTGTGCACGTGAGGCTCTAGAAGCATTTGTGGGTTCGATAAGGTGACACAATTCGCGAAGATGAGCATTTGTGTGCCTGCGTGTGGGTGTGTGTTCATCCGCTAATGGTCATCGTATAATCCACGATAATCTGATCACATTTGATGACAGATTAACTCACACAGAAGCCAACTGCTATTGCGCGCACACACATTTGGATGGAGTCTGTTTGCATTTATGACTTTTCTAGTCGTCTTCGTTTTGTCTCCTATTACCTCCAAACCGTGTACTCCACAGTGCACACGTGCTGACAAGAGCAAGGACAAGGGTCATATTTATCTGTTATCAACTTCCTGTAATGTGAGTAAGTGAGAGTAAGAGAAAGTGAGCGGGAGAGAGAGAGCTTTTTCCATATAACAATTATGTAAAATTATTCTCTAGGCGTCTTTAACCTTGGGCCTGGTTGCTTCACAAATGACCATTTGTTTACTTACATTACTTCAAAGTTGCAGAGCAAAATCCCGATTGATCTTTACTGCTACGTCAGTGTTAATGCAGGGAAAAAACAAGCACGGCTAACATGAGCTCTGTCGGAATTAATAAGGCCCAGAAACTCTGTTTTTTGTACAATCCCACCCCTTTGAGGGTAATAAATATGTGACATGCTGCTTCAGTGTGACTTCATTCACATTTTCACTGTTATTTATTCTTGACCAAAACAGCCTGCAGTCATGTTGTTCCCCCAGTCTCTGATGGCAAGTTGCTTATTGGATAGATAGAAGCCTCTGCTCACAAAAAAAGATCAAAGCTGCCCATCTCAACTTTACCACAGAGTACCTGGACAAACCTGAAGCTTTTTTGAAGTCCCTTCTGTGGACAGATGAGTCCAAAATTGAACTGTTTGGTCACAACTAAAACAAGTCATGTTTGGTGAAAAATCCAACACTGCATAGCAGCAAAAGAACCTTCAACCTAGAGTAAAGCATGGGGGTGAGAATGTGAAATTCTGGGCTGGACAACTCCACATAATCCAGGGAATCATAAATTCAGAGGAAAAATCCTGGAACATAACCCGAAGCCGTCCTTTGTGAAGTTACAGCCTGGTAGAAGATGGTTCATGCAATATGACAATTACAGACGCTCCCCTACTTACGAACATTCGAGTTACGAACAACGGTACATACGAACATTTCTGCGCGTACAGTATGTCGAAAAATGTTCGGAAAGAGATGCTGTAAGTTCGATTTTTTATTGCGCACCTTTTTCCGAGTACTGTAGTGCTTCTTTCCGCCGCTAATACCGACGCTTGGCGCTGTGAGAGCTCACCCAGCATTGGAGGCTCAGAAACGTGTCGAGGAGGAGGAAGAAGAAGAAACGCCTGTCGCTCATAGATAAAGCATCGCACTCTTCGAGCAGCAAGACCCAAATATTGAACGTTGCACAAAGGTTGCAAATCAATTGAATGATGCCATACAGTGCTACCGCATCATTTATGATGAAAAAAGAAGAAAACTGTGCAATCGTCGTTAGATCGCTTCTTTCGGCCAGTTTCTAGTAAATCCTCCAAGGAAGATACTCATCAACCCTCAACTTCTTCCTACATTGAAGTTACGGAGGAGGAAGTAACTTTTGAAGCCCATTCCAGCGACGACGAAGAACCTCTCATGATATAAAATCCTTCTCTTCCTCCTCCTCCTCCTCCATCAAATCCTTAAGCATCGAGTACATCTTCCAAAAGTAAGTTAAACTTCATTTTATTTATCTTATTACGTACATGTACATACTGTGTGTGTCTCTCGCTCTCTCTCTCTAACATACGTAGTACAGTACTGTACGTATTCTCTTTAAACATAAATTATAATACAAAATATAGCACTGAAGCAACTTACGAACAAATTCACCTTACGAACGATCGCTCGGAACGTAATTCGTTCGTAAGTTGGGGAGCGTCTGTACAACCAACAAATGGCTGAAGAACAACAAGATCCATGTTCTGGATGTGCCCAGTCAAAATCATGATTTAAATTCTTTCAAAAATACTGTGGCGGAACTTGAAGCGGGCAGTTTATTCCAGACGCTAGTTCTCATTGCAAAAGGAGGTGCGATGTCCGATTAAGTGAGAGGTTCGCATACTTTTGCATCCATGAAGTCAAGAGTTTTTCTTAAATCAACAACTTCTGTTCAAGAATGAATGACAATATTATCATTCTTTTTGTTCAAGTCCATGTCAACATTGTAGATTTGGGTATGACTAAACATTTAATAAGGTTATTTTAATATTTTATACAAAAAGTCTGACCATGCCTGCAGGGTTTACAAACTTTTGAGCAGCAGTGTTTTTTATATATATATATATATATGCACATAATAACATGTTAACTTCTGAAAAAACGAGCTTGTTTGAAGCTTACTTAAAAAAAAAAAGAGTCAATATTACGCACGTGACTCTGAATGTTAAAATATTTTTAAGATTTAGCTACGCCAACAGTTTGGCCTGGAACAGATTTTCTACATTTCCTCTGGGTTTCCAAATCCAAACAATTCAGCAGTTTGACCGGCATCTCAGAATGGACTGTCTGTCTTAAAAACTGAGTCATTTCTTTGCGCAAGCTAACAACATATGTGCATCATGACAGATGTCACCACACGTGGTCGGACAAATAAACACACACCGTAGAATGAGACTGATGTGATATGACATTTGACCTCAAACATCTCGGGTCACATGGACTTTACAGTCTCGGAACAATACATCTGGCAAATTTGAAGGGAAATGGTTAAAAAAAAAAAAGTCTTTGAAAAGACCTAGTTACCCTTAAATGTTGAGTTGAATACCAATCAAATCAAAATGGAGAGTGCTTTTCTGTAGACCTGAGACATCCCACAGAGAGAGAATGCTATTAAGCAAACCATCATGGGACTTTCACATGTGCGTGACACACGTACGTACGGACGCCATTCTTCTGAAAAAACTCTCACGTTTTGTTTCACCTCAAGGAAGACCATGAAGAAAAAGAATACCAGAAGGGGAAATCCACAGCCTCAACTTGCAGCTGAGCCATTTTGCTCACGGATCACTAAGCAAACTGCAACAAGTCACACCAACTTGTGTGTGCACGTGCGTGTGCATGCATGCGTGTCAGCAGGAGAGACTCTGGGTGTAAAACAGCTCAATGGTACAATTGTGTGTGCTGGCCTCTTTCCCGAAAACCCATCTGCATCCCACAAACGCACACACAAACGCGCACAGAAAGATGTATACACACACAGACACACACGGGGAAGTGCGCGTACATCGCACACACACAGACACATCCCTATACAGGCACACATATAATTGTCAGTCTAAAACAAGAGTGTTGCGCAAACAAAAAAATGCAGCAACTGACCTTTAGCTTCAAGATTTAAAGTTGAGAGAGAAAAAAAAGCCAGACAAAACGCCAACCAAATCAAGTTTGCACTCTCTATTTGAAGCGCCGCAGCCATTAAACGAAACAAATAACAATTAATTTAGCAAATATTAAACTCAGGATTCCTACAGCTAAAGTTAAATATGAGACTTTTTAATAGGGATAGACCGATTTATCGGCTGGGCCGATATTCAGCATTTTGACAAATATCGGCATTGGCCATTTTGAAGGCCGACAATAGATCCATTTTTAAGAAAAGTGTTAACTTCAGGGAACTTATTTTAAAAAACGTATTTTCTTAATTTTATTTTCAGAGATTCTGATGGCCCTGGGAACTCTCTGCACCTTCTATTTTTGTTTGAAATTAAAACTCAGATAAGTACAAATTTAATTCTTCGGATATTTTGAAATTTTTTAATACTTTATTTGTTTAAGTTATTTAACTTTTGAAAACATGCAGGGTGATCCCAGAACTTTTTGTTAGATTTTTAAAACAAAGACATCTCATTGACTAAGATTTTTTTTTAAACACTCCAATATTTTACAAACCCTAAAATTTGTTCAATAAACATATGCTTAAAAAATCCCCCCAAAATTAAGAGCTGGAGTTTGTATTTTTTTCAAATGTTGATGCCAATATTTTCCCTTTTCGTGAAAATGATTATCGCCTCCAAATATCGGTTATTGGCGTCCTTGACTGCTAATAATCGGTATCTGTATCGGCCCTGAAAAAAACATATTAGTCTATCTCTACTTTTTAATCTAAAATTGAAGAGCGACTTCACAATGTTCCCAATATCCCTTGTTGTCCAAAATTGCAACAGTACATACATGTATGTCCATCTGCCCTGAAGAGTCCCAGATAAAACTACGTTCTACAATTGTAATGAATTTTAAGACTTTTTAATGATGTGTGGGAACATATAATGTTAATATAGTAAATAGCACTTGATACATACTGTATGTGCAATCAATATAATACATGTAATCAACGTAATATATATAATATTTATTGCAACTTAACAATAAAAAATAAGAACTAAAATCACAGTCAATGGAATGCTACTTGCTGTAAATAATAACTTTATGATTGAGTCTTATTTGGGCACAAGTAAAACCATACATCTGTGTTTCTTGCTACTTCTTACCACTAAAAATTCTCTTATTCTTAGATTAGATTGAAATTTCTTTCATTTGTTCAATGCTGCCCTTTGTTAGTTTTTGTTTGTTGTGGTTCATATTTACAGTTGAGCTCATAAGTTTACAAACCTAAGGCAGAGTTTCCCCCAGCGCTTTATTAGTTTGGAGGCCCAACTTGAGCCAAGTTTTTTTATTTATTTTTAGTAGCTAATCGTATTATGGTGAGTTATTACCTGCGTGAAAAAAGTTTGATCTCAGATTAAATGAACCTTTGTTCCCAAAATAGAAGCATACTTTTGGGACACAAGAACATGAACCATTAAAATGAACAGCTTGATGCTTCTTCATGCTGCCAGGGACCAAACCCATCAGCTGGTCTGCCTCCCAGCATGTCCTCCGAAGTGCTTAAAAGAACTCAGTTGCAGGACAATTGATGCGTCATCTATTGTTGTAGCACTGCATGAAATCATTCACACACGCTGCTCATTTTTTTTTTATGTTAAGTGTGTTGGATAAACACGGACCCTTGTGGAGAAGACATGAAAGAGCGTTAATATTGTGAGATTTGAAGGAAGGGCAAAGCAAAGCTGGAGAACATCAAGCGGTGAAGAGTTCATGAGAAGTCAAAACTAATGTTCCCTCATTCGTTAGAACATTGAGTTACACGATGCTTGGTGCTACAAATGTTCAGTTTCAGTTCCTGAAAATGTTGACAGCAATTTTCAAGCTTGGATGTGTTTGAGAATGTATTGGTAAAAAATAAAATAAAGTAACTGGTGACCCAGTTGTGATCCAATTCTAACCCTGGAGAACCCAAGAACCCTTTTCTTCTTTGGAAAATTATGAATTATACATTAAATGACTGCTATAAGTTCACTGAACACCAAAATATATGCTTTTTTAATTTTAACCCTTTTTTTTTTTAACTAGCTCAGAGTTGCTAATTTATCAAAATATATATATAAAACATACTCCTAAGCATTCTGCAACATGATATGAAATAGATTAACAAAAAAAATACCATTTTACCATCTGATGGTTTGCTGAGAAGATGATTTTGTTTGGATTGATTTCCAGCTCAACAAAACAGCCATCTTGTCACCACCACTCTGGCTCATGTAAGTGCAATATTCATCCACTAGATGGCCCCATGCAGGGGTCAGAAGTGGCACTCTGGACTTTTGAAGTTAAATTTGTATGAATGAATATGGAATGTATTGGGGTCAAATTTGACCCCGTGGGTTCTCCAGGGTTAAGAGGAAACCAGAGCAAGGAAAGACTGGAACTGACCAATGAGGAACGCCGGGAGGAGCAAGGAGCCACTGCCGAGGTATAGGACACGAGTGCTGAATCATTCCGATATGAGCGAGCCGAGGGAAGGCGTAGGCCTGGATGCTGCCGGGCTGGTGGGGGCGGGGTTTGAAAATACCTAACTTGACTGTACACACTCTTTCATCAACCACAAGCTTCCTCTCTTTTCTTCACCCTAACATCCCCCCCTTCTTCCTCTCTGCTTTCTTTGATGCTCCCCTCCCGCCTCATCCTCCTCTCAGAGAACACTAAATGACTGTTCCCTCCTCGACCACAATGCCGCTCTGTGATTACGCCCACCACAAAAACGAAGTATCTGCTGGGTGTAAGACAATCTGCATGATGAGAGCTCATTATAGAAAATTAGGATGAGTGCTAGGAATATAAATGAGAAAACAATGCAGGTATTTTTATTTATTTTTTTACATGGAAAAGGGGCAAAAGTAATCTACTGCCAGGTGCCCAGAACAAGGATGAGGTCATAAATGTTACAGTGCTGATGGGTACTAAAAATCACAAAAAGCAGCATATCTCAATGCTGAATTAGGAGATTTAAATATTTTCTTTTGCCATAGAAGGAGAAGCGTTTTCAGTCAACCAACCGTAAGAGGTGTGTTTATGTCAGTGTTAAAGGTGCACTGACATATCCAGTCGGTGTCAGGTTCTTTTGCATGCGTTTGTTGTTATAAACAGCTGCAAAAGCGTTTGCCAGCCCAAAACACGAAATATGGTCATATAACTTCACATTCGTCTTTATTTATATGTCAGCTCTGATTAAATTATACACACATGCACTGGCCTGATTGCATTAAAATATGTCAGCAAACCTCTGACAGGAGATAAAGCAGACTCCATCTGTCCTTCGCCTGGTTAAAGCGGAGCCAATGCAAAATTTCACGACATGACTACAACATAGCATACTGTAAGCCTGCTGGCAGGTCAACGCTATGATCCTCTGGTTCCACTCCAACATGAAAACATCAATGCGGTACCGCAGATGTGAATTTGTTTGATATATTTCCGATGGTTTGCGGACTTTAAAAATCTCAATTAAATTTCCCTTAAGTCGTCTACTAGTCCGACCTTTAATAAGTAAATCCAACCATCAACTTTCTAGTGCTTAATGCTTATCCTGTTTCGGGTCATGGATGAGCTGGAGCCTATCCCAGCTGACTTTGGACAAGAAATGGAGCACACCCTGTCACACCACTTTGAACAAATTAAACTCACATTAACCCTATGGACGATTAGAAGTCTTGAACTCAAAAGGTCCGTCTTACTGCCACATGTTCAAAAACACAAGTCAATTTCTTGTAGGGGTGACTGTGGGGTGGTAATTGTTGGTCTTCATTCCCTGAGAATTATTTGTTCAATGGACTCAAACGACAAAACAATACCGAGGAGTCAGTCATTTAGATTGTGATTGACTGATGTGGTCTAGTTTGCAGCCGCCAAACGCACGCCGGGCTCCCAACATGTGCCCAGCTTGTAATTGGTTTAATTCACCAACATGTTCAACAGGCGAGGAGCAGATGTAAAGCATCTAATGAGGGCTAATTACACACTCTAAGTCCACTGTAAGTTGGCTGAGGGGATTTTTTTTTTTTCCTCGAACAGTGCGCAGGCTCTTTGAAATAAATTGCTATTCTCTGTAGGGGAGAGCATTCCTCTTTTTTTTGGGGGGGGGGGGGGGGCATTATGACCTATATACTGTAGTTGTGGTCAGAGGTTTGCGACATGAATGTGACCGTAGCACTGGATTTTCCATGATGTCTTTGAAGTGTTTTTGGTCAGTCCAATGAGTCACACCAGCTCTTTTTTATGCTGGCAAGGGGAACATACCAGCTGTACTCGATTGTAAACAAGAAGTAACGGGAAGCAAAGGCTGCTAAGCATGACTCAAAAGATCTAAGCAGCTTTGGGTACATTTTCAAGGATGCAATATGTCGTACACCCAGTCCAAAAGTTCTAAGTCTTACTGCAAATGAAAGCTCAATCATTGATGTCCAAGGTGAGTATGGACTGTATATAAAAACCTGCATGAGGTTATAAGACAATGGAACGTCAACATGGACAATTATTAAATGATTAGTCCTGGTCCCTTATCACATCCACAGCCTGCAAAGAACAGAAATTTGAACTAGATTTGAGATTTAACATTTCATCTCGTTGATCACACATAAGATCGCAATAACTAATTATCTTACAGCTGTTTTAACAAGCAGTTCCCCCGTTTTGATGAAAAATTTACAAAACAGTAGTGAGCTTCATCGTTAACGTCGAACCCTGAAGAGAACTTCTCTTTACACAAAAAAATACACGTGGAAAACAGATAATTCGGGGACCGTACAAAGAAATCAAAATCAATAAATTGTAACAGTAGTTGGGTGCAGTTTTCCACTTCAAACTCCTGGAAACTGCAAACAGCACTTTTAATTGCCCTTTTAATGTAGGTCAGAATGAGATATACCAACAAACAACCACGGAGGAGAATGAGGGTCCCATGTGTTTACTTCTGAGCATGTGATTGTTTGCCACTGAAAAGAGGACCAGTTTGATTAAAATAGAGAATGATGGCAGTGAGAAAAAAGAGTTTGTTTGTTTTTTGATCACTTTGGGAAAGGCCCATTTCAGTTCCAGCATCCAGTCTATCCTGAAGCTAGGATCACAAAGGCTCAATATAGTTGCAAAGAGGTGGCCAACTCCATATTTGCCATGTTTTTAGTAGGCTTTTACACAATCAGGATTTTGGGGCGAACCACTGAATTAAAAAAAAATGAAAAAAGATAACCCACAAGACCAGAAGACCATGGTTTCCCCCAGTACTTTATTAGCCTGGCGGGCCACCAGGCTTTTTCTTTCTCTTCTTTTTGCAAGACTCTACGTTACAGTATTGTTAATTTAAAAAAAAAGAAAAAAGGACTATAATAACACAAAATAGTAATAATTACACAATTTCATCTCAACTTTGCACTTTAATATAGCTGGCTAGTGGTTTGTCATGTAAGCATGAGCAGCCACCAGGGCAGTATAGCAATATAAACATGTTTCTAGATTTCAGTTTTTCAGTAGAATATTAAAACACTTATGGCTCTATTAAATAACACTAACAGTAAACAAAATGGCACAGCAGTATTTTTACTACACTACTTAGTGTATCAAAGATCTCAGGCTATAAAAATCAAAGCCACATTATAAATGAAACACAGGGTTTTCCATTAAAAAAAAGTCCTCCTTGTCTGTTTGATTTAATGGGGAGTACGCAACTGTCAGCAGAAGTGTGAGATCACTGTGAGACATTCTCCTAAGCAGAACGAGCCCAGGCATTAGGCCAAAAAGAATGCAGATCCTCTGTTGCACCACTTTACCTCAGCCTCAGCAGTACACATCCAAAACATCATTTTATCTCACTATGGTCATGCATTATAAACCGGCTGGCACAAGCATGTTTTGCTTGCCGTCAGGATTCTCATGTTGTTAAACACAGTTGTGTCAGTCATTAACATGCAGGGTGGGTGTTCGCGGCGACCATTGCCCTCCAACGCTGCTGCTACAATAAAGGACAACAGCAAGAAGCACACACGGTTTGAGAGGTAGGACAGAAAACTACCAGTGTCAAAATGAAGATTGTCCAGTGAGCAAACATGGAGAATAAACATCAATTGTGTATTGTGTGAATTATAGTACTATACAAATGTCTACTTCTTGTTTTGTTTTTTTTAGGAAGACAAAGAAGATGCAACGACATAATGATTTTGTGGGCGGACAGTTAAAAATGGATACAATTGTGTTGAAAAAATGGTATAAATATGGTTTGAGGAAGTTCGTTCTGTATTTTTGTGTTATCCTGGACCTCAAGTTCTTACTCTATCTGGTCTACTATTTACTGTTTTTACCATGATTTTCCGGAGTGCACTACAGCGGGCCCTTACAACAGTTACATTCCTTCTGTGGCGATGTAACCTGAATTTTGTACTAGGGCCGGGTGATTAATCGCTAGTTTCATCATTGAGATATGAACATTCAATATATTAATATCTTGACATATTAATATCGAGAGAGAGAGAGAGAGAGAGAGAGAGAGAGAGAGAGAGAGAGAGAGAGAGAGAGAGAGAGAGAGAGAGACAGAGAGAGAGACAGAGAGAGAGAGACAGAGAGAGACCTCTCATGGTAGAAAATGCACAAAAAGGCACTAGACTAGTTGGGCTAAAAGCCTGAAATATTCTGCTTGTCTTGACAAAAATAAAACTGCCTTCTTCCGATGGATGAGTAAGAGGCGCCCTATAGGAGAGAGACTAACCACATTTCTGACCTGCTTCAGAAGAACCAGCTAAAACAACAAGTTGAGACCAAAGAAGACTTGCCACAAATGGCTAATAGACAGCAAATATATATATATATTTTTTAATGTAAAATGATACTTGGGGAAATAAATAAATACAAATACTTTGTGTCTTTACAGTTCCAGGCCCTCATGGAAAATATCCTCGGCGAAAGACAATCCAGACAGCTAAAAAACCCTTTGGTCGATATTTCCAAGACTGTTAAAGATACTCCAAATGAATGAAGTGAACAAACCTAAGCCGAACATAAATCACAACATAAATCTACACTTTAAAATACTATCTCTTCATCTCATTGCATTGGTCAGCCATGATTTTTTTGTCACCTTATTCTTTTTGCCAGCTACATTTAAAGCCTTCATTTCATATCTTCATAATTCTGCTGATGAAATATTGACTTACAGCTAGATTGATGAAACCTTTGTCATTGTGTAAAGGTGTTTGTATAATTTTTACTGGAACTAAACAACTTTGAGGGAGATGGTGTGAACTCTGCCACACAAAAAAACAACAACTACAAAACGTGCAGACTGCTTTACGGCATATGTCCTTTCCTCAGTCGTTCCAGACGTAAGTCGAGTCAAACGTCTACGTGTGATTACTGTTATCATGCAGAAGTTACAAAACACCCCAAGAAATGAAGATTTTTGTCTGAGGTGACAATAATAATGATAAAAAAAAAAGCCTACATGGATGTTGATAGCACAGTACAGGATTTCATTCGCTGGCGTGAGGTGAAAGACGAGGGGGATTTCCAACCGATGCTGCCTTTGCGGGAAGGTAACTTTCCATGCTCAAATTAAAAATAATAAGGCTAATGTTAGCTATCGGAAAATTGCGTGGTGGCAATAAATAGCCATCAGCTTGATAGTTCGCCCTTAGACACTGACCCGACCAACCACGCAACACTCAAACGTGCTTTCTTGTTTACGAATGCTTGTGAATATGGGAAATGTGGGTCTATCAATGGAAATTCAAGGGAAAACAATACCGTTTTTGTCCAAAGGTGCCGCCATAATCAACGAAAACCAAATGCTCATTTGTGTTGCTTTAAAAGGTTTGACCGTGTAATCTCCAAAATGGGACTACTACTTTCCGGTGATCATGAATTCAGCATTGCTCCCCTAGTTGCCCACAGTTCTGTATGTTTCTGTACTTTGTAATAGGGCTGGTTGAGCTTGAAATGGTTTCATTTTCAAATGAGCCTTTTGTTATCAAAGGCACAACTTCTTAACGGTCCCCGCACATGCATGCTTCTTCTATCAAACAAATAAATGCGCTATCCATGAGTCATGACCAAGAACCATAACTGTCGGTCTACAAAACTAGTGTGGCTGCTTCAAGGATTTTTAGAAAGGGGTTGTGTAGTTCAGGCTTTATTCATATTAAACTTACAAGAGACAGCTATTCATGTACCATACAAGTTGTATTTTGACAACTACTCAACAAAAAAAAAACATCCGAGCGTGGATGAGTGGAGAGGAAAAAAAATCCCTTCATTTTCTGTTAGAATGTGCAATACTTTGGTTAGTATGTCAAACATCAGATTGATGAATAAATAGGACAACATGTCACAAAAATCCCAGTTCCATCCATCAACTCACATAACACACTAATATTCCAAACACTAGCAGGATGCATTGGGCTGATTAATCGGTTTGTTTAGTTTCCAATGACTTTTAACATCAATTCATCAAATGCCCCAATCCGTCAAACATCGGCCAAGCTGCCAAAGTTTCACTATAACTCTTCCCTCTTTTTAAGACCGCGAGCCGAGTCAGCGGCTCTGCTTCCTGAAACCATTTCCACATGCTGTAAAAGAGACACTTCACAAGTTTCTCCTTGCCGGCACTTTAACTTTAGTGTGGACTTTCAACTTTGTCACAAGGTTGTGTTATAGAGCGCAAACAATTTGTCATAGAGAAGTTTCTGGTTAGCAGGGGGAAGTTATGGAGCAAAGACCTTCTGTCGGGATGCACTGATACTGTACGTCTGGACTCGTAAAATTTGCTATGACACCGACATCACAGCACCACTCTGCCAAATCCCTTGGGCAAGCGATTTGGATAATGAATGAAGGAAAAATAGGGTAAATGGGCTTTCTTTCGCTCAAAAGCAATTTCAAGTGCGCTCAAGGTGGGAAAGCGCGATACAAGGGAAAGTGCATTTACCCATTTATTGAGCCTGAAAAGTTGTATCAGTGCAACCCTAGCCTCAACATGACGAAATTACAATTCATTTAACGTGTGATCACTGTACAGCATGCCGCAAAGCTCAAACACAATCTGCTCGTCGATGCTTGCCGACCTATGATTTGTAAAAAAAAATAAATAATAAAATAAAGGGGGAAGAAAAGAAAGAAAAAAAAAAGAACAAAAGAAAAAAGAAAGAAAAGAACTGTACAGCATACCGCAAAGCTCAAACACAATCTGCTCGTCGATGCTTGCCGACCTCTTGATTTGTAAAGAAAAAAGAAAGAAAAAATGAAAAAAAAAAGAACAAAAGAAAGAAAGAAATCAACAAAAAAACAAGAAAAAAATAAGAAATAAATAATCAAATCCAGGACAGGTATAAACTCCACAGGCAATTTATGAAAAGGGTGTATATGTATGTTTATAAGGTTTATATTAATGCTTACAGAGTGCATTATAGTGTGTTCACTGTTCAGGCACATTTTTCTCAAAATCTTTTTTAAATTTAGAATTGCACTACATGACCTCTGGGTCGACTGAAGCGGCTCCAACGTTTAATTGTGTATTTCCCTTTCAAGTTTCCGCTCAAACAGACGCATCATACAATAAAGGCAAATTTAGGGTCAAAACTGAAAACAGTTCCATGTAAAAGCAAGAAAAGGGGAAGTATGATATTCAAAACAGGTATGTTTTAAGTTTGGCTTTAAAGAGGAAATGGATTCTGTGTTGCGCAGTGACTGGATGCTCTGCTCCCCACAGTGATGAAGGCAGGCAGGAGGTACAGAGAAAGTGAGAGCTGCAGTGGCAAACTATACAATGGGTGGTGAGGTTATGGATGTCCTCGGAAGGAAGCAGAATTTGGAAATGCATTCTAAATTTATCCAGTAGCCATGGGAGCTGTTGCAAGACTGGGGTAATGTGGTGGACGGATATTGAAAATTGAAATATGATGTGCGCCAACGTCATCAATATGATTTGCAGCAGTGACCTGGATGCAATACATCTACACACACACACACACACACACACATCGCCAGGTGAGATTCGGGGGGGAAAAAATATCTGTCTGGATGGATGTCTGTTCATATGAACCTCAAACAGCATATTGCAGGGCAGACGGGCTTGAGTAGAGCAACGAAAGCATGCGTGATGCACACTCTGCTGACCCAGCCTGCCTTTTAATCACGCTATTGCAATAATGGATCAATGTGTGTTGCAATGTTTGTCACACACTGAGCTCGTCTTTTCCACCTGGTAAAATGCTAATGCTGCTTGGCCTTCGTTAGATTATTACATAAAAAAAAACAAAAAAACAGCAAAGCAGACCGCGTGTTTTCAACTGTCAACACTTTAAATAACCCTCCAGTAAGAGTTCATTAGCTCAATTAAAACATTATCACACTCTGCCAGCTGTGAGTGGAGGCCAGCGACACTAGGGATGCTGAATAACACTTGTCATTTATTTCGTCATTTCACTGCTCTTGCCACAACGAAGGACGACATGACAAGTGTGTGTCCTCCCTCAGAGGAATTCAAGCATCAGTGACAAGACGGACTCGTCGGAAAAGTAACATTAGCAGAAGAATACATCTGGCTCCAAAAGTGCAGGCTTCACCCCAATTGTTATTGACCAACAGAAAAAGGACAGAAGAGGAAATAATGTGCACTCTAAAAAGAGAATTGTTGAACCAATTTAAGATTAAACAGAGAATTGATGATCAATTTAATAAAATTGCTTCAAGTAGCACACGATTTAATAATGTTAATCCAAAGTAATATATTCATTAATTTCATCCAAAGTGAATATATTAAGGTTAATTAATTATGAGTTCATCAAACTTAATACATTCACTTTGGATTAACTTAATTCAATCGTGTATTACTGCTTGAAGCAATTTTATTAATTGGCTCAACAATTCTCTTTTTCGAGTGTACAACACCGAGTAGCATACAACGCCATCTCTAAAGTTCTGAGATTGTAACATTTTGAATGGAGCGAAAATGTAAAAATTAAATTATATTTTAAAAATTGTTGGAACCACCGTTATGAATGCTTTGTCTATTTATATCAATCATTTGTGAAGAGACGTTTAAGGCAGGTTTCCGAGATGGGCTGCTAGCTAAAACCGGCTAAAAGCACGTTGGCTAAAGATGCACTTGTTCGAAATGTAGTGACGCTCTTGCCAATCAAAACGGGTCACCATGGCTGCCTGTGGGTTGCACTAATACTAACTTAGTCCCATACACTTTTTATAAATTTCACTTTTGTGCTGTCGGGAAATAGAAAAATAGAGACCTCAAGGAGGTTAATTTTCGGCGAAATCTCAAAATTGACATTTATATCCCTTTTGTTGGAGCAGGTCACATATTCTGCAACATTCCACCACAGTCTCTTACTCACCCTTTCTTTATTCCAACACAGTCAGAATTGCAGTCACCTGCCCCCGCGCCACCTCTTCATCAAGACCTTCACCGGTGTATTTTATTGATTGAGTGATTGCTCTATTTAGCTTACTGCCAATACCGGTTTGTGCTTACAGGCCAAAATTGCAGCGTATTTTCTCATTAGTGCAATATTGAACCGCTTAAGTTGCGTGTGTTGTGACTAACTCCAGCCTGCCGGGAGGGACAACATCTGAATTGATACTTCACCGTGGAGGAGGGTGATGATAATGTGGGCGGTACATGCCACTCATCTACAATGTTTGCTTTAAACAAGTAAGAGAGGTCACGCCGCCTACGATAGACAACAGATGTAATGATAAAGCTGGAGTTGGCAACGTGTACAGGCAGGAGGAAGAATCAACATACCTTTACAGGCAGAAGAGATTAAACTTCTTTTTTTGCACTACAGGCCAGCGTTATGCACCACCTCATGTGTGCACTGAGCTCTGAAGCCTCAGCCACCACCAGCAAAAGTGAATCCAAACCACTGGCAAAGCACAGCGCACTTACAAAATTCACTGAGTGAGTGATCCATTTTTGGAAGACGACCATATCGGTAATTGAAGAGTGATTCACTAATGTTATGTTTACATTCAGTACACTATGTTCCTAGATAAACCTGCATCCCCTTTCCAGGCCACCATGCAGAAAACAGGATGGTCATGAGACAAATGCGGCAAATAATTGCCACCGTAGCTATGGCACAGATAGTAGGCCGACACCCAACGCAACAAAACGTGACACTACGTTAAAAAAAAAAGGCCTTTCACAGGTTGGAGGAGGCCTCTTGGGTGACAGGAAGCATATTTTTACACCGACATTTCGCATTCAACGCCTACGAATTGTCTAATGCTTAAGCTATTTGTCTTATTTCCCAAGAATGCCTGCTGTGGCGTACCAGTTCATTTATAAGGCTTCATGTTGAATGCGTGACTGAGAGAGAGAGTGCATGATTGTGTGTGTGTGTGTGTGTGTGTGTGTGTGTGTGTGTGTGTGTGTGTGTTAGAGGAACACAAAGAGAGAGAAGTGTGAAAAACTGGCTCTTTGGCATGTTTTGGTACACTATATTGGGGGATTAGTTGTTGACAGAAAATATTATCAAACATTCATTGAGCTGAGTGAGCCTTTGAGTCTCTGGGACTTGGCCACCCCGCCTCCTCACAGCCAATCAGATACCATGATAAGACCTTGAAAACTTGGCAAGACTTGAACACAGGGGTAGGAAGAAAATTGCCAAAATCCCACAGCGCATGTTTCAGGCAAAGGGCTGCCGTGGTCGCCCAGAACATAGCCACAGCCATGTCGTCATTTGTTTTGCTTCGTTAGTTGATTCTCCTCTCATATTAGTTGATAATTATTTTAGAATAAGTGTAAGAAAAGGCAATCCAAACACCAAGAATGAATCCTCTAACGTTGAAGTCAGCGGTTATGAGATGTGTAAAGGTCCCGCATATTATCCACGACCAGAGGTGACAAATCCATGTCCAGAAAGTAAAAACCCTGCCACAGTTTGGCTTTAGCCCCTGATGCTAGCTAGCTAGCTCCCTAGCAGGTAAACGAGTGCCATGGGAGCTAGCTAGCTAGCACCTGAAAGTAAAAACCCTGCCAGAGTTTGGCTTTAGCCCCTGATGCTAGCTAGCTAGCTAGCACCCTAGCAGGTAAACGAGCACCATGGGAGCTAGCTAGGGAGCTAGCTAGCTAGCCCCTGAAAGTGAAAACCCTGCCACAGTTTGGCTTTAGCCCCTGGTGCTAGCTAGCGAGCTCCCTAGCAGGTAAATGAGCATCATGGGAGCTAGCCAGGGAGCTATCTAGCTAGCACCTGGGCTAAAGCCAAACTGTGGCAGGGTTATTACTTTCTGGACTTGGATTTGCCACCTCTGTCCACGACAAGAAACGCAAAAAGTCAAAACAAACACAACCTAATTGAAAATATGTACGACAACTTCACAGGAATTGAACTTTAAAGCTTCCAGTGTATTTGTAAAAAAATATATATATATGCAAGCGACATGTTCACGGCGCCTTGTCTCAGGATGGAAAAGGCAGTTTTCTTTGGTTTGCCAAACATCTGCAGTTTTTGCTCAGACAGCTGACAACATTAATGAAGTCTGTTAGCTTTTCCCGCGGCTCACTATAATTCTGGCGCTGAGCTTCCCTCTCACAGCCCTGATTAGCATGAAAGTAGATGCTACGTTTCTAAGAGTTGGCAGAAAACGTGCTTGTTGGCGGAATTCAGAAAGGGTA
Organism: Vanacampus margaritifer; assembly: GCF_051991255.1. Lineage (NCBI taxonomy): Eukaryota > Metazoa > Chordata > Actinopteri > Syngnathiformes > Syngnathidae > Vanacampus > Vanacampus margaritifer. Next base: position 19,447,678 of record NC_135435.1, on the reverse strand, counting down.
TCTTGGAAAAGGTTTTGCAACACTATCTCCTGTGTATCACAATCCATCAACAAAGAGGGCTTTGTAAGATGTCCAAGTTGTGTTTCTGCAAACTTGTCTTGTAACATTGTATCACATATTCATGGGTACCCTTTTTTCCAGTTTTAATTATGGACATAAAACCTCAAACGTTTTACTTGGAACTTTGACAACAAGAACCACTGTATTCATTTTATTCCGTAAAATATAGGTAAAAGTTCAGATTTCACAATCAGAAGCATTTTTTTTTACATTTTGTAACTTGTAATACCTAAAAGCGGTGGTTCTAAAAAAAAAAATAAAAAAAAATGAGAATCAAATTATCAGTGAGTCTACAGACAAAGAGAAACATTGACATAGCCAAGTTTTCAAAATGTGGTACAATCCAGTTCTGGAATGGTAAACAAAACACCGACCTGTCCTGTGATTCTCCGCAGGTTGTGTGGGCGGGATGGAGACAGATGTGTCAGCTGCATAACTGGTGTGACATCATAGCAGCGTGACACAGTGCAACCTGGCAATAAATTCAACAACGACTTCCAACACAGCAGCTAAAACAAAGGACAAAGGAAGGCATCCAAGAATTGCTATCCTATCAGTATTTGACTCTTTATTACAGGAAGACAAGCAATGTTTTAGAAAGAGCACGTTTCTAATTACACGCTTCTGAATAAATTTGGGTTCCATTTCCAATCTTACAGAAAAGCAAACCGCCAAATGCTACTGATTCCGATAAATGCATTCTTATTTTTTTCTTTGTTTTTCAGTAGTGATTTAGCGTTGTCAAGTTCAATGTGTGAATTTAATGTAATTTAACAAGAGAGTTGGTCAGTCAGGATCAAGTAAGCCATAAGTGAGTGTCATGTTCAATGACAGCAATAACATTTGTTAATTTAACTCAAATTAAAAACCCTGGGATAACGTGTAATTGGTGTAGTGCACAATTTAATTATAAAAAGAATGGCATTGTTGAGTCAAATGTCCACCGCTCTTTAGAATATACAGAATGCTTCCCTATAGCACAGCCCATCATCCAAAGTCCAAATCAAGCTAAACAAGACACTGCTGCCACTTTGAACCGCTTAACAAGCATGAAACGCGCATACACACACGGCTATCAACCTAATGAGGAAGTAATAAAGCTAATGTGGTTGACCGGAGCAATGCAAACACACAGAGGCTGATATGGCCAGACAAGAGGCAGGTGGAACACACACGGGATATTCTCACACACACAAATGTAGCGCTGTGACGACAGCCACCCATGTGGTGTGACACACACACACGCACGCACGCACGCAAGTCGGTCCCCACAATGATAGTTAAACCGGGCATATGAGCCTCATGTAGCAAAAAAGCAAAAACACACACACGGATACATTACATGGAGGATGTTTGGTTACCTTCCATTTACAACTGGTGTCTTCACTGGATCCCAAGCACATTTAAAAAGTCTACACAGCCCTCCTGTTCTAACACCATGTACAAAAATGAGACAGTGACAAATCATTGGCAAACTTTTTTTCTATCATTCAGAAATTCTTTTGTATCTTTCTTTCTTCGCTCATGAGTCATGACTGATACTTTTAACAATGGCATAATGTCTTATGTTGTAAGATGACTACAAAAACTTCAATCAGAGGCACTTAAAAAATGTCGTTTTTAGTCCTTCTCTCAAAAACATTTTTTTGCTGAATCCCAATATTGTTGTACAGCTATATGCTATATTAATGGTGGAAAAAGTTTGTCCCATTTTTTTATATCACATTATAGTGAACAGAGGTGTAAAGATTTGTTTTATGTTTTTTTTGTTGAGGAGTCCTATGACCCACACTAATTCCTCATACTGTCTGTCAAATGAAAATGATCAACAATCAAACTCCCACATGACAGCCCAAGAGGAAAATGCCATCCAAATGACACATTCTGGAGCATAGTGCAGCATAAATTCGCATCGCTTCAAGGATTAAAGTGACCATCCAAGTCACCCAGTTGCAGGCAGCAGGTTACTGGTTAAAGTACAAAAGCCCTAATTGCCCCTAATGAGCAGATTAGCATATTAGCATGACAACCTCCACTTGTTCATGTGCGGGAGGATGGAGTGACAAAGAGCAGTGAAGTAACTGGCACGATTGCTGTCGCAATCTTTTGTTTTTGCTGACAGCGTTTTGGTTAAATTGACGATGAGTTTACAGGCCAGTTTACTGTGCTGTAAAAAATAAATAAAAATAAAATTCTGATTCAGAATACCAATCCATCAAAGCTGCAACTAACTATTATTTCAAAGATTGATTAATCAATGAGCAGATTTTTTTAATCAAACGATTTTCATGTGTATTTTTTTTTTAAAACAGTTCATACAATTTCTATTGGTAATAGGTAATATACTGTACAAACTAGAGGTGTGAATCTTTGACTGTCTCACGATTCGGTTCGGTTCCCATTTTTAGGTTTACGATTCGATTCAGAATAGATTTTTTATCCAAAATGATTTGATTGGCAATGATTTCTGCTTGAATTTATAGATTACAAAGAATCGTCATGATCTAATGTAGTCTGACTCGCTAATGCTAATTAGCGCACTACTCGCGGCACTTTTATCACTCAAAAGAATGGCTATTCATACAAAACGCTTCAGGAATGTTTAGAGAAACAGGTTAACATTACTCACTGACATACGCTCTTCCTACACTGCAAAAAAACAACAACTTTTATTGTCATACTGATTGATTTTTTTCTTCTACTCTCTAATGTGGCTACAACTTAAGTGTATCAGAATGTGCGGAACCACACTGCCCCTAAGTGGCCAAATCGTGTACAACACGAACAGCACTCCCAATGAAAGCACACACAAACACGGGCAAGACGAAATCGAATTTGGGACATTTAAAATTCGATTCTGAATCTTACTAAATGAGAATTGCGATTCTTATGAGAATCGATTTTTTGGCACACCCCTAGTACAAACATTTCTTGGCACATATTTTTGTTTTGAGGCCGGTTATTTGACATATCATGTTTCAGAAAATGTGAATGTTGCCAAAAATAAATAAATCTGAGTTTGCAAAAAAATCTAGACCCTCCAGAAGAAAACAAACAAATAAACAAAACTAAAGTTGGATTCGGAATCAATGCCCCCCAAATTAGGCAATAATAATTGTTAGTAGAAATGCAACAAAATTATTGTTGACCAGTGTAATCAGTCTACGTTCATGGAGGAGCTGCGGCCTATACCATCTTGGCAAAAAAATAAATTAAAAAAGTGGACTTTGGACAACACACTGGGCATACATAAGGAAAAACAAGATTCACATCATCACTGAGTTGTAACTGAACCACTGAACCCACAGTTCCGTACCAAAGTCAGGTCAAGTCAACCATTGCACCATCAGTGAAATCAAGAAGATGCAAATGAAAGTTGTGGTCGCTTACTAAAATGCAATGTGCCAAAAGACTACCGAGACCTGAGATTGAATGGCGAGTGGCGACCAGTCCAGGATGGAGTCTGCCTTTCACTCAAATTCAGAAGGGATCCGACTTGTTATGACCCCAAACCAGGCGGATGACATTGCCAACATCACCATTTAACTCTTTGACTGCCAAAAACGTTAAATAACGTTCAGTAAAATCCTATGGAGGAGTGCCAAAGATGTTAAAATCTGTTTTTTTTTTCAAAACAGAGGTGAAACTAACCATTTTCTATTGTTGATTACTGAAAAACGGAATAAGGTAGAAACAAACTTATTCGTCTTTTATGGGGGCTTAGTGGGTTTCATTTTAACTCCACTACCTTTGGCTTACACTCAGCAAATGATAACCTATTTTTTTTTGTATTGCACCTTAGTCTAAAAATCCCCCCCAACACGTTTTTACCTCTGATTTAACTCAACATTGTTTCCTGAACTCGCAATCGGACAAGGAAAATTAGTTATTGGGTCTCTGAATTTGTCTTATTGGTTGTCAATTAGACCTGTCATTTCTAGGCAAATGACTCATGGATTCATATAGTAATAGTATTTTTTTGTTAATTAATGTCTGAGTCCATTAACTCTTTGACTGCCAGACGTTTTCAGAAAAGGGATGCCGTGGGTGCCAGCCGATTTAAGCATTTTTGACTGATCTTTCAAGGTCCACAGAAAATTATGTGTTTGGACTATGGAAACACACATACTACCAAATGAAAGATTGGACTCTCATCTTTCATCAGAAAAAAAAGTTTGTTTCTACCTTATTCCGTTTTTCAGTAATCAACAATAGAAAATGGTTAGTTTCACCTGTTTTGAAAAAAACGTATTTTAACGTCTTTGGCACTCCTCCATAGGATTTTACTAAACGTTATTTAACATTTTTGGCAGTCAATGAGATAACGCAATGTCCGATTTCAGTCAAATTTTCTCCCACTTTTGTGTGCTACGTTTCCTTCCTACTCTCTGTTCATGTGCTGACGTCCTCCAGTCCACAGGCGAAGCCCCCCGGCCTGCCCCGTGAACCAGGCCGGCAGCCTCCCATCAAGACACCGCCGGGAAGACACTCCGCCCGGTACTGAGCGTGTCTCTCTCCCGCTGCCACGGGACAAACACCGGCGGCAGGCTGGTGCAAGTTCACCCACCGGACACCCACTTTAAGTATAATCAACTTAAAGCCTATCTATCGATACTAACGAGGCCTTCGATTCGTTTTCCACATCACCGGCGCGGCCATAACCGCGCGCCTCAAGCAGGCAGAGGAACCCCGGTATCAGCGCTCTATCGCCGCTTTGTCCTCCGGGAGAAAATGGGTTGGTCAATAAGAAGTGGAGCCAGTCTTACCTTTCGCCCCAACGCCGTCCCCGAGTAGAAGTAGTAGGCGATCCCCAGCACCCACAACACCGCAAAACATAACAATATCCTCGATTTCCTCCGCATGGCTGTCTCCTCGTTTTGTCTCGTACGCCCGCCGAGTGCTCAATGGCTGGGCTCGGCTTGACTCGGGCTTCGATTGCGGCGGCTAGTCCCGGTCTGTCGTGTCCGCGCAGGGCGCGTCGCCGCTCGGTCCACAGTCCTCGGTCCTCCTGGGGGGAGCAGGAAGCAGCTAGCCAAGATTCAACAACGGAGGTGAGAGGGCAAAGGCTAACTCGCTGTAATCCAATCAAACGTCGGATAACGCCGTTGTGGTTAGGAGGGCTCGGTGCTGCTTGCGAGTCGAGGGGCGAATCGTGATAAGGTCGAGTGGAAAAGACACGGGGAGGAAATTATTCTTGTGAGCGTTGTGTTAGTTGAATGCAGCTCTTCCAGCAGCAGCGATCAAGGATGTGTGTGTGCGCGTGCGTGTGCGTGTGCGCGCGTGTGTGTGTGTGCGCGTGTGCTGTCTGCTGCTGTACTCTGTGGGTACGCTAGGGGCGCTAGAGACACGTTGAACTGGTTTAAAGGGGAAGTCAAGTCAAATATTTTCTTTACATCATGTTTTGTACGTACTAGTCTTAAATCAGTATTCTGATTAATATTGCATTTGTGGAATCTGAATTAAGATGAAAAATCAACCTATTTTTATCCATCTCAGGGGACGGCCATTTTGCCTTGTACTGCCACTTGCTGTCAACTGAACATGACATCACAAGATGTGTCCAAATTCGCAGGCTGCCCTTCGAACTTCGAAGGCTTCTCATAGATCATGAATTTGGACACAAGCTTGCGGTCGAGCTGCACCATAAGTGAAATCATGCAACCTTCAAATTCAGCCTTTGGAGGACGCAACCACAGTGCCTAAACGACTGTCACAGGCTTACCTCCTCTTATTAGGTTTGGTCATGTGACATTTTCAAACTGTGATGTCATGTTCAGTTGACCAAAAGTGGCAATACTGGGCAAAATGGCCGTCCCCTGAGATGGATAAAAATAGGTAAATGTCACCTTAAATTACATGAGTGAAAGTATCTGACATTAAATGACGTATGTTTTTTTTATGTGGGTGATCTGACTTTTGTTTTTATTTTTAGTTGTCTCACAAATGTACTTAGAAGTAAATGTAATATTTTGAGTAAGTGGTTAGACCTCTGATTGTTTTTATTTACTTCAGTAACATGTTGACTAACTATCATGGCCATCACAATAACAATTTGTCTACTTGCCTTACTTTAAACTCAAATAGACTTTGGAGTGTGGGGGGGAAACATTTACTTATTTGTAGTGAGAAAATTCCATTGAAACTTGTGAATGTTTTAATTGGAACTGAATTTCCCTTGTGGCTGAATTAAGAATCTACTTACCTGTTTATCAAAAAAAAAAGGGTAGATTTTGTGGATCACAAAATGGCCGTGGCAATTGCTTTGTAAAATGACAACAAATACTGTAGTGTAGTGAGTGTACATACACTGTAAAAAAAAATAATTAATAAATAAAATGAAATAAAATCTGCAATACAACAGAATTTTACTTTTTAAGTTTTTTTCTGTTTTTTAAAAATGTCATTTAATTTACAAAAATAAACTCGGATTTTATATGTCAAATGTAAAATGACGTGAAATCACTATAACTGTAAAAACACAATAAAACTTTTGGGCGGATGAAATGAGTAGCTTTTCTGGAGCACTTTAGTATAAATCACATCAGTCTTTTGGGGTGAGAGTTTGTCAGCACAGCATATCCTGACAATATTTACCCACTCCCAGGCCATAAATATTCAATTAGATTTTGGCCTGGGCTCTGATAAGCACCTCTGCTAGTTTATCACTACTTTTTTCCTCATTTCCGAAATCCCAACTGCAGACAGTGCCTAATCAGTTTATAGCTATCTTTCTCCTCAGTAAAAACACACAAAGTAATCTCATACACACAAATCCGTTTTTAATAGGTCATTTCAGTCATACAGATAATCACTATGAAATCCTTTGACGGGTTTAGCATTAATGTAGAATAAATATGAGCTATTCACAAAAATGCTGCATCTGCAACAGTTTTATTTTCAGAACTGTGCAGGGAATCCGAAAAGTTGATGAGCTTGGCAGCATGGGAGTCGACGCTAACGGTTATTGTGCTACTACAGCACAAAATACCCCAGCTTCAGCTTTAATCAATGCATCCTTGAATGAGCGGTTGTTAAAAAAGAAGAAGAAAAAAAAAACGAAAAAAAAGTGGGCAATATGGTTCTGACACGATCCATCAAGTTGACTAAGATTGTAGTCATCCCATTGATTCATTTCAACAGCGCTACAAATCCATTAGCAAATGAGCAAGGTAGGTTTTTGTTGGCTCCGACTTGAAATAGCCCAGTAAAAAGACTTCTTCAAAAAATAATGTAACCGAAAATGACTATTTGCAGTAAATTTTACTGCACACAAGAAAAAGCATGTTAAAAAAAATCGACAATGATAATCCTCATCTGTCTTTATACATGATCTATTTCAATATAAAAATGTGTGGGGCGGGGGGGGGGGGGGTAACATACCCACGTTATTGGATGCCAATGACTGTCAGAAAATTTGCTAAATTGTTGTGTACTACATAATCAATCTAAATGACATCACACTTTAAGGGTCACCTGAACCCAAATTGGAGTATGTCGTGTCCTTTCAAACAGTGTATTTCTCCTCTCCTTGTCTCTGTGGTTTGTGGTAGTGGGTATAGCTACTGTAGAGCTCGTTAAACACCTCACGGACTCCAGTCTGCAAGCCTGTCGTTAAGAACTTGATATCCTGCTCCAGACACAAGTCCAGTATGTGGTAAATTCCCTCTGTCAGGTGCAGCTTGACGTCTGGCCGCAGAGTAACCTGAAGAGATGAAAACAAGAGCTGTAGTTGACGAAAAAGAACAAAGGCCCTCAAATAAGGTGAGCCTTCACTCGGTAAATTAACTTTAACCTTCAAAAACTTGCTTTTGATGGTACAGTGGCTTGTAGTACTGAGAATGGAGTCTCCGTTGTCATGGTAACCCCAGATAGCCTATTTTTTTGCCTCAACTATCCAGGAGATCTCTCATATTGTGTCAGCATTAGCATCTGTGCTAGCATTAGTCTTAAAAGTTGTGTGCAGTACTTGTATGATATTTATAACTAAAATGGTAAAGAAAATGTATGTTTCAAGATATGATGGTGTCAACTGGAGCACACACAAGTTATGTGTAGGTGTACATGCAGCCCACCCCGCACCATGGATATAATCTGTGATTCATATCCATAATCCAGTAGACACATTTCACAACAGAAAACCTTGACCCAAAGCCAACGTTTGAAAGGAGAAATGAACAGCATAATACATCTACTATATGTCAAATAGAAAAAAGATTGGGCAGTCAGGAGCGGAAAAATGATGACAAATGTCCCTTAAATGGCAATGCATTCATGTCAATGCTACACATTCACTGCCATTGACAGTAATATACAGCATGTCAAAGGTGCATGTTAACTGGGAAGGCTGGCAGGAAGTGAGTTTTATAAAGCTGCAATTAAAATGGGTTTCCGGGTGTTTCAAAAGCAGTTGTTTGTTTTTCAGGAGCGGTCATTTTATTATATGTGGACTGTGGACATCTAATTATGTGTGGGAAACAACTGTATGCTAACGATAACTTTATTTATATCACTATTTAAAAAAAACATTCATACTTGTGTCACTTTACAACAGTATATAAAGCCGTACTATGCTACAAGATGTGGAAATATTTGACCAAAAATGAGACTGATAACAAGTCTATCCTCAAATCCAGTAAAAGTACAAGTAAAACAGAAAACTGCTTACACTTTTTTTAGCCTGCTTAATGCCTACAATGTCCCGTCGACCAATCATGGCTCACCTGTTTTCTGGGTTTAGTCAGCATGATTGGTCGTTACCTACTTCCTCAGCACAGGTGATGTCATCTTCAGTCGACAGCAAGTGGAAAAATGACTTTTTAAAGGTATTAATTGTACATGAAAAAAATGAAATTATCAAATTCATTCTGGACAAAATATTAACTTTTTACTGCTGAAAAATGGCTCAATGAGTTAAGTATCCCTTTAATGTTCAAACGGTGCAATAATTAAGTGGATTTAACTTTTTATTTTTTTAGGTCTTTGTTAAGTACTGTTCATTTGTATTTATCTTTTAGGGCCAATATGTTTGCATTCAAATATTTTAGAGCTTTTATTTACCGGTAGGTACAAATTTTTAACTTTTATGTGCATTTGAATTGAATCATTATTTGTGTACAGTTTTTTTTGTTTTGTTTTTTAAATGTTCCTATATTTCCGCCTTGTTTTTGACAAACTCTGGTAGTGAACAATTACGATGGTGGTACTTGGAGATCTAAGTATTTTAGGGGGTACATGGTGTAAAAGGTTTGAGAAGCACTGGTTTTGTTAATTGTTTACCAGTAATTGCATTTCTCGCTTTTTTTCCACTGGGCTCTGTCTGGAGATAATAGTTTTTTGACTACTGGGTTAATTTGCATCTCTGTGTCAAGCCATGTTGTTAATTCAAATGATAAAATAATGCTGAGTTTATAAACGCATGATTTTCTTGTCCGTTTTGGTCAAATAATACCAGACTGCTTCTTGGAAAATTCAATGTGTGTCACATAATCAGGACAGGGATGAGGCTAAATTACATTTGACTTGCATGAAGTTCTCTCTTTTTAAACAGCCACATTTACAGCACACATAGTGTTTGATGACTTTAATGGACCCTCCTGCTGCCTTTTCCATCAGCCTGTCCATTCATTTGGCCGTCTGTCCCTATGTCCCTCTGCTAAATGTGTTAATTTTGCTGCAAAACGCTGAGTCAAGTAGGCGTCGCATTAAAAAGTCTGGTAGTGGAGAGGAGCCATGTTCACAAGCCAGACATGACTCACGGCGCCTCGAACCAACACCAAGCCAAAAGCTTAATTCCAGCACATGGAACTAGAGTAATCCTGAGCCCCTTTACGGAGATTTGGGATCATTTTAAACAGCACTGACAGAAAAACTTCTTCCACTCTCGGAATCTCACAGCTGTGCTGAATGTTATTGTGAGCCAACAGCGCTACATCGCTGGATCAGCTGAGATACCGCTGCCTCATTTGTGTGTGTGTGTGTGTGTGTGTGTGTGTGTGTGCGTGCCACTCGCAGCTGCATAAAAAAACAGTTGACACGGATGACAGATGGTTTTGGATTGGTGACTATGTATGACTGTGCGTGACGTCTGCCACCCGTTAAAGCTTTTTTCCAATGCTAATATTGGAAAAATAAATCACAGAAATCACTCAAGGGTGTGTGTGTACCTTTTGCAGCTCTGTGACGTATTGAGCCACCATGAAGGCAGACAGTGTGGTGAAGTTCTCAGAGATGGCAGCAATGTGTGAGTACATCCTTTCTACCAGTCGGGAGCACTGCAGGTAGACTTCACTTTCTCCAGCTGCAAACACACATTGACATTGATTTAGAATCATTAACCTGCGAGTCAATATGTTAAGTACAAATACACCACCAGATTGCTTCTGCTATAAAACAAGCTCAAATGTCTCCAAAGCAAAGTCATAAATCAAAGTCATGACGAAATGGGGTTAATTGAAGCGGCGGATGCGGGGTTTGTGGAAAAAGTATACAGTACTAATAAAACATAGTGGTATTTGGTTCACCAGATGTTCTCCTGGGATGTTGAGAGCAGTTTGTCAGCATATTATTGTGATTTTAGCCCTTAAAAAAAAAAAAAAATCACAAACTCTCTATGTTTAATTTCTGTCGTATATCATCTTGAGCCACTGGTAGTGCTGACAGGCTCAGGCGAGACACTTAATACTTATTTTAGTAATATTTTTTAAAAACATATTTTTCTCATGCATTGGCCTTTCAACCACATTTAAAATGGCTTTTACATTTCTGAGGAATGATTTTTTGGAACACTCTAGTCAGAGTGAACTCTTGTTTTTTATTGTATTTTATTGAAAACATAAGTCTCTTATACAAAGACATCCAACAAAATTGGCATATTTGAGTTGCAATGGAAAATGCACCATTTTATCTACATGTGCCTTGTAGGCAGAACCCAGCAAAGCTCTAAAACAGTTACCGGTACTGTTAATGTGTGGTATGGGTACCACTAGTGGCACGTTGGCTCCCTCTAGTGCTTTGCTAAAAAATAATAATAAATAACCTTACAGTTCTGTTGTATTTATCTTTTAATTTAAATACTGGTACATTTACATTTGGTCTTTAAAATGGTTTGTTTTTAAGCATTCCTTTTCAGTACACTTTTAAAAATATTCCTAAGCAAACTGCATCATGTTCCAGTGGCTTACAATATTATCCAATATTTTAGGAATAAAAACACTGTCTCTATTTTGACCAACAATTCTGCTTCCAGCCCACACTAATTTATTTTAATGTTGGTCATGATGGTGGTACTTAAAGGTACTTGGCCAAGTACTTTTTTAGGTGTAGCAAAACGTTTGAAAACCCACTGCATTAAGAAATCATGCAAATAAATCAATACAACGTGCAACGCTGTGACCCCTTTTTTCATTGTTGTTTATGGACATAACTTTCTTCCTGATTAGCTACAATAGCAGTTGGGAATTATTTGTCATACAGAGGGCAGTCACAATAAGCCCTTTACATATCCAATTTTCCAAGTAGATGAAAATGTCTGAGTTTGAGCTCAGTTTCTTTTAATGAAAATATGAAAAATATACCTGTGTCACTGGCTCCTCTCTGCCGCCCTTCCTGCATGATGGAAGCCACTAGACGGTGAAAGACATTCAAGAATGATGGTGTGGCGTTCAGCATCACCTGAATGCACACAAGGAAAGAACAAAAGGCACTTATGAAATTGTCAGGCAAAGAAAAGTAAAGAAATTTAATAGCTTTCGTGTTGAATAGAAAAATACTCAGATATTTGACTTCTATAGCTTCAAATGACTTATTAAAGTGTGCAAAACCACATTTAAAGGTTTCAAGGGAACATGATAAGGTTGGGAAACTCGGCTTTATGATATGTGATAGGAGCTGCTTCATGGGCATTGCCTGCAATTAAGAAATATTGAATCCATATTTCTGCTTGGTACTTGTAAAGCTTGGTTCATGCTTGACGCATGTACCGGTATGTTCGAGACGCGTGGAATCAAACCGAGAACTTTTGCAGCCTTTTATACGCTGTGTGAGCCCTTGTTTTTTTTTATTCAATAAACTATACAACAACACTTTGATGTGAACAGTCAACACACATTTCACAAAATAAATGCAAACAAAGAATCAGGAAGTCAAAAGCAGAAAACCTTAAACGTTGTTTGCAGCAGCTTTTGCTCTCCCGGTCGCAATTTTTTATAGGTGCACGGTGCAGAAATTTGGGGCAATGTGGAGACCAGGCAGAGGGGCCGGGTTGCTGAAATGATGTAATTTCGCCATGTGGAGCTGTTCGGACCTCACGGAGTCGCGGACGTGTCAAGCATAAACCAATCTTAACCGTCTTTAAGGGATTGGCTCGGCTGGTTATCGACTTCTTAAAGAGACCCACACGTGTTGCCATTTTTCTTCCAAGCACTGTTGAGGTATCCTTGATCAAAGTACTGATTTTTTTTTTTATAGAGAATCCACAAGTGATTCATAGCAACATTAGTATTTGTTTAGTTCAGGCTACAGCGGTCTGACAGAGGATGAGACGAGTAAGGGAAAACAGACGTAAAGGAGGGCTGGGGGGGTAAAGAGGTTTTGTGTGAGGGGGTGCAGTTGATGTCATCAACTCAAATGGTTTCCATCGGTAAATGCCAGCACTCCAGCATCTCCAACCCCACCCCCAACACTCTGACCTATCACACATCACCACTTCAGCTCACTTTCCTGTTTCACTTAACCTGCATTGTGCAGTCCGGTCACATCTTCCTCCTCTGTTCTCCTGCTTCCTCCCTCACACAGCATTCACTTCACCAAATCTTTTCTTCATTTTCTGCATCGCCACACTCTAACCTCATCCCCCCCCAGGCCCTCTCTGACAGTCACCTCTGCTGCAGTCTTTCAACAAAACAAAACAAAAAAAAAACACTTCTGATGTGTGTTAGCAGGTTTTTTTGCTTGCATTAATTCACCACAGCTGCACTCTTTGGACTCAGAGGTCCAGACATGACAATGTTAACCCTAGCCGGCCAGAATATAGATTGAACATGGGCACAAAATACAAATTTGCAGCCACAAAATAAGTCTGTGTGCACAATATAGTAATTTGTGGATTTAATATTTCCATGCACAACTTGGACGTCTGATTAAACAAATGGAGTGCACATTTGCTAGAAACTGCAATATATTAATACATCCTTCGGGCAGTGATTCTATCGTAACCAAGGTACCATTACATACGAATGCCACAGGAAAGAGTCAATTTCCCTTAATTTGTCCAAAAATGATTATTACGAGTGTATCACTATTTTTGTTCATCGATCTATGCCAGCAACGTACAGTGCCAGGCAGAAATATTAAATGCTCTCTCATTTGATGGCACATGGCACAATAAACCTTCTTCAATTTGTCCATCTGAAGGGCAAGTAAAATGATGACCCTGTTACTTCAAAGGCAACAGATTTTTCAAGGTATCGCCATTTACACAAGTTAGAAATAGGCCTTTCTGTTTATGTAACTTAATAATAATACATCAGATTTATATAGCGCTTTTTTGGGACACTCAAAGACGCTTCACAATGGATACATTAGTCATGTACTCACACATACATTCACACTCTGGTGGCGGTAAGATACTTAAGAAGCCACAGCTGGCCTGGGGCAGGTTAACTTAACCTCTGCGACACATAAGAATATTTAATTACAGTAATTACAGTGTTGCGGCTTTTTGACAATGATGTTGATTGAGGGCTGCAATTTGAGACTAACAGCTTTTGTTAGCTTTGTCATCTGATCGTTACATTAATTACACCAACGTTTCCCAAACTTAATTGAGCCAAGGCACCCATTTAACATTAGCGATAATTCTTGGCAAGCCACCAAACAACAAGGTCACAAGAAGCATGAATACTGAAATTATAATGATTTTGTCTCAATCTAATCGGTGTAATATCTGGGCCCGTTTATTAATTGAATACATGGTTGATATACTTGCAGGAAGCCATTATTTATTCTGTTGTATGAATGGCAACAAGTGGATCAGAAGTTAATTGCACCTACTGACTGTCAAATGATTGAAGGGCATTTAATTGTTATGCCTGTCACTGTACGGTGTTGGCATAAATAAATATTATATATCTTTAACTAAGAAATAATCTATCAAGACAAATTAAGTGAGACTGGATCATTTCCCCTGGAACGCTGATTAGGAATCACTACATAAAAATTACGTTCTGACAGGAACAACACTGAGATTCAATTATCAGTGTGTATTAGTTTACACACCCGCACATTGAGTACACACACCTGAGGATGACACTGGATGATGGCAAAAAGCGCCTCATGAATAGCCAAGAACGCTGACTGGTAAACAATTGCAGTCAGGTGGTCAAGTGGCACGGCCTGAAGTGCTCCGAGGACCAAGACTACGTGATGAGGGTTCTGGATTAGACCCTCGCCCTGGCGCAGCAGCGTTGTCATCGCTGTCACGGTAGGAATGGTGAAGGTCGCAGTCAAGCCCACGTCCTGACTGGACGACCTTACAAGAAACTGCAAGAAAGTTGCATAATTACAGTCGAGCATAAACTCAATACAAAAGTAACTACTACTGTACACTTGATTAAAAATCATGTATCAGCCGGTAACACTGTTCCTCTGCAGTCCTGTAGGTGGTGGTTATAGCCATTACAAAAATAGGTGCCAGTTGTAAATATGAAGCTTTTTTTTCAATGTAGTTCCATCTACTGGAGCTTGTGGAGGTCACTTCCCCACTTGGCACAATGCAGACGGTCATATTCATTGCTATAGAGGTAAATGGTAATAGGCTAATAGGTAATACACTAAGCACCAATCCTGTGCATATGCCTCAGTCACAAGGTTTTCGGGGGGGGAACGCATACAGTAATTGAGTTATGCTGGCAAGATACAACAGCAGGGAAAACAATAAGTATACCGTTATTTGGAATAGTTCCTTATTGACCCAAAACATTCTGTTCAAAAAGCTGCATATTGAAAATGTTTTGTTGATGTGCACATTGGATTTTTTATTAAATTTTCCCTTACACCTGATTGGATGTATTCACATGTGTTTCTGGCACCTCTGATGCAAACACACTAGAGCGTCATGACATAAAGCAAGCATAGCAACATGAGTGTGTGTGTGTGTGTGTGTGTCTGATTGTCATTTGACTCACGAGTCACTCGTAATGAATGTCACATGTTCTTCTGGCAAGCCATCAGTGAATGATTACAAATGAAGAACCGCAGTACTACTACCAAGCTTTTTTTCTTATAATGTATTCTGCTCCTCTCAAAGCTCTGATTGTGGACATTACTTCCAGACATTCCTCATTTCACCCTTTAACTGCATTAAAAAAAATATTTTCCACGAAAGCCTAAGTGTACTTTTGGACACGCTACATTCAAGTACTGTCAAGTACTACAATGACTCTTATGTTCAGCTTACCACCATAGCAGACTGAATTTGTGGTGCAAGGAACCACAGAGCTTTGGAGCAAGGTGCGGGTAACTGACAGCAGGACAGCAGCTTGGCAATGGTGACGACAGCCAGCACTTCCTGGAAAAGAGTAAATAGAGGGCAGAGGGAGATAACAGGCCTTTTATTTGATATTATTACCTCAACTTGAAAATACCTAAAACAAGGGGTCTACCAAAAATATTAGAAACAGCCCTCAAAATAAATTCCTACCTGATTTGACAGTGTTAAACAAAAGTGAGCTTTATTACCTTGGCCATGAGTCATGACCCTCGTTACAGTGTAACCTGTGAGTGTCGGTCATTATAAAAACAGAAGGAAATCAAACCTTGTAATTTCCGGAGCTCAGCTTGCAAGTGTCTAACCCATCTTTGATGATAGTCAGCAACATGGTGATCTGGCAGGCAGTGCTGTTCTCCAGCAGGTGGTGCAGCAGTTTCTGCACAGCTGGCTCCAGCTCATGTGTGTCAGATGGAGACAGCCACGGAGCTAAAAGAAAATGTGCAAAATTATAATTTGGCTTACCAGCTCTATTGCACTAAATGAAATCAGTCAAAAGTATTGTGCATGCTACGACTTAATTTATAGATTACGCACCTTTCAAAAGTTTGAGCACATTGTGAATAATCTGAGCATACAACTCATCTATCGCTTTTACTTTCTTGTTTTCTTCTCCTTCCTCCTCCTTTCCTCCCGTCCTCATCACCGCCATGTAGAAAGCTGACAGGAAACGCAGAGAGGAAACAAGGAAGTCTACGGGTCTGGCCGCCGAGTTCATTTCTTTCAAGATCTGCTGGCAGAAACCCTGATAAAGGGTCTCGTGGCTCAGGGTGGTCTTGCCATCGCCCCCCGCTGCCAAGGAGGACAGCTCACACCGCAGCATGACTGTGACGCTGTCGACCACAAAGGCAGGACTGAGCGAGCAGGCGGACGGCACGCCGGGCTCGCTGACAATCTGGGCCTTCAGGACTGACTCCACAGCTGATCTCAGTGAGGATGTGGTTCTTGCAAGGGTCTTGGTCAAAGTCTGATCCATTGGTTTACTCCTTCCCAGGTAAGAGCTCATTGCCTTGGAGGCGGCGGCCAACGATGCCAGTAGAAGATGAACAGACATGATGGAGCCTCCGTGATTTGCTGTGGTGTCTTCACTGGTAAGAAAGGAAGCAACCTGGTCCAAATTGAGGCGCACGCTGCTGTTCCGGACCATAATTAAGTGGACCAAATATATAATGAAATCCTGCGTGGCTTTCATCAATTCCAACCAATCAGAGCTGCTGGTGGAGCTAAATCGTCCTTTCTTGCTGTGCCAGAGGATTGAGGACACTACGGCCTGCAGCAGAGTGCTGCAATGAACGATCTTCAGAACACCTGGGAAGTTTTTGCCCTCCACAAGACAAGCGAGTATCTTGAGCAGCTTCACTTGGAATCCTGCGCAACAATATGCTGAATCTGGAGTCTCGGAATAGCAAGCGGTGGATGTGAGCATGAAGGCAAGGAGGAGGAAAATGGATGACAGATCCTCAGAGTTCAGTCCGTCTGTGTTTAGGCTTGTTAAGACTGACAGCAGGTCTATCAGTTCTGTTATTTGAGCATCCCTTAAAAGTACAAACACTTTCCCAGACTGAGAGCACATCATCATATCCTCTACTATGGTCTGTTTCACTAAGGCGGACAAAAGCTCCGTCTCACCCTTTTGTGCTTCTTGATACTTCTTGAGGGTGGGACAAACTTTCGAGGCATGCGCCGCTGCTAGAACGCCGAAAATCCTCCGTGAGATTGAAGCAACAGTGGCGGAGAATAGAGATGGCAACTCGGCCAGAATGGAGCTGTGAATGAGCTGAGAGGATATGAAGGAGGCAGAGAGTTGATCTTTGCTTCTGCTGGACTGCTCGTTCAGCAACGAGCTCACCAGAACGTTTGCGATGCAGTTCACATCTTCGCTGTTCAGGTACGGGGCCAGCAAAGGTAGATTTGTCGTCACGACATACCAGTGTGCAACCCGGTGGGAGCTGGAGTCCACACTGCTCATCTGCCCGTCCCACATTTGATCTCCTTCTGAACATAACTGAAGCTCGTCTCGAGCTGAAATAAACTCGACTGCCCTGTTTAGGGTCTCTGAGGTCATTGGTTCTGCGAGTAAGGTTGAGTCCAACAGAACTTTCTTAATTTGTTGCAAAGCGAGGAGCTTGAGATGCACAGAGTTGATGGGACTGCACGGATGAAGACGTACAAAGTTTATCTCACAATTGAGGAGGTTCTCGATGCTTGTTAAGGCTGCAGCGTTGGAGTCAAGAGGTGTGTATTTGCTACAGTAGATGTGAAAGAGTGTGTCTACTTCTATCCAACTGTATCTGAGCAGAAGAATTGCTTCTTGAGTTTTCAGCTCCCATCGAGATGGAGATATTTTTTGAGACTCATCCAGGGCCACATTCTTTTTTCTTTTCTTCTTTGCTTTCTGAACTGAACTCGCATTGGCTTTCGTAGCCTTGCTTTCCGTGGACAAAAGTTGCAGCAGGTCATTGAGAACCTGCTGCATCTCCTCCATCATGCGTTGACCTTGTCTGACTAAGGGAAGAGGAGAAGGATTGTCTAGAGTCTTCAGACTGAATAAAACAACGTGAAGTAGCTGGCTCAGATTGAAAAGCTTCATTGATGCGTCTTCTCGCTTGCAATCTCCCTTTTCTTCTCCATCCACCTCCATCTTCTCTGCCTCACCGTCTCCCTTTACCAGCTCAGGTAAAACACATTTTCTCAAACTCTCCAGCACTAAGGAGCAAATCTCAAAGCCTTGTGAGGCCGGTATGTCCAGAACGCTGGCCCTGAGTGCGGCGGAGACGCCATCGCAGAGCAGAAGGGGTCGAACGTTGTCAAGGGCTGGCTGGCAGATCACAGAGAGGAGTTCAGAGAAGAAGTGAGGCAGCTGACGGAGTTTGGTGTATGTCTGGAGTAGACTGCATAGCACCATCTGTTGGGGAAAAAAAGTGTTGCTTATACAGGCAAACATTTAAATTGTTCACACTTCAAAGAGGCAGCAGCGAGTTGGCAGCCTGCTAACTCTTATTTGTACTTTTCCACCCTCTCTTACCATTTAGTAGGATCTCTTTGCGTCGTGCTAAACTGCTTTGAACATTTGCAGCATTTGGGAAATAGCAGTTTTTGGTGGAGGGTGTCGGTGCTTGTTTTCTGTGTATCAACAGCCTGCTACATTTACCATTTATTATTCTTACTGGAACATGCTAACCGTTTACACTACTGTATTAGAGCACTACTACTATTACTACTTTCTTAAAAATCTATATACAGTACATAGATATTAGAAGCTACCACTTTTATCCAGCTGTTAAACCTGGTAGAGCTACAGTAGATTAACTCAGTGTTTCCCAACCTTTACATGCACTGAGAGAGAAACTATACTAATATGACGATGATCTTGCCTGAATTTCCTCACAAATTTGCTTGCAGACACATGCAGCAATCTTAAATTTAAAAAAATTTGGCCAGTGACTTCCAGCAGCACAACGCTCAGCTAATTAGTTTTAAATGGTTACTCTCCCTTGTGTTGAAGTTAGTTGTGTGAGGCGGAAAAAAAACTGTTTAGCTATCATATCAATATCAAGTAGTATGGTTGGGTGCTTTGGAAAGGTATCTTGTCACCTAGGTGGCGTAACTATATTGAATTACACACTCCAACATAGCCCGCAGTGGAAATAGAGATTATCATGTTTTTATTGCTGCAGACTGTAGCGAACTGAATTGTATTGTTCTGCTTGGTGGCTATCAAAAAAAACAAATTCCTGTAGTATTAACAGGGATGTGATTTGACCAAAGTGAAATTATCTGAAAATTTAGCCGGGGGTCTGGGGGCCGCTGGCACCCAGCTAGGTCCAGGGCAGTGCCCTGGTGGGGGGACAAGGGCGGAGCTCATGGGTTTTCCGTGTTTTTAAGTACTTTCAATGCACTCACATGACAAAGAAATAGACAAAACAACAGCATAAATTTTCAATGTATATTGAACTATCCCATATAAAATGGCAGTTTTAGTCAACTCAAAATCAGTCACATTCAAAAACATTCACTGAAAATATCATCATATCTAACTAATGTGATTACTAAGTTAACACATAAATAATGTTGAAGAGTTCAAATTTCATGAACAAATAATTGTATCATGACCAAATGAAAAGTAACTCATATTAGAGCATACCACAAATGTCTTTGTTATAGCAGAAGATGTTATCTGTCCGAGTCATGTGCATACACAATGAACGACTAAAAAAAAAAAAAAAAAAATCGGAATTTTTTTTTTTTTGGGGGGAGATAAAAAAAAAAGCGGAATTCCGCGAATTAGCGGAAAAATCACATCGCTGTATTAATTAAAAAAAATGTACTAAATCAAGACCTGTCTGGCTCGTTGAACTCGTGTTTCCATACAGTCGGCATTAACCCAGGCTGAAGATAACAAATTCTCCATGTCTGGTTCAAGAATCATGTGGTTGAGACCCAGTAGCACCTTCAAACAGCGATACCATGCAGGGATGCTGAAATACAAAAGAATATGTTCACAAGTCGACACACACACCCATACCTACACTAAAGAGCAATTGAAAATCATTGATTTACCTTGGCTGGGCCTGATCGAAGAGAATTTGTGTTAGACTTTTGTAAAAGTTGAGCTGGACCTCTGCATGTCTTATTCTGTCTGCTGCCACATTATAAATATCCGCAGACAGAGCCTGGCTAAGCAGTGATTCCACAGCCAGCAGTGCCAGACTCCAACTTTCTGGCTTACAGGGGACATTGGCAAGGGACAAATCCAAAGCGGGCATTAACTTTGTGAGGAAATTGAAACACAACATCCTCTGCTCTTCCTCGTTTTCTGTTCTACATTTTCTGTAGCTTTCTAGAAAGAATTTAAAGAGCAATGGCACAGTGTTTGACTTCACCGAGTAAAGCAATGGCGGCTCACAAGAACCTAATTTGCCAAGTACAGCTTCGGCTGGCCACAGGGGGCCTTTTGTCCCACCGGATCCACGTTTCCCAGTATCCTCTTTGGAAGGTAGAAGCTCCTCCTTGTAGGATGCCAGGTGCTCGGCGGAAAAAAGTGATAACTGAAGGATGGAGTCTATCCTGACCCGAATGTCTCTACAAAGATGCTGTCGAAGACTCAGATGGGTGTGGGAAGGAGCATACTCAGCAGATGTCAGCATGTGTCTGAGGAGCAACAACGGCTGGATGAGCTGGTTTGTTATCAAGGTGAAAACTCTGTTTGGATTGGCTTGTTGCCGCTGAACTGATAAATATGATGTTAAAACCTGAAGCAACAAATCAAATAATTGAGCTGCAATAGTGATTTTCTTCGGCTTCGCCTCTAAATCTTGGTTAAGGGTCACTTCTGTTTGAGGGTCCGGGTCACTTGTGAGAAGGCAATCACTCACAGCGTCAGGAATGACTTTAGGCTGATGGGGTCTCGAAGGCAAAGCTCCTTGCAGTTGATGACAGGCGAAGGAGCAGACTTTCACCGAGAGACTGACCATGAGTTCGTACTTGGTGGTGAAGACAGATGAGAGAGTAGAGGATGAGAGAATTCCCTGGCACACACTCAGCAGAGTCGACACACCCACTGACAGCCTGGTGGGGGTTCCGGCGCACTCCTCAAGGAGGTTGAGTAGTAGCTGGAAGGAAAAAACAAAACAAAAGTATGTCATTTGTAGCTCTTCAAGTACACCATAGAAGTGATTCGTAACCATTGTTAAAGTGTGCCGTGAGAGATCATCAAGTGTGCAGCAGTAAATTATCCAGTTTCACTTAATTGGTCAGAAAATGATTTATTTACAATAAATAACATTTTGTTGAACAGTAGCTAGTTCTGCTTTTCAGTAGACACATTGCACTTTGATATATATATATTTTTATGTAAAATTATCCTATACTTTGGACATTATATTGTATTATATATGACTTTTATTTTTTTTCACTATCCTTGCTTCTTCAGTTTTGACATTTGCGATCACATTCCCTTTATTTTGTTGTGATTTTATTGCCAAAAGAGTAGCAAGGGCTGCATGCCTGAGCCACGTCTAGTAAAATGGCCAAGATTGTAAATATTGACTTCTTTTTTAATATTTTTTTTCTTCAAAAGTCTGAAAAACGTGTATTATTCTTTTTAATAGAAAAGTAAAAATCTTCAAATCACACACCTGTGCCATGTTGAGCCTCACACTGATCGTCTTGCCCTGCTTGAGAGCGACGTGGAGCTTCCGACTATGAAGAAAAGCATCAAAGCAGCTCCACAGGCCCTCTAGCACAGTTTGTGGGAACTCAACCTTTTTATTATACCAGCCTGTCAGAGCATACGTGCACCAATCCAACAGCACCTATTACAACACAAAGTTGTACTTAGGTAAGCGAAGGATGTCTTATCAAACACATGGATTCAGAACACCTACCTGTTCCTTGTTGGGCAGCAAGCACTGAGAGGAGATCCAGGCAAAACGTGCTAGTTTTAACTTGTCCTCCCATGGAGTTTGAGGGCTCTTTAGCTTCAAATGGATGCCAGAGTAGATGGCAGCCATTGTTGCTGCTTCTCAAACCTAATAAGGAGGATGAAAAGCATTAGAGATGATTTTTGTATATTACACCGTTAAACTACTGTAAGTGATTTTGGAGCAACAAGTCATATAAGGCTATTAAGTTAATTACTAGAACAAAGTGTGGTGGGTACCAATAGGGGTTTAGTAGGCTTCCACTAGTTGTGAGTGAAGTAATACTGAATTAAATATTCAAACTGTGCATAATGTCAGTTATGTCACAGTGGCTTAACCTTAAAAAAAATAATCAAATACAGTACATTTAAATACAGTTTAGTTGAATTGTAACTTTTAAGTACAAATATAGTTGTATTAATCTTTTATTGTTTACAAAATGTTTTCAACTTAATGTATGCACAGTACTGTTTCATTGAATCATTAAGTACAGTTTCCATTTCCCTATTATTTAAATGCAGTGTAAAAAATATGTATATGTTACAGTGGCTTGCAATAAAATATATTTTTTAAGAGAAGTATCTGACATTTCTTTTCTTCTTCTTTTTAATACTTGAGCCTGTTACGCTACAGTATTTCAGTGTTGTCTTGACGGTGCTTCTTGAAGAAGTAAGAATATTTTTTAAGTGGCACTATGTATAAAAAGTTTGAAAACTACTGTCTGAGTTTTTACTTTTTTTGTTGACTCTTAAGCATAACATGACATGATCATGACTGGAGGCAAACGGTTCGGTCATTACAAACTGAATTTCATCACACAAAAGCTGTATTTACTTTTGCATGAAAATTAGACTCAGTTATGCAATTATCATGACATGTACTACCGGTCAAAAGTTTGACCACACTCCTACGTCCTAACCTTTGCCTTGCAGTGTACTGTAAATATCGATCGGTGTATGTTTAATAAGACTAAGAATTTCGACAAATTAACTGGACAAATACTATATGTGTTATATAAGTGTGAAAGCTCCTGCCATTCTCGTTGTGACTGTTTGGCGCCCAAGTTTAGGTTGACGACTTACAAATTACTGTTTGTGCGCTGAAGTGACGGCTACCATGTAGCACACCAAGCTAACAACCAGCTCGATAAATATTACATTGAAGTCTGCTTTTCGTCTACAAGCAAACGTTGCCTGCCCGATTAGCCATTTGTTCATACTCATAATAACACAAACTTAAACCACATTATTTTCATTAAACTTACGATTTCTCAGTTCACACGTGTCTCCTGTTTTCCCATTTCTATGACCTTTCAACTTCTCCCCTGCCCACTAGGCAAAAGCAATAGATAATCGATTATGAAAACGATGGTCAATTATTGCCTTTTCTGGACGAAAGTCGTCATGAACACATTTTACACAAAATCAATTTCTGTTTTAAGATTATTGTACTGTTAAAATTATTCTGTATATTGCCATATTTAAAACACATATTGACCAAGCGTAAATATTTTAAACAGTTTGATTTTTCAGCAGCAAAATGATTCGGTTATTAGAAGGGTAATTTTGGTATGTATCATTTATATTCTCATGTCTAGGAATGGCCTTATTTATATATATATTTTTAAACACCAAAAAAGTACAGTAAGTACGTCGAGGCGATCTTTATCTGGGATTGTTTGGTTTTGCCTGTCAAAGTTTGATTACACGAGCAGCCATTGAATGTCCTGTCTCGCAGAAGGAATCGTGTTGGAGTGTAGTATAACACTGAGGGTCACCTTTCCTGTTTCAGCGCTTAACACCAGTCTTATTCTGTTTTATTTAATTCGTTTGTTGTCCTTTCCTTTGGATTTACCACAAACCTCCAGGACCCGGCTTGACCCGACTGTTGACAAATGCTGAACATCAGATGACAGTGACAGGCGGGGCTGTAGTTAGCCAGTCGGCAAGAAGAGATAATCGTCTCAGATAAACGGCTGTAAAAAGCAGATAAAGGTGGACTCTAACGGTTAAAACTGGACAATGTAGAGCAGGGAGAGATCCCAAATTCGCCCGGCTATGTTGACGTGACTGCTGGATGGGCGGTGTATTTCTTAAACCTGTAGCAACCTCACTCTCTGGAATATATATATATTTTTCCTGTTCATTTGGCGTTTGCACTGAACGACAATGCGATTTTTAATCCGCATGTCGATGTGTACACACGGAATGCGCTTGCACAAGCCTCTGCAGCATAGGACGATGTGGCTTGCTGTCTGTCCTGACACCCAGAGGAAGTGTCCTCCGGCCGGGTCGAGGACCACGGCCTCTCCGTCAACCGGCTTCCTTCTCCCGTCAGCCTTGTCGACTCTCTGCAGCAGAGATCTCTCTTCACTACGCTCGTTCATCTGCACTAAGACGTGGACACCTTTACGCACACACGTTGCCTTTGCCAGCTCGTCGGTACCGTCCACACCCGGATCAATAAAAGGCGAGACTGACACCGAGGGTGGCCACACACCGACCAATGTACCCCTGGAGGACGTCAGAAGGGTTTTGCGACTTGCTCACCCGGAGAGACGGAAACTGTCAGGTAAGAAGACAGATTGATGTGTACAGGAAGCACCCCTGTTCAAAGGCCAGGTGTTTGTGACAGATTAGACCAGTGGTGTCCAAACTCGGTCCTCGGGGGCCGGTAGTCCCGCAGGTTTTGGATATTTCTCTCCTCCAACACAGCTGAAGCTCATCAGCAAGCTCTACTAAGCCTGATAACAATCCTGTTGATTGAAACAGGTGCGTTGGAGCAGGGAAACCTCCAAAACCTGCAGGACTACCGGCCCCCGAGGACCGAGTTTGGACACCACTGGATTAGACCAAAATCAATCATCTAAAAAAAAAAAATCCCACCGTTAGGCAATGGGATCCTACCTGCACAACTCAAATGAATAAAAAATGTTTTCAAGAGGTAAAGTAAAAAATAAACAACTGAAATAATGTTGCTGCACAGAACAGACTTCGTTAACCAGTCACATTCAAACTTGAGTCAAAAGAGAGTCAGCACACAGCCATCATTTATGGTACCTCTGATTAACCCCGAATAAAGTTCAAATGTTTCTGGATTTTTACTCACATGTTTTCCTCCCAGTAGAAACGTAAATGTTTTGTGCTAACACCGACTGCGACTGGTATTTCGCACTGCACTTAATTCTTTTTTCGCCAAACACACCATTCAAAATAATGGCCAAAAAGTTCAACATTAGTTTCCTTGGATGATAACAAAATCTCCCGAGCACAAAAGGGAAAGGGAAATAGTAGGACTGGATCACCTCCCGTACATAAGTAAAAGTAAAAAACAAAACAAAATTAAATGCACCTAAATACAAAAGTTAAAATTTATTTTTACAGTTTCATTAATCATCACACAAAATTGTTACCCTCTATCATTAACTTAATTTTTTTTAATAATGCATTATATTTATATAGCGCTTTTCTGTAATGCTCGATGAGAAGAACAAAAAAAAAAGCTTTTTGCACAACTTGTTGTTCTCTAGCAAATAGCTGAAAAACAATATTTGAGCAACGGAAATTTCCAAGGACTTCACTTCTATGCCTTTCATTGACTGCTTCAGTCTCTTTGCATCTTTTATTGCAAACTGCAGATGGTACTGTGACACTCTAAACTCAGTGGCCACCTCCTTCTGGGAACATTCTGTTTGAAGGCTCGCAAAGGCGAGGTTCTCTTGTTAAATTTGTACGTGTCACCGTGTTCTCAAATGTGAACAACTTGGTTGTTGTTTCTCATAGGATTAAAAAATATATTGGTCCACTCGTGGCTCAAACCTGTGTTGAGAATGTTGCCTATCATCTCCTTGTTTTTCCACTTGACCAGCATCCTATTTTATTATGCTTTTCAAATGTAAAGTTTAAAATCAACTGACAATGTTCTCATATTTCACTCATAGCTGCTGTTGGCTTCTTGACCATCTCCAGCGCCGTCTCAATGTCAGCGCCATTTCTCCTTGGCAAAGTGATCGACACGATCTACACGGCTGGAACGGACATGGAAACCATGACGTCCTCGCTCACGTCGCTGTGCCTCATGTTGACTGGCGTGTTCTTGTGCGGCGGGGCAGCCAACGCCGCTAGAGTCTACCTCATGCAGACTTCAGGTGAGTGGAAGCTAGATTCTGGTACAATGGAAAAACAGACGGTGTCATATTTGGACCTTGTGTGTGGCCCGGAAGTGATTAACGGCATTTCCATTCATTTCAATGGGTGAAGATCATTTTCAATACTTGCTACGATCGTGGTCGTGGATACAAGTGATGACATGATAAAATTACCGAATGAACAATACTGAGCTCTCCAGAGAAAAAAAATAATAAAAAATGATGATGCTACGCTAATGGCCGCGGGTTGAATAGCAAAGTTTTTTTTCTGGGTGTCACTGTGCCATCAGTTATATTATTCCTAAAACTTTTTGATAGAATCCAGAAGGTGCGTCTATACTCGACTGATGGCGATTGACGTTTTCTCTGCAGGCCAACAGATTGTCCGCAATCTCCGCGCCTCCGTCTTCTCCTCCATCCTCAGACAGGAAGTGGCGTTTTTCGACCGGAACAGGACGGGCGAGCTGATCAATCGCCTCTCCGCAGATACGGCCGTGGTCGGCCGCTCCATCACCGACAATCTGTCCGACGGATTGAGAGCCACGGCCCAGGCGGTTGCGGGAGTTAGTATGATGGTGAGTGCGTCCCACTGGGTGAAACATTTATACAGTTTTTGATGACAGGATATTTTAAGTCATAGCAAAATACTGAGAGCACAGACCTCTCCTGCCAAGGCACCTCCCATTTAGCTTTAGCCGCTAACAGGAGGTCAAATTTCATGGAGAGCCATGCTTAATTAACGGGATTTTCCATTTCAAATTTGAAATGCTTTTGAAATGTAGTCTGGATCAAATGTTGTTGTTTTTCTCAACTTTAGTTCAAAGCATTCAAGTTTTCAGAGAAGTATTTTAAATATTTTCCTATCCTTAACATTACACTTGTGACCAATGCTAATGGCATCATCCTTGTGTTAATTTCCACAAAGGTTTAACTGGTATATTCCTCATTCAAATTGATTAACAATCCAGGTTTATTTATCAAAGCAAAGAATAAATAAATACACACAAAACAGGCATTACATGAAGAATATTTTTGTTTTCTTTTGACTGTAAAATGATGTGTTTTCATGTAACATACCAGTCAAAGGTTTGAACACACGTTTGCTGCTATTGTGTGTTCTGTTGTAACCCGAATGAAATTAAAGGTCACAATCTAATTAGCGGGGAGGCATTTTGGCATCTGTTCTTTGCTAAACGTCACATGTTTCTTGGAAGTCCTAGTGCTGTAATATAGAAGGTTGGTGCGTTGACAGCAGTGTTGCTGTGCTTGTATAATACAAGGAAATAAATTAGGTTTATGTCTTTTGTCTACAAGCGACTCTGACCTGTTGAGAAACTGGTTTGAAGTAATTTCAACAGTACAAGGAAATGGGTCGAAAGGCACTGCGTACAAAAACCTTTTTCAACGGCAGCTTTTGTTTTTCACACAATTACATTTTTGCTAATTGTATATATATTTTTAAATAATCGTTGAAACAATTCACATCATATTGGATGTCATATTGCACCGAGCTGCCAGACCATTTCATAAACTTCTTGTTTGATAGCTTTCATTACACAGCTAGCTTACAGTATTGACATTAATTTTTTTTAAGAACAACTCAATTGTGGCATTAATCCTTTTTGGATGCTTGTTGATATGAAGTCAAGTGATATTTGTTGGAGTGTCATGAGACGTCACGTCACGCATGGTGACAGTTCGAACTTTTGAAGCATATTTGTCTACTCTTTAGAAATGCCACTCCAAAAATGTGTGTTGAACTCCCTCTACAACATGTTTTTTCTTCCACTCTCATAACTCGCTGCTTTCTTTCTTGCCCTCACTCCTGCAGTTCTACATCTCCCCCAGCCTGGCGAGCTTCATGCTCCTGATCGTGCCGCCTTTGACCGGGATGGCTGTGGTATACGGACGATATCTTCGCTCCATCTCCAAACAAACGCAGGATGCGCTGGCCCAAGCCACGCAGGTAGAGGCCACACAAGCTCGCCGGTTAAAGAGAGTCAAAAAGCATGTCTTACCATATTGAGAAAGTGTTTTAAAATGTGGTCATTACTGGAGAAACGCTGCAAGGAAGTGTGGAAGAAATAAGATTGCAAAAAGATTGCTTCAACACATCCTGCACTCTTAGGGAAGAAAAGTATATTGTTGTATCCTTAGGGGTACAAACGGTTTGTCATTGTGGTGGTACTGACAGTTGACTTTAAAAGTCAAACATACCGACCACAACTGATAGCTCTTTGATCCTGGAAAAGTTACCTAGGAGTCCAATAATTAATCTTGATTACAGGCCTCCTGTCTGTAAGCATATTTCTTACTAAACGCAAGAACAGTTTTCTGAATTTTGATGATTAGACTCACCTGTGCTTGAACTCTTGAGAAGTTGATTTTTTTTTTTATGTAAAATTTAGCTTTGCTAGAGTTTGTCATGTACTTATTTTTGCCATGTTAAATGGCTAATAGCTGACAATTTGAATTCATTTACCTTTTTGTTTATTCAGTATGTTCTGTAAATGTGTACACTCTATCATAATTCAAATGTTAGAACGAGACTGAAAGATTTTATGTGTTCAGTTGGCAGAGGAGCGAATCAGCAACATGCGGACTGTTCGAGCCTTTGGTAAAGAACTGTCTGAAGTCAACACATACACACAGAAGACGGATCAGGTCCTCAATCTGGCCAGGAGGGAGGCCGTGCTACTTTCTGCCTTCTTTGGAGTGGTAAGAATGCGTTGGCTTTCTTTCGCACCATCTAGTCATTTTTAAACTTCTCTTAAATGTCTGTCAAGACCGGAAGAGGATTAGGACCAGTGAAGAGAGACAAAAAAGTTTGGCAGGATTCTCATTTTATTCCCAGAATTTTCACTTAAAAGTTAGAATTTCTGACTTTAATCTCAGAATTCTGACTTTAAAGTGATAATCCTGACTTTATTCTCAAAATTCTGATTTAAAAGTGAGAATTCTCACTGTAATCTCAGAATTGTGATTTTATTCTCAGAATTCTGACTTTGTAGTGAGAATTCTGACTTTAAAATGAGAATTCTGACTTTAATTTCAGAATTCTGAGATTAAACTCAGAATTATCACCTTAAAGTCAGAATTATCACTTTAAGGTGAACATTCTGAGAATAAAGTGAGAATCCTGCCCCAAAAAAGTTTCTCTCTTCACTGGCCCTAATCGTCTTCCGTAATGACTTTAATCTCAGAATTCTGAGAAGAAAGTGAGAATTTTGACTATTCTCAGAATTCTCACTTTAAAATCAGAATTCTGAGAATAAAGTGAGAATCCTGCCAATCCTCTTCCGTAGTCATGAGACTTTCCAACCATGAAGGTACAAGAATATATAAATCATCCACCGAAATGTCCATCTCCCCTCTCATTTTTCATACATTATAAACAGGGGTGCATTGGTGCACATAAGTGGTGAGAATGTGCACGGAAAATATTGATAGGCGCACCAGATTCGATTGTGCCAGTGCGGACTTGCGTATCAAGCATGTTGCAGCTTATTAAAAAAAGTCAAAGATACAGCATGTCAAAGGTCCACCTTAAAAATAAAAGCCTAAATAAGACAGTGATGTCCATGTACCGTACAATATTACTTGTTAGGCTTTAGAATGTTTGTTTTCTTAGAATCGAATGTTACATTTTGAACAATAACTGCCAATAATTGAAGTACTCATCAGTAAAATTGAAAATCAGTCGTCTGTCTTTACTCTTTAAAAAAAAAAAAAAATCAAATTAGATGAAAATGACCCATAAATGTATTTTCTCTCACACTGAGGCTTCTGATGCATATTGTAAATTTATAGCAAACTGTGTGTGCGTGTGTGTGTTTTATTTCAGACTGGTCTCAGTGGTAACATCATGATCCTGTCAGTGTTATACAAAGGAGGCCTTCTGATGGCGAGCCAGCACATGACTGTTGGAGAACTCTCCTCATTCCTCATGTACACCTTCTGGGTTGGCATCAGCATTGCAGGTAGCGCAAGTTACACACTCATTGGTCACTAAACATGTTCCTGCAAGTAGTCACGTATCATTCTGTGTGACAGGTCTGAGTACTTTCTACTCTGAGCTGATGAAGGGCTTTGGTGCAGGAACGAGACTGTGGGAGCTGCTGGACAGAAAACCAGAGTTCCCTCTTAATGGTCAGTATGCACAGTATAGACAGTCTCCTAGTAGTTGAACATAGTAGTCTTTATTGCTAACTATTGTCTTGTCTTTATCTTAATGGCAGTGCAAAGTAGGCCTAGACAGGCATAAAAAAGATCAAGATAAGGTCCATTGGGCTACAGTTGTGGTTGTAAACCATGCAGTTATCGTTTCTTCTGATGGAATTATACATTTGCTCGTATTTTAGTTCAAAGCCAGATGTGCTCACCTAACTTTTTTTATGATATGCTAATGCTTTACTTCCAAATCCTGTTATCCAAATAAACATTTTGGACTCACTGGCTGTTGTGAGAAATCAACTTGTAGCTCTTTAGTCCCTCTCCTGTGACTGAAAAAGAAAAAAGTATTTTTTTATACATATTTGTAATTTTTAGATAAAATATTCTTCGAATGAATTAAATATTTTGATTTTTTTTAATTAATAATTGAAAAATTATCATTCCAAAAATGTCAGAGTCCAAATTTTTAAGCTGTCAGAAAAAGATGTTTGTTTTTTTTAAATTACATAAAATGTCCGAAAAGGAAGAGGAAAAGCAGAAATTTACCATAAAATGTCCATGAAATTGACAAAAATGAATTTTAAAAAAAAGGGCATAAAAGAGAATGTTCAAAAAGTTACCCTAAAATGTCTAAAAACAGAAGAAAGGCAGAAAATTACCTTAAAATATTTTTGAAATTGCCCCAAAAAAGTCAGAAAGTGTATTTAATAATAATCATTAAAAAATAAAATAAAAAGGCATAAGCTAAAATGTTCAAAAAGTAAATGTAAAATGTCCAAAAACAAAAGAAGAAATCCCGAAAATTACCATTTAAGTTTCCACAAAATTGCCAAAAATGTCAGAAATTTTAGAGAAAGGCAGAAAAATCTAAAAATGTATGAAAAATTACACAGAAAAAAAATCCCAAAAACTAAAGACAAAAGGTAAATGAAAATAAAAGTCAACGCATTGGATGCTGCATATTTTTGTGTCATTTGTGGTCCAGCTCTGATTATCTCTTGGGCCCTCAGTACTCAGTACAGTATAACTAGCACTAACACACTGTTTCCTTCATCACAATCTTCAAATGTTTTTCGGCTTCAGACACAATTTTGGTTATTTATTTGGCCTAAAATGGCTCCTTTGAGAGGAAAGGTTGCCGACTCCTGTCCTATATCAAGATCAAGCGGGGGAAAAATATTGTTTAATTGTCATCCTCCACAGAGGGCCAAGTTCTTCATCCAGAGCAACTGAAGGGTCGCTTGGAGTTCCGCGACGTCTCCTTTTCCTACCCGACCCGTAAAGACGCTCCCATCTTCCGTAACCTCAGTCTTCTGGTGCCAGCTGGAACAATCATGGCTGTGGTGGGACCAAGCGGATCTGGAAAATCGACTCTCGTATCGCTGCTGCTCAGGCTGTATGACTGTGACTCGGGTAAGACTTGGTGGTTTTGTTTTCCTCTTCTCTGTTACAGGGAGAAGGTGCTGGTTGTAAGCTCAGTCTTCACCTCTCCTGCAGGTATGATCACTGTGGACGGCCACGACATCAGGGACTTGAATCCCTACTGGCTCAGAAGTCACATTGGAACCGTCAGCCAGGTAGAAGTACAGCTCACAAAGCACGTTTTCAAGAGAAGACACATTTTCGCTTTCTTGTCTCTCAGGAACCCGTGCTGTTCTCCTGTTCCATTCGAGACAACATAGCATACGGCGCTACAGAACCGGACGCCGTGACCGCAGACGACATTTACAGGGCAGCCCGAGTAGCCAACGCATACGATTTCATCCAGACTTTTCCCAAAGGCTTTGATACTGTGGTTGGGGAGAAAGGAGTGCTGCTTTCAGGTGAGGATCATGCGGATCAATGACTGCTGCTACAAGGACTCTTCTACATGCACTCAGCTGTCCTTGAAATGTTATGTGGATGCATAGCACAGTATTTTTATTCCTTTATACCCTCTTAACAAACCTTCAAAATGTGCCTCATCTCATGTGCATTGTAAATGCAACAATTTTGTGTAATACAGTAACTGTAAAGTATATGAGAACAAAATTGACAGATTTTGCCAATAGGCATAAGGTAAATTAAACTGTGATTTACAAACTTCACCACTAGGTTGGGTACTACAACTTTCTACTGATGCTTCCATTCACTAACCCATTAAATGGGAAAAAAATATGTCCATACATATCGGTTGTCAAAACCACAAATATTTGTCCGTTCTCCCACTTGCAAACTGCACTTTAAGTCAATAGAAACTGAATGTGAAGAAATCTCCTTGTGTTTGTGTCCCAGGTGGTCAGAAGCAGAGGATAGCCATTGCAAGAGCTCTTCTTAAGGTCAGTGAAGCACTTGAATTGTTTTCTGGCCGACCATTCAGAGAACATGAATTTACATGCATTAATCAACCATTACAAAAAGCGTTCACATTGCAGAAAGCAAGGAATCTGTTGTAGAGTTGTTCCTCTTGATATTAAACAAGTGTTTTATGTAAAGTCATTTCTGGGCTATAAGCCGCTACTTTTTTTCACTTGCATTCGACCCTGCGGCTAATGCAAAGGTTGCGGCTTATCCGTCAGATCACAAGTGGGCGTATTATAAAGGAAGAGCAAGAGCGTCAGGCAGAGCAAAACAAAGCAAGTGAGCCCAAATACAGTAGAAGAGACAAAACGAGAGTGAGACAATTTGCACCCTCATTATGGAAAAGAAAGCATTAAACAACATAACATTAAAACACCTGCGGCTTATAGTCTGGTGCGGGTTATATGTGTAACTAACTCGAGTATTCCCCAAATTTAGCTAGCGCGGTTTATAGCCAGGTGCGCCTTATAGTCCAGAAATTACTGTGATCATTTTATGCCTGGAATGTTGAAGGTTTGACCATTCAACCTGTACTTCTCTGTCAACAGAATCCTAAGATCCTGCTTTTGGACGAGGCCACCAGGTACGACTGAAGGACAATCTGCTGTTTTTTCATATTCTTTGCCATACAATTAGCTTGAATAGACTACTTTTTTTCCTCCATTTATTTATTGTATTTACGAGTTATACAATGTCCCGTCCTCAGTGCACTGGATGCCGAGAACGAGTTCCTGGTGCAAGAGGCTTTGGAGCGACTCATGGAAGGTGGATCCCATTTCATGCTCTCGGTTCAAATCAATAACGTAATTATTCTTTGACCGTAAAAAAAAAAAAAAGTTTCAAAACAAATCATAGTAAACGCATATCAATTGAGTTGAATAGGTCACATGAATGGTGGAAAAGTTTCAAAATGATTTTTCTTAGTCTCAATTTTTATGTAACAAAAACATGGCATGGGGTGTGTACACTTTTTATATCCGCTGTACATAAAATGTGTGACATTTTTATTTAGTAGCATTTCCTAGTTTAGTAAAAAATGGACGAAACATTTTCGTAGAACCCTCTGGATGCCACCTTCCTCATTATTTCCTTCCCATCATTAGGGAGGACGGTCGTCATCATCGCTCACCGCCTCTCCACCATCCAGAACGCCAATGCCGTCGCAGTTCTGGACCAGCACCGCGTGGCTGAATGCGGCCAGCACACGGAGCTGCTGGGAAACAGACAGGGATTGTTCCGAAAACTGATGGAGAAACAAGCTTTTCTTCAGGAGGAGCAGAAACAGGCCCTGAGTTAATTGTTGTCATCCAGAAAGAGTTTTTGAGGTGAGATGAATGGCTCGGGTGAAATGTATCATCCTCGCGCCGAGAGAGACGGGGAATTCTTTGATAATGCTGCAGGTTCCCTATCACCAAGCGACAAGGCTGTGAGAAGAACCTAAACAAGTACTTGACTGTTTACTACCTATAATATGTTATTCCCCAGAGATGCTTCTCAAACTAGAGACCCCTGTGGTTTTAAAACACTGTCAATATGGATGTATAAGTCAGTATATTACATTACATTCAAATGTGTGTATGAATTGTGCAAATAACACACCTTTAATACAAGAGGCACACTGATTTCTCAGAACTAAACCAAAAAAACAAACTATATAGTAAGACATGGTCTGCTAGATGTATATTTATATTTTCTGTTTTGGTGGACGATTTAACTTGAAGCTCACGCGCAGAGCCTTTTTAGAGTTTATAGTGAAATGAAGCAGCTATATATGGTGTTGATAGTGTCGGATTGAGGGGGAAAAAAAGAAAAACCAAGAACACTATTCATTTTTTATGAGCACGTGATCCTCTAAACACGCTCTCCTATAATAATTCTATATTATTACACAAGTGCCAAATTAATTTGTAAATTGAGATGTAATTATTGAGAGTTGCTATTTTGCTATAGTAGTTGACTTGTTTAGGAAGAGGCCACAATGATCATTCTGGTTGGATTTTAACTAGTGATTTATTTTATTATAAGTATATTGAAACAATGCTGGTTATCATTAGTTACAAAATAGTGCGGAAACTTTGAAAAAAAGTTCAAACACGGTCCATTTCAGGGTCAAACTGTCAGCATAATAAAACATGTGCAGTCATTTATTATTTTTATTTTTGTATGTATTTTTAAGTAAGGCCTGCCACACACCAGACTGGGCAGCACTCAACTTTGGCCAGGTGTGCGGTGTTCTGCAACTAGTATTCTTCAGTGGCTGACTATCGCCCACTGGTTTTGCTGTGATTCCAGATTTCAACAAACAATTTGGCATTGGTTCAATTTCTTAATTTTTCTGAAACTAGAGGCTTAATTTCACAAAACTTGTACAACCTTTAGAAATGACATTGGAGGTTCTGTGTATGTTAAATTAAAAGTCAGGTATACACTTGACCTTTTAGTTGTTAGTTTCAGGGTTATGCTTTGGAGCTTTTAAAGTGCTTGTGCAAAGACACTTCTAATACTATAGAATTGTTTTTATTATTATATTTAAAATCCAATCATGATTTCCTTGAAGATTTTTATTTTTTTTTTAATAATCTATTTTCCCTCGGTTTATCCTCCACAGCACGACAATCATACTAACTTGATCGACAACAATTCTTCTCACTAAATATTTTGGTTGTACATTAACATTAGTACAACTACTGCAAGGGGTGTGCGCGGGGTTCCAATACTGATTTACATACAGTTAATAGTAAACATTATATTAATCACTTATAACTCCAATTTGAGCATATTTGTGTGCAAATAAAGGAACAAATATGGGATGTAAATGATGTACAGTAAAGCTGTCACATGCTCAATTTGTGTGATTATGTACAATATTGTGTGCATAACACATTTAAATATAAATATGTAGAATTATTTTGAAGGGTTTTGCCCTAAACCTTTTTCTAAATTACAGTTTAGATGTTTAGAATGCAACACAACTTTCATTTTCCAATATGTTCTTTAACCATATGACTACAAAAATTAGACTGCAAAATGATGGGCATTTTGGGTATGTGTTTTATATCATATAGTTGTTAGTTGCTCAGATCTATTGTCATGTCAGAAAATTCACAAATGGACTATGCTTTCAAATTACAAGTTTAGTTCTAACAACAGAAGATTTCCTCCTTTTTTCACTGACGGTGCTTGAAAACATGATAAATGTGTCACTTCTATATGTATTTCATGGGTTTCTAAATAATCTATGGTATGTTTTAATCATGTTTTGCTAAATTATTATAGTTTTGTGTAAAAAAAAAAAAAAAAAAGAATAAAGTGGAATATGTGTAGATTTGAAGGCTGTGTGTGAGTGCTCTTGCATTTTGCTGTAAATGTATGTGCAGTGCATCAACTGGTCACTTGGTGGTGCTCTTGCGCTAACCCAAGTCTAATGAGTTCAACTTGCTGCTTTCAGCAGGTGTTGATAAGTGCACTTCTCATGTTAGTCATTGGGTGTGCTGTAATAGTCCATGTCAAGATTGTCTGGTGAGATATGCATGTTTGTGTCTGGCAGTTTTCAATTCAATTGAAAAAAAAATATTTTGTTTTTTAAAAGAAAAAGAAATGAAGGGGGACAGAAAGACGAAAAACTTGTGATATCTGCCCCTAATCAACACACACACACAAAAAGGTCAACACAAAATAAATGACAGCAAACAGTCAAGACAAGAGTAACAATTAAACAAAATAATTCAATAGAACAACCTTATTTTTCCAGAAGTTGTGCTTTTATACATAAAAAATAAAAAATACAAATGGACTGAGATGATTTTTTTTTTTTAGAATTCAGATTATTCCACAAACTGACACCTTGAGTTGAAATAAATCATTCTTTTTGTTTTGTTCTGTATTTAGGTTTGGAAAAAAAGATCTGTTCCTCTTAATTTGTACTCACGTTGCCTTTTTTTTTTTAAATTTGATTTGCATGTTAACTGGTAGGATTTCATGATGGGGTTTATACATTATTTTAAGGTGGTTAAACTCCATTTGTTCATTAAATTGTCAAGTTTTAAGTATGAATATTGGATTCGTGTGATCTCTGCCTCCACAACCGAAAACGACACGAATAGCACGTTTCGTAGTCAACTGCTGCATGTGCTGAAGCTCCCCATCTTTACTTTTTAATATTACCAGTAATTTTAGACAGAGAATTTGATCTAGCCTACCATGCAATTCTAAGGAGAAAAAAACCGAACTGTTACCGGTTTTATACATTAAATATACAAATTGGAGGACTATGCAGGTCCATCTCTACAAATAACATTGTGGAAAGTTATTTCATTAGTTCAATTCAGAGACTGAAACTCTTGATTATAGTGTGATATATTTCAAAATTACTTTTCTTGAATCCCAAATTCATCATCTCAAGAAATTCAAATTTTAAATAAATGATCACAATTATTTTAAATAGAAATGTGGTCGCAATTGGCCATCTGAAAAGTATTTCCCTGTATTTAATCCATAATGTATATGAGAGATTCAAGAAATCCCAGCAGCGTTTTATACAAATTGTTTAAGTAACGATATATTTTCATCTGTACCTGCAGCTAGAAAGCAAATTGTGGAGGATTCTCTGTCGCTGATATTGGGCAATCCATCATTGACGACAGCATCTTAAAATATCCACACCCGCTTCTTAATTTCACCCGTTTCTTCTTCTTTGATAATCCTGCCATGTTTTTGTGATTCAATAAAAAAAATAAAAAAACAGTATATTACATGTGGAGCCTAAAAACACAGTGTAGGGTTTCCTTTTCTCAGCAGCACGTCACTAGATGTGAGGCCGGATCATTTCCTGGTGTCTGCCCAGGATTTTTCCCGGCACATTAGTGTGCCACGGCACCCTGGTTGGGGATCACTGAAGTACACCACTGCAAATTTGAACCATGTTTAACTATGTCTTGCGTTAAATCATTTCAGATTCCAACCACCTGAAAACAAACATACACTTACACTCAGGTAAAAAGGTTTCTTTGGGACAAAAATACTGTTTAAAAACATTCTTTACTTTGTGTTGCTTTTTCATCCTTCCACCAGTTTCCTCCACCTTTGGATGGAGAGCAATTTGCCTCCTCCATTGCTAGCCTTACTACAATCAAAATGCTTACAAAGTAGAGCGTCGTTCCAATACCCCCAACAACTGTTTGCCTCCTCCTGTACTCTCTCTGTGTCCACGAGTTTACAGGCTAACAAACCTCACAAAACACCCAATAAGTCCGTCAGCTGGCATCGTCACACATGCACTGACACACAACACTTCTTTTCCCCGACACCTGCTGCACACACAGACACAAACACACCCTTTCACCTCCCCCCCCCGTCTCCCTCCACCCTCTCTGGTGCGTCTCTCCTCCCCCTCGCCCCTTCTGACCTCCTCCCGCCCCTCGCTGGCTGGCCCGACAACTGCCTGACCACTTACATTTTAGGCCTTTTGCAGGCGCGCGCATCGAAAATGGCTCGCGACCAGCGCGTTAAAGTAGCTCAGCCCCTTGCCATCCCCCTCCCACCGCGCATTCATGCACACTCGCTACTTTCAATGGACACCCAAGGAGGTGTCTCCCTTTTTTCACACGTCCTTCATTCCAAAAATCCTCAAACTATTTTTTTGCCCCACCCACTTCCGGTTGTCTTTTTTTCTGAGAATATTAGCAAACAATGCACAGTTGACCACTTTACTATTTATTTTTACCTACACCTCCACTTGTATTTTCCCTTGTACAGTAGTCACTCTAAATATCCGACAATTTTCTGGCGAGAAAAAAAACACATCAATATTGCTTTTCCTTTTAAGGGTTGCTGCTGAGTTGGGAGCTGATCCCAGCTGACTTTGGGAGAGAGGCGGGGTACGTTTGGGACTAGTCAATAGCAAAGCACATATAGACATACAAGTGTTAGTTCACAATGGAACATGGAAAATCATCTACCTAGAGAAAAACGAATACAGGTGAAATCTCCTTGAGCCAAGATAAGATACTCTAAGGCAGATGTGCTAACCAGTTAACCACGATGCAACGATCAGTTACGTGCATAAAAAAATGACTATCATGAAACTAACCGGAGAAGATTGACAATAAACAGCCATCACTCAAAGATGAGTAGTTGTACTTCAATTTGAATGATTTTGTACTGTACTGGTGAAAAAGTTGTACAAATTCCAACAACTTAGATTTGCTTTGGAGGTTTCACTGCACAATGTTGCCTTGGCTTAAGTAGGTAAGAGTTAAAAAACGAAGTTAAAGCTTTAAAGCAACTTTGACAGCTCTACTTTACAAGTTTAATTTGACCCTTTTAACTGATAACACTTATCTCAAATCATCTTTCCCCATTGAAATGAAGGGAAATGTCATTAATACGTTCCAGCCGCCCAAAAACTTTCAGCTTTAATTCAATGGATTGTGGGGCTCATGTACTGTAGAGGGGTGCACGATGATGAAACTGAAGACAGTCACAACTAAGCTGCAATACTGGTCATTTTTCACCGAGGATAAAGAATATAGGCATATGAGTATCATTGTATAAACTGTTTAAAGGTTTATAATTGCACTACGATGCTACTTTGGTTAGCCCGTGTAATGCATTTTGCACTATAGTGTTCAGGAGAGGCCCCGATATAGCATTAAAACAGTGGTATCGGCAGGTACTAACAAGTAACATGCCGATACCGTCATTTCCGACGCTAATATAGGACTTTGGATGAAGCATCTTTTGTCTTGCTTGTGCAGGACATTTACTGATGTGTGGCCTGCTCACTGCACGCCGAGCCAAGATATCCTATTGGTCCTTGAATGCTCTCAACCAATGGCAGGGCAGCTTTTTCATGTTGGGGAAAAAAAATAACTAGGTATCGACCGATACTGCAAAACTGGGTATTGGAATCGTATCAGGGGCCAAAAAATGGTATCGGAACAACACTATTTTGTATTGTGTGTTAGCATTAACAAGCAGATTCGGCAGTGGCAATAAATAGCTTTAAGCAAGCACTAATTGGCCTTTTTTTTTTTAAGAATGGTTCGCTATGAGCCAAATGTTGCTTGTTGTGAAGTTTGCTGCGACCAACTTGTAAATTGGGTCACATGTAAGTGAAGTTAGCACGGTAAATGAATCTGTCTCGGTGCACAATCGACGGCGAAGAACCAATTTGCTGCTTGTATAATGGCAAGGTCGTGAAAGGTGAAAACGTTTGTGCTCTTATTACTACATACAGGCTAAATGCTATTGTGCTAACTATGCTGCTAACTAAATTCCCAACATACATTTGATGACATTTGAGATTTGATGACTATTTCTGTTCCATTACAAAGTGCTCATTGCTTCTATACATTGCTATCCGTCTTTTCAACTCTATACCTACCAATTTATTGTATGTGTAAACTATTTATGCCATGGGTGATTATCTTTTTTATTTATTATTATTTTAGTTTATTAACCAAATTCTCATTAATCCTATTTTGCTTCCGTCTAAACATGCCCTCCCTTCTCTCCTAAATCCCTGGAGTTTATTTTAACCTCCTTGGCCGCTCCTCTTTCACTCCTTGCGGCCCCTCATACGGCACTCACACCTGCCAACAAACATATGTGCACTGCATGTACACACTGTATTCGCTTTCCAGCCTTCTTTTATGCACACACACATGCACAAACAAAATGGAGTGCGGCAGAGTTATAATTAATCAAAGTGCTCCTGTGATGTTGGCAGATAAGGTTTTTATTTACTTAGTTAATCTCACAGTTTTGATGTTGCTTGCTGTCTGTGGCATATTATAGAGGATTGAGGATTTGAACAGGTTAATGACCACACATTCCTGTTAGGGAATACTGTAGATTATTAGTGCAGATACTTATCTATAAATTTGCATTTAAAAAAAAAATTGTGCTAAAATTTGATTTGCAAAAAAAAAAAAAAAAGTAATTTTGTATGGACCAAGGTGGTGAAGTAATTACAAGCGCGTAAGTGCAATTTGAAAGATTTCTATGTCTTTTATGTCATATACCTGACTTGATAAGACTATGATAGTTGTTTTTAACCCAATGGACTTGACCTTCCACACATTTGGGCTGAGGCCTATATGTGTTCAGATGAGGCTAGCATTTTCCCATTTTAAGGCCGCATGAGGCCTACTAGCAGCAAGTCTCTAACCCTGCTTGGTAGCAACTGGCATCTCCCTCTGGAAACCCCACCCCACCGCCAGCAGCAGCACCCCCAGGGGTCCGTGTGCTCCTTATACGGCCCTGAGGAGTGCCCGCGAGCCTCTACGGGAGGTCAAAGCGACAGTTCCAAATATGGCAGGCGCTCCTCGATGTCGCGGGGGGCGCGCCGCGCTGTCACTCATGAGCCCCCTGGAACCTGATGGATGGCCGTCATGGACTCTACACCCCCCCCCCCACACACACACACAACTCCCCCTTAACCCCCATGCCCTGGCAGCATCCAAATATGGCAGAGGGCCGGGGTGGGTACCTTTGTGAATGGTGGAGGTTGTGTATATAAGCCGGCCTGGCAGCAGGGAAGAACGTAGCTGGTTCAGCAGTAGCATTGGTTGGGTCATTCTCTCCGAGCCGCAGACACTCTCCCTAAGGTAAGATGCTAATGCTGAGACTTCTGGGGGCCACACATCCAGGATAGGGGCAACCACACTGGGGGACACGCTTAGGATAGAACCACTCTGGAACTAACAGTATAGGGAAAGGGAAATAGAAATTGAATGGTAATTTATTGTTTTTAAAGAATAATCATACATACTAGTGATGGCCCCTAATGGGACCAGCTGAAAGATAGGCCTTATATACTAACACTTATTATCTAATGAAAAAGTGTACCTTTTTATTTAAACAGTTGACCAACCCATTCAACCATTATGAGACAGAAACAAAGCTTATAACAATAGATGTTGATAAATGTATTTTGGATGTTTTAATATACAATATATAATTATATACATTGTAACCGGCAACCAGTCGATGGTGTAGTCCACCTTTATTTCTCTGGCTTCCGCAACCCTTAAGAGGATAGGCAGTATATTAAAAATAAAAATAAAAAGTAATATTTCATTTAATGACATATTCAAAGTTGACTTAGACATACCACTATAAACTTTCTCTAAGCTTTTATGGTGTTTGCTCAGTTTTACCTATCTATAGTTTAAAAAAAAAAGTGTTAAGTGTTTTTATTTCCATTTAAATGTATTCTCACCGGTTCGTTTCAGTTAAAAGCCCAAAAATAAGATAATATTGCTTTCTATTTATTCTTTTATCTAGTGCCAAATGTTATCGGGCAATAGAAAGTAAGTTTTCTGTATGTCGTTTGCTCAGTTTTAGTAATAGATGAATTGGGGGGGGGGCATACTAAAAAGCTAAAAATAGGATATTGACTCTACTTAATATCAGCAATCTGTCTGCCTAGTGCCAAATTTTATTCGGCGATAAATCCCCTTTATCCTTAAAATGTAAAAAAATTATAATAATAAAATGCAGCATTATGGTATACACAATATAATTGTGTTGTATTGTATTGTATTGAGGTTCACGCCGTGTATATTCATTACTTTGAAGTGGCTAGAACAGAGTTTACGCAATGGTTTTACATTATATTTAACCCATTAAGCAAAACGAAACTTGCTGTAATCACTTTCACACATACTACCAGTGTATGTCAGTGTAAAGGCTTACCTTAATCGCCGTGTTTCGCCCGCAGAAGCCAACATGTGTGACGACGATGAGACTACCGCCCTTGTGTGCGACAACGGCTCCGGCCTGGTGAAGGCTGGCTTCGCCGGAGACGATGCCCCCAGGGCAGTGTTCCCCTCCATCGTGGGCCGCCCCCGTCACCAGGTAAGCAGGGCCTGAACAGTTAGCAGCCACCATATCACCACACAACAGTAAACTGTTAAATTTGAATAGTTTATCTTCACGGTTGCCGCTATTCATTTCTATTTAGAGGAATGGGCATTAATTGGGCACGCCTCCCTACGAGGACGTAAACCACGTGACTTAGCCCAGCCAATCAGGGAAAAAAGATAAGCATCTGGCCAAATAAATACACGTGCGTTATACGTGTAGATTTTCAAAACCATTATTTTATTTTTTTTTAATGATAAATAAACTTGTTTTATACAACAATAAATATATTTTTAAGTATTTTACACACAAATATATATATATATATATATATATATATATATATATATATACACACAAACCATATATATATCATTAAACATTTCATGCAGTGTTCAGGTTTGAATGACATAGAAAAGTCACTCTTTCTAATTTTTTTAGCATAGGGTTTATTGAGCTATCCTTTATTGTACCAGCGTGGTATTTGCTTCCTTGAGATAAAATTAGTCCCAAATGAGGTGACCTGCGTCGTTATTTAGCACCTTTACGCAATGATCACCATGCGCACCAGTGGAGAGAGTGATTAACAACAAGGTCATTCTGTTTCCATGCCCCGTGCAGACGTATCTTTTCATCACCCATTCTTCTCCCATTCCAGGGTGTCATGGTCGGTATGGGTCAGAAGGACTCCTACGTCGGCGACGAGGCCCAGAGCAAGAGAGGTATCCTGACCCTCAAGTACCCCATTGAGCACGGCATCATCACCAACTGGGACGATATGGAGAAGATCTGGCACCACACCTTCTACAACGAGCTGAGAGTGGCCCCCGAGGAGCACCCCACCCTGCTCACTGAGGCCCCCCTGAACCCCAAGGCCAACAGGGAGAAGATGACCCAGATCATGTTTGAGACCTTCAACGTCCCCGCCATGTATGTGGCCATCCAGGCTGTGCTGTCCCTCTACGCTTCCGGCCGTACCACCGGTGAGACAATCACAATAATCGACTATTAAATAGATGCATTATGTTTAATTCACACCGTCACATGCAAGGCAATAAGGCGCTAGTTAATCTGAGTATTTTACGCACAGCATTTACGCACAGCATTTACGCACGACTTTTACGCACCTTCACTCACCTACATTTTATATTCAAGAGTATTTGCAAAACTCTGCAGGATACACCTGTTATAGGCTACAACATCGTATTTTACGCACAGCTTTTACGCACGTGATCCATGACTCGCGTCTTTCTCATACTGTATTCAAGAGCCACAATATCTAAACCCCTTGCACCCTCTGCCTCCTTCTAGGTATTGTGCTGGATGCTGGTGATGGTGTGACCCACAACGTCCCCGTCTATGAGGGTTACGCTCTGCCCCACGCCATCATGCGTCTTGACTTGGCTGGTCGCGATCTGACCGACTACCTGATGAAGATCCTGACCGAGCGTGGCTACTCTTTCGTCACCACCGGTGAGCAGCGATAACAAAAATAAATACAAATAAAAACATAATTGCGCAGGGAATCAATGTGGGGGTTGTTTATTAAATAAAAAAAATGACTTAAAACTCTCATATTTTCCCCACTCGACAGCCGAGCGTGAGATCGTGCGTGACATCAAGGAGAAGCTTTGCTACGTGGCTCTGGACTTCGAGAACGAGATGGCCACCGCCGCCTCCTCCTCCTCCCTGGAGAAGAGCTACGAGCTTCCCGACGGTCAGGTCATCACCATCGGTAACGAGAGGTTCCGTTGTCCCGAGACCCTCTTCCAGCCTTCCTTCATTGGTGCGTTGTCTTTCCCCCTCCTCCGCACTTTCATAGCGCATCCTGCGAGTCTTAACATTTGTCCTCTTCAACCACAGGTATGGAGTCTGCCGGTATCCATGAGACCGCCTACAACAGCATCATGAAGTGCGACATTGACATCCGTAAGGACCTGTACGCCAACAATGTGCTTTCCGGTGGTACCACCATGTACCCTGGTATTGCTGACCGTATGCAG
This sequence comes from Vanacampus margaritifer, assembly GCF_051991255.1. NCBI lineage: Eukaryota > Metazoa > Chordata > Actinopteri > Syngnathiformes > Syngnathidae > Vanacampus > Vanacampus margaritifer. The sequence continues at coordinate 19,403,122 of NC_135435.1, read as the reverse complement.
AAGGAGATCACCGCCCTGGCCCCCAGCACCATGAAGATCAAGGTAAATCAAATAATATGACTCATCAAACCTAACAACAAATCTAAATAAACTGATTCATGCAAAGATTTGGCCACGCCCACAAGGCATATATAACCCGGAAGTCAGACAGACTAGACACTTATTAAACTTTTTACACTAAACAGTACTACACCTAAAAAAATAATTACTATGTACTCCAAGCGACATCGTTAAAATACAGTAGTAAGATGATGTCCATCAAAAATAACAAGTATATTTAACATTATTATTATTATAACAGTATGCTTTTTAACATTAACACTGCACTTCAATTTAGGAAAATAAACAAGCTACTTAAGTAAAGGATTACATAAAATTTATTCTTCATAGCTAAATATAATATACCCTCATAAATCTTTATAAACAAACAGTTCTCAGAAAATAAATCCAACCGTAGCCTATTTTACTTGAATACTTCTTATTAATTAAAAACTGTACAGTAACTTTTAAAAAGTTTAAACAGGTGATATATATAGCTACAAGCTTCATTCTAAGTTTGTTTACAATTCTGTTGTGTTTTATTTTAATTAATGTTCCACTATCTGTGCCACATTTCAAGAATCACTAAACAATTTCTGTACTGTGAACAATGCCAATTTATGTAGGGCTATGTATTAATTATTTCCCTTTTTTTTTTTTTAAAGAGTGCAAAGAATTAAAGAGAAATTGTGTCCTCTCCACATTGTATTATATGAAAGATTATTGATGTACAGAATGCACGTTAAAGGCAGCGTTAGGGATTTGGGGACCCCATGAAAAGTGTCGCAAATTGGATGATGCTGATGAACGTTTAGTGCCGACCCGTTGCTGACCGACTCTCTCCCACTTTCTCCTTCACCCAGATCATTGCTCCCCCTGAGAGGAAGTACTCTGTCTGGATCGGTGGCTCCATCCTGGCTTCCCTGTCCACCTTCCAGCAGATGTGGATCTCCAAGCAGGAGTACGATGAGGCAGGCCCCAGCATTGTCCACAGGAAGTGCTTCTAAATCCCTCGTCTGCCCCGGCTTCCCCACCCTCTCCGCCACCAGCTTTGCGGAATTCGAGCGAGGGAAAGAAGCAGGAGAATCAACCTCTGCTGCACTGCAACACTCTGCTGTCAATGGACTGCCTGTCTGTGCTATTGACCTTCTTAACTATGCAATATTTCAACAAATGTGCATATTTTGTTGCTGTCTGTTGCCTGTGTTGTACGGAGAAAGGCTGTGAAAAAAAACACCACTGAACCATGCATCCAACCCAAAAAAACTTTAATAAAAAAATAACAACAACATGTTGCCCAACACATGTGAATGTAAGTGTATATACATATTAATAATTTATTAAAGTCCATCATTTGGTACATTTGACCCTGCTTTATTATTTACTAATAGATAACAAGGCAAATTTAATGATAGTTACAATGGCAATTTAGCCAAAGGGGAAATCCTAGACTGATACTAGAAATTGAGCAAAATATTCACCAAGGGGTCAAACAGGATTAACAAACTGTAAACATGTAAGGTATTAATCTAAGGAATGAATGACAGGGTCTCATCCATCAGAGCTGGGAAGAGGAGAAGGTCTCTCTCCCATTCCCATCAACCACTGCGGTTGGGTCGCAGAGTCCAGTAAGGGGAGCTCTTGCTTCCGAGTCTCACTTGCCAGGAATGTGCCTCAACAGCAAAAGCATGGGCAACTCCGTTTTTGGGCCCCGACTGGATGACAGACACTTGACACCTTGAGTCCTGTACTATGCTTTGAAAGGATCAGGGCCATCTTTAGGCAGAACCTGAATCCGAAGGCCACAGTGGGGGGCACCCTCCAACCATCTATACCTTATAAAGCACACAACCTTTGCTACAAGTTTGAGTATATGGACTTGAGTGTATGGGGGGGGGGGGCGGGTATCTGTGACACCCATTTCTAAATAATTTAGTTACGAAATGATTCTCAGAATCCCAATAATCTTGATTATCATCAGGAATTCCCAATTACTGTGCCTCGGTATACATGACTGGGAAATTTCACTTATAGTAATTGGTCTGAAAATTTGTTACTTACTACAAATAATGCGTCTTTATCTATGCCAGCGATGTATAGTGATCAGAGGAGTAATTAAATACTCCTACACTATGACAAAAAGTACAATTAACCTGTACATCCACGTTATACAGCAGAAAAATATCATTTAGTTCAACTAACACACAAAGTAAATTTGTGAGTGAGACAAGGTCATTCATTATTTGAGTATAGAGTGGTGCCTTGCGATACGAGTGACTCGAACTACAACCTTTTCAAGATACAAGCAGTCATTCAGACACTTTTTGCGTTGACTTGCGAGTGGGGGGAAAAGGCTTCAGGCTGTTTATTGCCAGCTGCATTTTATTGTGAAACTAAATCTAAACAAGGATATTTAATACACTATTTAGAGACAATAAGTCAGTCAGTAGGTAACAGTTCTAATATTGCATTAGAATTAATTGCTACACGAACAGCAAAGTAAAGTGTTGCATGTAACCAGTAACCACTGCAAACCCCTGCACTTATACTACTTTATTTATACCTCATCCACTACAAATCATTATCACTGCTCTGGCCGCATGCATCCCTGACAGTGACACCTCGGGCACCTGTTGCTGGATGTGTTTGGCTTTTTAAAGAGACGTCTCCAACTGGGCGGTGCTAAAGAGGAGCATTACAAACAGGCGGCTCCGACATGAACGCCATCTGTCCCCTGCTTCCGTGAAACCCGAGCCTAGTGTAAGTATAACAGTGCACCGATTTAGAGTCTTAGCCAACCGGATTTTCTACTGTAATGTTCTCTGGTGCTACCAGAAACAATATACGGCATTAACGAGACTGACAGCTAGCATCGGGTCTACGTACGCGGTCAGGTGATTAATTATTTGCGCTGAGGTTTCTATAAATAGCGCGGATATCCAATTTTATCCAGGTTTTAAAATTGCGCACTTTATATCTAGTTCTTACCGTTTTGCATTAATAATTGCGTCAGTTGTCTTTTGTTTGTTTACCGGGAATCAGAATTGTTTTAATTTGACAGACTGTGCTTTTTATTAATGTACTGTACTGTATTAGGGGGCGTGCTGTGCTGTGCTGTGCTGTAATTTTTTGACAGCCATTTAAATTTCTGCTCGGGAGGTGGCGGGTACGTCATTCTTTCGCGACGCGTCGGCTCAAATATGATTCGGTCGTTTTCTTCATTTACAATAATAATATTTTACAACATCTTATATAAATGCAAAATGTAATTTTGCTGGTTAATTTTTTCAAGGCGAAGGCATTTGTGTGTTTTTACGTAACAGCATAAATCCGGTTGAAGTCGGAAGTAGGCGTGGTCAGGAGCTCAGGCTTCTTCGCCATTGGTTGAAAGCTTCCTGATGTTTTGGTTTAAATAAATAACAGCGAAGCTCAGATCAACGATAAATAAGAGCTCTACTTTACATTTTATACAACAACGATGTTTTTCAGTCTCATATAATTTATAGATCGACTGTCTATTGGTTAAGGGAAGAAGATGGTCACCAAAAGGCTCCGCTCGGAGTACATGAAGAAATTTAAAGACCCCAAATGGGAGACTTACTCGAAATGTTATGAGGAGTTGCTGAAGTACAGGCTGGCTCGCAGACTTATTGAGCAATCGCACAACCCCTGGTTCTGGAGTGGATCCGACAGCGACTCGGATTCCCCTGCAGGAAATTCACCTCAGGCGGACAGGAGCCGTCGGGCCCAGTGTTGTGAGAAATGTGATGAGCCTGCAGGGGTCCAGCTGGAGGAGTGCCAGGGGGCCAAGTCTGACTTACCAAGACTTCCCGTTCTGGAGAAGGAGGAACATGGTAATATTTGAGTTAAAATCTCCAAAATGGAATATATTGATGCTGTTTCTATATTATCAAGCGTTTTTTTCTTTCCTGTTAGCTTCCCATCCTCAAGTAGTCATAGAATCACGTGCACCAGAGGAGAGAGGAGAACAGAGTGACAGTAAACACAAAAGTGCTGCTCAGAGGGAACCACAAACAGGTATTTAAAAAAATGATATAGTCATTTATGACCTGCACAAGATAATGTGTTACAGAAGATTAAAAGAAAAAATCTCCTAGATTGACTGACAGAGAGGTATTTGAAAGTGTACATTAGAACAGGAAGTCACTAGAAATACTATTAAAAGTTCTTCATATGATTCTGTGCTTCTTCTGTATGTTGAGTGTCTCATCCAGAAAAAGAACCTGCAGCTCCACACGCACCGCAGACAAAGCCACCGAGGCGTTCCAGGTTTGCAAGCGTCCAGCGGGTCAAAAAAGCAGCACCGGCACGGCCCCCGGATGAGGACAGCAAACATCCTTTTGCTATGTATGCTTCTGGTGAAAAGGACGCCGACATCGCCGGCAGAAAGACTCACAACGTCCGACCTGCTGCTTCGACCAATGAGGTCATTCATTTTCCTTTACTCTTTTTTTTGTGTGGACATTCTTGATAATCCAGATTAAGGTACATTTACTAGTATGCTATCTAGTAGGTCAATTTTGGCATATGAGATAATTACGTGTTACTAGTCAGGCAAAAGTGAGCACTAGTCGACTGTATGCTACTATGGAGCACTAGATGCTAACTTGTAATAACATATGTTGTTTCCCTGCAGATCTCACTCATAAAATACTAGTAATGTACTAGCGGGCCCTCATTGTTCTACTAGTTCCCGGAATTGTCATAATAGCTAAAACAAAGAGCGTACTAGTACAAGGCGGACCTTAAAGTAAAAACTGTTTTGTGTTGCTCGTAGATCCATGCATCCGCTCTGAGGGCAAAGTCCAGACGGGAAGTAGAGCGACAGGTCCAGACCCGACGATGCGAGCGGCGCAGAGCCAAGTCGGCTGAGTTGGACAAAGCCAGAATAAGGGTTCAGCCTGAGTTTGACCCTTGGCTCACTGAGTACATGCGCTGCTTCTCTGCCCGCTCTCGATGAAACACAACACACTTAACAATGCTAAGCTATTTGATGTTCTTGCCAAACAGGTTCATTGACTAGTGGGTTATCATTGAAAGTAATTTACTGTCATTCTAATGGCTTTGATGTAAAGACAGATATTTAGGAATTTTAAAGCCATATTTGGATCTACTCCCTTTAAAAATAAACACTCTGTATAAGTGTGGGTCTTAATCCTTTACTAGTAATTATAAAGGGGCAGCACGTTGCACTAGTGGTCATCATGTCTGCCTCACAGTTTTGAAATACAGGGTCCTAATCTGGGTTTTAGGCTACTTATGTTTTTTTTTTTTGCATGTTCTCCCCAAACTTGAGTGGGTTTTCTCCCACTTTCCTAAAACATGCTTATTAGGTTAATGGAAGACTGGGATAGGCTCCAGTTTACCTGCCAGCCTCGTGAAGACAACAACAAAAAAACACGAGTAGCCACTTTTTGATGTTTTTGTCATTAGATTGTGATCGCCACAAAGAATGTGCGTTCCTTATTGAATACGCAATAAGAATAAGACCATCAGTTTGTTTTTGCGTGTTGGACATGAAAAAGTTGACCCATTCCTGTTGTAAATAAGTTTCAACCACTAAGTTTGAATTGATTTTTCATAATTGTCATTTAAGTCATTCACTCTATAGCCGTCAAAAATTCATTTGAACTATTTCTATTAGTTTAACATTTTTCCCCACTTTTGTTAACAAGAGTTTTTATTTTATTAAAACAGATATAAAATCTGTGATTAATCGTGTGTTAACTAGTAAAGTCATGCAATTAATTACGATTAAAAATTGTAATCGCCTGACGCCCCTAATTTTTAATAATCTTTTCCTTATTTAAAAAAAAAAGATTATTAAAAATAAAATATTTAAAAATAAAAAGGAACGATTATTAAAAATGTGGGGTATCGGGCAATTAAAATTTGTAATCGTAATTAATCGCATGACTTCACTTGTTAACTCACGATTAATCACAAATTTTATATCTGTTCTAAATGTACCAAAAAAATATAGGTTTTCATACTCTTGTTAACAAAAATGAAAAAATATGTTAAACTAATAAGAAATAGTTCAAATGAATTTTGACGTCTATGGCTGTCAATGGCAGTGAATGAGTTGAAACAAATTAGACAATGGATGTTAAGCCAAATGAACTCTAATTGAAAGACGCTTGGAGGGCCAATCAGCTCTGTGCCATAAAATGACATTTTGTTTATATTGATGTAAGTTTAGGCTAAAACCTTTTCTTTAGTTCAGTATTCGGGATTCAGGTTTTTTTGTACTGTACATGTTTACTATAACTGAAAATCCAGTATGATTTTGTAAATATAACTTGGAACAAAAATGTGAAATGTGCAATATTAAGACACCGGCAAGAGTGTAAAGTTTGACAATCTCTGAACTGAATGTGAATGTTTGTCACTCTTTTGCTTACCTTGTTGTTGATTTAAGTTCTTTTCTCCATCAAGCAGATTTTGATTTGACAGTGAGGAATGTTCACTGATATTTGAATATATTAGAGCAGCAGATTTTCAGTCTGAATTGAAAGGTTTGGTTCAATGGACATGTTAAATGTTTTTGTTCTTTTGTCCTCTCATTTTAACACTAACACAATTTTCTCATAAAAAACAATGTTACAACAATGTCATGCTTACCTTTCAATATTTTAATAAATGCTGGTTCCAACATTTTTTTTTTTGTACCCACCAAGTTATTTATCTTAAGAGAAAAGTGAATCATGGATTTGCACTTTTTATTTTAAAAACATATGCTTTTATCATACACAATAAATTAAAAATTCATCATATTCACAATGAAAGAAAAGCGACATTGATGAATTGAATTGATGACGCAAATGCAAGACAACCTGATATCAAGCAGACAACGCCACCATCAGATTGATTAAACCTTGGTGTGCTTTAAAGTTTCCATAATAGGGACAATGTAAAATAAAAATACACAATGCTAATTAAATACAGAATTTATATCAAAATACATAAAAGAGGCCATGGCTAATTCTTCAAATGAAATCATATTTCGAAGAGAGTCGAAATAAAAACAGCTTAAGCCCCTTTAGGCAGTTTTACATTTGCAAACAATTGATGAAAAATACATCTGATTGTTGTTGTGTGTGTTTTTTTTAACAGCAGTTCAAGTCAGGGGTCGTGTAAACAAGCAACACAAAAAGTGAGGGACATCTACATTGAAATCCTTTGGATGAAACATGCTACAGTTTCAGATATGTTGCTTATGCTGAATGATAATAATTGTGAGATGTATTTAATTTACACATCAGATAAGCTGTATGATAGAAGGATAAGAATCTTTCTTACATTAGTTTTTTATTGATCATTATTATTATAATTATTATTACAAATATTATTAATTTTTAATTGAGTGCATCTACAACCGGTGCCATCCATTTACAAACTATACAATCGGCAGTCCATCATACTGCTTGTATACACTGTAGCTGAATATGATAATAATAATAAATGGGAGGGTGAGGGAAGCGCACGCACATATCTAATTCAATAACATGTCTTCATAATGAAATTGTCTGATATTTTGAGAAAACATGCGTCACGCTCTATATACAGTTTCATTGTACAGTGTAGAAGACGCTTCCGCAAAAGGGGAGGTGGCAGGTGTACGTACCTGTCAGTGGGAAGCGGAGTGAGTTGTGCACAAGCAAGAGAGGGAGGCCACGGTAATGTAACAAATACAGGTGAGCTGGCAGTTAAGAGTACGTACACGAATGCCAGTCGTTCTACCTCCGGGGCAAAAAGCGCAGAAGAGGGTCGCTGCAAAAGCGGATGCGGTGCGGTGACCAAGGAGCTCTGTTAATGGGGAGTGGCTAGCTGGGAAGGCTTCTCGGGTTCCTGGCTGGTGCAGGCATGGCCATTGGTGTCTTCAATATCCACTCTGAAACATACATTTCAAAATTTGCTCATTTGATGCTACGTTCTACCCTGAACTGCGTATCCTTCACTTCCATATACATTATTTGATTTTGTAAAAAAACAAAACAAAAAAAAACTGTACATAAAAATGTCATTGGAAAGGAAACTTTACACTAGGGGTGGGAATCTTTGAATGTCTCACGATTCGAGTCAGATTTTTGGGTGTGCGATTCCATTCAGAATCGATTTTTGATTGAAAATGATTTTTGCTTCAATTTATAGATGTTCAAGGAATCGTAATGATCTACTCCAGTCGGACTCGCTTATGCTAACTAGTGCGGCACTTTTATCACTCAAAAGAACGGCTCCACGCTGTAAAAAAACTGCTTTTATTGGAATAACTTGATCGTGACGTTTTCCTCCTACTCTCTAACTTAACAGTGTATCAGACCGCGTGGAACCACACTGCCCCTAAGTGGCCAAATTGGGTACAACATGAACAGCGCTCCCAATAAAAGGCATACACAAACAAAGGGAAGACAGTATCAAATCATTTAAATAAAATCAATTTTGGGACATTTAAAATCGATTCTGAATCGTACTAAATGAGAATCGATTTTTTGGCACACCCCTACTTCACACCTTTGAATAACGGACCAACCAGTTTTAAGGATTTGAACTGTACAAGCTTGCAATACAAGAAGCGTACCTGAGAGCCTACTAGCAGCCACACTCCTGGGTGCCCTGCGGCTGAGCGCGACGGGGGGAACGGAGCTGGCGCAGTGCAGCGTCCCCGTACTGGATGCCAGATCCCATCCTCTCTGGATCTAACTCCCCTGAAAAAAAAAGAAAAAGAAAAAGAAAAAGAGAGTAAATTAATGGGTCTTCCTGCTCCTCAAAACAAGAACTTGCAATAAAGCTCCTCAACGTCAACTTGGAATCATGAAATGATATAAAGTCAACACTCGTCAATTTCTCATTCTCACCTACTTGTGACGTTAGTAGAATGTAAGTGAAACTATTCACTGAAAAATGCACCTAATTTGTCAAAATAGGCTTGTTTCTTTTGTCAACCGCTGTGGAAGATGAGATGACACAAAAAAGATGTCAATAGAGTGGAAAAGTCAGATGCAGTTGAGATCTTGATTGATTGAGATCTTGATTGATTGAGATCTTGATTGATTGAGATCTTGATTGATTGAGATCTTCGGGACTTATAAGTGGGAAAAACTAATCATGGCGAATATGTCATGTCTTGTGGTGGCCTAATAAACAGCAACCCCTGGAGTTAAAAAAAAAAAAATCTCCATCTAATCTGAAAAACATATACAGTGGTACTTCAAAGTTTGAACATAACTCGTTCCTGCAAAGTGTTCAAAGTCCGAATTATTCAACCTCCGAAACATTTTTCCCCATAAGAAATAATGTATATGCAATTAATCCGTTCCCAAGCTCCAAAAACAGAAATTTCCTATTTTAATTTCTATTTATGTGTTTTACATTTACAGTACAGTACAGTATTTAAACAATAAAAATACCGTAACTTTTTTTGTTGTGGTGTGATGGCATCAGTGAATGATAAATGCTATGTTAATGCTTGATTTAGTTCGGTGCTGAGTTTGTGTATTTTACATTGGGCATATTGTTAGACTACTAAGTGGTCCTTACGTGCGTTGTTTAACGTCAGGCACGTTGTTGACCAGCAAAGAGGGGTCCTCATGCCAGTATTTACAGAAGTAGTCACGGTAGCTACAACGGCGCGATAATCTCCTTCCTAATTCCACTGTGGTTTGTAGCACTGTATGATTTTCTTTGCCACCACTGGCACTGTTGTCTTTCTTCGGACCCATGGCGAAGAAAATTGTCGTGGAAAAATAAAAATGCACTTGTGAATGTATGGAGCACCTCCGGGAGTATTCACGATTTGGATGGAAATGAGCAGATCATCGTCTCAACTACCGCAACGTGAGCATTCTGCATTGCTCGGCTTCTCTCGGCTTCACTCGGCTTTGCTTGGGTGTTGGAACTCCGAAAATGAGTTCAAACTCAAGAGGCATTTTTTACTCAGATTTTTGGGTTGAAGTCCGATTTGTACAAATTCAGAGACGTTCAAACTCCGAGGTTCCACTGTACAGGTAAGGCATATTTTTTCAGTTGTTATCATTAGCTAATTTAGCTATCTTTTTTCTTCTAAGTAAGAGCATTATGAAAGTTAAAAACGAGGCAAACTATTTTGTGTGCATAGAAGTCCCCCATTATGGCAAGTTAGCAAAACGATTAATGTGCTGTATACTACAGTGACACATGTTGATGGTTCAGCATTTCCTACCCTTGGTAATTTGCTAAAAATCATCTATTTGTTTTTGTGCTAGGCCAAAGCAACAAAATTATTACTTTGGCGCTACCTGGTGGATAGAATTTTGGTGTTAATACTGTTTATGTAAGGCGCTAGTGTGCACATTTATTTGGCCATAGTTCTGTTTCAGTTTGTGCTAGCATGTTATTGAGGCTAATATGCTAGCTAATACAATTTGATGAGCTTCATGAGAGGTGGTTTGTTTGTGTTGAATTCTTTACTGAATGCAATTGTTTATGCAACGTGGGTTTATGGTTGTGTACATGGCAGATGCATGGAACTGGTCCTTTTTTTTTTTTTTAAGTTCTTTGTTGCTGTCTTGGGAAATCTATACATTATTACAAACCCCTTTTTGGGGGATGGACGTCATTTATTTGCTTACTTCCACTATTCATGGCAGGAGTTGGTCCCTTTTCCCTTCACTGTATATAACTGACAGTAAAAAATAAATGTATTTAACTTACTTCATTTGTATTTAAGTAGATTGAAGTAAATGAATTCTACTGAGGGGTTCATAGGAGGGTCATTGGAGTGACGTCAATATTTGCGCTTGTGGATGAAAACGAGAGCTCCTACCCGATTCAATTTTGTTGAGAATTTTCCGAGCACACTGCACAAAAGCTTCTTCCACGTTTTCTCCTGTCAGAGCACTTGTCTCCAGGAACATCAGCTCTGAAACACACAGAATGTTTTTGTGAATGGAGCACTCTTCTACTGAATACAATACAATTCTGTCACGTCAATATACCGTTCTCCTGAGCAAAACGTGACGCCTCCAGGAAGGTCACCTCTCTATCAGCATCCAAATCCTTCTTGTTTCCACAGAGGATGATGACAATGTTCTGACTGGCCAGCATTCGGGCATCACTCAGCCACGTGGTGAGAGCGTTGTAGGTCTCACGACTGCAGGGGGGAGCGGCAAATGAACTCAAGAGAGCCGTCTCACAATGGTTTGTGATGTCTTGGAATAAGATTTTTTTTTTTATTGGGAATTGTGTAATTACCTGGTGATGTCATAGACCAGCAGGGCCCCGGCTGCTCCTCTGTAGTAACTTCTGGTCACTGACCTGCAACACACAGTGAACATTTAGAATAAAGTCACATCCCAATTAAGTGTCATTAAAATAAATGACAATTAAATTAATATATATTGTTGTCATGAGTTGTTTCTACTGCAAATGTATTATAGGTTTTCCAAATTCTTATTGTGTTCGACCCAAAAAGGATTGAGGATAAATTTACTGTGTCTGTCTCTTGTCAGTCTAGATGAAAGCACTGTATACTGTAGGTTAGTAAATAAATTATGGAAAATGCCCTACCTGAACCTTTCTTGTCCAGCTGTGTCCCAAATCTGCAGTTTGACAATTTTGTTGACCACACTGATGATTTTGGAGCCAAACTCCACTCCGATGGTGTGATTTGATTCATCCTTAACTGGGGTGGGGGACATTAAAATATACTGTGACTGTTTACCAAACCAGTAAAATACACATGATACTACTTATTCATCTATGTATTTCTTTTTTAGTACTTTTAAACAATATCACAATATTGTAATAGCAAAATATGTCGGACTCTTACATCTCTTCTCTATAAACTGGTGCAGCAAACATGATTTGCCGGTTCCAGCATTCCCAATCACCAGGAATTTAAACAGGAAATCTGAAGAGACGGAAATAAACAAATCATTTATGCTGGTGTCCTTAAAATCTAATGGTGAATTAAATATCCTTAATAGTATTTAAAAAAAATGGAATGTTGGAACAAGCCACATAAGCATACATGCAAATTCCAAACAAGCCTGAGCCGAGACTCGAACCCAGAACTGTGAGGCAGATGCGTTATTGAAAACACCATTAAAGCTGGACAAAATCAAGTTCTAGATACAGTAGTTTAAACTCAATAATAACCCAGTAAGAGCAGAGGAAGTTAACATCCAAAAGATTAAAAAGGGCAGACCGTCATGATGACATTTTCAAACAAATCAGATACATACTTGAAATCTTCAGATTTAAGTGCATTGCACTGTACGGGCGTCTTATGTGACCGCTGTTGTCAAATGGCCAGCATCCTTTTGCCAGCGGCTAGCTTAGCATGCCAGCTAATTATTTACGATGAGAAAAAGCCCCCTCGACACACCTGCCCACTTTCCCATCTCTGAGACTACATGGCGGCGTCGACTGTGGCTACTCGACAAAACCGACATCTTACCGTAAGACTCCGACATCGCCAGATTGGCGTGTTGTAACAGTAATATTGATTCTAGTAAGGATAGAGGTTGACAGATGGAGAGCTAAGCTAAGTGAAGAAAAATAGTCCTGTTGATGATTTCCGCAAATTGCGACTGAGTTTATGCTTCGACTTCCCGTCTGTTTTTTGTTGTTTCAAAATAAAAGGATATATTTGTTGCATTCTTTTCTCTTTTTTTTGGTAAATTAAAATACATTTAGTAATTATATTTAATAACAATGATTTATTATTTACGTATGATAATAATAATAATAATAATAATAATAATATACATTTTTCTTATTAAATTTAATTTATTTATCAATTGTTTAGATGAGTTATTGTAGATTGTGAAGAAACAAAGTTTTGTAAAATCAACAATTTATATATTTATTGTTATTATTAAAGGACTGTCCAATTGCTTATAATTAAATCAATTAAAAATTTACATTAATGATGATAATTAATAAATATTTAAAGAAAGAATTGTACATATTTAATTTAAAAAAATACATTAATGATGAGAATCAATAAATATAAGAAGAAACAATTTTACATATTTTACCTGCAATTTATTTGCTTTTTCGGGGGGGATGTTTAATTGTATTTTTATTTCCGTTTTTAAATTAATAATTGATCGATTTATTATCATTAAAATATTTAAATAAATAATACAATTAAACACTGACAATGTTTTCTATTCTTAGTTCATTATAACATTAGATACATTTTCACAACAAAACATTAGCATACAATCTCTATGAACTGTTTCTTTTTAAACTTTTCTCATTTCCTCCAGGTCACGAGGTGGCAGTATATCGCGCTTCACATTCACGAATAGCCAGAAAACCGTACAGAACGAAGACAAAAAGCGGCTAGTTTTGCTAGCTTCAAGCTAGCCCAGCAGCAAGCGCTAATTAATAAAACATGGCTACTGTGCTCACCCCGAGACCACCGTGCGACAGCAACCCCGCTACTCCCGGAGCACAGTCCCTAAAGGTAGTGGCGGTTCTGGTCAGAAAAGGCCAATTGCGAAAATAATTGTTTCGGGAGCTCCGCGTCTTTACATGTTAAGCTAACTGCTAATTAGCACACCAATGGCTGCCATTGTAGACAAATATCATCTGGTAGTTATTTTCATTTCAACGTGACATATTTTGGCGAATGTCCATCATTTCAATTTAATGGACAACAGTATGTCCGTTTTGACCTATTTTCCTCTCTCTCTCAACATTAGGTGATTAGACTGTTCTCTCACTTTTTCTCACAACAAACTGTGATCTTTCTGTCATTGTTGTTACATACCTGTAAACAATACAGTTGTTGTTATTAGTTACTGAAGTTAGTTGTGCAAGGCTTGGGATGCGCTGACTTGTTTAGCAGCCTGTTCTGCTTAAAGCCAAAAGGAAGTCAAGTAATACTCCTTCCATTATTAAATTTAAAACTATAATTATTACATCATACTCTAATACTGACATATGAATCGTTTGTAAGAAAATACTTGGTGAATTTGTTTCCACGGGCAATCAGATGATTTCCTGTGGTATAGTGGTTGGGAATAACTGCTAAAGACTATGTATCAATAATTTGCCTTGAAATTGTCTTCTTTAGGAGGACATAACAGAAGAGGAGTCCAATGATGGCAGTCAGCCCCCTAAAAGGCGAAGAATGGGTTCAGGGGATAGTTCACGAAGCTGCGATACCTCCAGTCAGGACCTTGGGTGGGTTTTGCTTGTAATCCTTGCAAAATTGTCTACCATGTCTAAATATGGGTAGATTTTAAAAATGCTGCTTTTCCCACTCACCTACTCCAGGCCAACATATTTCCCAGCGGAGAACCTAACAGAGTACAAGTGGCCAGCAGATGACACGGGAGAGTATTACATGTTGCAAGAGCAGGTCAGCGAGTATCTGGGAGTCACGTCCTTCAAAAGGAAATATCCTGGTATGAACTGGAGTCTGTTTAAGCATTGAAAAAAATGTTCTTGTGGGTAGAAGAAAAATGTTTGTCAAGCTTTTCAAAGCAAAGTATAGCTTTGTCATCTTTTGTATTTCAACTTCCCTCTAGATATGGAAAGGAGGGACCTATCACACAAAGAGAAGCTCTACCTCCGTGAACAGAATGTGATCACTGAAACACAATGCACTCTGGGTAGAAAGCATCACCCTTTAATTTGACTTTAGGATTTGTGTCAATGAATGAGTGTGAGGCTGACTGTGAATGTGTTATTGTTTGTTCCCAGGTCTAACAGCTCTGCGGAGTGACGAAGTGATAGACCTGATGATAAAAGAGTATCCCTCCAAGCATTCAGAGTACTCGGTCATACTTCAGGAGCGAGAGCGACAGAGGATAGCTAAAGAGTACTCTGTAAGTACATAAATCCAAATGAAAATGTCATGTCTCACCACTCCTCGTTTTACTGTCACGCGTCTACTGTCGCGTTACAGCAAATGCAGCAGCAGAACCCTCAAAAGGTGGAAGCCAGCAAGGTTCCAGAGTACATTAAGAAGGCAGCCAAAAAGGCGGCCGAGTTTAACAGTAATTTCAACAGGGAGCGAATGGAAGAGAGGAGGGCCTATTTTGACCTCCAGACGCATGTAAGTTCCAATTTAGCATTAGCGCAGTTCATGATGACTTACGATGGTTTGAAATCAGTTGTCACGCTTGAAAATATTGCTATTTTTTTTGTTTGCTCATTTCTTCATTTGTAATAGTTCATGATTTCCAACATTCGGGTTTGTGCTTTGAATGTTTTCCTAATGAGTCTTGACTTTATTTTCTTCCTCCCAGGTTATCCAAGTGCCACAGGGCAGGTTCAAGGTGCTCGCTCCAGAATTGACCACGACGGGGCCCTACCCGGTTGCTTTAATACCAGGGCAGTTTCAAGACTACTACAAAAGGTACTTCTATAGAAACAAGAGTAAACCTCAACAAACTATGTGTGGCAATGTTAATTTTGCTACAGCCTGTCTAATAGACTTAGGGTTGAATGTACAATTTCAAGGTTTTTTTTTTTCTTACAATAGTCACATAACAGCATAATCTTATTAGACTTAAACATTTAAGATGGCGACAAATTGAACTGGGGATGGAATAGTGGACCTCACTAATCGTGGGGCTTAGGGACCGGGTTGGCCCATGATTAGCAGAAATCCGTGTATAACTGCCGCAGATCTAAATGCAGAGCAGTTTTTTATTATGATTATTTTTGTAAACGCAGACAAATTCTTCTAAAAATGCGAATATATTTGGTAATATGTGGGTTTGCTCGTTGGTCCACTGTAGAGTACACATATTTTCTAACTCCCACCCTCCCCCTGCTGTATTGTGCCTAACAGGTACTCGCCCAATGAGCTGCGATACCTGCCTTTGAACACAGCTCTGTTTGAGCCTCCGCTGGATCCAGATCTGCCTGCGCTGGACTCTGAGCCTGACTCTGATGACGCAGAGGATGACAAGAAGAACAAGAACTCTTCTGTAAGTTAGACACAAGCAAATCTAGTGGGTTGTGGATGAGCGTGAAGGAAGTGGGCATTGTAAACTACGTCTTGGGCAATTAGTCCAATTATTGATTAAATTGAGGTTGTTGTTTTTTTTGACAGGACAAGTTTAAAAAAAATAAAAAATACATGAAGACTCACGCCACTCTTTGTCTCTGCAGGACAGTTCTTCAGGCAACACATCAGATGGCGAAAGTCAGGAGGGAGGAGGCCACAAGTCCAAGGCCAAAGACAGGTCGTCCACGCCGGGCAAAGATGGCAGCCACCGCCACTCCCACAAAGCCACCCCCGGGTACAAGGTAGAGGACAAAACCACCTGAACTCTTCTCCAACAACAGCAGCAGCACTTTTCTACCCCTCCTCCTCCTTTTTCTACTACTTCGACCACCTCCCTTACTCCATCCATCCCGACATCCCCTCCCTTTAGCTTTTCCTCACTTTGTTCTCCAGCTTCTACATTTGGTCTCAGCTGGAACCAGCACACACATTTGCCCTCACATTCCCGCTGGGGCTCCCGTCTTCACTTTTTTTCTTTTTAGGATTACTACATCGCTCTTTTTTTTTTCTCTCCTTCAACCAGACTGTGAGCAATAAGAACAATAAGAAAGGAACAGTTGAGTTTGTTTTGCATTGCACTTTTTTTTGTTGTGGACAAAATATTTTTTTTTTTTGAATGTCTTCAGTTAATCGCCTCACTTGTCTTTAAAAAAAAAAAAAAAAAAAAAAATGAAAGGAAGAAATTTGCAAGACAAGTCAATTTATCTTTTGGCTCTACATTTTCATTTTTGAAAAAAATATATGGATACAGATAATACATTCATTTTGTGTTTGCTTTTAAAAAGTAGTCAATATCAAAAGTAGAGAGTACTTAAAGATGTATACCCGAAGTGTGTAACACACCTAAATGTTTACTGTGTGCGTGTGTCGGTGTTAAAGATATGCTGTGTATAAACATGTGGTGTACTGTTGGCCTGTGGGTAAATATCAGAGAGCGCTGTATTGCTGTATTACAACAACACAAGTGCATCAGTGAGGCGATGACATGCTGACCTTGTTCACACTGAGCTCAAATGCTGGAAACCAAAACATCGGCTTGCTTCTCTAAATCAGGGGGCAGGGAACCTAACGTATGAAACCAACTACAGCATTTGATCTGGCGCGCCATACACTTACAAAAAATAAATTAAATATATAAACATCGGATCAACAATACAGTGGTGCTTTGAGATGCAAGTTTAATTCATTTTGGGGACAGTATAAGATAGACTGACAAACATTGTTCACTGAGACGTCTCAACTCCTCTACAGCTCATCGGTGCAGCACTCATATTTGTATTTCTATGCAGAGGATAAAGAATATATGGCATACTGTTATATTGTCCGTCTAAGGTGCTGCTGCACAGTTTATGTTCAATGCGTTGCTTAGAATATTAAAACACAGCAACATAGACAGTGGTGGGCGTTAATATTAAAGTAGCATGCTAAAAGGCTAAGCTATGCGGTTGTTTTAAATACGCAAGCTGTAGCTGTTTTTGTTTTATGTCCAGTTTCTGAGGCGGCAGAACAACTAGTGGAGTGGCACGGGCGCACTGCTCAGGGGGGACTTCCAGTAAACAGCCATGCTTAAAAAGTAAATACAACTCACTTTTTGATTGGTACCGGGGGTGTGTAGACTTACATGATAAAAGGCAAAAGGTCCTGCCGCGTCTGTTCAGTTAGACAGGAAACTTTAAATGGAAGTCGCAGTACAAAGCTTGAATCCTCCTTTTTTTTTTTTTTTATTGTTCAGTAATTGTATCTGCTAAACTCTAGCTTTTTTTAATTAGTTGAGTCACTGGCACCATACAGCGCTCGTATCTCAAGTCTGCTCTTGCAAGCCAAATAAAAAAAAAAATGGTCGAACTATGACTCGTATTTAAAATTAAAAAAAAAAAAAAACGAGTCACTCGTATCTCAAGGCACCAACCACTGTATTTAATAATAAATATTTATCCGACCGTTGCATCGTATTTTCTCCGTTACATATTTAGTATGTTTTTTTTAAAGGACTTCTTTTTTTAAACAAAATGGCCCCAAATAGAAAAAAAAGGTTCCCCACCCCTGGTCTTTAATATTACATACAGTGGATCCCCGCTATTTGCAGAGATTAGGGGGCAGGTCGGCCTGCGGGTAGCAAAAGTCTGCGTATAATTGATTGACGATCATTAAAACTGCATTTTGAAAAAAATATTTTTTAAACCACAAAAAAAACGGAAATCTTTTGAAGAGGCGGAGAAGTACCACCACTAAGTTTATCCATGACTTTTTTCTTTTGAGGTGAATCCATGGGTGTCGAACCGTGAGCATTTCGGGATCCACTGTATTTCATAATTACTCCAAATAAAAACTTTTATTATAGTCTAATTAGTGAAAGCCTTGCATTTGTGCTAAAAGCAAATATTTGAATTAGTCTTTAATTTACAACTTCAACTATTTTGCATCCGGTCTGGCTTTGCAGTGTGGACATGGTTTCTTTTCTTAGTGTGTTTCAATAAGACATTACAATATGTTAACGAGTCATGTTTTTGCACGTTTTTCTTAGTTGATGTGACATGCAGCTAAAATTGATCTGTGTCCATGTACTCTTTTTAAATGAGTGCAAACGGACCGAGAGTAATGCTAAATATTTATTTATAAAGTCTTGAAAAAGTAATACTTTTGTAACTATAAAGTACGGTGCACCTCCCTCTGGGTTACGTATATAAACACACATTTATATAGTTATTATTCATTGAAAAATATTTCCAGATTTTGTATATCACATTGTGTGTTGCAGGCTGGTTAACACTACTTAACTCTGGTCGGGCTCCAGTCGACATTACATTTTATGCAATGTTTTTTGGCCAAGTGTTTTGAATAATGTGATATTTTCACAATGCAGCTAATCAATAAAAAGTTATGATACAAAGCTGATTTTAAATGCATTAAGTGGCTGTACTTGCATTCCAGGTGGGATTAACGGTTCTTCTCATTCCAGTGCTTTAAATCATAAAATTAAAATGGTAGGTAGATAAAACTACGTAGTGGATTGAGCAGCATATTGGCGATATATTCCTGTTGTAAGAAATAAAATTTAAAAAATCTCTTAACTATGATCATGTCTAACATGGGAAAGGCTGAGTTTGCAACAAAATGGAGGACTACCTAAAAACAGACATCAACGAGAAAATTGATCCGCAATTGGGTCAGTCGGACACCATTTTTCCGCTCTGCTATATTTCCTCCATTGGTATTTTGTACATTTGTTGTAGCAGCTTTTAGCTGTCAACGAGTGTTTTATATGTACTTACATACATTATTGTCCTTTTCTGAACAATTGGCATTGGCCCAACTGGACTGTGTAGAGAACATGACGTAGCGATGCTGTGCTGACTGGTGTTTATAGCGTTGTTCTGCCTTGCAGCCTAAGGTCATTCCCAATGCTATATGTGGCATTTGCCAGAAGGGTAAGGAGGCCAACAAGAGAGGAAAACCCGAGGCACTCATTCACTGCTCCCAGTGCGATAACAGCGGTAAGTACGCACACATGCACAGCAAAAGACACTCTTTTTTTTTTTTTTTACATATTTAATTTTTCTTTTGAGTTTTTAGATTTTTAGGATCATGCAATTTTGATGTATTTGAAACGGGTTGTCGCCAGTTGTCTGGTTTTTGGCTTTTGAATTCATGCTTGTGTTGTAAATTAATTAGCATTAACTGATTAATTAATCACAAAAAATATTGCATTCCTCATTAATTAACTCTTTCACTGCCAAAAATTCATTTTTAAAAAAGATTATTAAAAATTTGGGGGAAGAGGCGATTACATTTTTTTTATTGTAATTAATCGCATGACTTCATTAGTTAACTCACGATTAATCACAAATTTTATATCGGTTCTAAATGTACAATAAAAAAAAAATTGGTTTTCATACTCTTGTTAACAAAAGTGGGGAAAAAATGTTAAACTAATAGAAATAGTTCAAATAAATTTTTGACGTCAATGGCAGTGAATTAAAAAAAAAAAGAAGAAAATATAAAAAATTTGGGGCGTCAGGCGATTAAAGTTTTTAATCGTAATTAATCTCATGACTTCACTAGTTAACTCACGATAAATCACAAATTTCATATCTGTTCTAAATGTACAATAAAAAATTCTAGGTTTTCATACTCTTGTTAACAAAAGTGGGTAAAAAATTTAAACTAATAGAAATAGTTCAAATGATTTTTTTTTACGTTTATAGCCGTCAATGGCAGTGAATGAGTTAATCGCACTATTAATTTTGATTATCCTTTAGCGTGACAGCGGATGGCTACGTTTAAGGTAGCACAGGTTGTTTGAGCAATAAACATAATTACATGCATTAAAGTAAAGCATTTAATAAATGTTTGCGTATGACATTTAGAATATTTGTTCATGTCAAAATATTGGGGTCATTTTTGTTCCCATTTTAAATTATGCAAGTAATTAACTGATTAGAAAAAGAGGAGGATGAGCGTGTGCAGTGGATCAAAAAATGTTGAAGACATCCTCATAACATTAAATGTCAAAAGAATTAACACAACCGGTGCTCTTCAAATTTGGCGAGAAAAAAGTATTGATTAAAAAAAGGCTTTTTTATTAAGTGATTAATCAAAATTCTAAGATGTGATTAATCAAAATTCTAAAATGTGATTAATCTGTATAAAAATGTAATCATTTGACAGCTCTAAAATTAATGTCTTCTATTTTTTATATCACACAAAGCTGACATTTGAGCCTTTTTATGTTCACTGTATATTAGAATGCTTGGGGAAAAAAATCACAGAAACTGTCCAGTGAGATGCATGTCTTACATTTCTCATCATTTGTAACTTATTTTTCATGCTGTTATTCATCTTTTAAAGTTCTTGTTTTGGAATGGGTCGATTAGCAGCCAGGCCGATATTTGGCATTTTGACTAATAATCAGCATCGGCCTTTTTACGAATCTGAAGGCCGATAAAGCTGCCATCTCACTGAGTGGTGAATACTTGCGAATGTAGCGCATTTTGGGTTTTCATCAGGATTTGTAAGATGTCCGCAGACAGTTTTTACTTGTTGCAAAGACATTTTGAACATGCTCAGACAATGTTTCGCTTTCACTTTTGAAACCTTTTACGAACCCTAACGAAAACCCCAAATTATACATTCGCATGCATTTGTTGCTAAGTGAGATACAGGGAACTTTTCATTTATATATTTATTTAAATTTCCACTTTAGAAAAGAGTATGCTGACACTAGGAACTTGCTTGCACACTTTTTTAATTTTTGTTAGAATTAAGAAATGATGTTGAATTTTTGGAAAACTTTGTCTACAATAGAAAACTTTTAATAGCCTTTTACTTGCTTGTTTTTAATTTAACACATGGTGAAGCTCCCAGCAATTTTTTTAAATTATTTTTTAAACAAAGCTCTTTATTATTTAGATTTAAAATTAAAAGTAAAACCTTCAAAGTGTTAAAAATTTGAAAAGTTGTTTTAACAAACATGCTTAGTGGCATTTTAACAAAGTTAATTAAATGTTGATGCTAATATTTTTTCTTTTACTGCAAATGAATATCGGCTTGAAATATCGGTTATCGGCTTGAAATATCGGTTATCGGCCTCCTTGACTACTAATAATCGGTACCGGCATCAGCCCTGGAAATCAACATTTCAGTCCAACACCGTTCTTGTCTATTGAGAAATATGCTAATCTTGCTAAATGCAGGCCACCCTTCCTGCTTGGACATGAGCGCGGAGCTGGTGCGAGTGATCCAGACATACCGCTGGCAGTGCATGGAGTGCAAGACTTGCACCGTGTGCCAGCAGCCCCACCATGAGGACGAGATGATGTTCTGCGACAAGTGTGACCGAGGCTTCCACACCTTCTGCGTCGGGATGGGCTCCATCCCCACAGGTCTTTGTCTCTCACTTTGCTATTTATTTGCGCTTTTTTTTTTCATAGCTTAGCGTCATTGTTTGTTTTTCCTGATGTTTCAGGTCTTTGGCTGTGTGAGGTATGCGACAAAGATTTCAGCACACCCAAGAAGAAAGGAGGGATGAAAACGCTGAAAAATGCCAAGTCAGCGCAGAAATGACTTCATTAAACACCATAGAAGACGACGTCTGATTTTATTCCACATTAGGATCTAGACCGGGGAAACTGAGAACTACTTCTTAGCGCAACAGAGAGAACAAAGGTCACGACAACAGTTGTACAAACAACCGTAATTGTCGCATTCTTATAAATCTGTCAGTTTACATTTTCAAATGATCACTTGTACAACATTACTAGGAGTTCACAATGTATTTTCACTGCTGTTCTTCTATATAAACAAATGGTGCTTTTATTGATATACAAGTTAAAAACTAAAGGTCAGCTTCATAAATTTCAAAACGTTTTATTTTGATGTGCAGTTTTATATAAATGTGTCTTGAATTCTGTCATGGTGCTAATGATCTTTTGAAATGTAGTATCTGTAGTTTTTGTCCTGTGTATTAAAAAAAAAACTGTCTTAGGTACAATTTTTTTACTATATAACTCTTTTCCGATGCCTCTGACTGCACCAAGCCTGTCAATCAAAGCTACAATAAATCTGCTCGTATTTTTGCATTTGACTTGAAAATAAAATATTTTTCTACTTTTCTATTTCAAAAAAAAAAAAGTACTGTAGTGGTAGTAAATGGTGATTTGTTGATGTCATACTCACTGAATGATGTGTTTGTTTGTTTTTATAAACTTGTATGTAACGACTCAGTATGTCATTCTTTTTTCTTTTCTTTTTAAGAATGAGATGTGTAAAAGATGCAAGTATCCTGGGTTCAGGATTGGTCATGTAGGAGTAAATGTTCCTATTCACTTGTGCAGTCTATTTTCTATAGCAATAGGCCTCAGCGTCATCTGTGAGTTGGAGCCTAGAGTGGGCGTCAGTCACATAGACAACCAACCAACCATTCATGTTAACATATATTAAGAATTAAAGTCTTGAACCTCACAATGTGGGAGGAAGGTACCTGGAGAAAAACAACGAAAGCACAGAGGAACAAGCAAACACCGCATAACCCACAACCTGATGTGCTAACCACTTGACCAACCATGCTGCCTTGCTATTGTAGTTTAATGATGTATTTTTATTTTGTCTAGGACTCTGTAGTGTTTAGTAAAAGTAGATAGAGATATTTCTAATCCAGTAAGGTGAAAGGCATGCATGTTATGACACAAATTTATTGTTCAGTATGCTGAGGGTTAATTAAAATTTTCATGTCATCACTCTTTTGGAGACGTTTATTATTTTGTGTGTGTGTGTGTGTAAGTTTCAGAATCATAACCTGTGTAGTCTGCTCGTAAATTTCCAACCTGTTAGATAAGATAAATAGATAAGTAAACTACATTTTAAAAAATCTACACGGAACGAAATAAATTTTTTGCTGTACTATACAGTAAACAGATGACTAAAATGTACCATGTCATGTCATCGTGCAACCGAAGAGGGCGCCCGTGTACTTCAACCAACTTAAATCTATCCCTCGAAGAATAAGCTGCCATATTGCAGTGATACAGCGACTTTAGTAGGTTGCCAATAAACGGATTGTTTTGTCTGTCTGCATTAAACCATGCTTTCATTTCAAGATTTTAGAGACCCGGGCAAGATGAAGGACTATCATTACACGGGCCCGGTGGAGCACCGGTTCTCACCGTACACGTTCAACGGCGGGTAAGTTTACTTTTCACTTGCTCACTCGTTAGCCTGTTAGCTTACTTACATCCAAAGCGAATGATTGATAACGTTTTGTCCTGGCGAGCTATTATTTAGAATTGTGATACATGTATGTGATTAGTACTTTATTTTTGCTGAAGACACTACTGGGCCAGTATAGGTTTTGATATGGCAAACATTTATTTATTTATTTATTTTTTTACAATTGTTTCACTTTCGAATAACACCGTTTCTGTTAGCATGATAGTACACGTACTTCTTTCCTAAGTCAGGAAGATCTGTAATATTTTTGTTTTCAGGACTGTACTAGCGCTGGCTGGGGAAGACTTCGCCGTCGTAGCTTCAGACACCAGGCTGAGTGAGGGCTACGCGATCCACAGCAGAGAGTCTCCAAAATGTTACAAATTGTAAGTTTCTCTTCTACTGTACTATAGATAAAGCACCACAAAACAATCTCTTTTAGCTATATTAACCATGCCCATTTTTTTTTTAAACTACCCTCGTGTTGCTTCTAGGACAGACACAACTGTAATTGGCTGCAGTGGTTTCCATGGTGATTGTCTGACACTGACGAAAATCATTAATGCTAGACTCAAGGTGGGGAAAACTTATTTTGGCTGCATATTTGATATCTTGTAGAAAATGCACATTTAGTAGCACTCTAAAATTAAAGTGATGGACCTTCCTTTCCTCTTAAGATGTACAAACACTCAAACAACAAGACCATGACATGTGGAGCCATCGCTGCCATGTTGTCCACCCTCTTGTACGGCAGGAGGTTCTTCCCCTACTACGTTTACAATATCATTGGCGGTCTTGATGACGAGGGTACGTGGGAGACTAACACGACACGTTTGTAAATATAGCTGTACAGTGTTGCACCTCCTCAAATGGAAAGTGTGCAAAATCTTGATACACTGATAACAATTGTATTGTGTACATTAGGCAAGGGTGCCATCTACAGCTTTGACCCCGTGGGATCTTACCAGAGGAACAGCTACATGGCCGGGGGATCCGCTAGTGCCATGCTGCAACCACTATTAGACAACCAGGTACACACCATGATTTGTATTGTCAAATGGGGCTAAAAAGATTCATCAAAATTAACCCGAAGAATTTGTGTACAAAATGCATTTCATTCATTAACAGTTAAACAATTGGTTATAATATTTGATATTTGATAGCTGGCAGCATATTGTCAAGCGTAGCATTTGCTACGTTGCACTGACCCCCACGCCTTCTTCCCAGATCGGGTTCAAGAACATGGAAGGTGTAACACGCATTCCTCTGAGCCGTGAGAAGTCAGTTCAGCTGGTCAAAGATGTTTTCATCTCGGCCGCAGAAAGAGATGTTTACACCGGGGATGCCCTTCAGATCTGTGTCATCACTAAAGAGGGAATCGAAGAGGAGACCATCACGCTGAGGAAAGACTAAAGAAGAAATGTTTTGTTTTTTTCTTTCTTCGTCTTCTTTCCTCCACTAGTGCTACTTTTCAGATTCACTCAGCTTGTTTTGGTTGCTTGATGGCAGATTGTATGAAACAGGAGTGTTAATCCAAACATTGAGGAACTTTATTTTTTTTATTTTTACCTAAACCTATATTCCGTTTTTGATACCTGTAATTATCTGTTTGTTTTTTTTCACCCCCCAAGTTATTTTGTCCCTTAATTTGTTTCCGGTTGTCACAACCAGGATCCTTAATCAACACTCCTGTAATTACGAATCAGCCCGGAAAAATTGCCATTATTAGATGCCGTGTACTCTGCTATTCTTTTTACATTCTTAATAAAGGTGAAGAATTGGGGAAAATTCTTCTTGTTTTGTTGCAGTTACCCATAACTTCACTCACTATAATGTTTAAAAAAAAATGTTGAATGAATGCCAATTCCCATTAAAATTCCTGTTAGATGTTAAGAAATTGCACATTTTCAGGTAATTGAAGATAATTATTTCTCAGGCGATTTTTAGCTTATGGTCACTGTCAATTGCTGTTCATATAGAACATTGGATTAAAACAAATGCGGAGGAAAAAAAGGGTTACATGTTAAACTGTTTTTATTTTATATTGTATTACAAGAACACTCACAAGTCACCAAGAGAGACCGGTTGTTCTGTTGACCAGTGTTTCACAACTTTACTAAGCCAAGGCACACATTTTACTTTTTTTTTTTTTTTTTAACTCTCGGTCACGATACATCACTGGCATAGTTGAACAAAGAATTTCTATGGCGCACCTGAGGGTGTCTCATGGCACACTAATATACAGTTGTTGCAAATCACTGCTCCAAACCAAACTTGGCTTCCTTTTTTTTTTTTTTCTGGAGACCTCAGTATTGTTCATTCGGTAATTTTACCGATTTGACATGTCATCATCATTGCTTTTTTTTTTTTTTTTGTATGTGGGTGAGTATTCATTAATTCACCTAAAACCTATTAAAAAATCCAATACCGTTCACCTAAACCGAACACTTCCAGCCAGAGTCGTGAGGCTGTCAGGAGACCCGAGGAAGGACCAAAGAAAGGAAAGTGAAATCTTTGCTTCCTTGATGCGCTCCCACATCCTCTGTGCCAAACTTTCTCACGCCTCGTCCTCGAGAGCCGGAAGAATCCTGCTAATTTTTGATGCAAGCTCCGCAGAAGCCTAATAACGATCCTGATCTTTAGAATCGGCTTTGTTGGAGAACGACAAAATCTAAAACCTGCAAGATCAGGAGTGAGGAAGCCAATCTCTTCTTGGGCAAAATGTGGGACCACAGATTCCTGTGGTATTCGCCCACGAGGACTATGGCAGCACCTCTCATAACCTGAAGAGTGCAATCTGAGGGAATCGCTAAGCCGCCATTGTGTTTTAGGGTCAAACGATGGATATAGCCTCAGACACAAGGCTCACACAGTGTCTTGTGCAGTACAGCCATAAGAGTAGTCCTCGCCCTTCGTTCTCGCACCAACGCATTTCTCTTCTGCTTCTCCAGGCTCCACAATCTGGCTGCGGCCGCACTGAACTTGGCCTTTAAGGCAGCGGGAGAACTGGGCAATGAATAGTTGTGGTCCTGGTGTAAAAAAAAAAAGAAAAAGGGGGGATTATAAATCATCCAGTCAGCACAATGCATTATTTAGACCCAGCCCAAAATCCTCCCACTTTTTTTTTTTTTTTTTTTTTAGGTCTATCAATAACAAATACTCACAAGTGCAATATTAAATCGAGGTTTCTTTTTGCGGACTTTCTGAAGGATGGGTAACGGTAAACTCTCCTTAGCTTTGATTGAAGTTTTTGATGTTCTTATGGTCCTTTTTTCTTCAGGCTAAAGAAAAAATAAATACAGATTTAAGTAGCTCTTGATTGATCCCCAATTAGACATTTCCAGCCTCGCTCAACTCAACTCAACTCAATACAAATGAGAGTAGTTGCATCCTTGTAAACCTACCGGTATTTGTCGAGGACGATCCGGGAAGTTAAACAACGATGGAATGACACCAGTTCTAATCCTGCAAATCTGCCCGGTTCTGTCAAAGTCCCAACTTCTAAAATGTTGACTGCAGAGCATAGATTTATCATTGGCAGTAAAATCCTTCCTCCTCATAGCTTTTTCCCACTCTCTCCTCAACTCATCGTCTCTGGGAAACCTATATGGAGTGAGAGAAAAGTAGACAGAAAAATAATTAAATCTGTACTAGACGACAACATATTTAAAAAGAAACAAAACTATTGGGTCAATAGGCTGGAAACTAAAAGGTATTTTGTTCTGCTTGATTTTTTATTTGATTTTTTACTTTTCACAAAAAGTTTCTTACTCTGTGCTTTTTGGTGAAACCAACCTACTGGTGACTAAAATAGTGATTCTCAACTGGTAGGTCGTCACGGACACATTTTGGGTGGTTCATGGACAGATGGTAAAAAATGACATGTATTCTTATTTGGATTTTTTCTGCTACAGTACAGCGACGTACCAAGTTCCCACATGGAACACGATTAGGTAACTGACAGGAAGTGCAGCTGTCCCGCTTTAGCCAACTATTTTCTCCGTAAACAAATACAGTGCAGCTCAGCCTCTGGCTCATGGACATCGTGGTGAGTCATATGTTTTAGGTGGTACATTAAAATCATTTTACACAGCTTTTGAAAATATAACACATTATACCAGTGGTGGGCATCGAGGGCCGGAGTCCTGCAGGTTTTGCATGTTGCCCTTCTCCAACACAGCTGATATATGATTAGCTCATCGGCAAGCTCTGCATAAGGCTGATAACGATCCTGTTGATTGGAATCAGCTTGTGTTGGAAGTGAGAACCTCCAAAACCTGCAGGACTCCGGCCCTCGAGGACCGAGATTGCCCACCTCTGCATTATACATTAGTTGTTCGAGGCAATTTTTAAACAAAACATTTTGTTGTTGTTTTTAAACAATCAAACAAACAAAAAACGTAATGTCTATAAAAACGGATCAGGACTGCTCAACAGAAGGAACTACGGGTCCCAGAGTGACAACCGTTGAGAACTACTGGACTAAAGAATGGAAAACGCTAGAAAAACTTTTCTCTTCTAGTGAAATATGCGCATACTCTCCCTTTATATTGTGACACAACACAATATTGTGTGGGTCTTGAAAGTTAATTCGAAATGCTCAAAAAGTGAATGAGTTAACCGTTTGGCATTTTGGTAGTCAAGCTCCTAGCTCGTATTCTTTTAGTAAAAGACTAGAAGACATTGATCAGACAACCAGCGTCAACACGAAATTCTAAATCAGGGTATCCGCCACAACGATCGTTAACATCTCTACATTACGGTAACACGCCACCATTGAGCTGCGGGGACAATTTCAAAATAAAGGCGAAACAAATAAATAAATGACATCAACGCTTTTGATTTTGAACAATTGATCTTTCCGTCACCAAGCAACCAGTTGTTAAAGCTTACTGGAGGCTCTCAACAAGATTGAATATTGAAACAAGAGCCAAAAAGTGTTATTAGTTCTTACTTATGAAAGGTTATTCCCTGTGTCTTTGATTCGGTAGTGCGGCGTTGTCTGCAACCGATTGCAGTACAATGTGCAGGCATCCTTGTTGATTATTGTTTTGTGCCTTTTTATTTTATTTTAGCGTTGCCCCTACTAGCTTAGCCTGGCCGTAAGCACGAAACTGCAACGAAAAAAAAGACGCGTCGCGTCTGCCCTACTTACTGGCAAATGACAGAATGCTGCCGTCAAGCCGTTTCTTTGCGACAGTGTAGTAAATGGAAAAGGAGGTGTTTGTGGTTGGTTAGAAATTTGACCGGGCGTCCTCTAGTTTAGACTCTCGACTCAGTTGGCGGCTCATCGCCCTTCAACACAAGTTTATCATCTCTCTGTCATCATAGAAAGTACGCCAAGTGTTAAATCATGGCTGGGACGATTGCACGCAAAGCTATAGACCATCTGAAGAGCAAAGAATTCAGGGAATATTTGATGAGGTATGTATCAAAAGCTGCAATGAGCAGATGTGCTAAATGTAGCCACCAAGCTATTTATGTGTGTTTTCCACACAAGTGACAGCCAGTCGCTAATCTTTACCTGGCATTTGTCTTTGATCATAAAATTAGTGTTTGCGACTATTGGACTGATATTTTCCTTTCTTTTTTTCTTTTCTTTTTTCTTTTAAGTACCAACACGTTTTGGGTTTCCAACTACGCGGGGTCGCCTATCCTGTTTAAATTGTAGGACAGCACCATCTGAAAAAACAACCCCAGTATTTTTAGTACAAGTATTTAATTAAAAGTAAATAAAAATGTGGAATATTTTATTTAGTTAAAAATAAATACAATATTTACTTAAACCCAGATCCTAACTACGTTTTGTTTACATATTGTAAAGACTGCTTACAGTACAGTATTTGCATACGTTTATACATGTGTATCAATATTTAATTATTTCTAATTGTAAATCAACATGCTTGTTATATTTCCTTAAGGTGAAATTAAATTCAGGCTCTGCTGTCCATAATGTGTTGCACACAACACCTCTAGAGCACCGGATCATATTCAACACAGGCTAACACTGCACCTCTTGGGCCAATGCTTGCACAAAATGAAAAACGCCATAAAGACAGGCTAACAAAACGATCGTAAATGTCCCAGTTGTTTTTTTATGCAGTGGGACTCGAACCGTGACCCTCCAGTTCCAAAGTCCCAAGTTCTTGCAGATGTAGATGAATGTTTGACGTTTCTTTGCTCACCGTTATTGAAATACAGACAAAACTGTAGGGATATGGCTTGGAAATATAGAAAACATTGGAAGGACAAAGGTGGAATTCAAACGGTTTCAATTCTAAATAGTGGTGTGATTCAAATAATCAGTCTACAACCAGATGTGTGGACAACTTGAATTGAATAATCAAGTAGTCCCACAATGACAACATTTGCGTTTTTTCAGCAGCAATAAGTAAGATTTTAAAAAAAAATATATATATATATATAGACTACCTATTGGATGTGCTCAAACATGTCAACACATGGCACATACTGTGTGCAACCTTATTTGTCTGACTTTTTTGTTTGTTTGTTTGTTTTCTCTTCCATATGGCCTTGAATATTGAAAAACGTACACCAGCACAGTAAGTCTTATTTGTGTTTATCAGACTGCCCATATGAGTATTGTTTCCCAGAATCTGTTTATTATGTGAGCATATGGTATAATTTTACAGTAGAATGTGTTTTAAAATTAGTTTTATGTATTTTAACAGCAGAACTATAATCAATTACAGTATTATTAAAATGACAATTGTTTGTGTTCTGCTTTTTAATCACTCGAGTTCTTGCTTGCTTATTTTTATTTATTTATTATTTACATCTGTGTGTGTGTGTGTGTGCTTACAGCATTTCTGGGGTCCAGTGGCAAACTGGGGTCTCCCTATAGCCGCCTTCAGTGACATGAAAAAGAGCCCTGAGATCATCAGTGGCAGAATGACGTTCGGTGAGACACCTGCATCCACTTGTACCGTATACCCCTAGGCTGCATGACCTACTTTGTTCTAGCTTACAATGCAGCTTCTAAGGTAGAACCCACTTTATTAACTGTACTAGCAACATTTTGATGCACTTAAATATCCCAAAATGTATTGTCTGTCTGGCCAGTGCAACAATAACAATAAAATAAAATAAAAACTATTTTCTTTTCGAGATGATGTCAAGTAACATATTTAATATAATTCTGACCTTAGTACTGCATTAATGAGTTCCAACTCCTGTACAGTACAATTAGAACATTTTTTTAATGTGTGTTTTTTTTTTACTTTTTTCAGTAGTTCAAAGCACACCCTTGCTGACATGCTTTGTTTACACTAACAACATGAGAGGAGACAGAGAGGAGCTCGGTTGCCAAAGCAAAGTTTGCCAACTTGGTGACTTTTCTGACCACTCTGTTGACTATTGTTCTAAAAAGTGAAATGCCCTATGTAGTAATTTGGCCAAAAATACCTTTACAATAGCCTTTTTAATTTGACCATTTATGACTCAAACATCTTCTAATTAGTAGATTAACACACAGCTGTTCACGATGGGTACTCCTGCAAGTCTCTAGCCAATAGTTTTCAGACTGGATTCGGGTTCGAATTTTACGCCCTCTGTCTGTGCGGATGTGATGTCATGTGTACTTGAAGAAAGGACTGTGCAGTTTCATTTTTCAGCCACTGTGGCAGTAGCGATTTGAAATTCAATTTTCTGCGATGAGCAGCTTTAACAAAAATGCAGTATATACTGTACTGTGGATATTGATGCACGGTAATGCTGGGGGGGAGTGGTGGGGGGGGGGTCTTAGAAAGCTTGTGAAGGGAAGAAAAGCCCAAAGAGCAAAACTTGTTCTGAATAATGTCATTGTCATTTGCTTTTTCTATCAGTGAAAGGGGTAAAATACAAAATAGTTTGGATGCTTCAGGGGGGGGAAAAAACTAATATTTGTCGGCCATATTGGCCAGCCCTAAGCACAAATTCAGGATGTATCGCTGCACAACTTCTTTATATATCAAGGACACCTTGTCATCTTTCCATAACCATATGTTAGGTTGTATAATTAACCTTGAGTGTTTTTTAGTCCAGCACCATGTGTCGTGTCACTTAAAGAATTAAATAATTTCACCAAGGTTGTAATAAACCATTTTTTGTGCTTTTGTGTCTCCTTCTCCTCTCAGCTCTATGTTGTTACTCGCTGCTCTTCATGCGTTTCGCCTACAAGGTGCAACCACGCAACTGGCTGCTGTTTGCCTGCCATTTGACCAACGAGTCTGCACAGCTGGTTCAAGGTGGTCGCCTCATCAAGTACAAGTAAGCTCGTTTAGTTTTTAAGCAGCCTTTTTCAGTACCTGCTGCTTCTGCTGCTGCTCTATTCTAAACGGATCATTGTTGCATATATAAAGAAGTATTTTCTCTCTGTTTTTGTATTGTTCCAGTATGGAGAAGAATACGAAGTGACCAAGTGTTCCCTGTTCCACCGCACTAATGAAAGAAGCTACACAAGCGTGTATGTGCACTTAGCTAATCACAGAAGCTGTGGCTACCCCTCTTTTAACTCATTCACTGCCATTGACGGCTATAGACGTAAAAAAAAATCATTTTAACTATTTTTATTAGTTTAACATTTTTTCCCACTTTTGTTAACACGAGTTTGAGAAATAATTTTTTACAATTTTTTTTTATTGTATTAAAACAGATATAAAAATTGGGATTAATTGTGAGTTAACTAGTGAAGTCATGCGATTAATTACGATTAAAAAATTTAATCACCTGACCCCCCTAATTTATAATCATCTTTTCTTTAAAAAAAAAAGTTTATTAATTTACATTTTTAATTTTTTTAAAGAAAAGATTATTAAAAATTAATTTGACATCAGTTCTAAATGTACAAAAAATAATAGATTTTTATACTCTTGTTAACAAAAATAGAAAAAAATGTTAAATAGAAATGGTTCAAATGAATTTTTGACGTCTATATCCGTCAATGGCAACGAATGAGTTAACAATGATTGACCACCCACATGAAGTTATAGCCACATTTTACAACACAAAACAGATTTCCTTTGTGAATTTGATGCTTGAATTTACATTTGCATTGTTTGCAGTGAGCGACCGAATAATCCACTTTGCGCTCTACATCCGACTGTTCCAGTGTAACATGATTTTTAATAACTTATCCCACTATAGGTGTATTGCACATCAGTTGTATTCGTCTTTCGCCATCTTATTGACGATGTTTCCCTGGAAACTAAGCTGAATTTTGAAATTGGGCGACTTAAGGATCACGTTTGACAGAGTGATGACATAACGCATTAAAGACTGTTACTCCTGAAAAGAAAATATACCGTTGAATGTGGTGAAAGGGTGAAGCTGTCTGGATGTGATCGATCAACCCGCAAATATCCAGATTTGTCTGTTTCTGCTGACCAAATGTATACTGTACCATGTGGTACTTTGTGTGTCATTCTAATTTATTCTATAACCAAATCAAAATGTCCCTCATTAATGATCTGATTTCTTTGAGTTTGTAAAAATAAACAGACTAAAACCAACTTGACATTACCTATGTGGTTTATTTACATTATAGTCAGTTTTTATACATTTGCTTTATTTTTGTGACTGTACATTTTAGATTGTCACTGAAGGCATCAAAACTATGGCAACTAACAAACACGTGCACTTATTTACGTAACAAAAAAATGAAAATAATAAAATAAGTACATAAATAAATAGCCACCCTTTTCTCTGATTTGCTTTTTTGTACATTCTTGGTATTTTCTTGATGAGCTTCAAAAGGTAGTCACCTGAAAGGGGTTTCCTGCAGTCGTTTAAGGAATTCCCAGAGGTAAGAATGCCAAGAGTATACAAAAAAAAAAAGTAACCAGAGCAAAGGACGTCTATTTTGAGGAATCTATTATATAAAACATGTTTTAAGTTATTTCACCTTTTTTTTTGTTAAGCACAGAACTCCACATCAGTTCATACATAGTTTTGATGCTTTCAGTGAGAATCTACAACGTAACCAGTCATGAGAAAAAATGAAATGAATTGAATAAGAAAGTGTGTTCAAACTTTTGGCCTGTACAGTAGGTTAAGAAACATTATACTATGTTGTATGTATCTATGATAAACAATATGAATTTTGATACTTTCTGAAATGAATGCGTGTTCCATGGATAAAAAAAAGAAAAGGTGTCATGATCATGTGAGAAAAGGAAAATGACGTACAAAAGGTTGCGTAGCTCATTTCCTATTTCCACCAGTAGGTGTCAGTACTATCACTTTCAGACAGGTCACATCAAAACAAGATAAGCAACATGGCGTCCCTCAGCAGCGACGAGTGGATAGCAATCTGCGATAAATTTACCAACGCCCAAAACTTGACTGAAGTCAAATCACGAAACGACCCTGAAAATGACCCATATCACTCCAAGTACAAAGCCAGAGACCTCCTCCGGGAGATACACTGCTCGCTGAAGAGTTTCGAGGCCGGCGACGGGGATGAAGACGGCGGAGCACAGGGCGGCGACCAAAGGCCGACGGAGCAGCCGATTGACGGCCAGCTGGAGGAATTGTTCGAGCAGGGCTTCGGCGGCGACTCGCCCACCGGACTAAGGACCGCGAAGCTTGCGGCGGTGGAATATTACTTGGGCGTGAACCATGTGGACACGGAGGAGCTGTCGGCCGGCCAAGAGCACCTAATGAACTGCATGAAACTGCTGGAGAGATGCAGAGTGTCTACCGAAAATGTGTCGTTATTCATCCATGTCCGGGTAAATAGCTCGTTTCTGATGATCTCTAAGTTTGTTGTTGCATTAAATAAATGTCTGTTTCTTTACCCAATCGGATTTCAAATTCGCCTCGCCAGTTGGGCCGCAATGTTTTATGTTAAACGTTTAACCCGTGGGCAGTATTTTTATTTTGAAATGGCTTGGTCAGAACCAACAAAAAGCCCAACATTTGTCACAATAACGCCTAGGGGTTTTAAGTAAAAAAATTTAAAAAAGTACAGCACAAATGTACACAGCTGTTAAATATTATTAACCATACTGAAAATTGTATCCAGAGTAAAGAGAGGTAAATGGTGGTGTGATAATGTGTCATTCCAGTAGTAGATATTACAATATCTGTTATCCTGAATCACGATTGAGTTAGATGATTAAACAGCGCTAACCACTCTTCTATTTTCTGCACCTGTGTTTATGTGATTTCAGAACCAGTTGGGCATTCTCTGGGCAGGTCGGGAAGAGATTGACACGGCACAGGGATACCTGGAAACTGCCGAGGCCATATACCTGCGTTACATGAAGGAGGTAAGGTGGTTTGTGGTCTAGCCACCACTGCAATTCAAATAAAATAAAATAAAAATCATGTACAGGATGGAAGTCCTCCTACTGATCTGGTGGAGTATTTTACTACCAATGAGAAGCTGATGACACATCAGGAAAAGAACAAAAAGTAGGTTTTTATTCATAGCACAGCTGTTTGCCTTTGCTCCATTTTTGCCTTCTGCTTTATTATTCATTTCTTCTTTTACCAGGTTTGAGTTGGCCTATACACACACTATGTATTACCTTGCACAGGTCTATCAGAACCTTGGTGAGTCAAATTCATATCTCTTTGTCTCTCTCTTTTTTTTTGAAAATCTCAACATTTTTAATCCATTACTCATTCAGTGCATTGCTGCACGTTTCTAAAACTGACAGTCATCAGACACATCAGAATGTCTTAAGATGTTGTTGTTTAGTGGAAAGTAACAACACAAGTGTCTTGCCAGGTCAAACAGAGCGAGCGGCCACCTACTGCCACAGCACGCTACAGAGACAGCTGCAGTTAGGTCAGTTCAGTCCAATCGAGTGGGCTCTCAATGCCGCGACGCTGTCACAGTATTACATCACAAAGGTGAGGTCCGGGTGGATCTAAAATTAGTTAATTCGAGGGATTGTTAAACTCATAATTGCCTGATTTGTTGATAACTCGTGTGTTATGTGATCTGCAGTACACGGACAGTTGTTGGCTTGTCAGTGTGAGTCACAAGGTTTGTGTGTGGTTTATCCTCAGGGGCAATACATGGAGGGGAGACACTGCCTCTCAGCGGCCACCGTCATAGCTGGTTTAGCAGGAGACGTTCCCTCTGAGGCTGCCGCGCAAGAGAGTGAGTGTTTGTGTTGATGATTTTTTTCCCAATATCTTCTCATCTCTTCCTCAGGTCAGAGCATATTAGGAACACACAAGATGTTTTGTTCCGAGTATGAGGGAGATGGTCAAGTGGGTGACGTTGTAATGTCTTTTTCATTCCTGCTAGATTTGAATGTAGCCTCACTTGACTATAACCCTGGAGAACCCACGGGGTCAAATTTGGCCCCTATAAATTCTGCTGCTCAAATAACAAAGACCTTTTTTTTTTCCAGCAGTGATTTTGTCCCTGTGTTCTTGTTTCCATTGGCCAAAGTGTGTTTGTACATTCAAAATCCAGTTCTAAAATGCAACAAATAAAACAAAAAAAATATATTGTTCAATGTAGCTGTGTATTTGATTGATTATTTTCTTAAATTCTAAGTAGTTTACTGACAGTTTTTGTTATTCTGATTTTTCGAAATGATACCCCTAAATCCCAAAAGGGTCAAATTTCGCCCTAATCCTAAATTAGGGAATAAAGGGTTAAAATTGAAAAAACATATATTTTGGTGTTCAGTGAACTTATAGCAGTCATTTAATGTATAATTCATAATTTTCCAAAGAAGAAAAGGGTTCTTGGGTTCTCCAGGGTTAAATTCATTATACTGTACATAATACAATTACAATGTATTTAATACATGTAATGTAACTAACAAGATGTTTAATTGTATTTGTGTCAAATATAAATACACAAATCTAAAATTCTCTTCCCATGTTTCCAGGCGAGATAGAGAGCGAGCGTCGGGACCAGCTGAGACAGAAGCGAGCCGAGATAGCAAGATGCTGGATCAAATACTGCCGCATCCTCCTTGAGGATGCCAAGAAAGCGCTGGAGGTGCTGTCTTGCTATTTCAAAACTCCAGGGACACGCTTCCCTTTTGCAAACTGAATGGCGACGGTTGTCTCCGAGCAGAACGACATTGGGGAGCTGGATACCGATCTTCAGGATGAGATGAAGACGAGGAGGAGGCTCGAGGTGGAGGAGGAAGAAAAGGGCAGGAAGAGCGCTGTGTTGTTTGGCTCTGAGGACACTTTTGACTCCATCGCAAGCTTGGAGGAGAAGGTCACAGTTCAATTCGATACGATTCGAATGTTGTCTCTGAAAATGATCATATCGTCCCATGTGCCGTTTCCAGGTGAGCTGCTTGCTCCCGCTGGACTTTGACGAGGCCAGGAATGTATTTCTGGTGGGACAGAACTATGTCACACAGGTACTGCAAGGGTCAACATGGACTCACAACACAGCACTCACATACTGGATTAGATGGACCAATTAAAAATATTCACCGCTCAATTTCAATGATTATAAAAAAAACTATAAAACACCGCTACATACAATACGGGCATTTTTATTTGTATTTTTTGCTTTGTAAACCCCCCAAAAAATGGAGATGTGATGAACAGGATTTGCCAAAACACACATGTGGAGAAAGTGATGGAAGCTGTGTCAAATCTTCATCAGCGCTGTTTTTGTTTCACCTCTTAGGCGAAGGAGTACTTTCAGATGGACGGCTATGTGACAGACCACGTGGAGATCCTGCAGGACCACAGCGCTCTCTTCAGGACTCTGGCCTTCTTTGAAGAAGACACCGAGCGACGCTGCAAGATGCACAAACGACGTGTCGACATGCTGGAGACCATCTGCCTTGGTACGCTTGTCACTTGACTTCAATTGTATTTATTTTGTGTGTGCCAATTTTAGCACCGTCTTACAATAAATGCACATCTCTGCTTTTTTTTTTGTAGAACTGAACTCCCAGTACTACCTCATGATCCGCAGACAGTTGATGTTTGAGCTGGCCGAGATCTACAATGAAATGATGGACCTGAAACTGACTCTGGCCAACAGACAGGCTGACACGCAGTCTCTTGATAGCCACACCATAAAGAAATTCAACAGCCTCTGCTCTGCATCCGCCAAGTGAGTGTGCATTAAGCTATAGCGGGTTTACTGCACTTGTATTTAATTCCGTCAAATGTATATGTATTTATAATCTACAAGTTCCCCACCTTTTCTTTCCTGTAAAGTGACACCTCACCAGTTAGTGGTTTGCTTGTCAGAAATGAATCTTTTCATGTTTTTTTCTTTCTAAACTATTCACTGAAAAACATTAACATTCTCCCTATTATTCCATTTTTTCTTGGTAGAGCACTTTGAGTTGTTTCTTTACATTTTAAGTTACTATATGAATAAAGTTGACTTGACATTATTTGAAACATTGGATAAAAATTTATTTTGCATTATTAATCACATCAGCATGTGCGGTGCAGTTATTATTTTTATGGGTTTTAAAAGGCAGAGAGCCTGGCCTGGTGAGTGACGTGGGCGTCATGGAATGTGAGTTGGCTAGCTGTTAATTGGCTAACCAATCGGTGTGCTAAAAGACCTGGCGTGTGGTGGTCATTAGCAGTACATGTATAAATTTGCTTGTAACATGTTTTTTTTTTTTTTACTATTTAATTCAATCAAGTGCACCGGCGGCTGTGTCTATCCTTGACCACTTGCGGGGATACTTGAATTATTCGAGTCATTCTTCTTCTTCTGGTTGCTTCTTGTGGTCTATAAAATGCTACCAACACCTTTTTAATAGGAAAGTAGTACTTGGTGTTCGCAAGGCAGGGATCGGTCCATGGTTTACCGTACGCAATGACTTTGAACCCTCCCCTCGCCAGGTACTTCCAGATGTTCCTGGATTCTCTGCGGTCTCCGGACGGAAAGTTTCCCGAGCACCTGGAAGAGGAAGTGCTCAGACCGGCCCTGGTGGCCCGCTTCAGAGTGGCCCGAATGCACAGCCGCCTGATTTGCTCTCTCCCGCATTCACAGCTGGACAACCTCAACAACTCACTGGAAAACTACAAGTATGTCGATAAGCATTCGTCGCAATCTTTAGGTGATATATCTGCACAAACCAAGGAGAGCCAAAATGGGAGCTGCAGTCAAATCTTTGCCTCTACAAAGACCACAAATGGTCATTGGTGACGGCAATGTGTCATTTTTGCTTTTTTTTTTTTTTTTTAATTCATGAATACCAACATTCAAGTGAATGATATATTGCATTCATTTATATCCTCATTGCAAAAAAACATGAATATATTAAGGGAAGCCAATGTTTGCAAGATGCCACCAGATGGCAGCAAAGCAAGACTTATATTGCTTTTAAATACATACATAAAAAAACAATTAAAAAAATAAATAAAATAATTAAAATTGTTAAATTAATAAAATATACAAATATATTATATATAATACGGAGCCCCTAAAGTGACATAATAGCATTTTTTTTTTTTTATGAGTTTCTTGTTCGGACGAAAAACTTTCTTGTTAGGACGAGAAACATATGTTTGTTTTTTAATTCTCCCATGTCACTCTAGGGGCTCCGTAATATAATATATACATTAATAATTAAAAACTAAATTAAACAATACAAAAAAAGAATACAAAATAAAATAAATCAAAACTAAGCATTAGTATCTTTTGATGTTAGCTGCTTGTATTGGCTCTACTCATATTATACGAGTACTTGTAATGCTTTTTGGTGTGAATGATTTATGGACTTGACTTGACCAAGTCAACGTCTCCAAATTCCAGATAATTATGATGAGCTGCATACTGCTTGTCTTCCAGATATGTGGTTCAGTACTGCGAAGCCCACCCCGAAGCTGCCTCTGTCGTGACATCGGAGCTGGAATTGAGTAAGGAGATGGTCGGCCTTCTTCCTCTCAAGATCAACCGCCTCAAAGCGAGGATGGCTGCTAACAACTGAATTTGCAGCGTTTGAATTTATCATTCATCGTTTGTGCCGTGTGTGCATGCTATGTGCCATCCAGTGAATGGTCGCATACAAAGAATATCGTAATTATTCCCTTCAATAAAACATTGCACATGTGTACTTTTATTGTTTCCCCCCATCCTAATAGTATTATGTAAATGTAGATAATGTATGCAATGATAATAAATACTCCATGCAATTATCATGTGTCTTTTCATATGTAGGTCTTTTTAACCCATCCATTTTCTGTAGCGCTTATCTGGTTCAGGGTTACAGGGAGATGGAGCCTGTCCCGTGCATGACCGATCAGTTCAGACCGTTCAGCCGAACGACAGCTCAGCGCACACTTCCAAAATTTGCATGTTAACCACTACACGCTCTATAACTGAGATTTCACAATTTGATTTTGCAATGCATCAGGTTGAGATTATACATCATGGATCTGTATATTTTACATCACTACGGTTTTCTGTTGTTTTATTGTATGTGTATGTATTTATATATATATATATATATATATATATGTGTGTGTGTATATGTGTATATGTGTATATATATATATATATATAATATCCTTCTGTTCAAATGGCAGTTTTTTTTTGTCATAAAAAAGCCATATAAATCCGTTACTTAAATGGTTATAACATCATGACACCAATGCTGTTTGTTTCCCCCGTCAATAGCATTTTACTTTGTTAGCATTAAACTAAATGGATGTGTTTCTTTTAAATACTCAACATATAATTCTCCGTTTTATAATAGTTTGATGGTAAACCTAAACTAGTGGTGGCAATCGAGAGCTTGAAGCCTGTTTTTCCCTCTATCTGCTGAACTGCTGCTTGTACTGCCACCATAGAAAAATTTGCCCACAAGTCAAAGCAAAAAACAAAAAAAAAGTCTAGTTGTAGCTCAAGGCGCCGCTGTATATTCATTGGTTGTCAACGGAACAGATTGCAAAAGAGTCAGACGCATAAGCAGGACTCATCTGACCGCAAGGCCTTTGTCCGAGATCGCAGTGCTTCCTCTTTAAGATTAAGTTGATAAATTGTGATTTTGTAATTATGGCGTCATACAAACGTAAGTAAATACACTTGACTTCTAAACAACAAAAACACTCAAACTCCCATACGAAATGACAAGCTAGTTAGTAGGAGTAGAAACGTAGAAAATAGTGACGGAAATGTGTCACTTTTAGTTAACAGTATCTGGATGTTAAAAATAAAGTAATTCTGGGTTCATGCTTCATGTAGCGGTAAATTTTTCGGTTTAGGAAAATTGATGTTATCACTTCCTGTGACTTGGTGTTGATGTGTCAGCTCAGATCAATGCTTGACAGACTGATGAAAGGTCAGATGAATGTGGACAAAGACTTTGTGAAGGTATGGAGGATAAAGAATCATTTTTACATGTCCCCGTTGGACGAATACATTTATTTGGAATAAATGAGTTTGGTCATGTGACGCTCACAAATTGAGCCATGATTGGTTGTTACGTGAGCCCCGAACTGGCTTGATGTCATTTTCAATCTACGGTAAATTCAAATTGGGCAACCGTCATATAATCGCAGGCGCCCCATCGTTTCATGGTTTAGTGTTTGACAGCTCGTTTCCTACCACGGCCTGGTTCAGATTGGTAAGAACCAATCTTGACACTTTACAGTCCTATTTTTGTTTTAATTCCGTATTTTAAAAAAGACCATTCAAGAAACATTTTTTCCTTGAGACTGTAGAGTGAAAGTTGCAGTTGTTTGCTAGTGTGCTCTGAATGGGTGGCAACAAAGTCGGGGGATATGCCAGTGTTTTGAGGGTAACGGCTCACTGAAACTTATTGTAAATATTGTCATTTATTTAAAATAAAAAAACATATAAAAACTTGTGAACCGAACTATGAACCAGTTTGCATAGAAAATGAACTTTCACAACACAGCTGTTTGACAATCACCACTTTTTCCACAAAAGCTATGATTCATTGAAGAAGTAAACAATCAATTAATGCAGATAGAGTAGACGTTTATAGCGAAACTAAGTTTCTAGTAAGAGTGACACATGGATTCCACGGAAACACCCTCAAACTCCTGATAATGGCCTGAAAATATACATGAACGTGTGATTTATTTTATCCAATACGCAGATAACAAATGTTAGGAAAATATAAAACTGCTATAATTAATTTGCAAGTTTGATTTTGAATTAATATTCAATTTGTTTTTGTTTTTTAAATACTACTTTTTTACATTTTACTTTATAGAAATATTTGTTAATCAGTGGTTGTTATATTTGTTTTGCGCTTATATAACATGTCAACAACATATTCGGTGCACATTACACAGTTTTTATCTCTTCTTTCTCCTTATCCCCATCATTATCATTATCAGGCCAGTTAAGCCTTAATTGAAACTAATTAGGCAATTATGTCATGTGGTATTTCCCTTTCATGCAGTTAGATGAAGATAAGATCTTGATTCGAGAAAGTAAAAGTTTCCACTCAGGATGCTCACGGACTTTTTTTTTTTTTTGAATGCAAGAAATACTTCAGGAAACCATGACGCAGTCAGAGGGCTGAGCTCAGTCTCAGGAGTGTGTCTGTGAGTGTTTGCGTGCATGTGTCAGGCATTTGAACTCAGTCTTCAGCCCTGGAAAGAAGTGTTTTTGTTCTCTTTTATTGTTGTGTCCTGAAACTGAGAATGGCTTGGACCCTCTTCATCGCTGCCTGCTGCCTCTTGGCCTTACACGCAGAAGGTAGTTTGGAATTCCTACTGATGTTAACATGATAGTGGAGGCTTTTAATTGTGACAGAAAAAAAAAAGTTGTTTTAACAGGCAGTTTCTGGTACAGGCCAGGATACTTTTGTGAGCGACTGTAGTTGATATGTTAACACAGACACAAAAAAAACCCAACTTGAGTTTGTTTCACAGTGAACGCTACTTTGAAAGATACAGTTGTATAGTCCATTTCTGTCTATAGAGACACAATACAGAAATGTACCTAAGACATTTGGGATAGAAGGAAAGTATCCCAAACTGTAGCCGTTTTATACAAGGTCAAAGAATCATTGAACTAGAATGTTTTGTTCTTGTTATATAATTCACTGATTGTTCCATACCTGACCTATTACATTGAAGTGTGGGGGTGCACAGCCAAAACCTACACTGAACCCATTTTTCTTTTGCAGAAACGTGCTATCTGTGTCGTTTTCTGTCGTGGATACAGAGATCACTAATCCAATATTCATACAATTTAAAACTTAAAAAATGTAATGAATTGAGGGAGTTGAATTGCTTTAAAGTAATGTATAAAGCGCATCATTAAATATTACCAATTAACATACAAATCAAAAAAAAAAAAAAAGGAAACGTGAGTACAAATTAAGAGGAACAGATATTTTTTTCAAACCTAAATACAGAACAAAACAAAAAGAACGATTTATTTCAACTCAAGGTGTCAGTTCGTGGAACAATCTGGATTATAAAACAAAAATCTCATTCCATTTCTATTTTTAAAAAATGTATAAAGGCACAATTTCTGGAAAAATATAATTAGCAGACTGTTTGCTGTCATTTATTTTGGTTTGACCTTTGTGTGTGTGTGTGTGTGTGTGTTGATTAGGGGCAAGTTTTTCTTCTTTCTGTCCCCCTTTCATTTATTTTTCTTCTAAAGAATGGAATTAAATGAAATGAAAGTGGATTTTAAAAATTCCAAAAATAATCTTCACGATCTTTGAATTTGATCCTCCCTTGACACAGGGTGGGCCGTACGTTTCCAATGCATACAGAGGATATGATTTGAAACATAAGATTAAAAAATATATATTTTAAAGTTTCTCAACATGTTCTTTCTCATGTTTCAGATATAGAGAGATACATTACATGTATAATAAATGTATAAAAACTTATAGTGCACCATGTATACACCTATATTGCGTATTCAGCAGATCACTTTTTTTTACAGACCACCTGCAATATTTATTATTATTATTATTATTATTATTACTACTTGCTATATTTTTAAATGTGTATATAGTTAATTTAATGATAACTTACTATATGATACATACATGAATAAATTCATGAGCCACTAAAAAAAAAGTTTGTATATATACAGGTAGTGTGAGTGATTTGCCTAATATGGCATCAGGCTAATCACTCACACACAAAATGGCCCCCAATCACTTTTTATTAGTAACTAAGCTATTTTATTTTATTGTAATTCATGTCTGTTGTGCGCTTTATCATTCATTTTAAGTACGGTACAGTATTTCTTGGCGCTTTAGCATGTGTTTGGTAAGCTTTTGTTCTGGCAAGGAACGACACATGTAGTTAGAGCTGAACATGTTTGTGAAGGCCTGCACTGCAAAAATCAAATGCTTTACTGCTTAATTGTGGGTGTTCCAACATAAATTTGAGTCAGACCTGACATTAAACCCTCAGGAGTTACATGATCATGACATCATGTGCTTGATTTGATTTCAACTCCAAATTGGAGTGAACAAAAGATATTCCCTGAAACACCAACGCCCACACTTTCCAGATGATGCTTTTCATTAACAGTTTGTTGAAGTACAAGCACCAACTATTGAGAAAACACCATGTCGCCATCACTTCCTCCACCAGCGTGCCGACTGTTACTTTATCCTGTTGCAGAGTCATGTCGTAATCTCCTGAAACACTCCATATGTTTCATTAAATAAAATAATATTAGAATATAGAATCCTTTTTGTTTTTTGTTTCGTTTTTAGGAGCGCCCAAAACTGCCGTGTATAAGTTTGTCAAGTGTCGACCTGAG
The DNA here is from genome assembly GCF_051991255.1 of Vanacampus margaritifer. NCBI lineage: Eukaryota > Metazoa > Chordata > Actinopteri > Syngnathiformes > Syngnathidae > Vanacampus > Vanacampus margaritifer. The sequence goes on along the minus strand of NC_135435.1, from coordinate 19,358,657 downwards.
GGCGAACGTGCCAACTGCGTGACTCAACAAAGTCCACCGATGGAGTGGAGTCCAGACCTGCCGACCAAACTGCCTGCTTCCAGTGCGCAGTACCTGTAAGTATTTGTTAGTCACGGCTTATTATTGAAGTAGTAATTTGTGGTTGTCTATAAGTGTGCTGCATCACAGTGAGACTTATTTGGTGAAGTACATGATGTTAGATTACCTGTTTTTGTAATCTTTTGCGTGTTCAAATAAATCAGAGTTGAGATCTCGTGAAGAGGGTCCTTGCAAGGTTTTTTAATCAGAAAGTTTCTGATGACACAAAGGAATTTCACCAAGCCATGTTTCTGTCCAAATGTGTGTCCTCTTTCTCAGACACGGGACTTTTATTAGAAAAAAACCCCCAATGTTTCCCAGGAAAACGCCTGTCCCCCTCCCAGTATGCTAGCTCGTCCATGAACTTTCAAAAACCGGATTTCTAACGAACAGAAACTAGACTTCTTAGATAAATAATAGAAACTTATTAACTTTCTCATTTCTGGGAAAAGACAACAGATAACAAAGAGGACAAAAGCATTACTCATCAAGCTATATTGACTTAACATAGTTATATCTACATCTTCACAACTATAACTAAATTCAAAAGAGGTGAAATATAAAATGAAATAGTAAAATGTTAACAATGACAGGGGTAAAAATTTGGCAGGGAGTGCATACGGGCACATGGAGGCCATACAGATGATAATACAGCTTGTGTTAAATCTCACGCTAGTAAAGAGTCTAGTGAATGCACATTTTGGACACACATGCAGAGTAGTGCAAGCTTAATCCTAGCACACAGTGTAAAACGCTAAAGATGAGCTAACAAATCGTATACTGTCGATAGTTGCTGCAAATAGCATCAATCAATGAGTTCCTTAAAGTAGTTATGGAAGTCTTCAGTCCATTTGTGCCATGACCAGAGCCGTGTATAGAGAGAGTTTGGCCAACTTGGTTTCGGCAGGGTAACAAGATGGCGTCTGTATGTCATGTGACCAGCAGTTGACCAATCACAGCGTGATTGGCCAAACTCTTTTCATATACAGCTCTGGTCATGACTGTATTATACTGCCCCCGGTGGCTTAGTCGCACATAGCAAGGAGTCGTATTTAACTAATGACAAGTCAAGTCAAGTCATCTTTATTTATAGAGCGCTATCAAACTGCCATAGCTGTCACAAAGCACTTCACAGAAACACATAAAGAACTGCTTGATTCTTAAGATTCTGAGGATTTTATTTGTATACTTTTATAATGTACTGTACAATTATATTATAGAGTGTTATTATAAAAAGTACATTACAAAAACTTATTTGTTTTGGTTTGGAGAGGCTGGAACAGATTAATTATTAAAATTAATAACTGTACGTAGTTAAAAGACTGTGATGGGTATTTGTACGCTTACCGCATTAAGTTAGTCAGCAAATTGTAGGCTTTCTTCACATGAAAAAAAGTTACCTGAATGCTACAAAACAAGTGCATGTGTCTTTCATGTCGTATTTGTGCGATACCTGACCTGAGATTTCTGTATGTGATTACTGGGTCTGCGTTCGTATTACTCTCATTTCCTCTTTCGGTTCTTCTGAAATGACACAGATAGCGTCAGTTTATCATCTCAAAGGAAACTATGACATGAATACATTAAATCACATTTCATGTAGTTGCTTCGGTGTTGAAATCACTGAAGCGCATACGCAGATCTGTCATGGAAAATGTGTTTTCAAGGGATATTAACTCATTCTCTGCCATTGACGGCTATAGACGTCAAACATTCATTTCAACTATTTCTATTAGTTTAACTTTCCCCCCCACTTTTGTTAACAACAGTATCAAAACCTAGAAAAAAATAATTGTACATTTAGATCAGATATAACATTTGTGATTAATCGTGAGTTAACTAGTGAAGTCATGCAATAAATTACAAAATAAACCCCTAATTTTTAATAATCTTTTCTTCTTTATAAAAAAGTAAATTTATTTATATTTTTTGTTTTTAATAATCTTTTCTTTCTTTAAAAAAAATAAAAGATTATTAAAAATTAGGGGCGTCAGGCGATTACATTTTTTAATCATAATTAATCGCATAACTTAACTCACGATTAATCACTAATTTTATATCTGTTTTATAAGTACAATAAAAAAAATCTAGGTTTTCATACTCTTGTTAACAAAAATGGGAAAAAAATGTTAAACTAATAGAAATAGTTCAAATGAATTTTTGACGTCTATAGCCGTCAATGGCAGTGAATGAGTTAAGTCAGTTACTGAGTGAAGATGGTGACATGTTGTATAGAGGTGTCAATCTCATCTGGCGCCCCGTGATGGGGACTTTTCCTAAATACAGAGCAGCAGCGTTCACGTTTGTCAGCTCGCCTTGAACAGGAAGCCAAAGGGAAGCGTCGACAGGAAGTGGTCTGTGACGCATGGTTGGCTGTCGTTTCTGGTCTATTGTTTAATACGAGGGAATGCGGCACACTTTAGCACATTTTGTTGGATTTAAAGTGGTTAATAAGAGAGTGGTATTTTAAAGTCATGTGTGAGGAAATATGAATAACAAGATTGCACACAATTATGACCACTTGCTGTATAAACAATTGTGTCTTTAAAACAACTCGAACGAAGAGAACAGAATTCTACCAGGGTTCAAAAATCAATTGTATCAAAATATTTGCAGCTGTAATGATGACAATTGATGACTGAGAATCCCAAATTCACTAATAGTTACATTAAATAGTCTCCTATGTCTGATATTTGACTGTGATTGTCAATTCCAGTGATGGCCTGCCATTGGAGGAAGAAGGTTTGACGAGCGAGTCCACTGAGGTTGTACAGCCTGAGGACGGTTCAGGTTATGAGGGGTCTGCCGGTCCATTATGGATGGACTATCCGTTTGATACGAATATCGAACAGGAGATGGGCTCTGGTGAGTCCTTGACAAACATGGATCGATCAGGTGAGTTTCAATATGGATCCTCTCCATCACTGTACTTGAATACCGCTGATTTCTGATGTGTTTGCTTCTAGCCGGACGACTACAGTCAGAGGCCTTGAGGTGGGTCTTCGGCATTTCTCGGCAGGACCAGGACAGGGCAGCTGAGAAGGAGATGCAGGAGGACCATTTTTTGCAGTTGTAGAGTTGACAACCTGTTCTTTACACACTTAACGGCATTACTAAAAATCTACTGTATTAACACCTGGTGGCCACAAATGTATTGACGCTGCGCCAGGCTGCAGCTGTGCTTTACGTGAAAAGAATAATAGAATATATAATGTATTATGTTTAAATTAACATTTTTAATGAGCTTGTTAAACCGTTAAAACTAAATGCAGTCCCGCACTGCACTGCAATCTCCCGTCAGGCTTTAGTCACTTCACATTTACATCCAGAAAAGATTGCGTAATACGTTTAAGAGAGTTTCAGCTGTGCAAGACTTAACATGACAACCTTGCCCAAAAAAATAAATCCCCTCAGGTAAAGATGGGAATTGAGTCATATTCAAAGTATGTATTTTGTGCACAATGCTCTGTTTTAAAGCAAGATTAAATCCTGAAAAGAGTTTGGCTCAATGGTAGTCACATCCATTTTTGTCACCACTATGTTATCCATACATTTTCTACATTTCTTATCCTCGTAAAAGTTAGAGGTGAGCTGGAGCTTATCCCAACTAACTTTGGACAAGAGTTTGTGTAAAACCTGGACTTGTCGCCAGTCAATTGGAGGGCATACATTATGAACAATATAACATCTTAAATGAACCTGCCTTGTATTGCTAATTTTTGATCATCTTCTCTTTTTTTTAAGATTATTTCATACTCTTGTTAAGAAAAAGTGGGAAAATGTTAAAATAATAGAAGCAGTTAAGATTTGTTTTTGACGTATATAGGCGTCAATGGCAGTGAATGAGTTAAAATAAAATGTGAAATGTGAAATAATATTTTTCAATTTTAGGAAAAAACGGGGAAAAACATCTCAATTGATGCAACAAATATTACAGGACTCCCTGGATAGGTCAAAAACTTTAGTACCACTAGTTGAGGGTCAACAGGTCAAAAGGTTTTGAATAAAAGACTTGTAAAAAAAAAAAAAACATAATAAAGTATCACAGACATCTTTTGTTGACCTCTCTTTATGACCGCATCTGTTATCGAGTCAAACACAGTACAAAGCATTTGTGTGATTCAAAAAGCTCAATTTCTTCAATATGAGTAATGCTTACTGTGGGTGTTTCTTTTTTTGTCTGAAATTGATGATTAGCGCCTTGGTTTTTAAAACGCTGAGGTCCAGGAAGATATCATCTCATCAATGGACACAATACAGTCACCTGAACCTGCTGGACTCCGTTAAAAATTTAAATTAAATTAAAAAATAATAATAATAAATAAAAGCTTAACAACATACATAACGCCTTTATAAAGTAACGCCCTAAATCATTTTTTTTTCACAAAACATGAAAAAAATGATGAAAATACTGATTATATTAACTAATAATTTCATGGGACGAATTGAATTATCTGGTTAAACCCAACGATGTAGCTAGTTTTACCACACCTATCCAGCATTATCTTAAAGGTCTTAAAGGCAAAAATATTTTTTTCCGTCAAAGTATGACTTGGGCCATTATTTTAAGAACCCTCTGAACATTTTCCAATATTCTACTTGTCACATGGTCCACAGAAATTTGCATCAATCAGATCCTCTGCAGGCAAAGGGAAGGCCAAAGGTAAGCTGACCCCTTTATTTGTCTGAATATTTATTTGTCTATGTTTAAATACATAGTTAAAATCGACACACAATCTTCTACATAATTTGTTTATTTTTAAAATAAATTTTTGAATAACCAATACATTTTTGAATCAGTGTTGGTTTGTGTCAACCTGCTACTAGCATACATGCTATGTGGCTATTTTTTTTATTTACGAGTTGCTCAATATGTAATATTGGAGTTAAAAAAAAAAGACAAATGTTAATTAGATTTTCAGAGCATTACAACAAGTAAAACGGCACATTTGGTGGAATAGCCTTCTAATATGTTATCTGCAGACCCGCTAGTCTAAACACGGCATTCTGATTAATAGCGTGTTTGTGGAATATAAATCCACCGTTTTTTATTCCATTTCACGGGGCGGCCATTTTGTTGCTAGCTGTCATTGAAAATTACATCACAGTTGCTCAGGGCTCATGGCAATGACCAATCACGACTCACCTGTATTCTGAAGATGAGCCATGATTGGTTGTTACCTGACCTCCAGCAACGGGGTATATGCCACGGAGGAGGCGGGACTTCCGACTTCCTGGTTCTCACTCATCAGCTTTGTTTTAGTTTCCTGTTTGCGACGTGTGGGCCGCGTCCCAGTTCGTGCCCCTCGGTTGCGCGCTCCTGTCGACGGGCGCGAGTGTGTAGTGTGTCTTGTCTCAGTTGTCCAAAGCATTTCAAAGAGTTGAGACGCCCTGCACGTCCCGCTGATGGGCGAGAAGGCGCGGTTAGGGGGTGCGAGTGTTGAAACGCGGCCATCAGTGGCCGGAAATGACACGGGAGTCATTGGCATCTACCCCACTGAGATGTCATATTCAGTCAACAGCAAGTGGGGAAATGGCCACTGCCTGTGATGAATAAAAACAGGTGGAGTTTGCTGCTTAATTGATGATCCACAAACACGATATTAATCAGAATGCTGTGTTTAGATTAGTGGGGGCAAATAATATAAATAATTGTTTTGGGGTTGACTTCCCCTTTAAACCTGGTCCAGAATAAATAACTTAAAAAAACAAAACAAGAAAAGAGATTTTAAAAATAAAAAAAACACATATGAGCGTCGAGTCCATCTTTAATTGCTGCTTTCAAAAATCTTGATAACCAGAGACGTAAATGCAAAAGAATTACCGAAATGAAAATCATAACGAATCTTGTTTTGGTTCTAGTCAACAATCACGTGAGCTTTCCTGCCACGCCCACAGCCACCTGACCCGCGTCACGTGACCACCATTCTCGTGAGCGCGACGCCTGGTTCACGCGCACGCGCACGGGCTAAAACTGAGCGAGGCTAAGTTGTTAGCTTCAAGTGTCTACTTGACGGCCAAGATGGTGAGTGGGAATGCGACCACTGGGCTTGTGCTTGTCCTACCACATTATTGCAAAAAAAAAGGGACTTTTATCGATAAAAGTGCAACGTGGATAAGATCTTCCGGTGTGACTTGAAAGTGACCGGTGACTGCTTTTTAAAGCTGACAGAAAAGCTAGCAGGGCTGGTCGAGTTAGCAAAAGTGCGAGGCCGCCTGTGTTGGTTTGTTGCTTTAAAGTAATTCACTACTGCTAGTTAACTAGTTAAAGGGGTTGGATTGTACACGCGTGCTCGCTAATGTCACTAGTAACGACGCTGTTCGCTGTCAAAAAGTTGTCAAGTGTCACCAATGACAGATGGGTTCACTGTGATTTATTTTCCGATTGGAAATGCAGATGCATTTTTGACGAGCTGTTAATTCAACCGAAGAGAGCTAATGTGCATCCTAAAACAGTCACCAATGACTTCGTTGGTGTGTTTCTTTAGTTTTTTTTAAACACTGCAAAATCTTTGATGGACTTGTATGTGTAGTTGTTGGAATAACCACGCCCCCTCCCGCTCTAACCGGACAGTGATTGTAGACTCCCGACATCCTGGTGACACATTGCATTATTTGTGTGTAGGAGGGCTGATGCTGCTACTAACTGTTAGTGTGTGGTAATAATGTGTGTTTTGTTGTAGTTTTGGCCAGAAAAAAACAAGTGTGACTGTACACACCTATCAGCTGATGAGCATGGTTTTGCTTTTAATTAGTTAAAGAGTATTTGTCTTGAGCGCATGATGACTTGCAAAGGAGTAGATGTAAACCAGTTTGTTGGTCTAGCATCTTTATGCCCACACAAGCGTATAAAACCATATTCGCGTAAACCAACCTCTAGCTCACATGACCTCGTCCCAACAGCTGAGTCACTACTCTGTTTTGTCTTTATTGTGTCACCGCTAACGTTATATACTGTTCTTGCAGAGTTTCCTGGGGGGTTTGTTTGGGCCGGTGTGTGAGATTGATGTCCTGCTCAACGATGCAGAGAGCCGGAAGACGGCTGAACTCAAGACAGAAGATGGAAAGCTGGAGAAACATTATATGTTCTATGATGGCGAATCTGTGTCTGGCAAGGTAACCTGATCTGTCACGTGACTATTGATCAACGTTTTTACATCCAATGACATTTTTTAATTCCTACAAATATTCCTTGTATTATTGTAATGAATGCAAACTCGCTACCAAAATGCCATCCACAGCAAATGTCTTATTTTGCTCATATGGTGATGGAAGTCAATGCAAATATCAGGTTATAGACATTGAATATGTACAAAGGGTATGTATTTATGCTTTTTGACAGTTTGATCACAAGCAGAAAAGAATCATCATAAAAAAAAAAAAATTCTGTCCTGCAGGTGAATCTAAATGTAAAGCAGGGTGGAAAACGACTGGAGCACCAGGGCATCCGCATTGAGTTTGTCGGACAGATCGGTGAGCATGATATGCACATTTTACTTAACATCACCCCTCACCCTGCTGTGAATACAAAATGGTAGGGTGTTGTAGTCATGTGACCTGAATGAATATATTGCTTCAGTTCAATGCATTTTTACAAAACACGTTGGCCTTTAAATCAGATACGTTAGATCAGGCCTTGCCAGGCAATCTAAAAGTAAATAAAAACTTAAAACGAACACACTATATTATCAACAAATACTCACAATATATTATAATAAAAATTTTAAATGCTCTCTAGGGGTGTTAGAAAAAATCGATTCGGCAATATATCGCGATATTACAGTGCACAATTATCGAATCGATTCGATACGCGGCCGAATCGATTTTTAAACATCAATTTTTTATGGGAATATTCAACAGAACGCCTTACTTAGCGTTAGGATTCACATATTAAGCATGGAAGACTGTTATATTAATGGAACATTAAGCCTTCATATTTTATTTCAGTGCTGTTCAAACATGGAAACAGACTGCAACCTGTTTGTTAAATGCAGTGGCTCAGTTATAAGCCTGCATTTTCAGATAAAGCAATACATTTTCATACAAATCTTACAGTGTACATGTACAAGATTACTGAATAGTATTTTCTAAATTTGAGTTAGAAAAAAATCGCAATAATCAATTTATAGATTCGTTCCGGGATTAATCGGTAGCGAATCGAATCGTGACCTATGAATCGGGATACGAATCGAATCGCCAGTTACTAGGCAATTCACACCCCTAATGCTCTCTCATGGTTTGTAGCTAAATACAATCTACTGCAATCTCTTCCTCTTGATGTCAGAACTGTTCTCGGACAAAAGCAACACCCACGAGTTTGTGGATCTGGTGAAAGAGTTGGCATTGCCGGGAGAGCTCGCCCAGAACAGAAGCTACGACTTTGAGTTCATGCAAGTGGAGAAGCCCTACGAGTCGTACATTGGAGCTAACGTCAGGCTGAGGCATGGCACCATCAGAATTGTTTTTTTCAGAGCTGTATATTAAACAAACAGAATGAATAATGAAGCTTCTCTTTCATGTCCGTGTAGGTATTTTCTCCGGGTGACAATAGTTCGTCGACTGTCAGATCTGGTCAAGGAGTACGAGCTGATTGTCCACCAGCTGGCCACCTACCCGGACATAAACAACTCGATCAAGATGGAGGTCGGCATAGAAGACTGCCTTCACATAGAGTTTGAATACAATAAATCCAAGTAAGATGACCGACACTATCATCACTGTTTATTAATTTTATTTAATTTTAAGCTTAAACAACTTCTGTCCACATGTCTCACGACTAGGTACCATCTAAAGGATGTCATTGTTGGGAAGATTTACTTCTTGCTGGTCCGGATCAAGATTCAACACATGGAGCTGCAGCTCATCAAGAAGGAGGTAACGGGCATTGGTGAGCATTCAACGTTTATGTTTCAAAACACCGAAGCACTTTTTTGTGTTTGTGCGTCAGTTTCTTTGTTATGAAAAGCGTAACAATATAGTGACATGAAAGACCTCCATGTGCGATTTGGCTGCCTTCAATCAATGTTTATTACCCTTGCAGGTCCCAGTACGACCACGGAGACGGATACGGTTGCCAAGTATGAGATCATGGATGGAGCACCGGTTAAAGGAGAGTCGATCCCAATCAGACTCTTTCTAGCAGGTAACTTCACTTAAAAAAATAAATAAAATTAAAAAAAAGAATAATCATCAATAATTAGCTGATTTTTACAGTTAAAATGCAAGGCATTATACTGCAAGAAACAGGCAAACAGATGATCTTTTTTGTGACTAAAGTTCTTGGTATTAACTCATTCACTGCCATTGACGGCTATAGACGTCATAAATTCATTTGAACTATTTCTATTAGTTTAACATTTTTTTCCACTTTTGTTAACAAGAGTAGGAAAACCTAGAATTTTTTATTTTTTTTTACATTTAGGAGCAGATATAAAATTTGTGATTAATCGTGAGTTAACTAGTGAAGTCATGCGATTAATTACGATTAAAAAATAATAATTGCCTGACACCCCTAATTTTTAAAAATCTTTTCTTAAATAATTGTAATTATTTTTTAAATTTGTAATCTTTTTTTTCTTTAAAGAAACGATTATTAAAAATTAGGGCCGTCAGGCGATTAGAATATTTAATCGTAATTAATTGCAGGACTTCACTAGTTAACTTATGATTAATTTTCATTCACTAACATTCTAGGTTTTCATCCTCTTGTTAACAAAAGTGGGAAAAATGTTAAACTAAATAGAAATAGTTAAAATGAACTTTTGACGTCTATAGCCGTCAATGGCAGTGAATGAGTTAAACATAAAACAAGTAAAATAAAATGAGCATGTCGTGTACAGCTCTAGTGGCTGATGAGCTAACTTATTACACAGATCCTGGAAAACAGACTTCGACATTGAGTCCTGTGAAATAGGTTATTAGGAACTAACTTTTGCACAGCAACCACATGACAGATGTCTGTCTATTCTCTTTCTACGATTCTTTTCAATTTCTACTATGAGAATCCAATCACTGGATTATTTCTATGCCGTTGCCTTGCTGACAAGCAAGACTATTTGGTTAAATCGGGCTTCATTGCGTTGTCCTTTTTAGCCAACCTGAATCAACAGCGCCATCTTCTGGTTGCAGGCAGTTTTTTGGTGAAATCGGGCTTCATTGCGTTGTCCTTTTTAGCCAACCTGAATCAACAGCGCCATCTTCTGGTTGCAGGCAGTTTGGCCTCCAGCACTTCCAAGACGTAGCCTTGTCATGAAGGCTATAAAGCGATTTCTCCTATTTTTGTGTGCGGCATAACGGGGGAAATGCATCGTCACCATGTTTGCTTTGAACTCTGCACTCCACTAATTGACTCGAGTCTGCAGACCTCAGAGCCCTACTGGGTTTTTATTCCATCTGCATTTCTTTGATGTCGACCTACTGGAGTAATATGTTCTGATTTCTGACATTTATTTTCACTTTAGAGGGAAATGAATCGACTAATAGTTATGGTGCCTCCGTCTTTGCTATGCATAATTACATATTTTTGACCAGGCTACGACTTGACAACCACCATGAGAGACGTCAACAAGAAGTTCTCCGTACGTTACTTCCTGAATTTGGTATTAGTTGACGAAGAAGATAGAAGATACTTTAAGCAGCAGGTAAATCACGTCCACGCAGCTTTTCAATCTGCCACTCGGTCCCACTCACGGCTACGTATTTGCTCATGTCCTCAGGAGATTGTTTTATGGAGGAAAGCTCCAGAGAAGATGAAAAAACGAAACTTCCTCCAGCGCTATGAGTCTCCCGATTCCCAAACTCAACCTGTTAATGCGGAGCAGCCCGAGATGTGAGGGCGAACAAAGCCATGAACTGAAATCCAAAACACACACACAACCGGACTCTCACTGCTGAGCAGCCAGAGATGTGACAGTTGTCCCACTGTCTGCTTGGACTTTATACATGAACACACACACACACACACACACACACACACAAAACGACATCTTCGTCACTTCGGCGAGTTGTCCTATTCGGATTGCTGAATTCCCGACGACACGCTGACATGACAAGGGCAAAGAAGACGGTAATTTGCTCACACCTTTTTTTTTTTTGCTAACAGGATTTCATTCGCTTGCATCATTTAGTGTGGAACCATCCACAGCTATGATACACTGTTGGGCTGTGCTTTCTTACAATATGTGACCTTTCAACCACAATGACACTACATCACTCTTGGTGAGCCATCTTGTTAAGGAGACACCGTCACTCGTAAGCAAAAGATGCAGTTTAGATGTCACATTTGTTTGGAACTGACAAACAAATTTGGTTTCTAATCCTGTCTGTCATGTTCCAGCACAATAGTTCTCAGATTGTACCCCTGAATGTTCTTTCTGATAGCAACTCTTTATAGATGAATACATTTTAAGCTCTGAAGGTATTTGATGCGGTTCCCACAGTTAGACATATTTGGCCCGTTTTTGTGTGTGGGCCTAAGGTTTTCAATTAATACCGTTCAATGTAATAATTATGCTCAAGTCTGCTGTTGCAAGTGCTCAGTTTATGTAAATCCACCACTATTTCACTGTGATGCTAAGACATTTAAACGGTTATATGATGTCAGCAAAATCCATGCAATGGGGAATTAGCCCATAAGCTCTGTGTTGCACAAAGGTGTTTAAATGTCCACTTTATCTGCAATGCGAAACTCGATTTCCATTTATATACTGTATTACATAGTGTTTTACTGGAATTGTGTGTTGTCTAATGTGCAAAGTCATGACTCCATGGCTTTCATTAACTTGGAAGCGCACGTGTCCGCTGTTGAGTTTGTCACTTCACTCAACAGTTAAATAGGAATTTTATCCCTAAATTTGGGAAACATGCAAGATTTTTTTTGTCTGTCTAATCAGGTTGGCTGTTTGTCCTACAAAAATATATATTAAAAATGCTGTCCTCACTTATTTGCATGGTATCGTTTCACAACAAACAAGAACAGTGTATGTACAGTATATACATTGAACCCTTAAATACTAAAAATGAATCGAATAAAAGCAAATTTATATTGACAATATATTGAGTCATTTATTCTAGGTAAAGCGAAAATGAATTTGTGGTTCAGTAATCCCATTTGATAAAATTTTATTTGGAATCACGAGATACATAAATTATAGGGTGGATTGAGTAATACAGCTAGACATACTATTTACATAAACATCCACACGTTTATGAAAACCTTATGGTCCCGCCTTCTTTTGGAGAGCCTTGAAAGTAATCTGATTGGCTGGGCTAAGTACCAACCTCATTAAATGTGCAATAACTATTTTACGGGTTGTGTGCAAATATGCCAATTTTTAAATCACCTTAGCTATTTGTACTCAAACCTGTACAATACGCAGCCATTTCGTTCATACATATTTCACAAAGGCAAGGTCTAAAAAAACATGTGTCTTGTGTAAATATGTGGGTATTATTTTATTTGCCACTCATTTTAACACAGGCATCTTTGCGGACATCTACAGGTAGACTGGTCCTTTCGCACGTTGGCGCATAGCAGGAAGTGTGTTGACCGTCCTCTAGTCAAGCCAGCGGTGTGTTTTCATATTTTGGATGTATGGCGGCTCGTTAACGCCGGTTTTGCGGAATCCCATTTCTGTAAAATAAACTAGAGAGGGGAGGGGCAAACGATGTCGGTGAACCGGTGTTTGTATTTGTTTTCTCGACTTCGTCGCCATGTTGACGCTCGCACAGCTCGCCTGGCCAGAAGTAGCTGTCATGCGTCTACTGGATCTGCTTCGTTGCATGGAGAGCACCCGATGTGTGCTGTGGTTAGCAGCAGGAATTCTTCTTCATCCTCCAAACCTCCGGACACATCTCTTTTTGTCCCTCTCACGCTGAAGACTGACCTGTCTGCGGAAGGGAGTGTGGGAGCGGAGTTGACCCAGCATCTAGACAAAAGTGAGTAAACCCAACTTGAACAAAAGTCATGCTGCTCTTCTCTATCATCAGTGGGCAAAGTTTTCCGCTCAAGGACCACATTTGAGTTTTAAAATGACAACAGATGAGCCCCGACATTTGTAGACGAGGGTTATTAAGCTGTGTGTGTAAAATCGGTTGTTTTACTATAAAATAATAATTTGTTCTTATATATTTATTTTATCATTGCATTAATTAATTATCAATCAAATAGTAAAAGGTAAATGTATTTATTATTATTATTATTATTATTCATAATCTGTACAGACCAATGATTTTACAAAATAGTATGCATTAAATATCTTTAACTATTTTTAAATTATTTAAAATGATTTTGTAAAGCAAGTGTACAAAGAATGTTCATTTACAGCACTGATTATTTAAAAATACAATAACAAATAAATAACTGATAAATGTATGTTATCTAGTCATATTTATTTTATTACACTAGCTACATTAAGTATTTTATTTTCTAAACAGTTGCATGTTTTTGTTTTTCACAAATTTTTAAATTTATTATTTACAATAAATTACCAATTATTTCATAAACTGTTAGTTGACAATTTTTATTCATAATAAAATAAACAATTTAACACTGAAAAATGTATTTATAAAATGGTTTAAAAATGGTTTTAAAATGGTTTGACATACGTAATGTATTTACATCTCCAGTTATTTAAACTAAAAACAATATACTGTATGTGTATTCTAATGTTTGATTATATTATTTACATTAAATACATTAACCAGTCAAAATTGTTTATTTTACTAAACTTTGAAACATTTATTTTTAATTAATAAATTTACCCATTACTTAAAATATTAAATGTACGTTACATGTCAAATTATTTCTTGGAATATCTTTACATTTACAATTTTATATTTTATTAACTTTATTATTTACAATAGCTCTATAAACCAATTATTTGCTAAATAAAGAATAAAATACATTTTAATGAAACATATTTAGGGGGCGGGGGGTCTAAATTAAAAATATTTAATTTAATATCACAATATTATTATTAACGCTTGGTGAGCCGTACCTACTTTGCCTACCTTTAGTATTGACTGTATTAGCTGTCGAACGCGTTGCCTCAAATATTAAACTTTTACATGTGCTTGTACACTCTGTTCTTTTTTTTAGATGAACTTTTGAAAATTGTGAACCGGTTTTACAAGAAGAAAGAGATTCAGAAACTGGCTGCAGATAACGGACTGGATGGTGAGAAATGCTACTACTACTACTACTACTACTACTACTACTACTACTTGCTGCTGCTACTGCTACTGCTACTGCTACTGCTTCTGCTGCTGCTGCTACTACTGCTGCTGCTGCTGCTACTGCTACTGCTACTGCTACTGCTACTGCTACTACTACTACTACTACTACTACTACTACTACTTACTGCTACTGCTACTACTGCTACTACTACTGCTGCTGCTGCTGCTGCTGCTACTGCTACTACTACTTACTACTACTGCTACTGCTACTACTGCTACTACTACTACTAATACTAATACTAATACTACTAATAAACCATTGAATTTAACTTTAACATTTTTTTCAACTGCCATAATATTCCTAACTTACCATAAAGAAACCCAAAGACTACTCAATAGAATGCTATTTTGTGACATTTATCTGTAATAAAATGTTGACTTTTCCTAAGCTGTTAGCCTAATGAGTCCACTTTATATCTGTTCTCCTTAGTATTGGCTATGCTCGTAATACAGTAAGAGTTTCATTTTCAAATAATGCAGAAAGAGTTATCGACAGTGAAATTGAAAGACTGCATACCACCACTGTTGTCAAAGTGTGCATGCTTTATTCACTGTGTGATCTGCTTTTCTGTGTTCATGCAGCACGACTCTTCCACCAGGCCTTTATCAACTTCAGGAAATACATCCTCGAGGTCACATCACTACCCGCTGATCTGCACATCATTCTCAGCGACATTTGCTGTGGAGCTGGTTTGTCCTAAAATATGCAAATCTAGAAAATGGATGGAATAAATAAAAAATAAAAAATCCTACACAATCTTTTTGTGTTTCTTTTGACGTCAAGGTCACATAGATGACATCTACCCATACTTTATGCGACACGCCAAGCAGATCTTTCCCATGCTTGACTGTATGGACGACCTGAGGAAGATCTCTGACCTCAGAGTTCCTGTTAACTGGTAAACACATACCATACAAAATGTGAAGAGGGAAATGATTCATATTCTTATTCTGTATGTGTGTGCTCTGTAGGTACCCCGAGGCCCGTACTATCCAGAGGAAGGTGATCTTCCACGCCGGCCCCACCAACAGCGGCAAAACCTACCACGCCATCCAACGCTACCTGGCTGCAAAGTCAGGGGTCTACTGTGGACCCCTCAAACTTCTCGCCCACGAAATCTTTGAGAAGACCAACCAGGCCGTATGTAACTTCCTGTCTCTCCAATTCATGTATTAAGAGTGTGCTTTCTATACGTGTGAAATTGTCTATTCTCAGGGTGTGCCGTGTGACCTGGTTACTGGCGAGGAGAGGACGTTTATGGACCCGGACGGCCGAGCGTCTGCTCATGTGGCCTGCACCATCGAGATGTGCAGCGTCACAACGCCATGTGAGACTTGAGACGACTTCTGTGCTCATTTAAAATAAATAGAATTGCTGATAATAATTCCTTCCAAAATTGGATTTGTATTTCTTAATGAATACATTTCTGCTGATCACATCAATTGTTAGTTTAGCCACATGGTCAGAATTTGTCTTCTTTTTTTTTCTTTTTCTTCAAGACACTTGTATTTGTTTTGTAGATGAAGTGGCTGTGATCGATGAAATCCAAATGATCCGAGATCCTTCACGAGGCTGGGCCTGGACCAGAGCACTGCTGGGTTTGTCTCGCACGCATGCACAAAAACACGCCACTATGCTTCAACCACGCACATATGAACACACACACACACACACACACACACACAGACATCAATTAATAATTGTTTACCCCATGAATCCAACTTTTATTCAAACAGGTGATGTATGTGTGTGTGTGGAAACAGGTCTCTGTGCAGAGGAGATTCATGTGTGTGGGGAACCTGCAGCCATCGATTTTATCAGAGAGCTGATGTACACCACTGGAGAGGAGGTGGAGGTGAGTCACTGTAAACCCTATCTCACGTGTGGCGTGTACTGTATACATTCACTGCATATCTTTAAATGATCACAAGAGCCAATAAAAGAGCTGTATCTAGTGATGGGAAAATGAAGCTTCATGAAGCACTTGCAATACTTTTTGACTCCTCAAGATGGCACTCATGATTCAAAGATGCAATGCAAATGTAATCAATTTTTATTGCACTTGCCTTTATCTTTAAACCAAGAGCACCATCTAGAGGAGTCAAAAAGTATCGCAAATGCTTCATGAAGCTTTATTTTGCCATCACTAGCTGTATCCAAATAAAATAAAAATAATGCTCACTTTTGAAGTATTAACAATATATTAATTATTGTGGTTGCAGTTTACTGTGTAAAGCTGCACTACGTTATAATGGGAGTTGTTAGAACATATTGGACGGAGCAGGTCTTTCTCATCACGTATCTCTTCCTCTGTCCAGGTCCACACCTACCAGCGTCTAACTCCATTCTCCATCCTGAATAAGGCTGTAGAGTCTCTTGACCACCTGAGAGCAGGCGACTGCATCGTGTGTTTCAGTAAAAACGACATCTACTCCATAAGCAGGCAGATTGAAGCCAGAGGGATGGAATGTGCTGTCATCTATGGAAGCTTACCTCCAGGTGAGCTTGCCTATGTCAGACAAAGAAAAAGGGTTTTCGTGAAAACTCATTCATTGCCATAAATTCATTTAACTATTTCTATTAGTTTAACATTTTTCCACTTTTGTTAACAAGAGAATGAAAACCTTTTTTTAATTGCACATTTATAAATTAAAATTTGTTATTAATCGTGAGTTAACTAGTGAAGTCATGCAATTAATTACAATTAAACATTTTAATCGCCCGACGCCCCTAATTTTTTGTAATTTTCTCTTTTCTTTTTTAATCTTCTCTTTTTTTTTAAATAATCTAGTGAAGTCATGCGATTAATTACAATGAAAAAAAAATAATCGCATGACGCCCCTAATTTTTAAATATTTTTTTCTTTTTTAAAATTTTTTATAAAAATTAACAAGTGAAGTCATGCGATTAACTACAATAAAACATTTGTTAGCGCCTGACGCCCCTAATTTTGTAATAATCTTTTTTCTTTAAAAAAAATATATATATATTTTATCGCCTGTCGCCCCTAATTTTTTTAATAATCTTTTTTTCTTTTATGATTTTTTTTAAAAGAAAAGATTATTAAAAATTAGGAGCGTCAAGCGATTAAATTTTATAATTGTAATTAATCGCATGACTTCACTAGTTAACTCATGATTAATCACAAATTTTATATATTTTCTAAATGTACAATATTTGTTTTCTCTAGGTTTTAATACTCTTGTTAACAAAAGTGGAAAAAATGTGAAACAAATAGAAATAGTTCAAATTAATGTTTGACGTCTATAGCCGTCAATGGCAGTGAGTGAGTTAAAAAAAAAGAAGTGTAACTTAAGATGAACCCCATTTTTCAGGCACCAAACTCTCTCAAGCCAAGAAGTTCAATGATCCCGATGACCCTTGCAAAATATTGGTAGCAACCGATGCGATTGGGATGGGTCTTAATTTGTAAGTGCCAGCATACACACACACATACATTGGGCACTGCATAATAGATTGACACATAATATAAGATCTGTATCAAAATATTTACCGTAAAGATCATTTTTGATTGAGACTAGAGGTATTCATTGACATTAACAATGTTTATCAGGCACATTGCATTCATTTAGCTTTTTTTTTTCTTCCTAGAATTGGTACAACTGTATTGCCTTAAAAAAAAACTAATGGAGAAAAAAAATCATCCAATAATTGGTAAGAAGATTGATAAAAAAAAAGGTAAAAAAATATTATTTTTAAGTAATGCTAAACTTTTTTTTCCCCACCGAATTAGCCGAATAACTTGGGACATAGAACTGTATACTATGTGCAATATTTAGATGCTTTTCATGTAGCTAACTGAGATCAGCATTATAATGCAGTGCAATTCTACTTGATTCTAAACTATATTCACATAAGTTATGCACGTTAAAAATGACCGTGTCAATCAAAAAAGGCTATTATCTTCATAAAGGGCACATTTTCATGAAGCCCATTTTGATTGTTGAACTTGTCACAGTGACCCTGAAGACATTTTAAATTGTCGTGACTTCTGTTGGATGTTTGTTTTTACAAAAAAATGTGATTGTTCATTAACATCTATCAAATCTATCAACATTTCATTACCCATCTTGGAAATTAATCAGGAAAGAGTGAGTGCAATAAAGTCAAAATTCGATCTAAACCTTGAGTTAGCCTACTGTAGTTCTTAAAGGCTCGATTGTCTTCTTCCCTCCAGGAGCATAAAACGCATCATCTTTAACAGTCTGGTGAAGCCGAACGTCAACGAAAAAGGAGAGAAGCAGATGGAGACCATCAGCACGTCACAGGCTCTCCAAATCGCTGGACGAGCTGGAAGGTCAGTCTCATATTTTATTATTATTTTCCCGTCTGTCCGATTATACCTAGCGGTTCATTTCCTGCATTGCCGTCTCCTCCAGATTCGCCTCCAAGTTCAAAGAGGGTGAGGTTACCACCATGCTCAGAGATGATCTTCCAATCCTGAAGGATATACTGAGTCGCACAGTGGAGCCCATTGAGGTGGTCATGCCTCACTTGTCTTATGCCCTTTAGAGATATGATCATGGTCATTTTTATTTTCGTCTCCACAATAAAGTCACAATAAGAATCTCTGTTTCTTCTCAGACCGCAGGTCTCCATCCCACTGCAGAGCAGATTGAGATGTTTGCTTATCATCTACCTGAAGCTACTCTCTCGAACCTCATTGTGAGTTCTAGCACAGCATGAGCTAATTTGACAAAAAGGCCAAATTGAGTATGATGTACAGTATTTATTGATTTTTTTTTTTTTTTTTTTTTTTAACAGGACATTTTTGTCAGCCTCTCCCAGGTGGGCGGCTTGTATTTTGTTTGCAACATTGATGACTTTAAGTTCCTGGCTGACATGATTCAGCACATCCCGCTCAACCTGAGATCACGCTACGTCTTCTGCACGGCTCCCATCAACAAAAAGCAGCCTTTTGTATGCACGTCTTTCTTAAAGGTGAGCACGGGCAACGGATTTCTGGTTTATGGGGATTTGCCAACGTTTTATTCTGGTTGGAAGCTGAATATGGCAATACTAGGAATTAGACTTGTAAAATCTAAATCTGTGATGCTATTTGTCCGCCTAATCATATTCACAATTATGATTACACACACACGCACGTTTATTTTACTGCCTTTGTGGGGCCATCTCATTGACATAATACATTTCCTAGCCCCTTCCCCTAACCCCAACCATCACAAATGATTGCCTATTCCTTACCCTAACCTCAACCATAACCCAATTCAAACTTAAACTCTAAAACCAAGTCTTGACCCTCAAAAAGGAGGTCTAAGCAAAATGGCCCCACATGGACGGGTGGGCCCCACAACTCTGTGAAATCCCGAAATGTTGGCCCTACAAAAACACACAAGCACACGTCCATTTTAATCCCCCATTGAGCTATTGTCAAGCGTCCTTTGGTCCTTGAAAAAAAGTCTACACACCCCTGTTCTAATACCAGGTTTTTGTGGAGGAAAAAAAAGAAAGAAAAAGACCAAGATCATTTCCAAACTTCTCATCCAATGTCACATATTTGTATCTGAATTGTGCACTCACTGCTCTGATTCTACTTCCTGTTTCTACTTCAGTTTGCCCGTCAGTTCAGCCGAGACGAACCCTTGACCTTTGACTGGGTCTGCCGCCATGTCAACTGGCCACTGGCCCCGCCCAAAAACATAAAAGACCTGGTTCACCTGGAGGCTGTTCACGACGTGCTGGATCTTTACCTCTGGTTAAGGTAATTTTGAGGAACTACATTATTATTTTATTAACATTATGATAATACTGTTATCATATTTTCTTCATCATGCTTAACCTCCACGTCGCTTCTCATCTAGTTACCGTTTCATGGACATGTTTCCCGATACTGCCTCTGTCCGAGAAATTCAACAGGAATTGGACACCGCCATCCAAGTGGGCGTCCGGAATATCACACGCCTCATCCGAGCCACAAACCCGGCCATCACCGGCCCGCTTCAGATGCAGAAGAAGGGCGTCCAAACCGACGCCACCAATAGCCATTCGTCAGGAATCACTAAGAACCCGAGCACTACCAGGCGCTGGGGACAGGCCATGGACAACTCGCTCACGAATCGCCTGGTGCAAGATGGACTCTTGACGTCCAAGATGCTGGAGCAGCTGCAGAGCGAGTGGGCTCATGGACAGAGGAAGGAGTCCGCCAGTCATAGCGCACTGGGTTTTAAAAGTCACAGTAAAACAGATAAAGACAATAAGAGGAAAAAGACGAAATGAACCGTCATGTAGGACATCACGTGATCTGAACATATTGGGGGTTTTTACATTCTCCTACCTAATAATAAAAAAAATGGACGTACAACTCTTAGGTAAGAATCATGTGGACCTTCACACACTTAAAAATGTATTAAAGTGTAGTTTCTCCCCAACCAGTCAATCATGAGATAAGACAACATTTTGAGAAGTCACTAAATAAAGCTCTTGTTTTGTATGCAAATAAAGGCAGTTGTGACGTTAATTTTGGTCGACAGCAGAGGGCGCTATTGGCCAAAATACTGTAATGGCTACCTGAAATGGATGAAAAGTGACGAATTTATTTTATTTGTTTTTTTCTTATTCCACAAACACAATATCAATCAGAATGTCGTGTTAAGACTAGTGGGGAATATGCAACATATTCTTACAAAAGCGTTTTTGCGTTAAGTTCCCGTTGTAGTATTTTCTTGTCAACCTGTTCGACACATTTCTATTATGTTAGTAAACTCAAAATGTTATCAAATATTGTTTTTAAAATTGCGTTTAACGTGATTTATGGAAGTGGTTGGCAAGAAAATATTTAAGTCACTCCTCAATGTCATTGATTTGTGTGTACTGTATCACACTAGCAATTTATTATGACAACATCAATGTCAGAGAAATAGAAGTTGAGACCATTTGGGAGTTCTGAATCAAAAATTTCAACGTTTAAAAATATGTGAGAAGGTACATTTTGAAATCAAACAAACCAGGTTTAACCATACCAAAGATACTATTTGGTAGCGTTACTGTTTCTGGTATACCAATCTATGCTTGTACACAGGACTAAGTATTCCCATTGTTTACTATTATGAAGTGGTTAAGAGTTGAAACTGTGACCCAGTGTCCTGCAGTTGCCCATGTTGCAACCTGACTTTGGTAAGACTGTGCTACTATACTGCTTGACGCCAGCAGACCGTGTCATTTTTGCAATAACGATAAAGCTTTTTGTCGCTGTTATGCAGTTTAGCTGTGTGGGTCAACAATAGCAAATAGCATCAGAAAAGAAGCGGATTGGCCATTTGTATTTGTGCTTACCGACTGCGTTCACAAAAAGTAAGCATTACATGTACTGTTATCTAACCTGAGACTGATTTCAACAGAAAATTAAATTCCAAAGAAAGAAACGCATGGACCCATGTTATTGCAAACCTCAGATACCGCGCAAATATGCTCCACAGTTGCTGTGAGTTGCAGAGGTGATGACTTCACAAAAATCGGATTGGTCACTTAGTAAATTTGCGCCTTGACTTAACGGAACAAAAAACAATGTAATGTAAAAAAAAGTAATTAATAAATCATAGCAGTTTTCACTGCCGAAAAAAATGTGTTTGTAATCATACAAACAACTTCATATTCATACCTCAGTGGTATCCAAAAACACACCCTGCAAATTGCCTCAAGGTTTATCACTATGAGACAAAACAAAAACAATATAATCACCTTGATATGCATGTTTTCGCTTGACAAGTACAGCGTTAATATGCCGGGGGCAAATGACAATCAACATTTTAATACTTCAGGATTGCCACTTCATTGGTTTGTCTGACTGTCTGCTCTATTTGAGTCCTTCTGCTTTATCTGCCAGACTGGATCCATGCCCATCTAGTCACGTGTCTACTTGTGTGGTGTACACACACACACAGACAAATCCAATAAAATCCTATGCTTGATGGAGTGGATTGGATTAAAGCCACCGATGTACAAATTCTGGAATGTATTGATGAGATCTCTGTCAGATATGCACTCGCAACAGAGTGATAGACAACAACAAATGAGAGGATTAGAGGAACACAGACAGAAGCAGGGAGAGAGAAATTGCGTGCTCACGGGGGTGAAACCGCTAATCTGCGAAAGATTAACCTGTCCCATTGCCCAGTTTCCCTCTTATTAATTTGCATAGCCCTGGTATTGAGAGAAAATAAAAAACTGGGGCAGTGGACACTATCAAAAGTGTTTCTATAGCATCAAAGACATAAAAGACCTGAGTTAGGCACAAGGTTAGTATCTTTGATCATAAAAAAACAGCTCAGGAAAACACTAACAAACTGTAGGCAAATCGGCAAAATTGAGTTTTTACTAAAAATGAGGTTTTTGATTAGTTGTTGACAGTATCAGTTGAAGTAGGACAGAAGCAGAAACGAGTTGGACTGTATTTGACAGTCCTAACGATGTTTATTTTTTTATTTTTTGCGCTTGGAACATGAAAATGTCAACTTTTCAGTTGACCAGGAACGCAGTGCTTATTTTCCCAGTTCCAGACTC
Source organism: Vanacampus margaritifer (assembly GCF_051991255.1). Taxonomy (NCBI): domain Eukaryota; kingdom Metazoa; phylum Chordata; class Actinopteri; order Syngnathiformes; family Syngnathidae; genus Vanacampus; species Vanacampus margaritifer. The sequence goes on along the minus strand of NC_135435.1, from coordinate 19,335,802 downwards.
CACATCAGCAACTCCTTTGGGTTTGCAGCTATCTGCAGAACAGCCAATCAGAGACCTCCTTAACGTCAAATCTACCTAGACTTGGTGAGATACGTGAACGTTGCCGCCGTATTCTTTGTGTCGAAGTGGAGCGATTATTATTATTATTATTATTATTATTATTATTATTTTCCTCTGTTTGGAACTTCAGCAACTTTTCCACACAGAAAGCCAGATCTCATAGGATTAAGAGTGACCAATTACATTTGACTGAAAATGGATGGATGGATATTTGGCCATTATGATTAGGAATTTGCTTTGCAGCTAATTAAACCACGCGTCTGAAAACCATTGACTTTTTTTTAATTTATTGAACAACTTTTTCAAACATACACATCTGCATCAAAGACAAATATATACAAAAATTATGGCTTTTGTTGTAGCACGCTACAAAATTCTGAGGAACCAGTACTACAATAAAAAAAAAAAGCTAGAGCTTTTCACATAACATGTATTTATCAATTAGACAAATAAGTTTAAATAGCATTCCTATTTTTCATCAGTCTAAGGCTTGAAAACTTGTATTATCAGTGGACACATTCAATATGGCGCTGCAGGCGCTGTCGTATCCTAGCAACATTCCAGCCTTCTCAAGGCGGAGCGCATATATAATTGTCCAACTCCCATCCAATCAGATGTTAGATGGTGGGCGTGGCTTTCTAGCGGACTATCCCTCTGCCTCCAAAGTTGCTGCCTCACTCATTACCGCTTTCTCGGTTTCACTCACATGCGGAGAGGGCAAGAAGTCCCACACATGACCCGGCTGACTATTTTAAAACCCGCATCGACTCGATTGTGGATATTTATCCATCTCTTACAGGCTTGTAGTGTTAAATATAGTAGACGTTTAAGTGGGCTTCTTTCTTCCCTCCCCAATTTTGATTCCCCTCCATCTGTGTGAGCGTGTGTCAGTGTGCATGTGTGTGTGAGAGAAGAGGAGCAGGATGATCGCAGCCCAGCTTCTAGCCTACTACTGCACCGAACTCAAGGATGACCAGATTAAAAAGGTGAGTGCTCCATGTTGTCTGACTTCCCGGTTTCAGTAGTGTTTTGTAAGTGTCCGTAACAGTTGTTGTTCCTCTGGTTCGGTTACCTGGCAGCGCGCATACATGACGCACTGCACTGATGTTTAAAAGCCGTGACTCAGCAGCCTGGCACCGGTGGTTCCTTGTTGGTTTTTAAGAGGTGTGGTGAAGAGGAGAGAGGAAATGAGAGATGAAAGGACAAATGATCACTCAGAGGAAGCGATAAAAGTTGTTGGTAGGAAAGCCATTTCAGCATTTAATTTTATATCCTGGATATATCATTTACTAATAGACAGGTCACGGTTACTTTTTTACCTTTTCCACATTCGTCATAAATTATTGCCTGGCGTTTTTTAAATCATCATATGTATAGTGTAAGTCTATGTTATGGTATTGCATCATCTATTTTCCACAAGGAAGAACCAGACTTGAATAAGATTGTGATAGTGAGCTCTTATTTCTAAGTAGGAATCTGACGTCAGTAGTTGAGGGGTGGCCACATTTTTATTGGAAACAATTTTGTATTTTCTCCAGTGGCCAGGGTGAGACCATGACCCAACAAAGGGGTGGCAATAAATTGCCACACACACAAGAATGATACATTCTACTTGCACCATCCACAACTTCCGAAATTAACCAAGTTGACCTTGGCATTCTGTGAACATGGCAGTTTATTTTCCCATCTACAGTCGCTGGGTTTTATGAAATAAAATGGACGCATACCAACCTTGTCCAACATACTCATAATACAAACAGGAACACATATAAGTCAAAAGAAATGTTTAGCTGAGTTTAATTGACTAAATAGCACCTTTTTCTTTGCTGTTTGTTTGCTTTTGTCACTTCTGTTTCTTGTCTTGTGCTAGCAAATCAGATCGATCTGATCAATTGTCGCCAACGACTGATGTCATTAAGCGTATTGATTCTGGCGATAACTGCCAGCTGATCGACAGCTCATTCATTCAAGTCGTACCTAAGAAGCACAACGACTCGGAAAAGATACAACAATCTCTTAATTCTTCCCATGCAAGACAGAACTGAATTTTATTTTTACACAATCACAATTACACAATTAGTGAACAGAAATAATAAATTAATGTGTTCTTTTGGGAACTGTATACAGAATTTTAACAGCTCTGCTCTTTCTGCTTTCTTTCCATAGTAAGTTGTGTGTTGCAGTGAAATGTGTCCCAAAACTAATATCGTGTAACATAGAGCTTCATTTGTCAAAATTATCCCGTAGCTAATTTTCTTCCCCTAAAATGAGCTGCATGATAAAATTCGAATTTTACAGATGCATTCAAAAATAGTCAATTAATTTGATCATTCATTTTAATTTAATTAATGATCAATTAAAGTCATGAAACAATATAAATGAATTACTTTATTAAAAATATAATATTTGACATACCTTTTTAACATTTCTACTTCCTCTCCGAATGACTTGGCTCATTTGTTTTAAAAATAAAACCGAGCCCTTGAGAGCGCAAACATTTGCCCACCCATGCAATAAAGTGGAGTGGAAAAAAAAAGTTGAAATGGACACCATGAATGTGTACCTTTTTACTACTTCCCCCACTGTGCAGCCGCCTTATTTAGATTCCTGGTAAAGTGTGACTGAGCCTATTTTCGTGGGCGTCGAGGTGCCTTTTCGTAAACTTGTAGTCTCTTCCATCTTTTAACAACCACCCACTTAAAAGTTTCCTGCAAATCCAGATCCGATAGTGTTGCCAGGCAACCGGAACGGAACACATCCCTATCAGGCGTTACAGTAGACCAACGCTTTTATTTCCCCCCTGATCAGAACAAACGTATTCACATTTTTCCCCCTCAACATGTGCTCCATGAATCACATATGAAGCCTGGGGCCCCTTTAAGGGCGCTTACTGATGATGTCATCAGCTTCTCTTTCAGCCACGGCTTCCTTTATACATGGAGGAAAGTTTAGGCCTGTCACGCCTGCCGAACAACGAATGGCCTGCGGTGGTAAAAAGTAAAACACATGAACCGCATTGGGGATCTGATGCAATGCAGCGCATCACCCCCCCCCCCCCTCTCCCCTTGTCCTCTCTCGGCCTCCCTGAAATAGGCCAGCTTTGAGCCATGTGACTATAAGCACCATGCGCAAGCCTTACACACGTCCTTGTAAGACTCCATCCAGCCAGGTGTGCGGTTGTGTAGCTCCTGAGCCGAGGGATGTTTTTTGTGACCCTTCTGCTCAAGACACCAGCTCAAATATGCTAATCAGTTGTGAACATTCCACACGTTGTCACGATGTCATAAAAACGGCATCTGCGGCATTCAGTGGGCCCCTGAATGTTTTTAGTTTGAGTTATTTATTTATTTCAAACAATACAACAAAAACAAGGCATATTCAAGGGTACACCAAAAGAGGCTAACGGCTAACGCTAGTTTTTTTTTAACACCCTGTATCTCCATCCACTTAAGTGCTCTTGACTAAACATTTTTGTCATTGTTGAACGTGTGTGTGTTTTTCACCATAACCGAGTCAAGATACACGGCGAGGGTAGTTTTCCATATGGCCGCTTTTGTGTGTGTGCGCACGTCCAAACGCCACGGCTTCAGGTTTCAGAGTTTCCCCGAGCAATCGTGTGACAAGGCGAGCAGGACATTGTTGGCCAGGTGGAGGGCGTGTGTAGGAAGGGTGAGGCAGTGAGTGGGAAGAAAGTGGAGAGGAATTACCACAGAGAGAATGACCTGTAAGTTCAGCAAGAGGTTCCAGGTGAAGTCACAAAGGCAAAGGTGTTTTGTGTGGAGAGAGAGAAAAAACACACACCATTCCAGCTTTACAGTTCCCCTGCCTCTGGGTTTTGACCTTGAAACCCCGCCTCTCACAAAAAAGGATATCTATCTATCTATCTATCTATCTATCTATCTATCTATCTATCTATCTATCTATCTATCTATCTATCTATCTATCTATCTATCTATCTATCTATCTATCTACAGTATCTATATTAGGGGTGTTGGAAAAAATCGATTCGGCAATATATCGTGATATTACAGCGCGCAGTTCCCGAATAGATTCTATATGCGGCCGAATCGATTTTTAAACATTCATTTTTTATGGGAATATTCAACAAAACGTCTTACTCACACATTAAGCATGGAAGAATGTTATATTAATGGAACATTAAGCCTTAATATTTTATTTCAGTGCTGTTCAAACATGAAACAGACTGCAACATGTTTGTTAAATGCAGTGGCTCAGTTAGAATCATACAAATCTTACAGTGTACATGTACAAGTTTACTGGTAAGTATTTTCTAAATTTGAGTTTTAAAAAAATCGCAATAATCAATTTATAGATTCGTATCGAATCGAATCGTGACCTATGAATCGTGATACAAATTGAATCGCCAGGTACTAAGCAATTCACACCCCTACTATCTATCTAGCAAGCTAGCTAGCTAGCTAGCTTGCTAGCTAGGTCTGTCTGGTCTATACTCTTATTGTCAAATCAGTTTTTCACACTGACTTTAATAGAAATGCCATTAATATGTTCAAGCCCGCCGAAAAGCATCAGCATTTTTTGGTCACATGTTTTAATGTGACATTTTCATAGCTTGAATCCAAATAAAATTCATTTTTGAAGCAAGCTCCCTTGAAAAGCGCTGCGTCATGGTTTTCCGCTGCAGAGGCAGTCCTATGACGCAAGTGACCCGTCATTCTCGTCTTGCTGCAGGAGCTAAACCTGTCATGCCACTAGTGGAAGAGAAAAATGTCAACAATGCCTGTTTTTTCTTCCTCTCCCCACAATCACATTGTTCAACAAAGACACACACAGTGTTATTTAAGCCGACTGTCTAAAGATGTACTCGGAATAGAAAAAGGCGCTCAATGTTAGTGTAACAAGGTCATGAACAAAAAGGGTGAGGGAAAACAAAGTAGAATCTCTCAAGTTGATCACAGGCCGTTCTGCGATGCTGACAGCGCTTTGATTTGTGGTTTGAAAACTTTTCTCATGAAAACAACAGAAATCGAGCTCACCCGAGCTTACTGTTTGAGACACAAACTTGCTGTATCTGGCAAAGGGTATCTTGAAGAAAATTTGTATTTATTATACTTTTGTCATTTTCACGTTTATTTTTGTTGAAAAATGCGGGCTTTTTCCTCTTTTATGGAAGGGAATCAGCCATTTTGTCCACGTGTGTATAAGGGCGACTCTGTGCCATTTGTTGCGACTCTCTTTATTTTTTTGTCATTGTTTTATTGAACTAAAACTCCTCGTTTGATTAACTGGACTGAAATTACCAGGGGCCATTTTTATTTATTTATTTATTTATTTTTAAAGCAAATACATGTCATTTATGCTAATAGCTTGTTGACAGCGATGCTAAGCATATTACAGTGACTCAACAAAAATTGCATTTTAAAAATGAACAAGTACAATTTTAGGTAACATGATTAAGCTGCAATTTTGATCCGCCTGTCACATTTCAAATATCTTCAAGTATGGACAATTCCGAGTTTACGTTGCAATTGTCACAAGTCAAAATGGCAGTGTGTTACATTCGAGGACAAGAGGAAGGCGGTAAGTCGGACTTTTCTGACTTCAGACCAGGAAGTGAGCATGGCAAAGCATAATTTACACAATTGTAAACATATTTATCTCTTTATTTTTGTGACATTTAGTTCTTTGAAGTAAGTAACTTTACGTAACCCAACGAGATTTTGGACTGATTGTGTTAACCAACAACAACAAACAAATCTACCAGTGGGACTATCCCGAATTCCCACCGTCCTCGAATGCAGCGTTAACTCTGTGGAAGGAAGCTCCTCCTCTCTGCTTATTGAAAAGCATTGGACTTTGAATCGTTGTAATTTGATTTGTGAGGATTATTTTCATTTCAAAATGTGATGAAATGAAACTTATTATTAAAAAATTTAAAATTAAAATTATTTGACTACTATAACAATCTGCCTGTTTTTTTATGCTAGTCACAGGCAAAAGCAATACAACACGCCTTTGGTTTTAACCACGTAAGGTGTGGAAATATCAAATATGCTGTGTCATATAAACAATGACACAGATTGGATGGAATAGACCTGGACTATTTTCAATGGAATTTCATTTAGCCGTAGCTTTCTTTAGAATAGGCATCAACATGCCGAGGTGCTGTTTGTGCTGTGCAATTACGAGCATGTGCTAATGAGCTTCCGTGCCAGACTCCATATGTGGGAATGTAATAAGGAATTTAACACCCCCACACAAGTAAACACTTGAAATATTTATTTCATTCCTTTGAGGCCGTAATTCTGGATGATGATGACTTAAGCACCTTTTAAACAGTTACTTTCCTGTTTGATTTAAATATCTGTACGGTTATTAATTATTTCATAGAGAACTAATGTCTCAAAAATGATCCTGTGTATGTTTGACACACTGCATCCAGTCAAGTTTACTTCTTCTAGTACAATAACTAGGGGTGTGCCCAAAAAAAATTGATTTTCATAAGAATCGCGATTCGCATTTTGTATGATTCAGAATCGGTTTTAAATGTCCCAAAATCGATTTTATTTAAAATATTTTATACTGTCTTGCCTTTGTCTGTGTGTGCCTTTATTTGGTGCACTGTTCATGTTGTACCTGGTTTGGCTACTGAGGGGCAGTGTGGTTCCACGCGGTCTTATACTCTGTTAAATTGTAGCCACATTAGAGAGTAGAAGGAAAAAGCCACCATCAAGTTATTCCAATAAAAGTTTTTTTTTCAGCGTGGAGCCGTTCTTTCAGGTGATAAAAGTAGCGCGCTAATTAGCATTAACGAGTCAGACTGGAGTAGATCATTACGATTCCTTGCACATCTATAGATTGAATCATTTCGAATCGAAAATCGATTCAGAATCGAATCGCAGGCCCAAAATTCGGAATTGAATCGAATCGTGAGACCTTCAAAGATTCCCACCCCTAACAATATCACTGTAATGACCTTGTTACCCAAAACACAAGGAGTGACTTCCAGGGATTGTGATGTCCAGAACAAGAAATGAAAATCAGCATTCCGAATGTGTATGTTTCAAACGTGTTCTGGAATGTACATTGATGAAGTACAAAGTGACAAAAAAGCGTGAGCGTGTTCATTCGCTGACGTGACACCACAGCAATTTGTTTCACATCCTGTTCTACTCCACACAATTGACACAGGCAGTGTGAGTGTGTCAACACTGTGGGAAGTTTTCTGCTTGTCGAGTGACGTGTTACAGCAATGGACAGCTATGGCGCAACTATGACATCGTGTAAAATAGTGCTGTCACTATTGAGTGTTTTTAGAAGTGATTCATCTATCGGTTATTCAATCGATTAATCAGATTCATTTAAATTTTGCATTGAAGTGTATTACAAAAGCATTTCCCCCTTGATTACTTTGTATTAACCAGTGATTGATGTATGAGTGTACTTTGTATTTGTATAGTGATTTAAAAAAAAATAATGGAGGGGTGGGGGGGAGATTGATGTTGTACTATGTTGCTGATTCGGTCATTGTTTTCCAAAGTAAAAACAGATGTTTGCAAATGTCTTATTTGGATTAAACCCAGAAAATAATCAGTCTTAATATGCTGAAATCAGAGGATTTGGACAAATTGAAATAACCAAATGGTTACTCGGTTATTAAAATAGTTAATTTGATAATTAATTACTTGTCAATCAATTAATTTTGACAGCTCTACTAAAACATGGCAATGACGCAAGTAGTCTTAAAGGCACTGTCCGAAGTTTTGACCATTTCTGTTTGTAAACAAACAATTCAAAACGGACCCCTCCCAAGGTTCAACCCATACGAGCTCAACGTTCACGCAAATGGTCACATTACTGTTCCGAGACTGTGCGCCGGCGATCGCCTTGTAACGATGGTGAAATAATCAGGACAAGTGTGGAGCTAACAGTTTTCAAGAACAAAACAGCAAGCTCAACTACCAAAACACAACAGCCAATAGCGCGCATAGCTTCCCCCCAAAAATGTGTGATGCCTTCATGGCCCGTCCAGAGCGTCGGAAACTACCCAACCCGCTAGGAGTGTGAATTGCCTAGTACCTGCCGATTCAATTTGTATCACGATTTATAGGTCACGTTTCAATTTGATACCGATTAATCTCGATACAAATCTAAAAATTGATAATTTTAAAATACTAAATATATTTAGAAAATACTAATCAGTAAACTTGTACATGTACACTGTAAGATTTGTATGATTCTAACTGAGCTACTGCATTTAACAAACAGGTTGCAGTCTGTTTCCTGTTTGAACAGCGCTGAAATAAAATATTAAGGCTTAATGTTCCATTAATATAACATTCTTCCATGCTTAATGTGTGAATCCTAACCCTAAATAAGACGTTTTGTTGAATATTCCCATAAAAAAATGAATGTTTCAAAATCGATTCGGCCGCATATCGAATCAAAAAAATCACCACCACACATTAACAGAAGCCCAGAGGTGTAGTTTGAGAAGAAGGAGTTCATGTTTAAACATCGTGTGTTTAAGAAGTGTTTATTTCTGAGTCAAAACGTTGGACAGTGCTTTTCATGCTGGTTTAATGTTATTGACTTCCTTTTGTAAAAGGGTAGGGTGGTAATAATTGAACAGTATTCATTTCACAGCTATGTGGGTGTGGCCTTGTATATCTGGAAATCTGGATTCTCAATTTCTTTGTGAGATTTGATCATTTGGATAATGAGGTTATGCAGTATGTGATTATGTAAATAATTGTTTTGGTTTTACTTTTATAGTGTGCCTGTTTATTTAGAAGGGAGTGAACCTTTTACGTTTTTTTAGAAGCTCTTTAAGGCCCATATAGCAACTTAAAATGCAAAGAATGAACAAAGTCAATTATTTATATTGTATACATCATGACAAATTGTGGATTACATGTTTTGGGTGTATTTCTTTAATAGCAGTTCTACTGAGGTTTTTTTTTCTTTCTGAATTGCCTGGCAGCCTCGATCTAAATCCCACCTCCATGATTTATTTTTATGAGGATAAGGAAATCCCACATTGATGATATTGATGATCTGCTCTGAAGATGTAATGTTAAACTAAGTACTCACTTTGGAATCATATTTC